>NC_089503.1:58840815-59456887 GCF_036850995.1 Saccopteryx leptura
GAGTAACCCCCCGCTCGAGCCAGTGACCTTGGGTCCAAGCTAGTGAGCTTTTTTGCTCCAGCTGGCTATCCTGGGGTCTCGAACCTGGGTCCTTCCGCATTCCAGTCTGATACTCTATCCACTGCGCCACCGCCTGGTCAGGCAGTCCTGTCCTCTCTTGACACTCTCACTCATGGTCTGCTCAGCTGCCAGACACAGGCTTGGTTCTGGGAAGAAACTTGCCCAGTGTTCTCCACAACAGATTGAACCCAGCAAGACTTGGCAACAACCGAGGGGGCTCTGTGCAGCCTGGACACCATGGAGGGGCTTCCTCCTGCCACAGGTCTGCACTGTTGGCACACTTGGGAGACACCGCAGAATTCTAGGCACAAGTACCTGTGGATGTGAGACCCAGTCTCCCTCTCCCAGGCATCAATGGGAAATATAGTAGTTATGTTTACCATAACAGGATGTGTGTTAACAGTTTTCTTGATTTTAGCCAGATTTTTTTAGTCAATGAAAAAAATTTATTTTTCTGCACTAAGAGCCGAGGAACACACCCTTAGTAATTCAGTACTAGTTCCAGTAAAATCAAAGCTCTTGTCAGTTTCACCCTGCAATGAAAGAAGTGCATGGAGTGCCGGCTGCCCTGGGTACATCTAACCCCATCATTGTTTGGTGCATCTGATGCTTATTAGCAAACTAGTTAGGAAAAGAAAAACCTCAAAATTTAGATCATAATTAGCCAATCTCTTAACATGAGAAAGAACCTGCCTGTGGAAGAAGAAACCAAATCCAGAAAAATACAAGTAGAAAAAGCAAAAGCAAACTTAAAACTACAGGCAACAGGCCTGACCTGTGGTGGCGCAGTGGATAAAGTGTCAACCGGGAAACGCTGAGGTTGCTGGTTCAAAACCCTAGGCTTGCCTGGTCAAGGCACATATGGGAGTTGATGCTTCTTGCTCCTCCCCCTTCTCTCTCAATCTCTCTCTCTCTCTCTCTCTCTCTCTCTCTCTCTCCTCTCTATAATGAATAAATAAAATCTTTAAAACAAACAAACATAAAACTACAGGCAACAACAGAAAGACTCAAACAGCTTCCAGGGCATGTGTATGAGTCTAGACCGAGTCTCTGGTAAAACGCTGGCTAAAGAAGAAAGACCTGACAGCTTCCCAAGGAAAAGAGGACATGAGTAAAACTTGGAATCAGCAGATGGAGACAGTATTTATGACCAAACTAGAGGAACCAGGAGGAAAAAATTTTAAAAACCATTGCCTGACCAGTGGTGGTGCAGTGGACAAAGCGTTGACCTGGGACACTGAGGTCCCAGGTTCAAAACCCCAAGGTCACTGGTTTGAGCAAAGGCTTGTCAGCTTGAGTGTGGGATCATGTCAGTGGCTTGAGTAAGTCACTGGATTGGCTTGAGCCCCCTGGTCAAGTCATGTATAAGAAGCAATCAATGAACAAATAAAGTGACACAACTACGATTAGATACTTCTCATCTCTCTCCCTCACCCAAAACAACCAAAAAAACAAATGAACAAACAAAAATGTTTATATAAGTGATTTTACTTTTGCTCAAATTGCAGGATTTTTTTTAGCTTAAATAAAAAATATTAATTATTCTTATTATGAATACTCCCTAGAAAATGTTAGTGAATTTTAATTTGATAAACCAGCCCACTATTCTCTAAATGATATATTATCTGTGAGCTGTTCATCCACCACAGACATTTGAAATAGCAAAATACTTTTCTCTCTGTCAGTACTTATATATATATATATATATATATATATGTACCACAGTTACAAGAGAAATGTGAAAGTTACTACTGGCTTGTTGGTCTCAATACATTTTAGTTGATTTAAACAGACAGTCTCTCAAAGCCAGGACTGCTGGAGCTGGGATTTCTCCTATGCTCTAAGTGCCTTTTACCTGTCAATCACACTCTCCACCAGTCTACACAGCTTTGGATATTAAAAACAATCTCAACTGTAATATTAGGCTTCAGAAGTCTATGAACAAAATGTGCCATGTATGCATTTTTGTTTTCCTGGCAGAGTCTACACCTTTATTAGCATCTCACAGAGAGTCATCAACCAGCATTTTAGAGACATATGCCAAGTCTGGTTGTGGGCTGCATTGAGATTCTGTAGCAGCATCTGTAGTTTTAGTTTGCAAAAGCATCTTTATCCCCCTTGTTGTTGTCACAGTGCCTGCTCTTTGGGCAGATATGGGAATCTTTCCCTTAAATTACACTGCTGGAGAATATTCCTTTTGATCTGGTTGCTAAATTCAGAGAATGTAATCTAGAGCTGTCTGCAGGTGTCCCCCCCCCCCCCCCCCCCAGGAAGGAGCCACACAGCCCTTCACCAAGGGAAGCAGGGAGAGCTGGGGTGGGGGTCTGGATTCAGACCCTCTGAGGCCAGCTCCACCCTTCTCTCACTCTCTCCCTCTGTTCTTTTCTTCCATCCTTCTGTCCTTCTGTAGGGGGGGAGAATTTTAGCTTGAAGAAGGTAGGACGTTTCCAGGACAGAAAGGCACAAGGGTGGAGAACAATATGGCTTGGGAGAGCTGGTAACTGGGGCTGCACGGAGGGGATGAACTCAGTGGCTAATAGGATCGATCGGCCATGGAGAATCCTTTAGCACAGCACGCACTGCTAGAGGGGCCGGAGCGGGAGTGCCGGGTGGCTTGAGGTCAGGATTACAGAAGCCCATAGAGCAAGAGAAAGAAGCTTAAAGGGCTTGGCTGTGCAACCAGGATTGGGGTAATGGCAATGTCCTGCCCTGACAACCTCTGAATGATGGAAGACTTGTTTGTTATCCAGCGAACTGGAGGTCTGAGGCTGAGATCAGTCAGGGAGGTTGGGGAAAGGACTAAAAAGAGATGACTTTGTATAGGATCAGGGTATCCTCCACCCTAGCCTCCCCCTTCTGGATCCCACTTGGTAGCACCTTCCTGATCCCCTTATCGCTAAGGCGCTCAGGGAAATGCCCCCCTGCAGGAGCCTTCTGGGAAATGCTGCCCTGGCCGCCCAGGAACCATGAGCCCTGCAGCCCCGGTAAGGAGGAAGTCTCTGGGATAAGAGGAAGGGCCTATGGCAGGGTGGGTGTCCTTTTCAAATAGGGTATCGGACAAGGAGGCTTTCAAGCCCTGACAGGCCCTGCTCTCTGAATGACAGCCTGGTATTGCTTGTAGGTGGGGGGTTTGTGGCTGAGCTATTCAAGGGTATGATCCTGGACGGGTGGACTGAGGTGACAGATATAGAAACAGCCTTCTTTCTCCAGTTGGTTCCCCTTCAATCTGTTTTTTACTGTCCTAGAGATACCTTTCCAATCCACAAATTAGATCACCTAACTTCCCATTTTGAAAACCCCAACCCTAAGCTCCAGTTGCTATGTCCTAACATCCAAGCTTTGAGCCTATTGTCCAATGCCTTCATGTTATACCTTGCAACCCCTGCAGCTTCATCACCTACTAGTCCCCATGCCTTCCCCACCCTGCGCTCTACTTTCCAAACACACTGAAATACTGGACACTCTTTCAAACTTCCTTTATCAGTGTATATATAATTCTCAGGTTTCCTACTCTGCCTTCAAGACCCTTTGTGGCCTCAGGGAAACCTTTCAGAACATCTTGGGCAAAGTCAGACTCTTCTTTCCTCTGTTTTAGTTGTGTGTTCATGTTGTCTCCCTAACCAGACTGGAAACTGGGTAAGGAATGAGGAAGGACTTGTCGATACTTTTTTGTGCCCTTTGCTAGTGCCCAGTGTCGTGCAGGTATAATTGAGTATTGAGAAAACATGGCCAGACTAGGAGCCTGGTTTCTTCTTGCAACTTTACTTTTTATTTTCCCCTAGAAAATGAGTTCAAGATTCTTAGGAAAAGTACTTCATGATAAATAAGTGAACAAATGTTTTAACAGCAAAATAAAATAGCAGGTGCAGCCTCTCACCTGTGCTCCGGATCAGGACAGGGATATCACCCAGGGGCGGTTGCGTACTGCAAATTCTAGAGCTGCAGACTACAAGTCCCAGAAGGCCTTATGACGGCTCATCTCTTCATGCTCCGCCCCCTCACAAGGGGTGAGGCGGGGCCGAAGGGCGGGGCCCGGGGGCAGAGAGTCCTGGGGCGCAGTCTGGGGAGTGAAATGCCCCAGGCACTCTGGAGCGCACAAAGCGCGCAGGCGCAGCGGGTTGGGTGGCAGCAGCATCAAGTAGCGGCCGATTTGCCAGCAGCATCCTGCAACAGGTGTAGACAGGTGGGTGAATCAAGGGGAAGCTGGAGAGGGAATTTGCACCTGGCCCTCTTGTCTTACCTGTGTCGGGGCTTAGAGGTGGGAGGGAGCGGCAGGAGAAGCAAAGACGAGGCCTGGCCTTTCAGCCCAGGTGTGCCAGCCCATACTACGCAGCAAGTGGGGGAGGGGCAGAGGCACCTGCTCGCAGGTAGGTCGCCCTCAGGAACAGAGTGCACCTAGATTCCAATTCAAGCTTCATCACATACATGAACAAGTCAATGCATCTATTGCTCAGTGTGTGCATCTTAAAATTGGAGTAAGTATCCTACCCACCTAAAGAGCCACAATGGGGACAAGGTAAGGTAGTATAGTGTGTGCTGCACATGTAATCAGCTGGGAATTTTTAAAGACTATCAGTACTTGCTTTCCACCCCCAGACATTCTGATTTAGTTTTTAATAGAGATTACCTGGGCATCAAGAGTTTTAAAAGCTGTTCTTGGTCTGATGGTTAGAAGCTAAGACTACTGGGAGTGAATCCTTGGCTTCACTGCTTACTAATCAAGCAGATCTGCACAAGTGACTGGACCTCTGCAAGCCCCTGGGATTAACAAGGATTGTTGTGACTCTTCAGTGAGTTAATAGATGAAAGAAAGCACTGAGAAGTGTACCTGGCATAGTGCTCACTCAGTCAGTCCTAGCTGTTGTTGAACCATTATTTTATAAACAGCTTTATAAATGGCTCAGGTGGGGTTCAAATGTGAGGGAGGCTTTTATTATTGTGACGGTCCCTCATTTATTGCCATAATTCTAATATTTTGTGCTGCCAGCATTTCAGAATTCCAGGGTTTCTAAAATTTTATGAGTTCCTCATTCCAGCCTCTACCTGCCTCACGGACACACTTCTACAGATCTAGAAAGAGAAGCCAGGAACAAGGGACTTGGCCAGGGTTATGGAGCTGAGATTGGAATCCAGGCTTCTGACCCCACCCCCACCCCAGCACAGTGCTGACCCCACAGGACAGTGCTGCCATTATCTGCCTGGAGCAGAGAATGAGGAAGAGATAGGCAGGCTTGCCTTGTTTACTTACCTTACCTTAAATGTTTCCTTGGTGGTGCTCCGTGCCCCCCCCCCCCCCCCCGCACCGTCCCCAGGAGGACAGGGATGAGGTTTCTCTCCTCAGAGCGGCTCTGGAATTGCTGATGAGCTCTGTGTGTCCTGTGGCTCCTCTGACAGGTCCCGCCTGACTCCATCCTGGAAAGTCCTTTTGAAGAAATGGCCCTGGTGAGGGGCGGCTGGCTGTGGAGACAGAGTGAGTGACCCTGGGCCAAGTTCATGTCTGTTCAGTACCTTGTCCAAGGAGTGAGAAAAGTGGCTTATTGGGCCTGTCACAGTAGACTCTTCTTCCAAAAAACAGGCCCTTTTTACCTTTTCATCCTTTGTCCATGCTTTTCCCTGTGCCTGGGATGTCCTTCCTACTCCTGACTACTTGGTAAACATCTACTTATTCTTCAAGGCCCAGGTCACATGTCTGCTTCTGTGAGGAGTCGTTTCTGACTTTTCCTCTAACCCCCATCCCAGCCCCTGCTGTAACACCAGACTGGATTAGAGGCTCACTTCTCTGATCCCCACTGCCTCATTCACATATCTGCTACAGCATCGCCTTCCCTATAACTGTCTTTACCTGTGGGTCTCACTCCCCGAAGGTCGCAGACTGTGAAATCTTCAAAGACAGGAACTGTTTTTTTCTTGTTTTTTGTTTGTTTGTTTTTTTATTTTTTTCTTTCCAGGAAATGGGTTTGATCCTTTGTGTGTTCACACCACCCCAGGGCTGGCCACATAACAAGGCTCAGAACAAAATGAAGAATGCCTCTGCTTTGGAACCATAAGGCTCTAAGAAGCTTTCTTATGTCTTTGCCCTTTCTGTTAAGATTTCTAATCGCAAAATGTCTGAAGCTAGGACCCAGCTTCCAGAGTCATAATCTTAACATGAGCTCTCCTGGGCTAGGAGCCCCCTATTCCCCTCCATGACCTATTCTCAGTTCATTCAGTTCAGCAAACACTGAGCCAAGGTCCAGCTGTGGACCCCAGTCTGGTGGAAGAGGCAGACACTACATAAATGACCATCACACATGTCAGAAATAAGAGCTGAGATGGAGGCTCAGGGTAGGGAGAGGTCTTTGCCCTTGACGAGACCTGGGGCTTTGCCTTGGAAGCCCTCAAAGGAGAAATTATGTCATTTATTTATTATTCAAAACATTTATGGAGCCCCTACTATGTGTTAGGTCATTTCAGGGGATAGACAAGGAAGGGTGGTTATAACATTGGGGGGAGGGGGAGATGGGGTGTCTCAGAGCTCATCCTGGGATGATCACAGAGCCTTCCTGGTGGGTCTGGAATATCTCACAGGCTCTATTCTTCGGCGCTGGAAACGGAACTGGTTTGCCCTGTGGATGGATGGGACCCTGGGCTACTACCACGACGAGACTGCACAGGACGAGGAAGACCGTGTGCTTATCCGTTTCAATGTTCGCAACATAAAGATCGGCCAAGAGTGCCACGGTGAGAAGCCCTTTCCTCTCTGGCACTGTGACTTTGGGAATGGCCCTCCCATTGTGTCTGTCTGAGAACCCTGCATTGGAAGCCTTTTTACACCTTACAGAGGGCTTCTACAGGCCTCTATCAATTCCCATTCATGTGGGTATAAATTAAGAAGTCAGATCCTTATTGAATTCCTACCCTGTGCTATGCTGGGGTCACAGAGGTGAGTCAGATGCAGTTCTTACCCTCCACGTGCTAGTAACTGGATAAAAATGAAAGGAAATAAAGGAGACCAGATAAGTGACTGGCCCAGAGTCACACAGCAAATCTTCTCAACAAGACTCAGGCTACAGTTATAACAGGGTTGTTGAAAGTTCGATGTACCTAACTAGGAAGCAGGCAATGTGGAAGGTCTGTAAGCCTCTAAGGAGTAGAGCAGAATCCCAAAGAACGTATGTGGGATCAGAGGAGATGGGCAATGGCCAATAAACAGAACCCAGAGAAGTCGGTTCCTAGTCTTGTTCCTGGTTCACTGGGGGGACTGGGGGCCTGCGCCTCATTATCTGTGGGGAAACTCCTTATCTGTGTGTCTGCCTTTAGACGTGCAGCCCCCAGAGGGCCGGAGCCGCGACGGCCTGCTGACTGTGACTCTGCGGGAGGGCTATCGCTTGCACCTGTGTGCGGACACCCAGGATGATGCCATGTGAGTCGCTCCCAGGAGAGGATGGGGTGGCATCTTGGGGAATATGATCAGATGCCCCCTCTTCATTGGGCCTTCTGGTTCTCTGAGCTTAGGAAGAGGGGACAGAGAGCCCAGTTAGGTTGGTGGAGGCTGAAAGGGTGGATTTGATGGCTCCTGGTGACTGGTAAGGCACCTAGTAAACTCACATGGTCTGTGATGACCTCAGGAGTCCTGGGGGAGGAGAGGCACATCTGCCTCCAGGGCATGGACCCTGAGCATTCAGTCAGGTATTTGGCTGCCTCTGAGGTGAGCCCTCACTTAGGGGTGAACAAAGGAACAGAGCCCTGTGGCATCCTCAGAGGGCCCTCCTTCTGAGAAGATGTCCTGGTGGGTGACTGATCTGAGGGGTAGACCCTCACTTGCCAAACAGAGACAGCCCACCAGATCACTGGGGCACCCCCATGTCAGACTCAGACCCGCTGTTAGACGGGGCATGTCTTTGTGAGGCACGGCTGCTCACTCACATTCTTTCCTCTCCTACCTTCTGGCAGAGGGTCAGTTGACCTTTGCATTGTAGGAGTGAATGAGATGGGTGTGTGGGAGTGGGAGAAGCTGAGCTCTGAGTAGACAAAGCACAGAGCTGCCTTGTCCACCCCAGACAGGTGCCATGGCAACCAACAAAAGCCCTATTGTCCTGTGTCCACTGGGCCTTTCCAAGGCTCTGGGGTCAGAGCATTGGGGAACTGTTTGTAGGTTTTGGGTGTGGAGGGGGCTGCAGCTAGAGAACCAGTTAGACATGTCAGAATCCAAAGGCCCCTGAGAGACCCTCTGTCAAGGCCCACCTGTTTATTTTCTAGATAAGGAAACTGGACCTTCTAAAGTATAAAAACTATGGGCTAAGAATGAATTACAAGGTTCCAGCTCAAATGAGGGCTTGGTCCATGTGAATGAGGCAGGGGAGAGGGTCATCTGTATAATTGAAAGATCTCCCTTTTTACAAGAGTCTGGGGCTAGAGGCTGGGTGAAGGAGTTAAATTTAAAACGTAGGGGCCCATCCCACTTCTCCCAAACTCCCATCTCACGGTGGGGTTTCTTTGCAGAGCATGGAAGACAGCACTGCTGGAGGCGAATTCCACCCCGGTGAGTCCCCATTCCCTCCTCTCCTCCCCAACCCTCCCTACCTGCCATGGAATCATGGGTGATTCAGACTCGGTCTCCACAAGCCAGGAGTTCTCAATTTCTGTATATGTGAGTGAATAGACTTGTGCAGACTTAGATGCCCTGAGTCCCAAGTAGAAAAGGACAGAAGCCAGACCTCTGGTACTTGGAAGAGGGAGAGAGAGGCCTCCAAGAATGGGATGGTGTGTGAGCTGGGGGGAAGGAACTGTCTTTTATCGAGCAACTATTACATGCCAGGTGTGGTACAGGTGCTGTGCAATTCCAACTATTCCTCATGACAGTCCTGTGAGGTTGGCATTATTGTTCCCTCTCCGCAAACGAGAAGACTGAGCTTCATTCATACATACAACAACAAATATTTACTGACTTCCTACTATATGCCAGCATTGTGCCAAAGGCCAGGGATCAGAGGTGAACTAAAGAGATGTGGGCCCTGCCCTCCTGGACTCAGCCTAGTGGAAAGCCAGACATGAAGTAATTAATTACAGTTTTTTATTCCATTGCAATGGTGGTCACTGTTGTGACGGAGATTTGCAGTGTGCATTTAGTGTGACCACCTTGGTGGTCTGATTCAGGTGGGAGTTCAGACAGGCTTAAAATGAGACCTGAAGTATAAACAAATGGACTGGGTGAAAGGGTTGGGGTGGGCAGTTCCCAGGCAGAGGGAACTGCATGTGCAAAGGTCCCGAGAAGGGTTAAGCTTATGGCAAGCTGAAGAACAAAAGGCAGGCTGGGTGGCTGTGCGAGAAAGTATGAGGGCAGTGGGGAAGGGGGGTTGGAGGGCCCAGGCGTTAAGGGCTGTGTTAAGGATGTCGGTTTCTCCTAAGGGCAACAGGAAGTCATGGAAAGTTTTTAGGCAGGGCGATAGCATGAACAGCGCAACCTAGATTTTTATATATATATTTTAATGAGAAAGAGAGAGAGAGAGAGGAACACAGGAAGGGAGAGAAATGAGAAGAATCAACTCATAGTTGCGGCACTTTTAGTTGTTCATTGCTTCTCATATGTGCCTTGACCAGGGTAGAGGGAGGATACAGCTGAGCCAGTGATCCCTTGCTCAAGCCAGCAACCTTGGCTTCAAACCAGTGACCAAGGGATCATGTTGATGATCCTGTACTCAAGCTGGTGAGCCAGCACTCAAGCCAGATAAGCCCATGCTCAAACTGGGACCTCAGGGTTTCAAACCTGGAATTTCAGTATCCCAGGTCAATGTCTATCCACTGTGCCACCATCAAGCGCCAGATTTGTATTTTAAAAAAAATTTTTTAGTGAAAGAGAGAGGGAGGGAGAGAGGGACAGACAGACAGAAAGGATAGAGATGAGAAACATAAACTCTTTGTTGCATCACCTTAGTTGTTCATTGATTGCTTCTCATATACTCTTGGCTAGGGGGCTTCAGCAGAGCCAGTGACCCTTTGCTCAAACCAGCAGTCTTGGGCTCAAGCCAGAAACCTCAGGCTTTAAGCCAGCGACCTTTGGGCTCAAGCCAGCGACCATGGGGTCACGTCTATGATCCCATGCTCAAGCCAGCGACCCCACGCTCAAACTGGTGACCAAGTACTCAAACTGTTGAGCCTGTGCTCAAGTTGGTGACTTCAGGGCTTCAAATCTGGGTCCCCAACATCCCAGGCCGATGCTTTATCCACTGTGCCACTGCCTGGTCAGGCCCAGATTTGTATTTTTAGGAAGGTAGTCTGGTTGGTAGGTAGGAAATGGATTGTAGAAGGTAAAAGTGGATGCTGGAGACCAGTTAGAAGGTTGTAACAATGTTCGGGTGACCAGCTGGCAGTCTGGACTAAGGCCTTGCTGGCAAAGACAAGCTGATGAGGATAAGTCATGTTTAGGAGATAGAGCCAAAAATCTTAGTGACGAATGGAAGTGTGTGTGTGTGTTTTGTTTTGTTTTTTTCATTTTTCTGAAGCTGGAAACAGGGAGAGACAGTCAGACAGACTCCCGCATGCGCCCAACCGGGATCCACCCAGCACGCCCACCAGGGGGCGACGCTCTGCCCACCAGGGGGTGATGCTCTGCCCCTCCGGGGCGTCGCCATATTGCGACCAGAGCCACTCTAGCACCTGAGGCAGAGGCCACAGAGCCATCCCCAGCGCCCGGGCCATCTTTGCTCCAATGGAGCCTTGGCTGCGGGAGGGGAAGAGAGAGACAGAGAGGAAAGCGCGGTGGAGGGGTGGAGAAGCAAATGGGCGCTTCTCCTGTGTGCCCTGGCCGGGAATCGAACCTGGGTCCTCCGCACGCTAGGCCGATGCTCTACCGCTGAGCCAACCAGCCAGGGCCGGAAGTCTGTGTTTGAGGAGCTACTCAAAGCCCCCAGCTCAAGGGTGGCTGAACTTGACCTTGACCCCCATTTATCTGTCTCCAGATTTTGTGTTTGCTCCTTCTATCTGTGGTACAGTGGAGCCTTACTCATCTAGGGAGAAAATCTGCTGGGAAATAGCAGAGAAAACTGGGATTCATTTAGAAACCCCGAGGCATACATCTGCTGAGGGCCAGGCACAGTGGTGAGCTCCTGACATCGGTTACATCATTTAATCTTCCAACAACTCTGGAAGGGGTTGATGTTTTTAGTCCTATTTTATACATAGGAGGCTGAGGTTCAGAGGAGGAGTGATTTGTCCAAAGTCTCATAGTTTGAAATCAGTGAAAAAACCTGTATTGGAAACTTGTCAGTGTAAGATATTGAGAGAAGCTGTATGAGCAGAGGTGGAAGGTGACAGGTACATGTGTGTGTGTGCACAGGTGGGAGTCTGGCCTGGCTGGAAGGTCATGTGTGGAGGGAAAGAAATGGGAAAGATGACCTCTGAGTCACAAGATGACCTTGAAGTCCAGTTAAGGGAACTGACTTTATCTTGACGGTTCTTGGGAGCAGTAAAGTTCATTAAGGGTCAGACTTTGGGGAGCAGACTCAGGTTTGTGGCTGAAGGCTGGATTACAGGAAGCTAGTAGTGAGGAGACTGGGGCAGTGCTCAGCAGGTTGGAGGGACCCCCATTGGGCTAAACTGTCTCTGAGCTCAAAACCCCCTTATTCAGGGCAAATCAGTCCCACCCAAGAGAGGCGGAAAGAAGAAGGTGAGGGCTGACCGTTCTGCACTCTGTGACTCTATGAAGCTGTTTTGTCCTGTCTCTTCCTGTCCACCTTCCTGCTGCTCTGCTTACCATAACTCTCTGCTCTGACCCTCGACTCCACCCCCACTGCTCCACACACACACATCCCTCTGGTCCCAGAGTTTGCTCGAGCGGGGTGTGTTTGTGCCTTTGTGTCTTTTTACCAGTGCTGGCCTGTCTCTTGAGTGTTCATGCCTGGTGTGTGGGCTTCTCTCTGTCTTGCACCCCCTAGGAGTGACCTGCGCTTTGTCACTTCACATCCTGCAGGTTTATTATACCTAACTCTGGGTGGAGGCTCTAGGAGGAGCCTCTGACCCCAGCTGTTCCAGGGAACACAGGGCTGGGGCTCCGCCAGGGATAAGGCGGGGGGCCAGGGAAGGAGGCAGATGTCTGGGGGTCAGATCTGAGCTGTCTGTCCTTCCTGGAGACTGGGAGCCTCAGCAGCCTGAAACAGGTGAAGGTGGGCTAATTCTGGAGAGATGCTACTGATCCTTCTTCTCTGAGTAACTTTAGCAAAATCACCACCCCCCTCCTAGACTCCCCCCATTACCATGGGCTGAGGAGGAAGAAGACACCCCCAGCCCCTGCCCAGCTGGCAGAGGGCTCTGGTAGGGCCTGTTAAGAAATGTGAGTCTCTCCAGATGTAGAGGGCCTCTGACACCTCCCTCCCTCCCCCTTCTTGGGTTTCTGTGGCTTGAGCAGGCCCCAGCTGGAGCCACCGTCCCTCCCAGAAGCCGCCGGCTTTGCCCCAAGGTCAGGTGTGTGACCAGCTCGTGGAGCCCCTGTAAGGTTGAGAGGCGAATCTGGGTAAGTGCTGACTTAGCCCTCCCTGCCTCCATTCTGGCCACCAGGATGTGCCTCCAAAACTGGGCCTGGTCATATCCCTTCCCTGCTCACAAACATTCCACAGCTCCCCATCACCCATGGGACACCAACCACAGCCCTGCTTTCAGGGCCCTCGGGATCTGGCCTGGGCCAGGCTCATCCACCACAGGCCCTTCGTCCCCAGTGCTCCAGCCGCTTTGCTGTACTCTCTGTTCTAGCTACTCCAGACCTTTTCCCTCTTCTCAGCTTTTGCACAGGCTGTTCTCTCTGCTGTGGAAACTCTTAGTTTGCATATTCATGTAACAAACTGATGCTTATCCTTTAAGACAGGTGTCCCCAAACTACAGCCCACAGGGGCCGCATGCAGCCCCCTGAGGCCATTTATCAGCCCCACCACACTTCCGGAAGGGGCACCTCTTTCATTGGTGGTCAGTGAGAGGAGCACTGTATGTGGTGGCCCTCCAACGGTCTGAGGGACAGTGAACTGGCCCTCTGTGTAAAAAGTTTGGGGACCCCTGCCAAGGGTCGGGAACCTATGGCTTGCTAGCCAGATGTGGCTCTTTTGATGGCTGCATCTGGCTCGCAGACAAATCTTTAATACAAAAATAATGTTAAAAATATAAAACACTCTCATGTATGACAAGCCATTCATTTCCTACTGCTCATGTTCATGGTTGCGGGTGGCTGAAGCCAATCACAGCTGTCCTCTGGGACAACACCAAATTTTTATTGAATAATGCGTAATGTACATGGGTCATTGTATGACTCTCATGGAATTACATTTTAAAATATGTGGTGTTCATGGCTCTCTCAGCCAAAAAGGTTCCCTACCCCTGCTTTAAGACCTACCTCAAAGGCTGCCACCTCTTCAGGGAGGACTTCCTAGACCTCCAGGCATCACCACTCCCTCCCATCACCCGCTGCACTAATATTTAGTATTGTCTTTGTTATGCCTGGCTTCAAATCTGTTTATTTCTGTCCGTTCTCCCCTGAGAACTGGAACTTCCTCCAAGGCAAGGACCAGGTCTGATCAGCTCTGCCCCTGTGGATCCTGGCACACTGCTAGGTATAGACCAGGAGGTCAGTGGCCACTTAGTGATGGGGACAGTCTGTTTTGACCCTCCCCATTCCTGGTGCATGAGGCCAGGCACAAGTAGGCCTCAGGCAATGTCCGGTGAATGAGCAAACAAGTAAAGGAATAAAGGGAGGGAGGAAGATGTGAAAAACCTGTTATGGCATCAATATTGCATATTATTGTTTAGTTTCTCTCTGTCTCCCTGCCTACACCTCAGTGTTTCTGGAAAGCAGGATTTGGGGATAAATCCTCTCTCTGTCCCCAGTGCTCTGCCTGGGCACAGTAGGGGCTTGCCTTATAGTACCTGTGGAATTATAGTCAACAGTGATGCTCAATGTAGTGTGTATTAGAATTGTTTAAGGACTTACAAAAATACAAACATTCGGCCTGACCTGTGATGGTGCAGTGGATAAAGTGTTAACCTGGAATGATGAGGTCACCAGTTCGAAACCCTGGGCTTGCCCTATCAAGGCACATACAAGAAGCAACTACTACAAGTTGATGCTTCCCACTCCTCCCCCCTTCTCTCTCCCTCTCTTCTCTCTCTAAAATCAAAAATAAAATCTTAAAAACAATACAAATATTCAGATCCTACCTCTGGATGCTCTAATTTCATAGGTTTGGCTTTGGAAATCTGTGGTTTAAAATTTTCTCCTGGTGGTTCTGATGTGCAAGAACCACTGAGCCAGAAGTACTAGGACCACTTAGTTGCTTAGACATGGCTCTGCTGGATTCTCACTGTGCCTTCGGAGTGGGCAGTGTAGGAGACTGTTCCAATTTAAAGATGAGAAAACTGAAGCTCTGAGAGGTCATAACTCTACTAGGGTCACATAATTCATCAGTCACAGGGCTGGGACTTCCAGCCCAGCATTCTGGGGCATCTCCCATGCCCAAACTATGATTCAAGTTTGTTTATAGTGGGGATTCCAAAAAATAACATGTAAAAGATTGTAACCTTTGCCCTGGCTGGATAGCTGGTTGGTTAGAGCATCATCTGGGAGAGCGCAGATTGCCAGTTCGATCCCCAGACAGGGCACATACAGGAACAGATTGATGTTTCTGTCTCTCTCTCTCTCTCCCCCTTCCTCTCTCTCTAAAATCAATTAAATAAATACTTAAGAAAATAAATAAATAAAAGACTGTAAACCTTTAATATCTTATAAGTATACAACAGCTTTTCTGAGGGATCTATGTGCATGTGACTTCCTGACTCACATGGCCCCGTCCCCACTCACAAAAGGGGCTGCCTATGGAGAGGGAGAGGACCAGGAATCAAGCCCTAGGTTCTGTCCATGAGGTCTCTGGGGATCCCTTGCCCCGTTGCCAGGTGACTTACATGACTTTACCTCTGGACCTCCCAGGCTTAGAGGTGGAAACAGGTGTGCCATAGGGACATGAAGTGGTGTTTTTCATTCTCTCCAGGGCCTGACAGGGCCCCTGGCTCCCTGTGCAGCTTCAGATGTGTACATTCTGGACCTCATCTTCCCTACCTGTAAAATTGGGGATTTGAGTGCTTAGATCTCTCTAGTCTCTTCTAGGCTTGGAGCTCAGATCCTGGCCACTCCTACCATAAATCCCTATTGGATTACCCTTGGGGAAGGTGCACAGTGAGGGAAGTCACTTGAGACCGAGTTTTGTTTTTCTGAGCCTCTTTCCTTGCCTTGGGACTGGTCATTGTCCCTAACTTGAAACTGTACTTAGAGTTGGGTGACCTAAGGTTTTATTTTTTTGGGGGGAGGGTGAGAGGGACAGAGACAGACAGACAGGAAGGGAGAGAGAAGTGAAGCATAAATTCTTTGTTGCAGTACCTTAGTTGTTCATTGATTGCTTTCTCATATGTGCCTTGACTGGGGAGCTCCAGCTGAGCTAGTGACCTGTTGTTCAAGCCAGCAACCTTGGGCTCAAGCCAGTGACCATAGGATCATATCTATGACCCCGTGCTCAAGCCAGTGACCCTGTGTTCAAGCTGGTGATCCCACACTTAAGCAGGATGAGCCTGTGCTCAAGCTAGCGACCTCAGGGTTTTGGACTGGGTCCTCAGCATCCCAGGCCAACTCCCTATCCACTGCACCACCACCTGGTCAGGCTGGGTGACTTTAGTTCATTTCTGGCCCTGTATTTGATTCTAGATAAATTCAATATTTAGGCACCTGCCATGCTCTTTCCAATCAGGCCTGGTTAGACCCAGTACCTGTCCTTTGTGGTGACAACGGGAGTGTCTCCAAGTCTGATGAGAGAGAGACACACTCACAGGGACACAAACAATGACAATACAGAGTGACTGGTGCTTTGCTATGATGAGGGAAGTCTAAGGGCAATAGATGCCCAGATAGGACCTCAATAGAACCTGAGGTTCGGGAAGAGTAGTATGTGAGTTGACTCTTAAAGACAAGTTAGGTAGTCAAATAAAAAAAGGTGAGAAAGGCATTATTCCATAAAAGGGAAATGGTATGGAGATTTGAAGTCACAGGGTGTGCTTGAGAACTCCCTTTCACAGCCAAACTTCTTGAAAGAGATGTTATGACATGTTGGTTCCATCCCTCACCTCCATCTTCAACTGCCTATAGTCTAGCTTCTTTCTCTAGTCACTCCTCTGAAAAGCATTTTTTCAAGGTCACCCAAGCTTCCAAGTTGATTAAACCAATGGCTTGTTCCCTTGGCACTGGGCAAGAGGATGGACATAAGAGCATATTTAGAAGATAAAGTCTTGAGATCTGGTGGCTGATATGATATGGAAGATGAGTGTGTGAAGACAAGGGACCAACATGATGTCTTGGTTTGAGTGTATGGTGGTGGTATGTAGTGAAAAGAATTTGGCTATGGCCAGTTAGCCCAGTTGGTCATCCAGAAATGACAAGGTTATAGGTTCAATCCCTGGTCAGGGAAAACATAGAAAGCAAACAATGAATGCAGGACTGGGTGGAACAACAAATTAATGCTTCTCTTTCTCCTCCCTCCTCTCTCCCTTCTTCTCTCTGTCTTAAAAAAAAAAAAAAAAAAAAAGCAGCCCTGATTGGATAGCTTGGTTGGTTACAGCATCGTCCAGAAGAGCAGCGATTGCCTGTTTGATCCCCGGTCAGGGCACATACAGGAGAAGCTTGATGTTTCTGTCTCTCTTCCCTGCCTATCTCAAAAAAATAAATAAATAAAAAGTACAGAAGAGCAGGTTTGGGGGAATGGAAGGATGATGAAATTACTTTGAGATGGGTGGTGTTTAAGACACCTGACATTCAAAGGGGAGTTGGCCCATTCCGGTGTGAAGCCCAGTTAGAAAGATATATAAGGTGGAAGGGGGTTAAGAAGGAGGAGCCAGGAGAGAAGGGGATCTTATCCCTCTCTCCTCTCTCTCCATGTCTACTCCCCTGTATGTAAAATGAGGGGCTTAGATTAGGAGTGTCCACTTTATTGAGCATATATTTTATTTTTGTTATTCACGAGACCCTGCTGATGACATAAATGACTCAGAGGCCTTGCATACAGGTAGCTCACTCTTGGGATACAGGCAGGAAAGGCCCAGAGGAAGAATGAGAATAGGAGGCACAAGCATAGCCCACAGAGAACTCAGGAAGAAAAGATTCTTTCCGAATTTAGAAGGGCTTCCTGGAGTGGGTGAGCTTTGCGTTAGGCTCTGAGGGGTTAGTTAAAACCCAATGGGTAGTCAAGTGGGCAGAGAGTGTATTCCTCCATCCCAGAGAGAACAATGAACGAAGCCTTCATCCCCAGCTCTGTTCTGTGGTAATGTGAAGATAATAATAAGGAACGGAGGAGGTAACGATGTGAATACCTCCCTCAGGAGGTACATGGTGATTGCTCAATAACACTTTATTTATTTATATTTATTGATCTTGAGAGAGAGAAACATTGATTTGTTGTTTTACTTATTTATGCATTTAGTGGTTGATTCTTATTTGTGCCCTGACTGGGGATATAACCCAAAACCTGGTGGTATTGGGATGACACTCTAGCCAACTGAGCAAACTGGCCAGGGCCTTATTGTTTGTTTGTTTTTTAAAGATTTTATTTGTTGATTTTACACAGAGAGGTGCAAGATAGAGAGGGGAAGAACAAGAAGTATCACCTCATAGTTGTTTCACTGTAGTTGTTCATTGATTATTTGTTGTATGTTCCTTGACTGGGCAAACCCAGGTTTTTGAAATGGTGACCTCAGCATTCCAGATCAATGCTCTATCCACTGCCCCACCATAGGCTAGGCCTTATTTTTTAAATAATTTCTTTTTCAATTACAGTTGACAAACATTATTATATTAGTTTCAGGTGTCCACCCCAATGATTAGACATTATGTAATTTACTAAGCGACCATCCCAATAAATCTTCAACCCATCTGACACCAAACATAGTTATTAAAATATTACTGACTATATTCCCTATGCTGTACTTTACATCCCCGTAACCATTCCTTAACAATTAATTTGTACTTCTTAATCCCTTCACCTTTTTCACCTACCTCCCAGTCTCCCTTTGGTAATTGTCTAAATGTTCTCTATATCTATGAGTCTGTTTTTGTCCTGCTTGTTTATTTTTTAGATTCAATTGTTGATATATATGTACTTATTGTCACTTTATTGTTCATATTTTTTCTTTTTTCTTTTCTTCTTCTTAAAGAAGATTCTTTAGCATTTCATATAATACTGGCTTGGTGGTGATGAACTCCTTTAGCTTTTTCTTGTCTGGGTAGCTCTTTATTTTTCCTCAATTCTAAATGATAACATGGCTGAATAGAATAATCTTGGTTGTAGATCCTTACTTTTCATCACTTTGAATATTTCTTGCCACTCCTTTTAGGACTGCAAAGTTTCTGTTGAGAAATCAGCTGATAGTCTTATGGGAACTCCCTTGTAGGTAAACTAACTGCTTTTCTTTAGCTACTTTTAAGATTCTCCCAGCACACATCTGCTTCTCTACCCCTCCCATCTTACTTCTTGTCTCTTTCTTTCTCTTCCCCTCCTGAAGTCATGGCTCCATTGGAGCGAGTTGGCCCTGGGTGCTGAGGATGGCTCCATGGTCTCCACCTCAGGTGCTAAGAAGAGCTCAGTTGCTGAGCAATGGAGCAATGCCCCAGATGGGCAGAGCACTGCCCCTTAGGGGACTGGCCGGGTGGATCCTGGTCGGGGCACATGCAGGAATCTGTCTTTCTGCCTCCTCTTCTCTCACTGAATTAAAAAAGAAAAAGATTTTGTCTTTAACCTTTTGCATTTTTTAAAATTTATTTTATTTTATTTTTTTACAGACAGAGAGAGAGTCAGAGAAAGGGATAGATAGGGACAGACAGACAGGAACAGAGAAAGATGAGAAGCATCAGTCATTAGTTTTTCATTGCGACACTTTAGTTGTTCATTGATTGCTTTCTCATATGTGCCTTGACCGTGGGGCTACAGCAGACCGAGTAACCCCTTGCTTGAGCCAGTGACTTTGGTTCCAAGCTGGTGAGCCTTGCTCAAACCAGATGAGCCCACGCTCAAGCTGGCGACCTCGGGGTCTTGAACCTGGGACCTCTGCATCCCAGTCCGATGCTCTATCCACTGCGCCACCACCTGGTCAGGCTAAAATTTATTTTTTAAAGATTTTATTCATTTTAGAGAGGAGAGATATAGATAGATAGATAGATAGATAGATAGATAGATAGATAGATTAGATAGATAGATTAGATAGGGGGAGGAACAGGAAGCATCAATTTCCATTATGTGCCTTGACCAGGCAAGCCCAGAGTTTCAAACCGGCAACCTCAGAGTTCCAGGTGGATGCTTTATCCACTGTGCCACCACAGGTCAGGCAACCATTTGCATTTTAATTATGACATATCTTGGTGTAGGTCCTGTTGGGTCCCCTCTGTTTCCTGGAGTTTTACATTTATTTTCTTCACCAAGTTAGGGACGTTTTCTGTCATTATGTTTTCCCATAGGTTTTCTTTAAAAAATTTTCCACTGAGTTGAGGGAGGGGGTAAGAGAGAGAGAAGCATCAACTCATTGTTTTACTTAATTGTTCCATTTGTTGCGTACTCATTGATTGCTGGCTGGGGGTTGAATCATGACCTGTGGGCCAAACCTGTGGCCTCTGGTGTGCCAGGTTGGTGCTTTATCCACTGATCCACCCAACTAGGGTCTCCCATAGGTTTTCAGTTTCTTGCTCTCTCTTCTCCTTCCAGCACCCCCATTATGCAAATATTGCTATGCTTGATGTTGTCCCAGAGGCTCCTTACACTATCCTATATATTTATTCTTTTTTCTCTTTGCTGTTCTGATTGGGTGTTTTTGCTTTGTTATATTACAAATTGCTGAGTTGATTCTCAGCTTCATCTACACTATTGTTGATTCCTTGTAATATATTCATTTTGGTAAATGTATTCTTCATTTCTGACTGGTTCTTTTTAATGCTTCCTATCTCTTTGTTGAAGTTCTCACTAAGTTCATCTACTCTTCCCCTAATTTCATTGAACATCCTTTAAATTTTTTTTTCTTTTTTTATTGAGCATGCACATAACCAGTATTTTGAACTCTGCATCTGGTAGATTGTTTCCTTTTTTTCTCTCTAGAGTTTTGTTCTACTCTTTCATTTGGGACATGTTTCTTTGTCTCATTTTGGCTGCTTCCTTGTGTTTATTTCCATGTATTAGGTGAAGCTGCTATATCTCCCAGGCTTGGTCGAGTGTCCTTATGTAGTGGGTGTCCTGCAGGGCCCAGTGGCACAGCCTCTCTGATCACTCAAGCTGGGCATTACAGGTGTGTCCCCTGTTTGCACTGTGTAGAACCTCCTGTTGTAGTTGAGCCTTGATTGCTGTTGGCATGTCAATGGGAGGGATTCACCCCAGGCTGATCAGTTGCAAGGACTGGCTGTGACCACCAACCACCATTGAGAATCAGTTATGCAGAGCCCCAGCCCACAGAGCAGGACTTACTTCAGCAGGGCTCTGGTGCCTGCTGAGTCTGTTCCTTGAGTCTCTCTCTTGTGGAGGTGGTTGGGTGGTGGTGCTTTAATGTGGTCTGAAGCTGTCCACTGAGTGCTCTGGCTCTGGGGCCTCCTGGGAGGTGCAGGCTAAAGTCAGCTGCCACCTATGTTCTGCCAGAGCCCACCCAGCATGAGCTACTACATAAAGTGATCTGCAGATGGCTTTTACTTGTGCTGGGCTTGGATTTGAGGCCAAGCTGTGAACCAAGGCCAGCTGCTGCTAGTATTGGGCTAAGGCCAGATGCTGCTTGTTTGAGAGATTTTAGGAAAATCTGAAGCATGAGCCAAGACAAGCCATTTGTATAGAAAAACCCCTGGAAACAGCTTGGGTGGGCCTGAAATTTAGTTGGGGTGTGACCTCAGGGAATCACAAGGGCAGGGCAAACTGTGTGAGCCAGGTTGATGGAGTGTCAGATATGGTGCCCACCAGCTGGCTCTGTAAGGGAAGGGCTCATCAAAGGAATAATGGCCTCTGCCTCCATTTCTGTCTGGAAGAAAGGTGATCCCAGCTTTTGCCTTGATGCTGGACAATTCTATTCCTCCCCAATGTTTCTAGTGCCTTTCAAGGTGCTGCCCTAGCACTGGAGCTGAAGAGTCTAAGTAAGTCCTTGCCTGAGTCTCCAGCAGCCCTCAGCCTCCCTCAGCCTCAATCCCTGCTGGTTTTTACAGCCAGAAGTTATAGGGACTTATCTTCCTGGCACTGGAATCCTCGCCTGTAGAGATGGGACCCCTTGCTCCTCAGGGGAAAACCTCTGCAGCTGAGATATCTTTCCAGATTTTTATCTGCCGCATGTGAGTGTGGAACCAGCCTTTTCTCCATCTCTGCCCCTCCTACCAGTCTCAATGTGGCTTCTTCTTTAATTCCCTGCTTGTAGTACTTTCATTCAGCCAGATTTCAGGTATTTCTGAATGATGGTTAGTCTGTAATTTAGTTTTTAAATTTTATTTATTGATTGATTTGAGACAGAGATAGAAAGAGAGAGAGAGAAACACTGATTTGTTGTTCCACTTTTTCCTGTATCATTGGTTGATTCTTGTATGTTTCCTGATTGGGGATCGAACCCACAACCTTGGCAGATTGGGGTGATGTTCTAACCATGTGAGCTTCCCAGTCAGGGATAGTTGTAATTTTGATGTGATTGTGGGAGGATGCCAGTACCGAGTACCTACACCACCATCTTGACCTGAAGTTCGATAATACTTTAGTTACTTCCTTTCCTTACTGGATCAACTCCCTTCCTTCCTCCCCAATCCTCTTTTATTTTTATTTAAAAATATTTATTTTACTGATTTGAGAGAGAGAAAGGGAGAGAGCGAGAGAGACAGTAACATCCATCCATTCCCATATGTGCCCCAACCAGGGATTGAACTGGCAACCTCTGTGCTTTGGGATGATGCTTCAACTAACTGAGCTATCCAGTCAGGGCATCCAACCCTCTTCTATTTCCTGGCGCTGGGGCTTGGCTAGGTCCTCCTTTCTGTGAGTAGGAGTGTAGACAAATCCATCAGGTTTCTCTAAATGGAACCATTGGAGAACTACTAGCAAATATTAAGACTATCTATGAAGGAAGTTGGAAGCCATGGATAATTTTCATTAGGGGAGTGCTAGATTGGAGGCTAAAGCAGGAAAATGGCATCACTGGGAGCTGGGTATAGGGGCAGAGCTTTAGAGGACAAGAGCCATGGACCCTGTGCTTTTCTCCTGAAGCTTGCTAGTCCCTGGAGACCCATTTCTAAACTTGGGGAAGCATCTCCATGGGCCCAGGAGGGGCTTGAGCTAGATGTTGTGGGTAGGGGACCAAACCTAGGCAGCTAACCCAGTAGTGCTCCCTAGGTGCGTGTCTACAGCCCATACCAGGACTACTATGAAGTGGTGTCCCCCAACGCACACGAGGCTACTTATGTTCGCAGCTACTACGGACCACCCTATGCAGGTAAATTTCCGACCCACTCCAACCCCTGTCTCAAGCTCATGGTCCATCAGGCTGGACCAGGCCCCACTTTTATAGTGACGACGATTTCCCCTCAGCAGGACCCTCCACAAGGCCCTCTCATTCTGAGACTTAAGACTCAGAATAGCTCTTGGATCAGAGCTCCTCCTCCCCATTCTAAAGCTGATCTCACCTCTATAGGCCACCTCTTTCTCAGGCCGCTCATCATCTGTTCCTAAGCTGGTAGTGACCCCTGGTGGCTAATGCAGGAACTGCTGCTGCCCCTCCCCCTCTCCAGGTGTGATCTGGAGGTTCTTGAAAGATCCCAGGGTTTCCTCGCCTTTCTTCCCTAGCCCACGGTTCCAGAACGTCTGTAGCAGATCTAAGACCTGGAAGCCGTGGGGACGGGACGCACTTCCTTCCAACTTTTAGGTTTCAGAGTCTCTGACTGACGAACAGGACAATGGGCTCAACGCCTTACCTTGGGTTGGGCTGGAGTCTAGTGGGAGGAGCGGAGCGAAGATTGCTCAGTTCCCTCCTCTGAATTTCCCACTCTCACCGGCTTTCTCCACAGGCCCCGGCGTAACCCACGTGGTAGTGCGGGAAGATCCCTGCTACAGCGCAGGCGCCCCGCTGGCCATGGGCATGCTTGCAGGAGCCGCCACCGGCGCAGCACTCGGTTCTCTCATGTGGTCGCCCTGTTGGTTCTGAGCCGAGATTCAACGCTGAGTATGGACCCTGCGCATAGAACCGACCTCTTTTCCTCCTTCACCCCAACCTCTACCCCGAGCATTGTCCAACTTTTGCCTCTTCCTCTCCATTAACCATTCTGAGCTTGAATTATCCCTTCCCACTCCTCACCCTCATTCCCAACATCTGAGGACGCCATCATCCCAGACACAAACCTTAACTCAAAATCCTTTTATCTACTGCCAGACACCTCAGAAATCTGTTACAGACACAGATGGGTATGTTTTCCCCAAACACACCAGGACACAGAAAACACAACTCATGTGGCTTCAAGTTCTGCAGGTGCTAGAGACACAGGAGTCAGGTTTTCCTCAGGTGGTTCCCAGCCTGTGGGTAACACAGGACTAAACACCTGAGAAGGCAGATTTCTCAGTCCTTTGACAGTATGAGGGCAGAGTGAGGAAAGTAGGCTAGAAGTACGGTTGTTGGCAAGAGTGTAGAGCCATTGACCATTATGGCATACCAAAGAAATTAAAGAGGCATTTAATTGCACTGGGGTGGAGGCAGAGGCCAGATCTTTTTGTCCCTCCAGGTTAAGAAGCTTGATGGGTAAGGGGGAGATGTGATTTTTTTTTTGGGGGGGGGAGTTCATTATGAATATATTGCCTGTTTTGTTAACAGATACATACCCAAACCCAACACTACATTTAGTCACATCCTTTCCACTACCAGCTTACTGAGTCCCCTGTTCCTTCAGTGATCAGAAAGTACCTGTTTCCCATGTCTGGGTCCCCTTGCTTGGGGATGGGGTCCAGGTGAGATCTGTTTGGAACCTCCAGCCCTAGGACAGTACCTCCATCAGGAAATGCATTTCTGCTCCCCAGAAGCTTGGCCCTCTGCCCATAGCTGCGGCTATCACCATGGCTTTGTGTCTCCTCCTTCACTCTGGGGGAAGACGGCAGTGTTCACTTCTGGGGCCTGATCAACCTTTGTCAGCCCAGAAAGCCCCACATGTGCCTCCCTGCAGGCGGCCCAGCAGTCTCCCCATTTGGTCCCCTTCCAGTCACCTCCCCCAGCTTATCCCAATCACCACAGAAATGTGAACACCCGGGCCTAGTAGTCAGAGTAGCTTACTGAAGTTCCCCTGTAGATAGGGGCTCTAGTGGTCCTGCTGCAGAGACTAATAAAGGTGTGGTTGGCTCTAGCCTTGGCTCTGGCTTTATTTGTTCTCTCTGGGTCCTGTCTCCCTACGCCATCTCCATGACTCCAGCTCCTTACTTCTCTGGTATAGTGAGAAGTGTGGAGTCTGGTGTCAGGTAAACTGGTGATAGCATGTTAGTTGAACAATTTGAGGCAAATCACTTAACCTTTCTGAATCTTGCTTTTCCCCACCCATAAGGTAGCAGGTTGAAGTTGGCCATCCCTGAAGGCTCAAGAGAGGCTGTTTTAAGGGTCTCTGTCATCTAAGATAATGAATGAGTCTGCTTCCTGGGAGTGATGTGGTGTTGGGGTCTTTCCCAGTATGTTCCCATCCTTCAGCTAAGTTAGTGAGTTGGTCTCAGAGACCAGGTGGTCAGGAAAGGAAACAACAGCGACCATCTTGAATCAGGCATTTTGAGGCTACAGGTGATCTGGGAAAGATGGTCTAAAACAACAGGGCATTGAACAGGGATGGGGTGGTGTCCAAAAGGAAATTTAGGACACTGTTCCCAGAAGTAGGATGAATAGATGTGAGCTGGGTGGCAAAAACATCAGGTGTCCACATCAGCCATATTCCCAGAGACTCCAACTTAGAGGGACACATAAACAGCAATGATTCAGTGAGGTAAGAGGAACCCAGTGTCTCTGAGGAGGTATCCAACTAGGGAACTAGGGAAACCTTTGGGAGGGGAAGTAGAAATTTAGGGTGAACAAGCAGAGAAGGGAGGGAGAGCTTTCCACACAGAACAGATTAGAAGAAATGGCACGAGCCAAAGCTTTAGAACACTTTGGCCTTTAGAGCATTACAAAATTCAGAGAACAGTCTGATGTCACAGTAGGTTGTATGGTGAGAAAGGGTGGTAAATGGAGCCAGGTTATAAAGAACCTCCCACAGCTGGGTTAAGGGCTCTTTTCTTTGTGCCTCTAAAGCTTGAGGGCTACCATTTTCCATGGTCCCAGTGACACTATGGTTCTGTCCACTCATCCCACTGAACAGGGTAAGAATAATACAAACAGATGCTCTAAATGCAGTTTGCTTCAAAATCTCTCCAGTAGTAGGATTGCAGTATAAATTTTTAATCTTCCAGCTGTCCAGCAGACAATTATAAAATTAGTCACACACACACTTGAAGAGAAATGTTAACCCTCACAGACAACATGCTCTAAACTTCAGGTTCACTGGGGACCACATCTGGTTCACACATGTGTTTAGTCAACACAGGTTTTTTTTTTAACCAAGTTTTGAACTCGATGTGATACTACTACACACACCTAAATGGCTAAAGGTGAAAAAGACAGACAACATTAAGTACTGATGTGGAGCTGGAAATCTCATATATAAACTGGTATAACTGCTTTGGAAACTGGTCAGAAGGGCCACACACAGGCACACTTGATAAGGCATCAATTCTATTCCTAAGGTATACCCAACAGAAATGTGTACATTTGTTTACCAAAACAACAACAACAATGGATACAAAAGTGTTACAGAGTCACTGGAAAAACTCAAATTCTAGAATAGGTGTAGGTGGATCCATTGACATATTCCATTCTCAAATGGATACTATTCAGAGAGAATTATCCATATGTACATGCAAAATTATGGCTGAATCAAGAAAATAGCAGAGAGGATGAGGGGAATAAGGGGAAGGTGGGAGAATAGTTACAGTAAGGCAAGTTTCCAGTACCTTATCTGAAGGAATACAATATTAACTCAAGTAAATACTACTAAGTAAAAGATGCACAGTGGAATACCTAATGCAATCACTGAAAACAGAATGCAAAAAAATTAAGCTTAAAAAGCCAATAGAGGAATTTATAAAAACGGACGTGGCAAATAGAGAACACCAAAATGGCAGACATAAATCAAAACATTAATAATTACATTAAATGTAAGTGGATGAAAAGCACAAGAAACAGATTTTGCCTGACTACTCCAATGTTTTTTTTTTTGTATTTTTCTGAAGCTAGAAATGGGGAGAGACAGTCAGACAGACTCCTGCATGCGCCAGACCGGGATCCACCCAGCATGCCCACCAGGGGGCGATGCTCTGCCCCTCCGGGGCATCGCTCTGTTGTGACCAGAGCCACTCTAGCGCAGGGGTCCCCAAACTGCGGCCCCCTGAGGCCATTTATCTGGCTCCCGCCGCACTTCCGGAAGGGGCACCTCTTTCATAGGTGGTCAGTGGAGGAGCATAGTTCCCATTGAAATACTGGTCAGTTTGTTGATTTAAATTTACTTGTTATTTTATTTTATTTTTTTGTATTTTTCTGAAGCTGGAAACGGGGAGAGACAGACTCCCGCATGCGCCCGACCGGGATCCACCTGGCACGCCCACCAGAGGCAACGCTCTGCCCACCAGGGGGCGATGCTCTGCCCCTCTGGGGCGTCGCTCTGCCGAGACCAGAGCCACTCTAGTGCCTGGGGCAGAGGCCAAGGAGCCATCCCCAGCGCCTGGGCCATCTTTGCTCCAATGGAGCCTTCGCTGCAGGAGGGGAAGAGAGAGACAGAGAGGAAGGGGGGGGGTGTGGAGAAGCAAATGGGCGCTTCTCCTATGTGCCCTGGCCGGGAATCAAACCCAGGTCCCCCGCATGCCAGGCCGATGCTCTACCGGTGAGCCAACTGGCCAGGGCCTTGTTTGTTATTTTAAATATTGTATTTCTTCCCGTTTTGTTTTTTTTACTTTAAAATAAGATATGTGCAGTGTGCATAGGGATTTGTTCATAGTTTTTTTTGTAGTCCGGCCCTCCAACGGTCTGAGGGACGGTGAACTGGCCCCCTGTGTAAAAAGTTTGGGGACCCCTGCTCTAGCGCCTGGGGCAGAGACCAAGGAGCCATCCCCAGCGCCTGGGCCATCCTTGCTCCAATGGAGCCTTGGCTGCGGGAGGGGAAGAGAGAGACAGAGAGAAAGGAGAGGGGGAGGGGTGGAGAAGCAGATGGGCGCTTCTCCTGTGTGCCCTGGCCGGGAATCGAACCCGGGACTTCTGCACGCCAGGCCGACGCTCTACCGCTGAGCCAACCGGCCAGGGCTGACTACTCCAATGTTTTAAATTTTATTTATAAAATTAAATTTAACAGGGTGACATTGATCAATAAAAGTAGATAGATTTCAGGTAAACATCTCTATAGCATTTGAACTGTCGATTGTGTCATGTGCCAATCACCCAAAATCAAATCATTTTCTGTCACCATATATTTGTTCCTCTTTAGTCTCCTCCCCTGCAACTACTCCAACTTTCTAATGCTTACTCTTTCTTTTATAATTTTGAATGTTTTGTTTTATTAATATTTTAGAGAGAGGAAGGGAGAGAGCAGGAGAGATAGGAACATCTGTTCCTGTGTGTGCCCTGATTGGGTATCAAACCAGCAACCTCTGTGCTCTGGGACAATGCACTAACCAACTTAGCTATCTGACCAGTGCATGATGCTTATGGAGTATCTTTTCCTATTCTGCTTTAAACCTACTTTTTGTGTTTATTTATTTTTATTTTGAGAGTATGTTTATTAAAGCTGGGGACAGTGAAACAAGGAAGGGCTTAGTTAAGATAGAAGAAGCAACAGGAAAGATCCTAGGCATGGCTGATTTGGATGAGAAATGAAAGTCACAGAGACAGAAGTTAGCCAAGTGAGGTTGCTCTTAGCTCACTGAAAAGTCAGAGAAAAGGGGGCGTTGGAGACAGGTTCAGGGAGTTAGCCCAGGACAAGCTGCCACTGCCTATTGCTCCCCTTGTTGCAAGTCTCATGGGGACTCTTAGAGTTTGAGATACATACCTGAGAGGGAAGAAAGTATGGACATGCTCCTGAGAGGGAGAGCTCCCCCCCCCCCCATTTTTGTATTTTAAAGAATGTCGTTTGGAGCCCTGGCTGGGTAGCTCAGTTGGTTAGAGCCTGGTCCCAATAGGCCAAGGTTGCAGGTTCAATCCCCAGTCAGGGCACATATAAGAATCAACCAATAAATGCATGAATAAGTGGAACAACAAAATTGATATTTCTCTCTCTGCCTTCCTTTCTCACTAAAATCAATTTAAGAATGTCTTTTGTACACAGCATATAGTTGAATCTTGTTTGTTCATCTTGACAGTCTATCTTTTTTTACTTTTAGCTGGGGGGCGGGGAGGGCGAGAGATGAGAAACATCAACTCATAGTTATATCACTTTAGTTGTTCATTGATTGCTTCTCAGACACGCCTTGAGGAGGGAGTGGGGGACTCGAGTCAAGCCAGTGACCCCTTGCTCAAGCCAGCAACCTTGAGCTTCAAGCCAGTTACCTTCAGGCTCAAGTCAGTGACCATAGGATCATGACAGGCTTCACGACAAAACAGGCTTCATGACAAAAATTATTAGAAAAAGCGACATTTCATCAAGAAAGGGTCAACACATCAGTAATATGGTAGCAGTGCTATAAGAGATTTAAAGCTGTAAATCTACTCTAAGGAGTAGATTTGGTATAATTATTAAGGATTCTAGGATTTTTGGATGGTAAATGAGCAATGGCTTCAACTTAAAGTCAGCAGCTGCATTAGACCCTAACGAGAGTCTGCCTGTCCTTTGAAGCCAGGCATTGACTTCTCCCCTCCAGCTGCACAAGTCCTAGATGGCATCTTCTTCCAAAAGAAGACTTTCGTCTACATTAAAAATCTGTTTAGTGTAGCCGCCTTCATTATCTTAGATCTTCCAGGTAATTTCCTGCAGCTTCTACATCAGCACTGGCTGCTTCAACCATGCACTTTTATGTTGTAGAGACAGCTTCTTTCCTTAAACCTCATGAACTAACCTCTGCTAGCTCCAAACTTTTCTTTTGTAGTGTCTTCACAGAATTGAAGAGTGTTAGGGCCTTGCTCTGGAGCAGGGTAAAACGTTCTCCATATCAGCAATAAGGCTGTTTTACTTTCTTGTCATTTGTGTGTTCACTGGAGTAGCACTTTTAATTTCTTCAGGGACTTTTCCTTTGCACGCATAACTTGCCTAACTTGTGGCCCTCTGCTTTTTACATGTTTTCCTCACTAAGTTTAACCTAGCATTTGACTGAAAGTGAGAGACAATGCAACTCTTCCTTTCTCTTAAGAGGCCATTGTAGTTATTAACTGACTTAATTTCAATATTACTGTCTCAGGGGATAGGCAGGCCCAAGAAGAGGGAGAGAGATGGGGGAATGGCCAATCAGTGGAGCAGTCAGAACACCCACACCATTAAAAGATTAAGTTGCCATCTTATAATAAGCATGGTTTGTGGTACCACAAAGCAATACAACTGTAACATTAAAGATCACTGATTACAGATCACCATTGCAAATGCAGTAATAAAAAATTTTGAAGTATTATAAAGAATTACCAAAATATGACAGAGACACAAAGTGAGCAAATGCTTTTGAAAAACTGAGGCTGCTAGGCTTGTTCGATGCAGGGTTGCCAAAAACATTCAATTTGTAAAAACGCATTATCTGCCATGTACAATAAAACAAGGTTTGCCTGTACAAAGCTACAGTAATCACAACAGTGTGGTACTGCCTGACCAGACGGTGGTGTAGTGGATGGAGCATCAGTCTGGGACACAGAGGACCCAGGTTTGAAGCCCTGAGGTCACCAGTTTGCGCGCAAGCTCATCCAGCTTGAGCACGGGGTCGCCAACTTGTGCGTGGGATCACAGACAAAACCCCCGTGGTCGCTGGCTTGAAGATTAAGGTTGCTATTTTGAGCCCAAGGTCACTGGCTTGAGCAAGGGGTCACTTGCTCTGCTATAGCCCCCTGGTCAAGGCACATATGAGAAAGCAATCAATGAACAACTAAGGTGCCACAACAAAGAACTGATGCTTCTCATCTCTCTCCCTTTCTGCCTGTCTGTTCTTGTCTGTCCCTCTCTCTCTAAAACAAAACAAAACAAAACAAAACAAAACAATGTGGTACTGGCACAAAGACAGATATACAAACTAATAGAATAGCAACTCAGAAATAAACCCTCACATATATGGTCATCAACTGCTTTTCAACAAAGGTGCCAATACAATTCAATGGGGAGGAAAGAACAGTTTTTTCAACAAATGTTGCCGGGAAAACTAAAGTAAATATCCACATGTAAAAGAATGAAGTTGGACCCTTACCTTATAACAGATACAAAATTAACTCAGAATGGATCAAAGACCAAAAGTTAAGAATTAAAATCATAAAACTCTTAAAATAAAACAGAGAAAAAATCTTCATGACATTGGATTTGGCAATGATTTCTTGCATATGACACCAAAAACACAGGCAAATAAAAATAAATAATGATTTCATCAAAATTTAAAGCTTTTGTAAATTCAAGGACACAGTTAAGAGAGTAAAAAGACAACCCACAGAATATAAGGAAATATTTGTAAATCCATATATCTCTTAAAAGAGTAATATCTAGAATATTTAAAAAACTATAACTCAACAAAATAAAAAGTCCAACTTAAAAATGCATAAAGGAGGCGCTGGCCTTTTGGCTCACTGGATAGAGCGCTGGCCCAGCGTACAGACATTCCAGGTTCGCACAGAAGAGAAGCAACCATTTGCTTTTCTCTCCCTCCCCCTCTTTTCCTGCTTCTCCCACAGCCAGTGGCTTGATTGGTTTGAGTATTGGCCTCAGGCCCTGAGGATAGCTCAGTTGGTCTCAGAATGTCAGCCTCAGGTGCTAAAAAGAGCTCAGTTGATTGGAGAAGCTGACCTCAGACAGGGGTTGCCAGGTGGATCCCAGTTGGGGTGCATGCGGAAGCCTGTTTCACTATCTCCCCTCCTCTCACTTATAAACAAACAAAATGGGTAAAGGATATAAACAGACAACTCTCCAAAGGAGATATACAAATGGCCAGTAAGCAGGAGGCTCAACATCATGAGTCATTAGGGAAATGCAAAAATCAAAACCACAATGAGATAGATACTGTAACACATGCATTAAGGTGGCTAATACTAAAAAATGAGAACATAATATGCATTAATGGGGATGTGAAGAAAGTGGAACCCTCATACATTGCTGGTGGGAATGTACACAGATGCTATAAAAAGAAGCCTGGCATGTCACCTAACCAATGGTGGTGAAGTAGAGAGCGTGAACCTGGGATGCTGAGGTCCCAGGTATGAAACCTCAAGGACGCTGGCTTGGCCTGGGCTCATCTGGCTTGAGTGCTGGATCACTGACATGATCTCTTAGCTGCTGGCTTAGGCCCAAGGTTGCTGTCTTGAGCAAGGGGTCATTGGCTCAGCTTGAGCTCCCCAGTCAAGGCACATATGATAAACAGTCAATGAACACTAAAAAAAGTGATGCAACCACAAGTTGATGTTTCTCATCTCTCTCCATTCCTGTCTCCCTTTCTGTCTCTCTCAAAAAAAAAATAGTTTGGCATGTCTTCAAAGGTTGAACATAAAATTATCATATAATCCAGCAATTCCACTCTTACATATATACTACAAAAGAACTGAAAACAGTAACTCAGCCAGACACTGTATACCAAAGTTCATAGCAGTATTACTTAAAATAGCCAAAAGGTTAAAAAAAGGTCAATGTCCATTTGAATGAATACACAAAATGTGGTTTATATGTATAATGGAATACTATTCAGCCATAAAAAGGAATGACATTCTGATACATGGTATACTACATGGATAAACACTGAAAATGTTATGCTAAGAGAAAGAAGCCTTTAAACCCAATTTAGGAAGTAGTTCTCACAGGAGGCACTACACTAATGGATGTTTTGAAAGGGTAAAGGTAAGAGTACTACAGGCCAAAGGCAGGCAGGTCATTTCATCAACTCCTCACTTATCTGGGATTTTATACTGTTCTAATATTCCCCCTGTGGACACCTAAGCCAGTAGTCTGGCCTGTGGATTAGTTTCTATAGTAAAGGGGATAGTTATGGTTTGTACTAAGGCAGGGTACAACCCATCTTGGTACAACCCAAGATGGTCAACCCATCTTTCTGTGAAAGGGCAGATGGTAAATATTTATAGCTTTTTGGGCTATAAGTTCTGTCACAACTACTCAGCTCTGCCTTTATAGTGAAAGAGTATGGCTGAGTTCCAATAAAACTTAATTTAAAAAACAAGCAGCAGACTGGATTTGATGGAAGGGTAGCAGTTTAATGCTTTTATCCCAAGGCAAAGGTGGGGTAGGAGTAAGGACACAAAAGCAGAACTTAAACTATATACTTTTCCTAATACATCCTATTATTGTGCCCACCAGTGGCCCTATTTTTCAAGTTGCAGCCACTCTGCCTCCCCATTGCTGGAAAGTCTTCTGACTCCCCCAGAGTTTCTCTTAAAAAAAATTTTTTTTTGGCCCTGGCTGGTTGGCTCAGTGGTACAGCGTCGGCCTGGCGTGCAGGAGTCCTGGGTTCGATTCCCGGCCAGGGCACACAGGAGAAGCGCCCATCTGCTTCTCTACCTCTCCCCCTCTCCTTCCTCTCTGTCTCTCTCTTCCCCTCCCGCAGCCAAGGTTCCAATGGAGCAAAGATGGCCCGGGCGCTGAGGATGGCTCTGTGGCCTCTGCCTCAGGCGCTAGAATGGCTCTGGATGCAACAGAGCAACGCCCCAGAGGGGCAGAGGATCATCCCTTGGTGGGCATGCTGGGTGGATCCTGGTCAGGCGCATGTGGGAGTCTGTCTGACTGCCTCCCCGTTTCCAGCTTCGGAAAAATGAAAAAAAAATTTTTTAAAAAATGAAAAATAATTAAAAAAATTTTTTTTTCTGGATCCTACAGTCGCCTTTATAGTTCTACAGAGGAAGTAAGAACATGCTAATTTACCACCTTGGCAGGAATGGAAAACAAGTCAGTAATTGTTTTGTGTTCTATTTATATACTTTTGGCAGCAAAATTGTTATTAAAATAAAAATCTGGTCTAGCCTGACTAGGCTATGGCGCAGTGGATAGAGTGTTGAACTGGGATGCAGAGAACCCAGGTTTGAAACCCCAAGGTCACCAGCTTGAGTGTGGGCTCATCCAGATTGAGCACAGGCTGGCTGGCTTGAGCGTGGCATCATAGACATGACCGCACAGTTGCTGGCTTGAAGCCCAAGGTCACTGGCTTGAACAAGGGGTCACTCACTCTGCTGTAGCCCCTGGTCAAGGCACATATGAGAAAGCAATCAATAAACAACTAAGATGCTGCAATGAAGAACTGATGCTTCTCATCTCTCTCCCTTCCTGTCTGTCTCTATCTGTCCCTCTCTCTGTCTCTGTCACAAAGAAATCTGGTCTATGAACACACTTCACTGCTTCAGCTGAAGAACCTCAAGCTAAATAAAAATACCAATAAAAGCAGCATAACTGGTTACTACTGTGTCTTAAAGATACATAAGAAGAATCAAATGCGACAATGTGGTAAGTCAATAACCCTATGTCGGAAATCATGCCTCTTTCCAAATAAAGAATATGACTCATTTGCCATATTGAATTGATATTTATTTCAGGACATGCCATGTCAAAATAAAACAAAAGAGTAACCCTTGTCTTTGACAATAATATTGTATTATAAAAGCACTTTACAGTTCCATCCCATCTTTGAGTATAAGTTACTGGTATATGGGCTAATGATTATCTTAAAACATTTCTCTATTCAGACCCATTTCCAAGTGCTCTGTGAATATTAGAAGGTGATAATAAATGGGAAAAGGAGGAAGAAGAGGAAAGAGAGGGGAATAAGGTTCTCCCAGTTAAGGGTTTTGTTGCAATGAGGGGATGAGGAATTATGAAGATATTTTTGTTGTCTTTTCATCTTTATACTGTGTTAAGTAATGATTACAACATAACTCAGCAGGCTTTTCTTGAGCTGTAACTCAGAAATTTTCTTCCTGCAAATAATGTATTTACAAATGTGTTTATTAACTTACACAGCAATCTCACAATAACTAGTAAAGATTAAAGTGGTACACTCCTAGTATATTTGTTTGCAGTGTTTTAAGGGAAATACATATTGCGATGGTGATGAAGCTCTAAATTGACTAAACAAAACACCTAAAAATTAAAAGTAGTTTTAAAAAAGGCCAAGAAATAAATATCACCAAAGAAAAAAGATTATAGCTTAAATATAAAACTAAATTACTAGTTAATTAACCAAACTATACAGATCTAATAAAAAGTAAAACCATCCTGAAAGACCCAACATTTAAAAAAAGCTAAAAAATAAGGCATAATTCTGTATAATATTGAGTTTTATTTCCATTTTCTCTTTAGCCTCTTCTATATATGCTTTTCGGAGCTGCCTCTAGGGGCCTATAAGAAAACTTGCTGTTTTCAACTTGACCTCAAATGTCCTGGGCAAAGTATTTGCGATTTTGTTGAGGATTCTTTTGTTGGTAAGCTTTAGATATCATTGTTTCTACTGGGCACAGTAGTTTCAATCAAGATGGGAAATTTAAATTCTTCCAACAGTTCTTCTTAAAGGCATTTGATTTCTACAGTGCCTTGCCTGCATAGCATTAAAAACAAACAAAAACCCAGGAGAAATCTATTGCTTAAAAAAGTTAAAAAAAAACATAATAACTCTATGTTGACAATTTAAACATCTTAGGAGAGAGTTCATTAGAAGAATTAAATATTAAAAACCTGTCTGGAGCACTTCCACTATTCTCTCCAAGAGTTTAATATAGAAAGGGTTACTTGTTTTGGTCAGAAATACATTTTGTGTTAATCACTTGTAAGTACTATGTTCATTAGGACTCATTTTAAAGATGCATTGAACATTTTTCTTATTCAAGTACTGTCTACCATGATAGTTGAGTTTTGGCCTCAAATAAGGTCTATAATTTTCATCAGTGCTCAAGAATAATTTTGGACATCTTGACCCAAGACCTATGAAGGATAATTCCAATGGGCTTGGTCTGACTGCTGCTTTGCCACCTCTTGTCTGTCGTGAAGGAGGGAGAGTAAGACTAAGGAATGGGGTAAGGAAGAGGTGAAAAAAGCAGGACCAAGTAGGTAGGCAAATGCTGCTGGGAACAACCATACCTTAACCAAGCCACATACTGTTGAGATTTCTATCATTTTGAAGTACATTATCATAACATTAAAAATTAAAAAAAAAAAATTAAAATGTATCTAATTTTTAAAGTTATCACTGGAATATGCTGGAATCGTTTGAACTTTTGGAAAATATAAATAATAAAGACACTGACTTTTTGTGCTTGTGAAGCTAACAGATCATCCCCACGAGACAGGCAGCAATGATGAATTGCAATACATTATTACTGAAGGGAAAAGGGTCAAGCCAATATTCACACTGCAGTCAATGAAAGAGTAAGGGGGCCAAAGCGGTGAGCTTCTGGAGAAAAGCTGAAGATGCCAAAGAAGGATTAGCAGGAACAGCCTCCTTCACTGACTGGTTGATCCTGAGGCTTTTCCAGTTTTATGTCAATCACTGAAACAAAAGTTAAGGAGCTATAAATTGGAAAGTACAATTCCAATTCTACTGAACACTGACACCTCTGGAAAGCCTCTCCCATTCCTATTTAACAGCCACTATTTTCCATATAGATTAGCTCAGCTCACCATACAAGGTGCTCAAATGGAATAAAGTTGCTTCTATTTACTATGTGCAGCAAGGGTCAGAATAGGGTTATCCTCTCTATATGGGAAACTATCCTAAGGAAATTATTCTACAGGAGCAAGAAACCACATAAAGATGATGTTCCTTACACACAATATATAGATGATGTATTTATAAAATTATACACCTGAAAGCTATATAACTTTATTAACCAATGTTGCCCCAATAAGTTGTATTAAAAAAGTAAAAACAAAAGATAATGTTCCTTATGGAATTATCTATAACAAAAATCTGAAAATAGCCCTCAAGAGAGTTCCAACAGGGAGAGAATTTAATAAATGATGGGACTTAACTCTGTAGAACACATTATGTTATTAAAAGTAATAAAGGCTTAGAAAACATAAAACATTTAGAAGTGGGAAGAATTGAATACAAAGTGCTATAAATTCTATGGCTTAATAAAAATGTCTGCATATGGGAAAAACACTAGAAGATAAAATATACAACAAATAGTAAAAATATCAAAATTCAAAATCCTTTGAAAGAATACTAATTGTGTTTCATTATGTTATGTTTGAAAGCAGAAGCCACAATAAAACTCCAGACTGGGTTATTTCCTGCCTGTGTCGAATAGAAAGCTTGAATGCTAAAAAAAAAACGGTGAAAAAAACATGATACATACTGTGGGGAAAATGTGCAGAGTCCACAAGACCCAAATTAAGAAGAAAGATGGGGTTCTAAGAATTTCCTGCTCATTAAAAATCAAGCAACAAGCAAACAAAACTTCTTCCACTAATTAAGTGTAGTGAACAGCAGGGTACAAAGTGTGTACTTGGATAACCAGATCTCATGTGCTACAGAAAACCTTGGGGCTTCTATGCTCCTAAGCCATCAATTCCTGGCTGTAAAAGGCAATGGCATAATATTCCTTAGCCAACCAAGTGGTAGTGTGAAGACTAGTGATAACATTTTCCCATGAAACAAAGGATACTGTCTTCTCTGCTTCTGTCCTGTGTGCTTTCCATTCCAGGCAAAGCTGCCGCAACACGTCGGAAGAGCTGTGGAAAAGACAGAAATGTGGTAAGTGAGAGGAAAGATCTAGCAAATGGTATCAAGTAAAGGAGGATGACCACTGAATGCTGTGTTCCAAGGGTATAGCATCTAGATTATTTTCCAATTAAATCTTACCATAAAGAAAGCATCTTTTTAGTCTATAAATAGAATACTGTATGAAAAGCAGTATGCCAAGTACAAAGAGATATGATCTCTGCTTTCCAACAAGTGAGAACAGACATGAACAAACAGCAAAGAAATAAGCAGCAAAAATGTCATTTTAATAATAAAAACAAAGTACTATAGGAACTCAGAATAAGAACAGATTTTTCATTCAGTAAAACTAACAGTGGTAGAAGGGTCAGGTTCTAAAGTCAGTGTATATATAGTGAAAATCAGTCTAGCCAAAATTACACTTGATAATTCTTTAAGATAGCACTGTTAGAGACAAACATACCACCGCTAAAGTTAAACACAGCAGGCTTTTCCTGTCATTAGAAAGTGCACTAATGGAAGTGGATAGCTTTTGTTTGAGGTATGGTGTAATGAAAAATATCTTCATAAGGAGAAATACTCAAGCCTGGTGAGATGTTCACTTTAGAAGCATGTAGGAACAAAAAGGACTAATGACTCAAGAAACAGCAGATACGCACCTATTTTGTGTTCAAACCTAGGCATAGGCTCACTGAGTAGAATGGCACATAAAATTGATGGATTATTTCAATCATATCTTTTTTTGTTAGGCACGCAGTGTAAAATTTCTATAAATTAAATTCACATGTGATGTAACTCCCTCATACTAAGCACCTGGTTACTTGAGGTATCATCTCAGGTTCTCTAGGGATACAGAAATAAAGAACATGTAGTTTTGTTTTTTTTCCCCTTAAGTGAGAAGCAGGGAGGCAGAGAGACAGACTCCCGCCTGTGCCCCGACGAGGATCCACCCAGCAAGTCCCCTATGGAGTGATGCTCTACCCATCTGGAGTTGTTGCTCCATTGCTTGGCAACCGAGCTATTTTAGCACCTGAGGCAAGGACATGGAGCCATCCTCAGCACCTGGTGCCAACTTGCTCCAAATGACCCATGGCTGCAGGAGAGGGAGAAAGAGAGAGAGAGAAGGGAGAAGGAGAGGGGTGGAGAAGCAGATGGTCGCTTCTCCTGTGTGCTTCGACTGGGAATTGAACCCGGGACATCCACACACCAGGCTGACACTCTACCACTGAGCCAACGAGCCAGGACCAAGAAGAAGTTTTTTTAATCAAGGAACTCACAGTCTGGTAAAGGAGACAGATGCATATAATTCCTTATGTTACAATGTGATGAATGCTATCAACCAAGGGAATAGAAAACCTATGAGAATACAGATGAAAGAAAGCCCTCCTCACAAGACTGGGAAAAATCTTTAGGTCCATTTCTAAATCACGGCTTTAGGTAGTAACATCTAAGTTGGGATTTGAAAGCACTTTTAAAATTTCACTTGGCTGAAAAACATACTGTGCAAAGTGCTCCAACTGTAAGTGTTTCATAAATGCTGCTGAATTAAAACAAGAAGGAAACAGAAAGGACAAAGACCAGAGATGAAAAGACTGAGGCTGTAATCTGCTTGGAAAAAGTAGTATAGAAAAGGAGCAAATTTTTATCTGCAGGCAATAGAATGAGATAGGATTAGGTAAGACTTGAGAAAAAGTATAACTGCCTTGGTTCTATATGGCTTAGAAGCACTTTAGAGGTGTACCAAAATTAGGCATTAGCCTCAATATTCAACCAAAAGCAGCTATTAGACTTAAAATTGTAGAATGTTTTAACATCTTCTGGTATTCCAGAAATTGTGCATAATCAAAGATCAAGTGGTAGTGTAAATTACCATAAATATAATCAATATGACATTAATTATATAAGGTGGATCCATTTGGATTAATATATGAATACTCAGTTTCAAATATAGATCAACATTCTAGATACAAGAATAAAGGCTGCAATAATTGATGATTGTGAAAACTGTTAATTTTATGAACAAAAATAACTTAAAATTCATAAAATCAAAATAAATGCATAACAGTTGCTCAGTGGTAGAGCGTTGCCCCGTGTGTGGAAGTCCCAGGTTTGATTCCTGGTCAGGGCACACAGGAGAAGCGCCCATCTGCTTCTCCCTCACCACCCCCTCAAGCTTCTCTCTTTGTCTCTCACTCCTCCTCCCCTCCTGCAGCCATGGCTCAATTGGACAGAGTTGGCCCCGGTGCTGAGGATGGCTCCATAGCTTCCACTTCAGGCACTAAAAAAAAAAAAGGCTCTGATTGCAACAGAACAATGGCCCAAGATGGGCAAAGCATTGTCCCCTAGTGGGCTTGCTGGGTGGATCCCAGCTGGGGTGCATGCAGGAGTCTGTCTCTGCCTTCCATCCTCTCACTAAAAAAAACCCAACAAACAAACAAACAAAAATCATATCTAGATTGATAGACTATATTAGATAACTTTAGAAAGAGTATGTTATGCCCTTTTAAAGCTAGTAAGTGTTCACGAAAATTTAATGCAAAGTTAGACAATTCCAATCTTTTTGAAGTTTTTGTATATTAACATTAGATAATGTATTGAAGAAGAATGCCAACTTTGTCAGCTCAAAATTTTATGCATCAAGAGAAAGTCAGCCCTGCCAGATGGCTCAGTTGGTTGGAGTGTCGTCCCAAAGCATGGTTGCCGGTTCAATTCCTGGTCAGGGCATATACAGGAACAGCTCAATGTTCCCATCTCTCTGTCTCTCTCCCCCAGCTTCTTTCTGGCTGATGGCTCCTTAGATAGAGTGTCAGCCCAGTATATGGACATCTCAGGTTCAATCCTGGATCAGGGCACACAGGAGAAATGACGATCTGCTTCTCTCCCTTTCTCCCTTCTCTCCCTCTTCCCCTCCTGCAGCCAGTGGCTCAACTGGTTCAAGTGTTGGCCCCAGGCACTAAAAATAGTTCAGCTGATTTGAGCATCGGCTCCAGATGGGGTTGCCAGGTAAATCCTTCAGGGTGCATGCAGGAGTCTGTCTCACTATCTCCCCTCCTCTCACCTAAAAAGTAAAAATAAAAGTCTAGCATCCATTAAAAATCACCTTTAATCTAGACACAAAGAATACAGAGTATGAAGTAAAACATACTTTATAGAAATAATCAAGTCTAAAAAACTGTAGCCCCCCACCACCATCAGCTAAAAGTAACCATCTATTTAGTATTGCAAATATACAGTAAGTATAGTGACTACAGAAGTAATCTGGCAGCTAACAATGTGGCACTAGATAAAAACTTATATCCCAGAAATTCATTCTGTAATGGTGATATTCAGTCTTAGTCTCACTAATTTTAATAGTTGGTCATCTAGCCAAATGTAGAGTCAGTACATTTCTGATTTCAATAGAGATGAGGATAAGGTAAAAGCAGTATGAAATTTTTCAGAGGCAAGAACTGCCTGGACAAAATGTTTGGAGGTAGGGAAGTACAAGGCACATTCAAGAATGGTTAGGTAGTCCTGACAGCCAAGAACATAGAATATGTAAAAGAATTAGGATGAAGTTGTATATAATTGGAAAGACAGACAAGACCTGGAAAGGATATGGACTTTGTCTGCAGGACAAAGGGAAGGACAAAAGGAAGGCACTATAAAAGCAGTTTGTACGAGACCTTCTATCACTGATTGTCTTACTATGGCTATAAAGACATACCATATACATGACATATTGAAAACCAAACACTAGGTTGAGATGGCATAAAGTTAAAAACTAAAATGTAAAGTGCATTCAACATTCTAGGTAGGTCACTCAGATGACATAATCTTTCTGTCTCTCAGTTTTCTCATCTATAAAATGGGTTTAAAAATGATAGTATATTTAATTGACTAAGATTATTGTGAAGCTTAAAGAAAATCATATTATGTTATGCTAACTGCTTAGGACTGATCTGCTATTTACAAAGTCTTTAATAAACAGTAGCTGTATTTCTTTTATCAGAGACTAGTCACAATAACTCATAAACCTAAAGACTAGGGGAATGGAAAGTTTTCCCAAATGTTTTGATATTCTGCAATGGATTCTAGGACTACAGAAAAACATCAACAGGTACAGAACTCTGCTTTAAGAAATTACGTAAAACTGCTGGAAAAGGTACGGTGATTGGGAGAGAGACCTGAAAATATTGGAGAACTGAAATGTTCTTCCTTAGAAATAACAGAAAATCTTCCCAAGATCTCATAGCTTGCTTCTGACATGAAATATTTATTAAACTACTATCTGTTCAGATGCATAAAAATAAATTTTAGGTCATAAAAATAAATAAAATGTCAAAGGTTATTTTATAGGCTAGCTGAGAAGTGGAATTTTTTGGTAGAAATTGATAAAGGGGGGATAAATGGTGATGGAAGGAGATTTGACTTGGGGTATATATACAGTGCAATGCACAGAGGATGTATTATAAAATTGTATAAGTGAAACCTTTATAATTTTATTAACCCATGTCACTCCCAATAAATTCCATTTAAAAATATGGAACTTTAGCCTGGCCAGGCGGTGGCGCAGTGGATAGAGCGTCGGACTGGGATACAGAGGACCCAGGTTCAAGACCCCGAGGTCGCCAGCTTGAGTGCGGGTTCACCTGGTTTGAGCAAAAGCTCACCAGCTTGGACCCAAGGTCGCTGGCTCAAGCAAGGGGTTACTCAGTCTGCTGAAGGCCCGCGGTCAAGGCACATATGAGAAAGCAATCAATGAACAACTAAGGTCTCGCAATGAAAAACTGATGATTGATGCTTCTCATTTCTATCTGTTCCTGTCTGTCCCTATCGCTCTCTCTGACTCTCTCTCTGTCCCTGTAAATAAATAAATAAATAAAAAATTAAAAAATTTGGAACTTTATTTGTGTGTGGAGGAGGCAAAGGAAAGGTTTATTTTCTATGAAAACTGAATAAAAAGCTTTATACATTTTGAGGCTATAAAAATTAAAATAGGTTCTAATTAGTGAAAAGTACATTAACTAATGAGGTCGTTAAAGGAGGGTATTGTTCACACGTCTACTTATTCCCTAATATAACACATTTTTTTTTGGGGGGGGGTGGTTGATTCTTATATGTGCCCTGACTGGGGAATGAACCGGCACGGCAACCTTGGTGTATCTGGATGATAACTCTAACCAACTGAGCTACCTGGCCAGGGCTGTAACAGAATATTTAATGTGTTTATAGAAAGAGCACAAAATTTGAGCCAAGTCACTCTAGTATTAAATACCCCCATTGTTACAACTTTGTTACCTCAAGGATATTAATTTCTCTAATCCTTAGATTTCTTCTAATAAAAAGGGGGGCTTAACTGTGAGGTTCAAAGGACACAATGATGTTGCTTCTCTTTAGAATATTCTCCTCCCTGTCCCTAGCCCAATCTGTCTAGCACACCATCATCTTTCAGGGTCCATTCCCTGATAACTCCTTAGAAAACTTCTTTAACTCATTCCCAGATTCCTCCAATTCCATTATCCTCCTATCTAATAAAATATTTCTATATACTCTAATTGCACCCTGTATTTCTTCTTTCAGAGCTTTAACTACATCAACTGTATTGGCCTATTGACCTTCCTGTCTTTCCTTCTAGATTTTAAATCTCTGAAGGACAAAGCTCATATTTCATCTTTGTTATCCTAGTATCTGACATGCAGTAGGTATTTTTTTAAATTCTAGTTGAAAGAATGACTAATGGGCGTGAAAACATATTAGAAAGCATAGAATGTACGACATATTAGTGGCTTTAGCTGATGGCTTTTTTGGGTTCACTTGCATCTGAATCATCATTTAATTCCTTAGGCATGACTATCCATAATACTATTTAGCAGATGTTCACAGATATGAGAAAGACTGTTCTTTTATCAAGACTTACGCCCACCGAATCCTCAAAAAATAGGCAATAAAAGAAACCAGTTACCCACTTCCTTGAAAGAAAGGAAATATAAAAGGGATTTTAAATTTATATGCAGAGTGATTTATTATAAAATCTGATAAAACTTCAACTTGATTTTTAAAAATGCCACTGAATATCTCCAAACATAAAAAAAGAACTCAACTAAAATATGCAAATATAATGGGAATAATGACATATTGCCATCCACCAAATAAGTAGCAGAGCTGAGATTTCAAGGTTCACATTCTTTCTCCTACCTTATGCTACATAGTACAAATGGAAGATCTTTCTGTATAGAAAACACTGTAAAATGGACTATGTGAAGAAACAGCTGAAAATCCTGGGTAAAAAGAATTTGCTTTGTGAAAGACTACTACACACAAAACACAGACATAAAAATTTAATCCATTTTCTATGACCTAAAAATTTTGTCTGTTGTTTTAACCGATGTATTTTTAAAATTTGGTGCTCTTTCAAAATATTCCAATTAGATGAAAAGACTCAGTGTTGACCCTGGCCGGTTAGCTCAGTCAGTTAAGAGTGCCACTGGGAAAAGAGAAGGTTGCGAGTTTGATCCTCGATAAGGATACACAGGGAATCAACCAATGAATGTACAACTGAGTGGAACAACAAATAAAAGCTTCCCTTACACCTCCACTCTCTCTCCCTTCCTCTGTCTTTACAAAGAAAAAAATTAAGCCCTGGCTGGATAACTCAGTTGGTTGGAGCGTCGGCTAGGAGAGTGGAGGTTGCTGCTTCGGATTTCTAATCAGGGAACTTACAGAAGCAGCTCGATGTTCCTGTCTCCCTACCTCTCAAAAAAAAAAAAAAAAGGTTCAATGTCACTAACTTGGACTCAATTCAGGATATCCCAAAATGAGACAAAAAATTATTTACAAAAAGCTAAGTTCTAACCTTACAGAAATATATATGACAGGAAAGAAAAAACTCTAGGTGTTTAAGCTGTTTTAAAAAATCATTAAAGAAAAATCAATTTCTTAAATGCCAGTAATATACTGAGAGGCTTCTGCTATATAAGAATCATAAGTGACCAAGTATGGGGTCAGTAGAATTAGTAATATTTTTTTAAAAAATCATCATGCATGTATTTACTGAGTATCCACTTTCTATAGGCATTCTGGGGCATCCTTGATAAAACATTTTCTTTTCTGGAAAAAGGTTAATTCCAGTTGTATGGTATTTTATTTTTTTATTTTATTTTTTTAGTCAGAGAGAGGGATATATGATAGGGACAGACAGGAACGGAGAGAGATGAGAAGCATCAATTATCAGTTTTTCATTGTGGCACTTTAGTTGTTCATTGATTGCTTTCTCATATGTGCCTTGACCATGGGGCTACAGCAGACCGAGTAACCCCTTGCTCAAGCCAGCGACCTTGGGTGCAAGCTGGTGAGCTTTGCTCAAACCAGATGAGCCCGTGCTCAAGCTGGCGACCTCGGGGTCTCAAACCTGGGTCCTCCGCATCCCAGTCCGACACTCTATCCACTGCACCACCGCCTGGTCAGGCAGCTGTATGGTATTTTACCTGTAATTTCTAGAGAGGAAACAGGCATATTTAAATTGTAGTGACAGCTATGGGAATTAGCTCTAGAGATGATGATGAGCTGAATATAAGTTCTACACAGAAATTTCCAAATTGAATATTTTGTACTATCATTTTAGGTATCTAATTTAAAGGAGTTGCACTTTATCCACTGCGCCAACACAGGTCATTATTATTTTTAACAAAGTATTTTATAAGCAAGAAGAAACTCCAATCTTCAAAGAGCAAGCTAAACAAATCAGTTCCGTAACTTACAGAAAAATTTCCATTATGAAAATAAATATTGTAAGGGTAGGGAATGTTTTAAAAACCACTGTTGGCCTTGGCCGGTTGGCTCAGTGGTAGAGCGTTGGCCTGGCGTGCAGGAGTCCTGGGTTCGATTCCCAGCCAGGACACATAGGAAAAGCGCCCATATGCTTCTCCACCCTTCCCCCTCTCCTTCCTCTCTGTCTCTCTCTTCCGCTCCCACAGCCAAGGCTCCACTGGAGCAAAGTTGGCCTGGGCGCTGAGGTTGGCTCCATGGCCTCTGCCTCAAGCGCTAGAATGGCTCTGGTTGTGACAGAGTGACGCCCCAGATGGGCAGAGCATTGCCCCCTGGTGGGCATGCCGGTGGATCCCAGTTGGGTGCATGCAGGAGTCTGTCTGACTGCCTCCCCGTTTCCAACTTCGAAAAAATACAAAAAAACAAAACAAAAAAACCCAAAAAAAACACTGTAGGCCCTGGCCAGTTGGCTCAGTGGTAGAGCGTTGGCCTGGCTTGCAGGAGTCCCGGGTTTGATTACCGGCCAGGGCACACAGGAGAAGCATCCATCTGCTTCTCCACCCCTCCCCCTCTCCTTCCTCTCTGTCTCTCTCTTCCCCTCCCGCAGCCAAGGCTCCACTGGAGCAAAGTTGGCCCGGGCGCTGAGGATGGCTCTGTGGCCTCTGCCTCAGGTGCTAGAACGGCTCTGGTTGCAACAGAGCAACGCCCCCTGGTGGGCAGAGCATCGACCCCTGGTGGGCATGCCGGGTGGATTCTGGTTGGGTGCATGCGGGGAATCTGTCTGACTGCCTCCCCGTTTCCAGCTTCAGAAAAACAAACAAACAAACAAACAAACCAAAAAAGTCACTGTAATTCTCAAATGATGAGTGCTCAGTATGTTAACATTGAATTTTTGCTAGATCTCTGTTTTAGTTTGGGTAGTCTATCATTTCCCTTCCTCCCTTCCCTCCTTCTTTCCCTTCTTTCCCCTCCCTCTTTCTTTCTTGAGAAATAGAGACAGGGAGAGAGACAAGAAGTTTGGGAGAGGGAGGGAGAGAGGGAGAGGGAAAGGGAGGGAGAGGAAGAGGGAGAGGGAGAGAAGGGAGAGGGACATAAGCCCCATAATGCAATGGCTTAAGATGTTTTGCTCACTATTATGTCTCTGCACCTATAACAACTAGGCATGCAGGAGGAGATTCATAAATATCTGGTGAGTGAATTAATGACCAAACATGAGCATGGTTGATATTTGTCTTTCCACTAGTTCATTATTCATCATATATTTGTAGTCCTGCCCATTCAGTAATATTCTCTCCACTAGTTCATTATTCATCATATATTTGTAGTCCTGCCCATTCAGTAATATTCTCTCCTACCATGTTAGGGATATGAAGTACAAAAAATTAGGGGTAAAATTAAATCTAAGAGAGGCAAAATAGTATAGGGTTAAGAACACAGATTTTGTAACTAAACAGACCTGGGTTCAAATTCTAGCTTGAGCTATAGTCTTAAATTATTTAGCTTCCAAACTTTATTTTTTATTTTTACAGAGACAGAGAGAGAGTCAGAGAGAGGGATAGATAGGGACAGACAGGAACAGAGAGAGATGAGAAACATCAATCATTAGTTTTTTATTACGACACCTTAGTTGTTCATTGATTGCTATGTGCCTTGACCGTGGGAATACAGCAGACCAAATGACCCCTTGCTCTAGCCAGCAACACTGGATCCAAGCTGTTGAGCTTTGCTCAAACCAGATGAGCCTGCGCTCAGGCTGGTGACCTCGGGGTCTCGAACCTGGGTCCTTGGCATCCCAGTCCAATGCTCTATCCACTGTGCCACTGCCTCGTCAGGCCAAACTTTAGTTTCTTATCAGTGAAATGGATATATGATACCTATGTACTTCATAAAGATACTGTGGGAATTAAGTAATATAAAAACTTGGTACATTAAGTGGCTCTAACACATAGTGCCGAGGTAATTCTTGGAAAGTTATATAACTTCTTTGCCTCAGATTTTCTCTCTAAAATCAGAGCAACAATAACAGCTGACTTAGAGGACTCTCACATGGGTTCATTCTTGTATTCAACAAATACCTCAACACTTACATACTGTATACATAGTGCTTGCTTGGTAGGAAAGCAATAAGAAAATATAATTATAGATATATATTTTTAATTGATTTTTTTTAGAGGAAGAGGAGAGAAAAACAGAGAGATTTGTTTTTCCAGTTACTTATACATTTATTTGTTGATTCTTCTATTTGCCCTGATGGAGACTGAACTTGCAACCTTGGTGTATCAAGACAATATTACCCACTGAGTACCCAGCCAGAGCCCGATCTGATTCTTAAGCTCCTTTATAAAAACTAATGCAAAAAAGTGCCACTGACCTGTGGTGGCACAGTGGATAAAGCATCAACCTGAAACACTTCCCATATGTGCCTTGACTGGGCAAGACCAGGGTTTGAAACTGGTGACCTCAGCAGCAATAGGAGAGAGAAAGAGAGAGGAAGGGAGGGAGGAGGGGAGGGGGGGAGAGGGAAAGAGAGGGAAAGAGAGAGAGAGAGAGAGAGAGAGAGAGATATGGGGGAAGGGTAGAGAAGCAGATGGTCACTTCTCCTATGTGCCCCGACTGAGAATTGAACCCAGGACATCCACATGCCAGGCTAACATTCTACCACTGAGCAAACCGGCCAGGGCCAAAAATTAGTATTCTAAGCAAAGAGAATAACAGCATAAACAAGGATAAGGAGCCATGAAACAGTATGCTATGGAGAGGTAATTAGTGACAATTCAGTATTTCTTACACATGTTTTAAGGCAAGGAGAGATGGGAAATAAAGTGTCAAAAGTGAAAACAATATGAAGAAGTTTTCATCAAGCTTCATTCATTCATTGAGAGGAGGCAGAGCTACAGATTCCCACATGCACCCTGACCAGGATCCAACTGGCAAGCCCACTAGGAGGCAATGCTCTTCCCATCTGGGGCATTGCTCTGTTGCTCAGCAACCAAGCTCTTCTTAGTGCCTGAGGTGAAGGCCATGAAGCCATTCTCAGTACCCTGGGCCAACTTGCTCCAATTGAGTGATAGCTGCAGAAGGGGAAGAGAGAAAGAGAGAGAGAGAGAGAGAGAGAGAGAAGCAAGAGAGAGAAAGGTGGAGAAGAAGATGGGCGTTTCTGTGTGCCCTGACCAGAAACTGAACCCAGGACATCCACACGCTGGGCCAATGTGGTACCACTAAGCCAACTAACCAGGGCCTACTTACTTATTTTAAAGGATTTTATTTTAACCCTCTATTGATCATCTAGAATAAAAAAATAACTTATTGGTCTGTAAATACTATAAATCTGGGACTGCTACTCTATAATATATAGCCCTGAAGAATTAAGCAGTTTTTGGATACTTTATCTTTTAGAAAAATTTGAGAATGTGAGGTTTCCATCTATTTTTCTGCTGCCCCAACATTCCTTTTATCATCACTGTTAACACACCAGCAGTTTGTTAAGGATAAAGTAACAGAATGCACTTTCAGAATAACAAGCAAAATACCATCATTCCCTACAACATTTGCTTTCTTTTATCATAATCTTACTATCAAACTCTAAAATAAGAAATATTACCTTGAAACAACGCAGTATGGAAGTTATTAAAGTATGGTGAGTTTACAACCTTGCAATCATCATGAAGTACTTTTCCTGTGCACAATCTGAAGTTTTGGCAAGTCTTTTCTTTTTTTCCAAAAACTGCCACGTGTATATATTTCTTACTGTTTAATAAACTAGTTCATGAAGCCTGATGTTGCTAACTGGCAGAAAATCTTACACTAGAAGACAGAATACTCACTCAATTATTTCATGATAGGTGTTTTCAGTTTGGTGATGTCAACCTATACTCAAAGAATACTTACCTGCTTTACATTGTATCCTGCTTTTGCACTAGTTTCAATAAACATAACATTCAGCTCTTTGGCTTTCCTCTCTCCCTCCTCAATTGACACTTGCCTGTAGAAAAATAAAAAAAAACCAAATTCTTCTTTTCGAAAGATGATTTATAAAGATTATAAACAAAGTTCTGAAAATAACTTTTCTTGATATGGGTGCTGGTTACACACACAAGACTAGTTTGCAATACACTTAAAATTCATGCACTGTATGTATATGTTACACCTAACAATTTTTTAAAGGTTATTTTTAAAAACAAATTTAAACTTTATCATTGTCATCTAAAGCTTGATTTTATAAAATACAAAAAAACTTTAAGAGTTCTGTATCACCTTGATTTAAACAGCAGAAACAGCAATAGCTTTGTAAGTGTAAATTGTTTACATTAAAATCAAACAGTGGAGATTTTTCAATATGAAACTATATAAATGAAATAACTAGCAAAAAGACGTTATAGTAATATTGTTATTATGGATTATCAATTACTTTAGAACCTAAACAAAGATTCTGAATATTCAGACTTCTATTGCTGTCTTTCAGATTTGCCTATATTCTGGGTCAAGCCACTTGGCCAAAAGCTCAGATTTAGGAAGGCATTCAGCTTTAAAGCAAAAGTTTTTCTATCTACAGTTACCACCTTCAAAGGAACAGATATTACAGGGCTGATGCAATCTGCTGGCTTCCTTTTGAACAGTGTGCAAAAAATTATGTCAACCGGATAGAAAGCCAGACAAGTACCAAAAATGGAACAATTATGTACAGTTCAGTAAAGTATAATGTTAAGTTTTCCCCATTTAAAAATGCATCAATGAAACAGAACATGTACTGTTGGCTTGGTTTCTGAAAACACATTTGAGAATTACATTATTGTTCCTGTCTCATCTTCAGTCACGGACAGGGATTTTGTAGGACACCATGTTATTAACTCTGGATTGTAGTGAAGGAACGCAGACGGATTTGCTCAGAATTGGTAATGAACTGTATGTATCCTGACTCTTCCCATTTTTCAGGTACAACAAAATCTTTGTACACATCAGCAGATCAAATGAACATGAAACTTCCAACAGTGGCAGAAATGTCACTGTAGCTATGATCTGTCTGATCACTGAGCAGATTTCATCTTGGATAGCTTTCTTCGACTTTTCTCTGGGTGTGCTGTCATCTCTGGCAGTCTTGTCACATTCAATATGACACTGCCATTTTACAAGGACCTCACCACTTTCAATATTCAAGATGACTACCACCAGTTTTTGAACTTGTACAATCAATCTTTTAGTTGTTCCATCACATTATTTAGGTAAGTTATGAGCTCAGGATCTGTAGTTACAAGCAAGGGTGAATCCATCTCTGCTCTTGAGTAAAGATTTCAGATGGATAAATACTACAGTGATATAAAATGCTGTTGATACCAAACAAGAACTTAGCCAAGATCTTGGCGCTCCCCTGCAAGGTGATGCCCTGTTCCCAGGACAGCTGCCACACCATGGCCAGGCCCACAGCCCAAAGTGCCCCTGCCACCTGCCCCTCTCCCCCAGACATGAAGACTGCACACAGTGACCACAGGGCTCACAGAAGCTCCCTGCCACTTGTTTCAAAGGCCTAAAGGACATTTTTAATGATCTGCTTTTACTTGGCTGATCTCACCTTGTAACATTGTTATTTTTTAAAACTTAATAGCCTATAATTTTCTCTTAATATTAGATCATAAGTATTTAATCTTGTGATTAAAAACTGTTAAAATAATTTATTTCACATTTTATTTATTCATTTTAGAGAGAAGAGAGAGAGAGAGAAAGGGAGAGGAAGAGGAAGCATCAACTCCCATACATGTCTTGACTAGACAAGCCCAGGGCTTCGAACTGGCGACCTCAGTGTTCCAGGTTGACGCTTTATCCACTGTGCCACCACAGGTCAGGCATAAAATAATTCTTTACATCCCTGGCCAGATGGCTCAGTTGCTTAGACTAGAGCATCATCCTGAAGGGCAGAGGTTGCTAGTTCGATCCCTGGTCACAGCATATACAGGAAGAGATCGTAATTCCTGTCTCTGACTCCGGCATTTCCCTCTCCCTTCCTCTCTAAAAAAAAGTAAGATAAACATTAAAAAAAGAATAATCCTTTATAGCTAGACAAACTGTCAATTTGCTACTATAATTTATGAGACAATTTCCAAACTGTCAGAAATGGAAGGTTGTTTCCAAATTCTACACTAATGTGAAAAATGTTGCTATAAACATCTTTCTGATTAATATTTTGTGCAGTGTGGATCATTTCCTTAGGTTGGGTTTTGTGAATTTCTGTAAGTAAAAAAGTGAGTCAAAAACCATGTATGTTGAAGTCTCTTGAAACATAATATTTACTTTACTATTTTAGAGGGCATTTTGTGATATATTATATATAATTAGCACTGTGTTTCAAAGTGTGAGCCCTTCAAGTGCAAGATTATCTCAGCCTGACCAGGCGGTGGCGCAGTGGATAGAGCATTGGACTGGGATGCGGAAGACCCAGGTTCAAGACCCGGAGGTCGCCCAGCTTGAGCGTGAGCTCATCTGGTTTGAGCAAAGCTCACCAGCTTGGACCCAAGGTCGCTGGCTCAAGCAAGGAGTTACTCGGTCTGCTGAAGGCCCATGGTCAAGGCACATATGAGAAAGCAATCAATGAACAACTAAGGTGTCGCAATGCGCAACAAAAAACTAATGATTGATGCTTCTCATCTCTCCATTCCTGTCTGTCTGTCCCTGTCTATCCCTCACTCTGACTCTCTAAAAAAAAAAAAAAGAAAAAAAAAAGATTATCTCATTTATCTTGGTGTTCCAAATGCCTAGCTGGCAACACAGGTATTTATAAACTTATGTATGTGTGTGTATAGATTTTAAATAACACATGGCTTTTCTTAACAATTTGAAGTTGACGATCTATAAACCTTTAGCCCTAAGTACTTAGCAGTGTGACTTTCCTAAAAATAATTATCAGATACCCTTAAACTTACTCTTAGACCTCTTTCTCTTTCCTACCTACAATTACCCTCCTGGTGATCCCACACAGTCTCATGGTTTTACGTACCATTTATATGCTGATGACTCCTCAACTTATAAATCATCTTGGATTGCTGCTCTGAACTCCAGGCTCACAGCCAGTTGCCTACCTGATACCTAGTAAGATATTAGGATATCTAATAACCATTCTAAATTTAAAATAACCAAAACTGAAGTTATGATATTCCATTCCAAACCATCTCTTTATGCAGTCTCTCTTATCTCGATTAATAAGTTACTCAGGCCAAGAATCTAGGTATGATCCTTTACTTCTCTCAGATCCCATATTCCATCCACCATCATGTATTCCATCTAGTGTCTCAATATATCCTGATGGTTCTATCTTCAAAATATATCTGAATTTGACCACACAAGCTTTGCCCACATGACCTGGCTTTCATTATTATTATTTTTTTAAACCTCATTGCCTACTATTCTTTCTATCATTCTCTTTACCAACTGTACCAGCTATATAAGCTTCCTCACTGTTCCTTAAGTAAGCTAAGTGTATTCCCAATTTAGGGATTTTGCATTTTCTGAGCCATCTGCCTAGGAGCTTTTCCTCCTCCTCAAAATATCTGCATAGTTAACTCCCTTTTTTCCTTAGTACTTTTAAAAAAATTTTTATTTATTCATTTTTTAGAGAGGAGAGAGACGGGGAGAGAGAGAGACAGAGAGGGAGAGAGAGAGAAGGGGGGAGGAGCTGGAAGCATCAACTCCCATATGTGCCTTGACCAGGCAAGCTCAGGGTTTTGAACCGGCGACCTCAGCATTTCCAGGTCAATGCTTTATCCACGGCGCCACCACAGGTCAGGCCACCTTAGCACCTTTAATCCAAAGTCACCAGCCTCACCTGTGGTGGCGTAGTGGCTAGAGCATAACCTGGAAAGCTGAGGTCACCAGTTGGAAACCCTAGGTGTACCCAGTCAAGGCACATATGAGAAGCAACTACTATGAGCTGTTGCTTCCTGCTCTTCCACTCTTCCCTTTTTCTCTTTAAAATCAACACATCTTTATCTCTTTTCTTTTTCCTTTTTTAAGGCAAGAGGAGGAGAAATAGTGAGGCAGGCTTCCACATGCGCCCTGACCAGGATCTACCTGGCAACCCCATCATAGGATGATGCTCAAATACTGAGCTATTTTTAGTGCCTGAGGCTGTTGTGCTTGATAGAGCTATCCTCAGCACCTGGGGCCACGCTCCAACCCATGGAGCCACTGGCTGCAGGAGGGGAAGAGTGAGAGAGGGGAAGAGGTGAGGGGGAAGAAGCAGGCAGTCACTTCTCCTGTGTGCCCTGACCAGGAATCAAACCCATATGTACATCTGCTGGGCCAATGCTCTATCCACTGAGCCACTAGCCAGGGCCACCTAAAATCTTTTAAAAGAAAGAACTCACACCTGACCAGGCGATGGTGCAGTACATAGAGCGCTGGACTGGGACGTGGAATATTCAGGTTCAAAACCCCAAGGTCACCAGCTTGAGCGTAGGCTCATCTGGTTTGAGCATGGGCTCACCAGCTTGAGCCCAAGGTCGCTGGCTTGAACAAGGGGTCACTTGATCTGCTCTAGCCCGCCCGCCCCGTCAAGGCACATATCGGAAATCAATGAACTAAGGTGTTTTAATGAAGAATTGATGCTTCCCATCTCTCTCCCTTCCCATCTGTCCTATCTGTCCTTCTCTTTGTCTCTGTCACAACAACAACAAAAGTCACTGATCATTCTCTCAGTGAGGTCTTCTGCTATGCCAGCTAATATTTCAAACTCACCCTTGACATTTCACATTCCCTTTCCCTGATTTTTTACCCATGGCAGGTGTCAATATCAAATAGGCTACACATTTTTTTGAACTAATTTATTGTCTGGTTCACTCTCTGAAATAAAAACACCTTGAAGACTTGACTTTTTTGTTCACAACTCTATCCTAGAGCAACATCCTCTGAAATGTGATACTCAATAAATACTTCTTGAATTAGTCTGTAAACCCTACATATGAAGGATTCCAGACAGAAATCCTTTCTAGTTTCAGAACCCTAAGTCCCCAATAAAATGGTTGATGGTTAGCTAAAACAATGGCTCCAAATGTGGTTTGATTTTATCACAATCACCTAAGGAAGATTCTCTAAAACAGATTCAAGGGCCCTACTCTAGACTAATTGAATCATAGTATATAGAAGTAGGGTTAAAATCCCAAATTTACAAAGTTGACAATGAACCTTTATAGCCATAATCTTAAAAGAGGGTCTAATAAGCCATTTTTATCAGGTCTGAAATATCTGAGAATCATCGGGCTATAAGGGACAGAGCGTACTGAGCACAAAGGTACTTAAATTGAGGCACTGAAACAGACATATTCTAGTCTTTCAAGTTTTTAGTTCCAAAAAAGAAATTCTCAAAGAAAATGATAAAGACATCTTTCAATCATTTTTAACATTTTTTTCTGATTACAAAACTAATCCATTTTTGAAAGACCTATTATCATTACAATGAATTCTTCCATAATCCCACTCTATTACTGAAGATGACTATATTGAAGTTCCATGTATGCTTATGCAGATTTGTTCTAAGTTAAAGAATGTATCTCTCTCTCTACCACCTTTTTATTTGAACAGAAAGGATATCATGATATGTGTATTGATGCCAAGTCTTTTTTTAAGCTTCATGTGTTAGCAATAAATTCCTCTCATTCTTTTTAGTGGCTACAAGTATTTGTCTATAAAATGCTACTGCTACTGATGGACATTTAAATTGATTTTAACATTTTAGTATTACAAGTAATGTTGTAACAAACTTTCTTTTATGTTCATCCTTCTACATTCTGTGGGTACATCTGTAGAATAAATTACTAGAGGTGGATCTAAGTCAATGAGTATTTTAATATTCTGATACTGTTAAATTGTTTCCCCCAAAATTGTAATAGTTACATATTTTAATGTGTTCTTGTTTATTCAGACTTGACAGCTTCAGGGTTTTTTAAAATTTGTTTATTCATTTTAGAGAAGAGAGGGGGAGGGGAAGAAGGAAGAGGAGGAGAAGGAGAGAGAAAGAAAGAACGGGACAGGAGCAGGAAGCATCAACTCTCATATGAGCCTGGACCAAACAAGCCCAGAGCTTCGAACTGGCGACCTCAGCATTCCAGGTTGACACTTTATCCACTGTGCTACCACAGGTCAGGCTGGCTTCAGAGTTTTATGTTATGGTTATAAAAAGTTATCTATCAACAAAAGACTTTCTTTTACTGCTTTAAAAAAAGAATTTAGGCCATGGGCATGGCTCTGTGGTAGAGCATTGGCCCTCGTGTGTGGATGTCCTGGGTTCAATTCCCAGTCAGGGCACACAGAAGAAATGACCATCTGCTTCTTTACCCCTCCCCCTCTAGCTTCTCTCTCTCTGTCTTCCGCAGCGGTGGCTTCATTGAAGCAAGCTGGCCCTAGGTGTCGAGAATGGCTTCTGTGGCCTCTGCCTCAGACACTAAGAATAACTCGGTTGCTGAGCAACGGAACACCCCAGATGGGCAGAGCATGGAGCATTGCCTGGTAAGGGGCTTGCCAGGTGTATCACAGTCAGGGCACTAGTGAGAGTCTGTCTTTGTCTCCCATCCTCTCACTTAATTTTTTTTTTCTTAAAAAGGCATTTAAATCGGCCCTGGCTGGTTGGCTCACTGGTAGAGCGTTGGCCTGGCGTGCAGAAGTTCTGGGTTCGATTCCTGACCAGGGCACACAGGAGAAGCGCCCATCTGCTTCTCCACCCCTCCCCATCTCCTTCCTCTCTGTCTCTCTCTTCCCCTCCTGCAGCCGAGGCTCCATTGGAGCAAAAGATGGCCCGGGCGCTGGGGATGGCTCCTTGGCCTCTGACCCAGGCGCTAGAGTGGCTCTGGTCGCAACAGAGCGACGCCCCGGAGGGGCAGAGCATCGCCCCCTGGTGGGCAGAGCTCGCCCCTGGTGGGCGTGCCGGGTGGATCCCGGTCGGGCGCATGCAGGAGTCTGACTGTCTCTCCCCGTTTCCAGCTTCAGAAAAATACAAAAAAAAAAAAAAAAAAAAGGCATTTAAATCTTTCACTTAAAAATTATTTTAATGAAATCAATAAGGCTCTAATTCTTTTAAATGTGAATAGTGGAATGAAGAGAGTCTGGCAAAATTACTGAGAAAGATGGTAATCCAAAGAAATGGTTACATATTAACTTAAAAAATTATTGTAAATAAAATTAAACAAGTTTATAGTATTTGTTTACTCCAGGGGTCCCCAAACTTTTTACACAGGGGGCCAGTTCACTGTCCCTCAGACCATTGGAGGGCCGGACTATAAAAAAAACTATGAACAAATCCCTATGCACACTGCACATATCTTATTTTAAAGTAAAAAAACAAAACGGGAACAAATACAATATTTAAAATAAAGAACAAGTAAATTTAAATGAACAAGCTAACCAGTATTTCAATTGGAACTATAGGCCTGCTTTTGGCTGAGATGGTCAATGTGCTCCTCTCACTGACCACCAATGAAAGAGGTGTCCCTTCCGGAAGTGAAGTGGGGGCTGGATAAATGGCCTCAGGGGGCCGCATGCAGCCCATGGGCCGTAGTTTGGGGACCCCTGGTTTACTCGTAGTTTGGGGATCCAGTAAAGAACAGATGCACATAAGTACTTCTTTAGAATAACCCTGGCTATAAAGGGTAACAGTTCAGATATATAGTTTTTCTGCTTAAAAATGAAAATATTTATAGACTCTCTACTAGAAAAATATATACTTACATGATCTTCAAATTCTCATACTGGAGATAAATAATAGTGAAAATTTACATGATGGCAATTAATGTCCATAAAATGATTTTCATAAAGAAAAGATGAAATCACACTTCAAATTTACTTTTAAATTAATAAAGACTTTGTCACTAAACTACCAATTCCAAATGAAGTACCAGGGGTAGAAATGAGCTAACATTTCCACAAGCTTTTGAACATAATGGATTTCTTTGCAACATTTTAATTAACAGTACAAGTTTATTATCCGAATTTCAGTATACAACTCATGAACAAATAATAAATAGCAAAAGCTTCTACTATTAAGTAAAATGGTGAAGACTATTTAAAACAGAAAGAATATCAAGTAAATCACTTAGGAATGCTAAAGGCAGATACTGAAGCCATAGGCTCTACAGTGAATGTTAATATATTTTGCACCCTGTGACTTGAATATGGCTTTCCTCATTTGACTAAGGCAGTGGTTCTCAAAGTGTGCACCAGGGCACGCTGGTGCGCCTTAGAACAGTGGTCCCCAACCCCCAGGCCGTGGACTGGTACTGGTCCGTGGGCCATTTGGTACCGGTCTGCAGAGAAAGAATAAATAACTTACATTATTTCTGTTTTATTTATATTTAAGTCTGAACGATGTTTTATTTTTTAAAAATGACCAGATTCCCTCTGTTACATCCGTCTAAGACTCACTCTTGCCGCTTGTTTTGGTCACATGATACATTTATTCATCCCACCCTAAAGGCCGGTCTGTGAAAATATTTTCTGACATTAAACCTGTCTGTGGCCCAAAAAAGGTTGGGGACCACTGCCCTAGAAGATTTCCAGGTGCGCCCTATGGTATTCCAGAGAAATATGTGCCTGTTGGGGACCAAAAAACCAACAGGGTTTTTGGAGTTTAGATTTTGGGGGGACAGAGGTGGGGGGAATTGGCTGTAAGCTGACAGTCTGCCCAAACCCCTACCTAACTTGCCTGATTAGGTTGCAAAAGGCTGTTAAGCTGTGGTGATGGATTGTTTACACTACCCCCCATGTTCCCCAGAAAGACTGGAGGCAAGTTTCTTCTATCCTTTGTTTGGTGTAAGGTTAAGATGATATGTATGGTGGGGGTTTTCAGCACTCAACACAATTAACAGTAAAAAGAGAGGAATTCTTCAGTGAATGGACAAGAAGATGAGAGTTTGCCTTTCAAATATATGCCCAAACATTAAAGAAATTGCTAGGACACATCAGGCTGTTTCTCATAAACACAGAATGCAAAAACTTAACATGTTTGTGCTGGGACCCGCCGAATTTACTAAATCTTACTAAGAATGTAACTCTCTCTATATATAAAAAGATAACTTTTTTGTCGTTTTATTTTTTAACAACTCTTTTTTATGAATTCTAAAAAGCATAACTCAAAAAATGTAACATAATGAGGCGAGTATAATTCTGATTCCAAAACCAGGCAAAGACAACACAAAGAAAGAAAATTATAGGTCAATATCCCTGATGAATTTAGATGCTAAAATCCTGAACAAAATATTAGCAAACCAGATCCAGCAATATATGAAAAAAAATCATATACCATGATCAAGTGGAATTTATTCTTGGGAGGCAAGGCTGGTACAATATTCACAAATCAATCAATGTGATTCATCACATAAACAAAAGGAAAGAGAAAAACCACATGATAATTTCAATAGATGCAGAAAAAGCATTTGATAAAATCCAGCACCCGTTCATGATCAAAACTCTCAGCAAAGTGGGAATATAGGGAACATACCTCAACATGATAAAGGCCATCTATGACAAACCCACAGTTAACATCATACTCAATGGGCAAAAATTAAAAGCAATCCCCTTAAGATCAGGAACAAGGCAGGGGTGCCTCCCTTTCACCACTCTTATTCAACATAGTTCTGGAAGTCCTAGCCACAGCAATCAGACAAGAAAAAGAAATAAAAGGCATGCAAATTGGAAAAGAAGAAGTAAAACTCATTATTTGCAGATGATATGATATTGTATATAGAAAACCCTAAAGTCTCAGTCAAAAAACCACTAGACTTGATAAATGAATTCAGCAAGGTGGCAGGATATAAAATTAATACTCAGAAATCAGAGGCATTTTTATACACTAACAATGAACTGTCAGAAAGAGAAATTAAGGAAGCAATCCCCTTTACCATTGCAACGAAAAAAAATAAAGTACCTAGGAATAAATTTAACCAGGGAAATTAAAGACTTGTACTTGGAAAAAAAAAAAAGACTTGTACTTGGAAAATTTATAAAACATTGATAAAAGAAATCAGGGAAGATACAAACAAGTGGAAGCATATACCGTGCTCATGGTTAGGAAGAATAAACATCATTAAAATGTCTATATTTACCCAAAGCAATTTATAAATTCAATGCAATACCGATTAAAATACCTATGACATACTTCAAAGATATAGAACACATATTCCAAAAATTTATATGGAACCAAAAGAGAACACGAATAGCCTCAGCAATCTTGAAAAGGAAGAATAAAGTGGGAGTTATCACACTTCCGGATATCAAGTTATACTACAGGGCCATTGTACTCAAAACAGTCTGGTAATGGCATAAGAACAGGCACATAGATCAATGGAACAGAACAGAGAACCCAGAAATAAACCCACAGTTCTATGGACAACAGATATTTGACAAAGGAGGTAAGGAAATACAATGGAGTAAAGACAGCCTCTTCAACAAATGATGCTGGGAAAATTGGACAGCTACCTGCAAAAAAATGAAACTAGACAACCAACTTACCCCATTCACAAAAATAAACTCAAAATGGATAAAAGATTTAAATGTAAGCCGTAAAACCATAAGCATCTTAGAAGAAAACATAGGCAGTAAGCTCTCCGACATCTCTCGCAGCAATACGTTTGCCGACTTATCTCCACAGGCAAGTGAAATAAAAGACAGGATAAACAAATGGGACTATATCAAACTAAAAAGCTTCTGCACAGCTAAAGACAATAAGAATAGAATAAAAAGACAAACTACACAATGGGAGAATATATTTGACAATACGTCTGATAAGGGGTTAATAACCAAAATTTATAAAGAACTTGTAAAACTCATATCAGGAAGACAAACAATCCAATCAAAAAATGGGCAAAAGAAATGAATAGACACTTCTCCAAAGAGGACATACAGATGGCCAATAGGCATATGAAAAAATGCTCAACATCACCAATCATTAGAGAAATGCAAATTAAAACCACAATTAGATATCACCTCACACCAGTCAGAATGGCGCTCATCAACAAAACAACACAGAATAAGTGCTGGCAAGGATGTGGAGAAAAGGGAACCCTCCTGCACTGCTGGTGGGAATGCAGACTGGTGCAGCCACTGTGGAAAACAGTATGGAGCTTCCTCAAGAAATTAAAAATCGAACTGCCTTTTGGACCCAGCTATCCCACTTTCAGGAATATACCCCAAGAACACCATAGCACTGTTTGAAAAGAAGAAATGCACCCCCATGTTTATGGCAGCACTGTTCACAATAGCGAAGATCTGGAAACAGCCCAAGTGTCCATCAGTGGACGAGTGGATTAAAAAGCTTTGGTACATATATACTATGGAATACTACTCAGCCATAAGAAATGATGACATCGGATCATTTACAACAACATGGATGGACCTTGATAACATTATACTGAGCGAAATAAGTAAATCAGAAAAAACTAAGAACTATATGATTCCATACATAGGTGGGACATAAAAATGAGACTCAGAGACATGGACAAGAGTGTGGGGATTACGGGGTCAGGGGGAGGAGAGGGAGGGCGTTGGGGGAGGGAAGGGGCACAAAGAAAACCAGTTAGAAGGTAATGGAAGACAACTGGACTTTGGGTGATGGGAATGCAGCATAATCAAATGTCAAAATAACCTAGAGATGTTTTCTCTGAACATATGTAACCTGATTTATCAATGTCACCCCATTAAAATTAATTTAAAAAAAAAGTAAAAAAAAAGGTAATATAAAACTGTTTTTTAATGTCAGAATAAATTTAATTTTGTTGTATTTATTTTGTTTAATTACCATAAAAGCACGTTTGGACTTTATATATTTTTCTTTAATATTTGACTTAATTATTATAACATATTTCTCAGAAATTTGAATATAGTGCGCCTACAATTATTTGTAACATTTTAAATGTGCCCCGACTTCAAAAAGTTTGAGAACCACTGGACTAAGGTATCACAAACAAGCTATTCAGTTAAACTAGTCTGGCTCAACAATTTTTTTTTTCCCCTGAAGCTAGAAACGGGGAGAGACAGTCAGACAGACTCCCGCATGCGCCCAACCGAGATCCACCCAGCACGCCCACCAGGGGGCGAGGCTCTGCCCCTCCGGGGTGTTGCTCTGCCGCGACCAGAGCCACTTTAGCGCCTGGGGCAGAGGCCAAGGAGCCATCCCCAGCACCCGGGCCATCTTTGCTCCAATGGAGCCGGCTGCGGGAGGGGAAGAGAGAGACAGAGAGAGGGAGAGGGGGAGGGGTGGAGAAGCAGATGGGCGCTTCTCCTGTGTGCCCTGGCCGGGAATCGAACCCAGGACTTCTTCACGCCAGGCCGACGCTCTACCACTGAGCCAACTGGCCAGGGCTCAACAATTTTAAAAAGAGAAAAAAAGGGAAAAAACGACACCACTGAATAATAATATTTTTAAGAAGACAACCAAAAGAGTATGTATTTAATCATTATGAATAACTTTTAAAGACAGGATTTGTTTTTTGGGTTTTTTTGGCAGAGACAGAGAGAGTCAGAGAGAGGAACAGAAAGACAAGAAGGGAGAGAGATGAGAAGCAGCAATTCTCTGTTGCAGTTCCTTAGTTGTTTATTGATTGATTTCTCTTATGTGCTTTGACCAGGGGGCTAGAGCAGACCGAGTAACCCCTTGCTTGAGCCAGTGACCTTGGGCTCAAGCTGGTGAGCCTTGCTCAAACCCAATGAGCCTGCGCTCAAGCTGGTGACCTCGGGGTTTCGAACCTGGGTCCTCCGCATCCCAGTCCAACGCTCTATCCACTGTGCCACTGCCTGGTCAGGTAACAGGACTTGTTTTTTAAAAAACAGTTTGTTCTTTAAGAGAACACTGCTCATTTTATGAGGCATAAAAAGTGCAAAAACTTACCTGCACATGTAAACAATCTTGCACAACAGTTATTTATACATGGGCTTACACAAACCAAAAGAACTCATTTTCCTTTAAGTACTAAGTATTTTATATTTCAAGTTCCCACACGAAAGAAAAGGGTATAAGCTTAAGGATTTAACATGTTTATTTTCAAAACAGTCCTTTAGTAACATTAAGGGGACCAACTTTTTTACAAAGAAAAGGAGGACAAAAATAAATTGAAGCCTGACCAGGCGGTGGCGCAGTGGATAGAGCATCGGACTGGGCTGCGGAAGACCCAGGTTCGAGACCCCGAGGTCGCCAGCTTGAGCACGGGCTCACCTGATTTGAGCAAAGCTCACCAGCTTGAACCCAAGGTCACTGGCTAGAGCAAGGGGTTACTCAGTCTGCTGAAGGCCCGCAGTCAAGGCACATATGAGAAAGCAATCAATGAACAACTAAGGTGTCACAATGAAAAACAAACAAACTGATGATTGATGCTTCTCATCTCTCTCCGCTCTCGTCTGTCTGTCCCTATCTATCCCTCTCTCTGACTCTGTCTCTGTAAAAAAAAAAAAAAAGAAAAAAAGAAAAAAACAATATTGTAAATAAAAGGAATTTTATTCATTGCAACAATAATACACTATAATATGATAAATGCATAAAAACATTTGTAATATTTTATATTATAATTATGCTTACATGCCTATTAATTTTTAATAATTATAAGAAAAAAGTACTCTTTTAGATACAAATACATCACATCACACGCAATGAATCGACTCTGCATCGATCAAATACGGACATTTACAGATTAGTCTTCCAATATCAAAAAGGAGGACATGTAGGAGGACACTATTTGAGGGAGGACAGAACTTACAAAGGAGAACGATATGTCACCTTAGTAACATTAAAAACAATAGGCTACTTAACAAAGCAATAAAATATTTCAAATACATACAAAATCACTCCATACCTCTTATCAGCAAGATCTGTTTTATTTCCTACTAGCATGATGATAACATCACTTCCTCTTTCTGTTCTGACATCATCAATCCATTTTGTAGTTTGTTGGAATGAGTTAACATCTGGTATAGAAGGGTGGATAGAGAGATCAGTGTTACTGCAAATGCCTCCCCACATTAAAGGACTAAAAAAAGAAGAAGAAAAAGAAAAAGAAAAAAGAAAAAGGAGAGAAAAAGACAGAAAAAAAACAACCCTGGATGTTGGAAGGGCGCTGGCACATTAGGACCCACTTTTAATGTGCCTGTAACATAACTCCATTTTATCTGAGTATAACTGTCAGTTATACTAAACAAATCATACAAGGTTCCTTTTTACAGAGGTTTAAAAGTTTTGGACACAACCAAATAAGTACAATGTACTATGTGCAATTGAAAAATTTTTTCTATAACGTAAAGGCAACTATGGCAGATAATATGGTGTTACATTACCACAATGTTTTTTTGATCACTTACACATACCAAACATGACAAAGAAAGCATCTCCAAAAGTATGTCAGCCAGTAAGACCCAACACATCCAGAAAATTTGGACAGCCTTTAAATAGCTTTCAACACCACTCTGTTTGCATTGCTTATTCAGTTTGTGATCACTTTAACTTGACATTCAGTAGTTTAATGCACCAGAATCACTTGTTAAAGAAGAAAACTCCATCTTTTTCTAGCATTAGATTCTAAATAGAATACATCAATATTTTTATAGCAGCTAAAGAAAACAGTTTACTCATATTTTAATCATATGTGCACAATTTTTAAAGAAAAATAACCTAGGTTTCACTTGATTTGGTTAAAGTAAGCACAAACATTTTAAAGCTGCAAGACTTGTCAATGCACAATACACATATATTTTTAAAAACAAGTAGCAACCCAAAGTAAAGCTTCAAGAAAAGATGGCACATAGCACGTAACCAAAAAAAAAAAAAAAAAAAAATAGGTCTCTGAATATAAACTTCTAACTTATAATTCTGCTAATACAATTACAGTTAAGTAGATATGACTTCTGGTTGAGCAGATACACAAAAATGTATAGTATAATTATTACACGCTCAAATCAAAAGTTTGTTAGTATGTTTTTGAAAAATTCTAAGATGGGTACTATCCTGGTTTTTCCATAAATTATGAACCACTAGATAGACTGATGCTCACTATTGTTTAATATATATCATAAACCAATTTACAAAGACAATTTTAATCAGAGAGCATTTCCCTTGTCAGTCACCAATACGGCACAGAAAATTTAAAGTCACTAAAAATGCCAAAGGCATTATTCAGTCTATAGGAAAAAGAAAAAGGAAGACCATTACTTTCATCTCCATTTAAAATTTTTCTTGGAGAGAAATGAAAGTACAATTTGTTAGCAACAAAGCAAGTCAGTCGCAGAATCCAGATATAATTCAAAAGGAAATGATTAATAGAAGACTACATATTATAATATGTCTTCTCTGTCTTCCTCTATAGAGAATGGCTTGGGTGGTGGTGGAGGGGGAAGCAGAGAAAAGCTGGCTAGCAAAGTTTTTAATAGCCTCAACAGAAGCCTTGTAGGATTTGGAAAACTCGGCAAAAGGCTTAAATGCAGATTTTATTTTAGAGAAATCTGAGATCAAGTTAAATTAAAAAGGAGATGTTCTTCCTACCATAATTATGGCGTGGCTTAAGGATAACAGGATACTAAGAAAACCTTGGAGAGGTTTCACAATTGGACTCAAAGGGAAATTTCCAGGGCAAAAAAACCTGGCACCTGGCACAGTAGAAATAAAGCGTATTGGTACAAACACCAAAGCAAGTATTTCTGACCTTGCCAGTCTGTGGTATGGTTTGCTATGATAAAACTCATATTTACATGCAGTATGGAAAACAAGCATAAAACAAGAACATGCATGCAGCTAAGCTAAAGGTTGAAAGATTAGAAATACATAATTCCCCCCACTCACTTGTGATATCATAAACAACAACTGCCACAGTGGAGTCACGAATGTAGCTAGGAATCAAGCTCCTGAACCGCTCTTGACCTGCTGTGTCCCATAATTGCAATCGTACCTAACAACAAAATCAGTCAAACAAGCAAGAAGGTCAACCCATTGCAAAATACCTACTTGTGATATCGTAAACTACTACGGCTGCAGCAGAATCACGGATGTAACTGGGAATGAGGCTACGGAAACGTTCCTGACCCGCAGTATCCCACAGCTGCAGCCTGATCTGTGGGATGGGAAAAAATAAATAAAAAAACCCAAAAACTAAAAACAAAACTCATAATAAACTCTCTTTTTTTGAGAGAGAGAGAGAGAGACAGGGACAGACACAGATAGACATGAAGAGAGAGAAATGAGAAGCATCAACTTGTAGCTGCAGCACCTTAGTTGTTCATTGATTGCTTTCTCATATGTGCCCTGACTGGGGGCTCCAGCCGAGCCAATGACCCCTTGCTCAAGACAGCAATCTTAAGCTCAAGCCAGTGACCTTTGGCTTCAAGCCAGCAACCATGGGGTCATGTCTATGATCCCACGCTCAAGCTGGCGACCCCCTGCTCAAGCCTGATGAGCCAACGCTCAAGCCAGAGACCTCGGAGGTTTCGAACCTGGGTCCTGAGCATCCCAGGCTGATGCTCCATCCACTGCACCACTGCCTGGTCAGACAGAAATAATGTTTTTTAAAGGGGGAAGGTGGGCGGTAAAAAGAAGACTTATGCAAAAGGTTGCAGGAGTGTGAAGAATGAAAACATAAAACTTTCCTTTTTCAAAAGGGAATAATATAAAATTTGCTTGCTCTGAAGGTACATACTTAAAAAATGGCAATGGGAAAGATTTCACAGAATCAGAAATACAGCTCCCTTTTTCCTCCCTCTATAATCTCTCTTTGAATGCTATGCCTTCTGGATAGCGAAAAGTAGACTTTGCTGATGTTCAAATAGTAAGCATAAAAGGGAAAAAGAAAGGTAAAAGTCAAAAAGCAGCCCAGGCTATCAGAGTAAAGGAATTAATACTTCTTTTAAAGTCTCTCTGAGGCTACGATGTGTCTCTTTTCTAATGGGTACAACAATTTGAAATTGGATCTCTGACGACTGTGCTTATGTTTCTCCCACACATTTCTTCCCATAATATTTTATATAATTTAACAAAAAGAATATCTTTTCTCAATCCTACATAAAAATTTTACTTTCTTACTTTTCTACATTTGAGAAACGCCTGAAAACAAGCATTAAGTTCTTTTACCATTATAAAACTGTTTCTAAGCTTTCAAATTTTAAGAAATGGCATACTATGTATTAAAATACAAAAGGGAACATCCAAAAGAAAACACACACTTATAAGAAATAGCATTAGATATAAAATGTTTTGGGGTATAGGCCCCAAAATATTGCATTTTATCACTGGTTAGGTGATAAAAATCTTTTCAAGGGATAGTGGACTACAATACAAAATTTACATAGTACATAACAGAAACATTCATAAAGAAGGAAGACAAAAATCTAACAAATATATATTCTTTCCATTCACACTGTGGTATATATCCTATTCTTACAAATAAAAGCTTGAAGTTTGCAAATTGTGTCAAATTCAAATGAAATCTTTCTGACTGCCTCAAGAGTGGCATTCAAAAGGTCTTTAGCGACCCTGGCCAGTTGGCTCAGTGGTAGAGCGTCGGCCTGGCGTGCGGAAGTCCCGGGTTCGATTCCCGGCCAGGGCACACAGGAGAGGCGCCCACCTGCTTCTCCACCCCTCCCCCCCTCCTTCCTCTCTCTCTCTTCCCCTCCCACAGCCGAGGCTCCATTGGAGCAAAAGATGGCCCCGGCGCTGGGGATGGCTCCTTGGCCTCTGCCCCAGGCGCTAGAGTGGCTCTGGTCCCGACAGAGCGAGGCCCCGAATGGGCAGAGCATCGCCCCCTGGTGGGCATGCCGGGTAGATCCCGGTCGGGCACATGCAGGAGTCTGTCTGACTGCCTCCCCGTTTCCAGCTTCAGAAAAATACAAAAAAAAAAAAAAAAAGGTCTTTAGCAGCTTTAATTATCTCAATGCTATATTTGTTATCATTTTTCCAAATCAAGATGACAAACTTTGTTTAATAAGCCTACAGCCTTCAAGATTTTATAAATAACTTGACCTTTCTCTTCCTTTTGGATTTCACTCGGGGTGAAATTAAAAAGTCAGAGTGCTAAGTACTATTCACGCTGTAATAAGTTTTTCTTAAAACCTGTAAGTCAACTTTGGCAAGTTCGCTAAGTACTTCTTATGGTGACAATCATTGATTATAGCTTTTATTAAACTTTCCTATCCTGCAGTCTTGCAGAAAATTGCACACGGCAAACATTACTCACTGTTCGATCCTCCAAGTACATTGTTTTTGATAAAAAGTCAATACCAATTGTAGCCTGTAATCAAAACAAAACAAAGAAGTTAAATGATAATAGTTTAATGGCAGTTGACAGTTTAGCGTTCACATGGGGATTACAGTTGTAGGAGAAATAATAAACAGACATAAACATATTGTAATAAAGTAAGAATGAACAAAATTTTCAGTGATAATGGCTTCCAACTATTGAGCACTTGCTGTGTATTGGAGATTCTTTTAGGACCTTCACATAATTATCTCTAATCTTCTTACATCTCTGCAAAGTAGCTATTATCACCCCTATTCCTCTCAGTGTATAGATAGCAATACTAGGGTTCAGAGAGGTTCAATAATTTACCTAAAGACACAAAATTTCTGTTGTGGAGTTGGGAGTAAAAGCTCTTTCCAATATACACTTACTGGACATATATCTTAACCATTTTTTTAAAAAAGACTTTTTTAGAGTAGCTTTAGGTTCATAGCAAAACTGAAGGAAGATATAAATTTTCCATATACCCCTTACCCCTACACATGCGTAGTGTCCTCTATTATCAATATTCCTCCACCAGAGTGGTACATTTGTTTGTACTGATGAACCTAAATTGACACTGATATATTTTTTAAGATAGCTTTTATTTTTAAATTGTAATAAAACATATCATAAAATTTGACATATTAACCATTTTTAAGTATACCAATCAATGGCATTAATTACATGCACAATGATATACAACTGTCAACACTCTTTCCAAAACCTTTCATCACCCCAAACAAAAACTCTATATCCATAATCAATAACATATTACAATGGGCCGTACTAAAATTGATTTATCCATTCATCCATTGATGAACACTTGGGTTGTTTCCACTTTTTGGCTACTGTGAATTCCTGTTTTCAATTATTTTTGGTTTATACCTAGGAGTGGAATTGCTTGGCCATATGGTAATTATATTTAACTTTGTGAGGAAATGTCAGACTTTTCTAGAGTGGCTGCACTATTTTAAATTCTATCCTATAGGCGTGAAATGAAATCTTATTGAGGTTTTGATTTGCAGTTCTCTGATGACTACTAATGTTGAGCATCTTTTCATGTGCTTATTGGTTACATATGTATCCTCTCTGGAGAAATATCTATTCAAGTTCTTTGCCCATTTTAAGTTTGAGTTTGTCCTTTCTGTTATGATGTGTAGGTGTTCTTTATATAGTATTCTGGATGTTAAACACTTATGGGACTTGTAACTTTCAAATATTTCCTCACATTCTATAGATTGGACCTGGCACACCTTTGTTGAAAATTCATTGTCAATAGATACATGGACTTACTCAGGGACTCTCAATTCTATTCCATTGGTCTATATGTCTGTCTTTGTACCAGACATATTTTGATTACTGTAGCTTTGTATTAAGTTTTAAAATCTGGATATATGAATCCTCCAACTTATTTTTCTTTTCCAAGGATATTTTGGCTACTGCAAATTAGGATCAGCTCTTTCATTTCTACAAAAATGGTTGTAAAAATTCTGAAAGGAATTGCACTGAACCTGTAGATTGCTCTCGGTAATTACTATTGACAACTTAACAATACTATCTTCCAATCCATTTACCTGGGATGTCTCTCCATTTATTTAGGTCTTTAATATTTTGAGCAGTATTTTACAGATTTCAGTTATACAGATAAAAAAACAACAAATAAAAAAAGCTTCCTCTTTTACCTCAAACTATGTGACTATGCGTTCAATTATGCTTCTCAATTTAGGGCTTAACTACATATAACCAAAGCATTAATTCCATTTTATGACAATCCATCTGAGAATGTGTATATGGTGGGATAACAGGTTTATAAACTTGAAATTACTGTGTAAGAGAATCTAACTGACAAACCTGACGAATGTACAGGAATGACAGATGGCTAAATTTAAGAAATCTCAGCCTGACCAGGCAGTGGCGCAGTGGATAGAGTGTCAAACTGGGATGTGGAGGACCCAGGTTCAAGACCCCGAGGTCCCCAGCTTGAGCACGGGTTCATCTGGTTTGTCCAAAGCTCACCAGCTTGGACCCGAGGTCTCTGGCTTGAGCAAGGAGTTACTTGGGTCTGCTGAAGACCCACGGTCAAGGTACATATGAGAAAATAATCAATGAACAACTAAAGTGCCACAATAAGAAACTGATGATTGATGCTTCTCATCTCTCTCCGTTCCTGTCTGTCTGTCCCTGTCTATCCCTCTTTCTGGCTCTCTCTCTGTAAAAAACAAAACAAAACAAAAAAAACCACAAAAAAACCCCAAAAACATCAGCAGAACCTCACTGACTCATAATGACAGAAGCAGCCTATACAAATATCCATTTTCCCCTTCCTTACTAACACAAACGTTTATTTAAAGCCATACCTTTTTCCATGAAAAGGGCTAAATTTTACAGCCTTCTTTGAGTGTAAATAAATGGGGCTGTTTGAGTTGGGAGGTGCACCCTTGGTTTTGTCCTATTTTTCTTACCTGGATTTTGGATAGCAAAATTTCAGTAATCATTCAATAATCATGCAGCAAAATTCAATATGGAAGTCATATATTAGCTGTTTAAACAGAGAGTTAGAAGAAGTCTTGGACCTCGACCATGAAACTGCCACACAACCTCAGAAAATACCCTACTCCTAGAATTCTTTCACATGAAAAAAAACATTCTCGTCTTCTCTGCCTCTGTAGTAGCTTTCTCTTTGTTCTACTCCTTCACTAATAAACTTTCACTTAAAAAAAATTCTCAAGTCACTTATTAATGTTATTGTGCTTGTTAAAAACAGCCAAAAGTATGGCCCTGGCCAGTTGGTTCAGTGGTAGAGCATTGGCCCGGCATGTGGAAATCCCGGGTTCAATTCCTGGCCAGGGCATACAGGATAACCTTTCCCCTTTTCCCCCTCTCCTTTCTCTCTCTCTCTCTTCCCCTCCTGCAGCCAAGGCTCCATTGGAGCAAAGTTAGCCCAGGCGCTGAGGATGGCTCCATGGTCTCTACCTCAGATGCTAGAATGGCTCCGGTTACAACAGAGCAATGCCCCAGATGGGGAGAGCAATGCCCCCTAGTGGGCATGCTGGGTGGATCTGGCGGGGCACATGCAGGAGTCTGTCTCTCTGCTTCCCTGCTTCTCACTTCAGAAAAATACAAAAAAAAAAACAAAAAAAAACAAACCAGCCAAAAATAATTTTAATGGCTATAAACAGAAACTGTCACTTTTCAGATCTCAGAGACAACACATATGATTTTAAAATTAGTACAAAGTCAGACCTTATGATAAAATATACCACAATACCCTCCTTCTACTACATCATCCTAGTATGGGAACACCACTAAACTTATAAAGATCAAAATTAACCTGAAAAACATAACCTGGTGCTGCTTTTCTTTTTAGTTAATTTTATACCAAGCAGAGCTATTATGGAAAAGAAGTCAATCAGCTATAAGAATTTAGCCAACATCAGTAAGAACAGAAAAATTCCAAGTAAAATAAACATTATCAGCTATTCCAGCATCTTGAATGCTACTGACCTGGACCTAATTAAAACCTTTATAAAAGACAGATGGTTGGCTCAGTGGTAGAGCATCAGCTAGGCGTGTGGCGGTCCTGGGTTCAATTCCTGGTCAAGGCACACAGAAGAAGTAACCATCTGCTTCTCCACTCTTCCCCCCATCCCTTCTATCTCGCTCTTCCCCTCCCATAGCCATTGCTCGAATGGTTCAAGAAAGTTGGCACTGGGTGCTGAGAATAAATCCATGGCCTCACCTCGGCGCTAAAGTAGCTCAGTTGCCAAGCAACAGAGCAACAGCCCCAGATGGGCAGAGCATTGCCTTGTAGGGGGCTTACTGGGTGGATCCTGGTCGGGGTACATGTGGGAATCTGTCTCTCTGCCTCCCTGCTTCTCACTTTAGAAAAAAAAAAAAGACAGATGAGGTATTAGTACTGCCTCACACTCATTTCCTATATGAAAATGCAGAAAACATACTGTAGAAGAAATCAAAGGTTAAAGAATTCTCTCATGTACCTTAGTTTACAGCTTCACATTAGTCAAATGTCAATTAATTCACTGGTTTGGAGGAGTGTACTTTGTAAAAAGCAAATGAAACTGAGTACATTTACTGTGGAAGCTCACAATTCAAGGCTTACCCAAATATATCAGTGTTAAGATAATGATAACTTTAGTTTAGATATTTTTATTTGATGCTCTCCACTCAGGATGATGCTTATTTTTTAAAAAAATTTTAATTGATTTTGTTGTTTAGTGATAGAGAGAGGAGACAAGAAACATCAACTTGTAGTTGTGGCACTTTAGCTATTCATTGATTGCTTCTCGTACATGCCTTGTTGGGGGTTCCAGACGAGCCAGTGACCCCTTGTTCAAACCAGTGACCCTGAGCTCAAGCCAGTGACCTTGGGCTTCAAGCCAGCAACCTTTGGGCTCAAGCCAGAGACCCTGGGATCATGTCAATGATCCTGTGCTCAAGCCAACAAGCCAATGCTCTAGCCAGAGACGTCTGGGTTTTGAAATGGGGCATCAGCAGAGGCAGATTTAACGGTGGGAGCACTGTATGCGCACCCTGGGCCCCAACTTCTGAAGGGCTCCACAAAACCCCAACTTGACACTTTTTTCTAATAACAAGTTTGGTTTCATATGTGCAATTTTAACATTAATAGTACATAATATTTTTTATTTACTTAAAAATACGGTTAACATATATTTTTATTTTCCCTGTTTCTCTTTTTTAAGGGGCCCAATAATTTCTTCTGCACCCAGGGCCTCAACTGACCTTAATCTGCCTCTAAACCTCCAGTGTCCTGGGTTGATGCTCTATCCACTGTGCCACCACTGGTCAGGCCAGAATAGTGTTTATTTGCGCCAAAAGAAATTTTATAAAATACTGCATATATTCTGTCTGATTTCCTAAAAAATGGTTTGCTATCTGTCCTGATGCCACAGACAGCCAAAGACCCACAAACGTCACAATTTTACAAAAGGGACATGATTTTTCCAATATAAAGTAACTGGGTAAGAAAAGCAAGTTTTCACCTGGACCAAGCAACAATAATCAGCTTCCTTCTGTGGTCCAAACATATGTAGAATTTTGTTGCCTGGCCCCCTGCTTTCCCTAGCAATAGAAAAGGGAGAAATACTAAGAGTTGGGAAAGGTAAATATTAAAATAAAGGAAAAAATTAGTTTAAAAGTTAAAGAAAAATATAGCTTCATCTGTGGTAGTGCAGTGGATAAAGTAAGTGTTGACCTGGAATGCTGAGGTTGCCAGTTCGAAACCCCGGGCTTTCCCAGTCAAGGCACATATGAGAAGCAACTGTGAGTGGATGCTTCCTAGTCCTCTCAGCACTGTGCCTTCTCTCTCTGTCTCTCCTCTAAAATCAATAAATAAAATCAAATAAAGTCTAAAAAAATAAATAAAATAAAGTCAAATTGAATACAGAGATACATAAAAAGAATGAAGAAAGGCAAAGAAGCTCTAGGAAGAGGATGCTGATACAGATTCCATTTTAGAAGGGTAGCCATTCCATTAGCAAATATATTTATGTTTAGGTATGTTTGTGAAACACACATACATACACAAACACATACACTCCTTTCCTTTAGATATCTTTGTGGCACGTTACTTAAGACAGACTAGGTAGTCTGTGGATTTTAAAAGTGAGTCATTATACCAGCATAAAATTTTGTTTATGTAAGATGATCAAGTTTTCTAGAAATCTGCACAACACTGCATATAAATAATAATACTGTATGGTTTACACTTAAAATCTGTTAAGAAGGTAGATTTCATGTTAAGTTCTTGTCATAATTAACCTTACCCACTCCCCAAAAAATAACAACACATCTGGCGAGGAGCAAAAATGAAAAAAATGTCATTAAAAATTGAAGAAAATAGGGTGGGGGTAGGAGAGTAAAGAGGGACAAATATACAGTGACAACAGATTATTTGATTTGGGGTGATGGGTACATAACACAATCAACAGTTCAAATGTTACTGAGATGTTTACCTGAAATCTATGTACTGTTTTTGATCAATGTCACCTCCATTAAATTTAATTTTCTAAATTAAAAAATGTTTTTAATAATAAAATCACAAGCCAAAAAAATAAAATAATTACAGAGAATAGCCCTGGTTGGTGGCATAATGGATAGAGCATCAACCTGAAGCACCAAGGTTGCTGGTTTAATTTCGGGGTCACCAGCTCTATTACAGGGTCACTGACTTGATCCAGAGGCACCAGCTTGACCCCAAGTTGGCCAATATGAGTCCTACTCAGGGTACATACGAGAAGCAATCAATGGATATATAACTACGTGGAACAACTTGATGCTTCTCTTTCTCAAAAAAAAAAAAAAAAAAAAAAAAGGCCTGGGCTGGTTGCTCAGTGGTAGAGCGTGGGCCTGGCGTGAGGAAGTCCCGGGTTCGATTCCCGGCCAGGACACACAGGAGAGGCGCCCATCTGCTTCTCCACCCCTTCCCCTCTCCGTCCTCTCTGTCTCTCTCTTCCCCTCCCGCAGCCAAGGTTCCATTGGAGCAAAGATGGCCCGGGCGTTGGGGATGGCTCCTTGGCCTCTGCCCCCAGGCGCTGGAGTGGCTCTGGTCACGGCAGAGCGAGGCCCCGGAGGGGCAGAGCATCGCCCCCTGGTGGGCAGAGCGTCGCCCCCCTGGTGGGCGTGCCGGGTGGATCCCAGGTCGGGTGCATGCGGGAGTCTGTCTGTCTCTCCCCGTTTCCAACTTTGGAAATATAAAAAAAATAAAAAAATAAAAAAGTAAGTAAAATAAAATTAACAAAGAAGAAATCAAACATGGAACAGAAAAATACCCACCCAGTTGGGAATTTTATTTCTACTAGTAGCCCACTAGATGTCTATATAGAACAATTTTAGGCTAAGAATGTATTAATAACCACCAACTTTCTGGACAAGTTCATTAAAGTGTCTAAAAACACAGTCTTATCTATGCCATCCTAAACTTACAGTAACTGTCTATTTGTAACAGTCTTTGGAATAATAAATCTTCTAAATTCAAAGTAATCTCAAAGTTTACTCTCAGCAATATAATTTTCCCCAAATAAAAGAATGAATCTACTCCCGCTGTTGAAATCTTTGAATATATATACATTAAATTAAACCATATAAAATTACCAATATTTTATTATTATTTATTTATTATTTTTTACAGAGACAGAGAGAGGGACAGACAGGAACGGAGAGATGAGAAGCATCAATCATTCATTTTTCGTTGCGCGTTGCAACACCTTAGTTGTTCATTGATTGCTTTCTCATATGTGCCTTGACCGCGGGCCTTCAGCAGACCGAGTAACCCCTTGCTCAAGCCAGCGACCTTGAAGCTGGAGAGCTTTTGCTCAAACAAGATGAGCATGTGCTCAAGCTGGCAACCTTGCGGTCTCAAACTTGAGTCCTCTGCATCCCAGTCCAACGCTCTATTCACTGCGCCACCGCCTGGTCAGGCTATTATTTTTGAATTACAAAAATAGCAACATAAATATGGTTCAAACTAGTATACTTGAAACTGTGAGAAAAATCTGTAGGTTTATAATTGAAAAAAATGAAGTGGTGAAAAGAGCAACTTAAGAAAATCACTTCCAGACTTTAGCTAGAAAGAACAGTTCCACAGGTAACTTAGTTTTTGCTTTATTTGAAATAATGCCAGATTTTGGTCAATTAAAGACTCTCCTGGACAACCAGTTTCCTCTTTTTTAAATGAAATTAATTCAGTGCAAAGAAATTATACATAGAGCATGAATTATGAATTACACAAAATTTCTTTTTTTGTGAAATAAAACTTTTTTTCTTTTTTTGTGTGACAGACAGAGAAAGGGACAGATAGGGACAGAGAGGCAGGAAGGGAGAGAAATGAGAAGCATCAATTCTTTGTTGTGTCACCTTAGTTGCTCATTGATTGCTTTCTCTTATGTGCCTTGATGTGGGAACTACAGCAGAGTGAGTGAACTCTTGATCAAGCCAGCAACCATGGGGTCATGTCTATGATCCCATGCTCAAGCCAGCAACCCTGCGTGCAAGCCGGCAACCTCAGGGTTTCAAACCTGGGTTTTCCGTGTCCCACTCTATCCACTGTGCCACCACCTGGTCAGGCTGAAATAAAACTTTACTCAAACTACATATGACTCACATAAGGCCAATAATAAATTTCTAGCAACAAGACTAGCTCATTAATTATTCACTGAAGAAGTTAATCTGTTGTGTGTGTGGTAAGCATAGGGGAATTTTCAATTGATTTACTGTAGAACTCTTCATCTGATAAGTAATTACAGTCAGTTCTTCATATTCAAAGATAATACTTGATATACTATCAAGCCTATTTCCCTAAGTGAGGATGTAAGGTTGTTATATCATCCAAATTTCCTTGTTAGAGCTAAGATAATATCTAGGACTATAATTCTTACAAAAACTTGAGGCTTACATTGTTAATTAGTGCCTCTTATTAATGTCTAAGTACAATACAATTTTGGCTTCATTAGCAACAACTTTTTAATGAAGAATCAAAATCTGTCAAATTCTAGCCTGATTTGTGGTGACACAGCGAATGAAAGCATCAACCTGGACTGCTGAGGTCGCCGGTTCAAAACCCTGGGTTTGCCTGGTCATGATACATATGGGAGTTGGTGCTTCCTGTCACCCACCCCTAAAATGAATAAATAAAATCTGTCAAATTCTATATAACCTCACAGCAGCAACAGTCTTAGTGCATTGAGGGGGAGGGGAAAGCATGGCATTTTCAGATACACCTGAAAGATCTTAATTTCACAGAGAACCTGGGTATAAAAAAATGCTTTTGAAACTCCCAGAGAATTCTAAATATGGACTTTAGATCATAATTCTTTAGTCTAAGACTCTAACCATTGTTCATACTTTTTAGCCTATGGTATTAGATTCTAATTCCAAAGATTTGCACTTACATTCATTCTCAGGGATTTTCCACATATGGCCCAATGATATCAATGCTTTTTTCAGTCCCTAAGACTGATATTAGTAGCATCTATGCTGAGGAGAGATAAAACCATTGCCCAGAATCAAAATACCACACAAGAGAAGGTCAGTTGGTGAAATTTATAAGCGGTAGTTGCAGGGACCTAGAAAATTGTGGATATCTGACCTAAAGGGGTCCAGAAGAAACTAAACCACTCTTTTCATTTTAAAACCTGCAATTTTTATAATGTCTTAAGAGGAAGCTAAACCATTTCTGAAATATTCAAAAGAATAATAAAACATATAGAGTACATATTAATTAGCTTTTTAAGAAGTGACTTTCCTTAAATGTCAGATTTATGTTCTCAGTAATTATCTTTATGGTTTTTAATAAAAGGCTTAATTAAAAACAAATTCCAGCCCTGGCTGGGTGGTTCACTGGATAGAATAGCATCCTGGCATGCTGAGGTCCTGAATTCAATCACTGGTCAGGGAACAAACAAGAAGCAATCAATGAGTGCATAACTAAATAGAACTAAGTGGGACGAGTTGATGTTTCTCTCTCTCTTCGCCCCTTCCCCCCCCCTCGAATAATGAAAACATTTTTTAATAAATCAAATTCCATTTTAGACAATGGAAATGTTCCTTTAGATTGTGGTGGTAGTTTCATAGGTGTACACTGTCAGAATGTAAAGAATTCTAGACTACTATTAGATTTTAAGAGCTCTTTGTATAATTTGGGATAACAGTCCTTTGCCATATGTATCTTTTGCAAATATTTTTTCCCAGTCTGTGGCTTGTCTTCTGATTCCCTAGACAATGTTTTTTCTAGAACAGAATTTTAAAATTTTAATGAAATCCAGCTTTATTGTTTCTTTTACAGATCACATCTTTGGTGTTGTATCTAAAAAGTCACTGCTATATCCAAAGTTCTATAGGTTTTCTCCAATGTTAATACTCTAGTTTTATAGTTTTATGTTTTATATTTAGGTCTGTGATCCATTTTGAGTTAATTTTTGTGAAAGGTGTAACCTCTATGCCTAGGTTCATTTCTTACAGGTAGATATCCAGTTGTTCCAGCACCATTTGTTGAAGAGTCTATCTTTGCTCCACTGTATTACTGCCTTTGCTGCTTTGTCAAAGGTCAATAAACAAAGTATGAGTATTTCTGCACTCGCTGTTGGTGAAATAATAAATAGCCCTGGCTGACTGGCTCAGCAGTAGAGCATCGGCCAGTGTGTGGAAGCCCTGGGTTCAATTCCCAGCAAGAGAACACAGGAGAAGCACCCACCTGCTTCTCCACCCTTCCCCTCTCCTTTCTCTCTCTCTCTTCCCCTCCTGCAGCCAAGGCTCCATTGGAGCAAAGCTGGCCTGGGCGCTAAGGATGGCTCCATGGCCTCCACCTCAGGTGCTAGAATAGCTCTGGTTGCAGTGGAGCAATGCCTCAGATGGGCCGAGCATCGCCCCCTGGAGGGTATGCCAAGTGGATCCCAGTCGGGAGCACGCAGGAGTCTGTCTGCCACCCCCACTTCTCACTTCAGAAAAATTAAAAATAAATAAACAAATAAATATATTGGTCTCTTCCCCCAGTTCCTAACACAGGGTTCTTAAAACCTTTGTATATTTCTAAGTGATAAGAGTACTAGAAACATCTCTTATTCTCATATTTGTTTTTTTAATTTAAATTTAATTTTTATTTTTATTTAGGAATTAAATTGTCCCTGGCCGGTTGGCTCAGTGATAGAGCACTGGCCCAGCATGTGGATGTCCCAGGTTCAATTCCTGATCAGGGCACACAGGAGAAGTGACCATCTGCTTCTCCACGTCTCCCCCTTTGCTCTCTCTCCCTCACCCCTCTCACAGCCATGGCTTGATTGGTTTGACACACTGGCCCTGGGCGCTGTGGATGGCTTCATGGAGCCTCCACCACAGGTGCTAAAAATAGCTCAGTTGCGAGTATCAGCCCCAGACAGGGGTTGCTGGGTAGATTCCAGTGGGGGCGCATGCAGGAGTCTATCTCCCCTCCTCTCAGAAAAAAAGAGTTAAAAAAAAAAAAGAAATTAAATTTAATGGTACGACAATGGTCAATAAAAATACATGAATTTCGGGTAAACATCTCTAGAGCATTTGAATTGTTGATTAAATTGTATCCTAATATTTGGTCTTTGACTCTAGTCCCTGACACAGCTCCTAAAACCCTTGTAAATTCCTACGTATAAAGAGTATCTTTTGTTCTAATGAAGTGACTCTGGGTGGTCCCTAGATTGGGGGGCAAGGGGAGGAGCTAGTCAACAGAAAAATCCAAGCTATAATTAGAAGTTTGGAATTTTCAGCCCATCCTCCATTCTCCAAAGAGAAAAGAGGGACTGGAAAGGGAGTTAATGATTGATCATGTCTACATGATAAAGCCTACATAAAAATCCCAAAAGTGGCCCTGGCCGGTTGGCTCAGTGGTAGAGCTTCGGCCTGGCGTGCAGGAGTCCCGGGTTCAATTCCCAGCCAGGGTACACAGGAGAAGTGCCCATCTACTTCTCCACCCCTCCCCCTCTCTTTCCTCTCTGTCTCTCTCTTCCCCTCCCACAGCCAAGGCTCCACTGGAGCAAAGTTGGCCTGGGCACTGAGGATGGCTCTGTGGCCTCTGCCTCAGGCGCTGGAATGGCTCTGGTTGCGACAGAGCGACGCCCCAGATGGGCAGAGCATTTGAATTATTGATTAAATTAAATTAATTGATTAATGGTGGGCGTGCCAGGTGGATCCCAGTCGGGTACATGTGGGAGTCTGTCTGACTGCCTCACCATTTCCAACTTCAGAAAAATACCAAAAAAAAAAAAATCCCAAAAGTATGGGGCTAGGGAGTTTCCAGTTTGGTGGATACATCAATAAACCAGGAGGGTGATACACCTCAACTCCACAGGGACTGAAATTTTTACACTTAAGGCCCTCCCAGACTTCACCCTATGTGTCTCTTCATTGGGATGTGTCCTTTATATCCTTTAATAAACTGGTAAACCTAAGTTAAGTGTTTCCCTGAGTTCTGTGAACTGTTCTAACAAATCACAGAATTGAAAGAGGAGGAAGTCATGGAAACCTTAGATCTGTGGATAAGTTTGAACCTAATAACTTATGATTGACATCTGAAGTGGGTGGCAGTTTTGTAGAATGAGCCTTAATTTTGGGATCTGATGCTATTACCATGAAGACGGTATAAGAATTGAGTTAAACCTGACCAGGCGGTGGCGCAGTGGATGGAGCGTCAGACTGGGATGCGGAGAACCCAGGTTCGAGACCCCGAGGTCACCAGCTTGGGTGTGGGCTCATCTGGTTTGAGCAAAACTCACCAGCTTGGACCCAAGGTTGCTGGCTCGAGCAAGGGGTTACTCGGTCTGCTGAAGGTCCACGGTCAAGGCACATATGAGAAAGCAATCAATGAACTAAGGTGTTGCAATGAAAGACTGATCATTGATGCTTCTCATCTCTCTCCATTCCTGTCTGTCTATCCCTATCTCTGACTCTCTCTGTCCTTGTAAAAAAAAAAAAAAAAAAAAAAAAAAGAATTTAGTTAAATTGTAGGATACCCAGCCAGTGTCACAGAACTGCTTGGCGTGGGAAAACCCCACAGACCTGGTATCCGAAATGTTGCAAGTGTGATAGTAGTATGATAGTAAAAGAGAAACACAAGTTTAAAAAATGAGGTTTTTTCCCAACCCTGTTCCACTGATCTATTTTTTAAAATTCTTTTGCCAATAACAACACTGTCCTGATTACTGTAACTTCATAGTAAGTCCTGAAGTCAAGTACCAACAGTTCTTTGACTTTGTTCTCCTTCAATATTCTGGCTATTCTGAGTCTTCTATCTTTCTATATAAACTTTAGAATAAGTTTGTCAATATATACAAAACTACTTGCTGGAATTTAATTGGTATTGCATTGAATCCACAGACTAAGTTGGAAGCAACCAATATCTTGACAATATTGAGTCTTCTGTCCACGCATGTGGACTAGCTCTCCATTTAGTTCTTTGATATCTTTCATCATAGTTTTGTAGGTGTTTTTCATATAGATCTTGAATATATTTTGTTAGATTTGTACCTAAAAATTTTATTTGAGGAGAGAGGTGAAGTAAATGGTATTTTGTTTACAATCTCAAATTCCACTTGCTCAATGTCAGTATATAGGAAAGCAATTGATTTATTTTCTATAAAGACTTATCACGTCATCTACAAACAAAAAAGTCTTATTTCTTCCTTCCCACTCTGTTTACGTATTTCCTTTGTCTTACTGCATTAGCAAGAGTTACAGTACAATGTTGAAAAGCAGTGGTGAGCCTGACTAGGTGGTGGCACAGTGGACATAGCGTTGGACTGGGATGCAGAGGACCCAGGTTCGAGACCCCGAGGTCGCCAGCTTGAGAGCGGGCTCATCTACTTTGAGCAAAGCTCACCAGCTTGGACCCAAGGTCACTGGCTCAAGCAAGGGGTTACTTGGTCTGCTGTAGCCCCACGGTCAAGGCACATATGAGAAAGCAATCAATGAACAACTAAGGTGTTGGTTGAACTGATGATTGATGCTTCTCATCTCTCTCTGTTCCTGTCTGTCTGTCCTTATCTATCCCTCTCTCTGTCTCTGTAAAAAAAAAAACCACACACACAGCAGTGGTGAGAGGGGATGTCCTGGCCATGGTCTAAGTGGGGAAGTGTTAAGCTTCTCACCATTAAGTACAATGTTAGCTATAGGTTTTATGTAGATATTCTTTATCATATTGAGGAAGTTCTCCTCCATACCTGATTTACTGAGAGTTTTTATCATGAACAGGTGTTGGATTTTGTCAAATTCTTTTTCTGTCTACTGTTATGATCAACTTACGACATTTTAAAAAAATATTTATTGATTTTACAGAGAGAGGAGAAAGAGAGAAGAGGGAGTGGAGAAGTATCAACTGATAATTACTTCACTTTAGTTGTTCATTGACTTATTTGTCTATGCACCTCAACCAGGCAAACCCAGGATTTCGAACCAGTGACTGTAGGAAAATGGCTCAAGATTAGACTGCTGTCGTGAAACAAGTCTTTGGTGCAGACTTTGGAACACCAAGTCCTGCAGGGGCAGAACGTTGCCCCAGCAAGCACTGATAAGATTGTTTAAAGGAAGCAGCAGATCCCTATAGCCCAGGGGTCCCCAAACTAAGGCCAGCGCATGCAGTCCCCTGAGGCCATTTATCCGGCCCCACGGCACTTCCGGAAGGGGCACCTCTCTCATTGGTGGTCAGTGGCGGCTTCGCTCACATACAGTACTACTTCCACGGCTCCAGAAGCGCGTCATATCACTTGTTATGGCTAGCAGTGACAAATATGGAACCAGACCTTGACCATCTCATTAGCCAAAAGCTGGCCCATAGTTCCCATTGAAATACTGGTCAGTTTGTTGATTTAAATTTACTTGTTCTTTATTTTAAATATTGTATTTGTTCCTGTTTTGTATTTTACTTTAAAATAAGATATGTGCAGTGTGCATAGGGATTTGTTCATAGTTTTTTTTATAGTCTGGCCCTCCAATGGTCTGAGGGACAGTGAACTGGCCCCCTATGTAAAAAGTTTGGGGATCCCTGCTACAGCCATTTCCTGCACACCTGAAAGATATTAGCTAATCATCCTTTTTGCACCTGAACCCAGGCTCTGCTAATTTGCTTGATGATTACAGAAATGAATAAATATGATGAGGCTCCAGGGATCTAGGCTTTCAGTCCTAGAGGCTAGGAGTCCCCTGTATTCAACCTTTCTCTATGTTGTGTCTTGTGTGTTTTTTTTTTCTTTTTCTTTTTTTAAATTTTTTATTTTACAGAGACAGAGAGTGAGTCAGAGAGAGGGATAGACAGCTACCTGTGGGCTCAAGCCAGCGACCATGGGGTAATGTCTATGATCCCATGCTCAAGCTGGTGAGCTACTACTCAAGCCGGATGCGCCCACACTCAAGCCTGCGACCTCAGCGTTCCCAACCTGGGTCCTCTGCGTCCCAGCCCAATGCTCTATCCACTGCACCACCACCTGGCCAGGCCAATCAATTTATTTTTAAAATGTGTAAGGCAACATTAAAAAAAGGCAAATGTATATTCTTCTTGTTTCCATAAATTGGTTATCAAACAAACATGATTTTAAGTTAATAAAACTGGAACTGGAACTAATTTTATTTTTTGAGGAAAAAAAAACCAAAACGCTCCCAGGGTTCAGCGAGCATGAAAAAACTCACTACTCCAAGGGTTAATGTCAACACAGTAGCCAGAATGATTCTCTTTATAAGTTAAAAGTCAATGATGGAAACTTTTAGGCCCTGGCCAGTTGGTTCAGTGCATTGTCCCAGTATGTGGATGTCTGAAGTTCAGTTCCTGGTCAGGGCACACAGGAGAAGTGACCATCTGCTTCTCTACCCCTCTCCTCCTTCTCTCTTTCTCTTTCTCTCTCTCTTTTCCTTCCTCACATTTTATTTTTCATTTTAACAAAGTACATTTCAAAAAATTAATACAGAAAAAGATTTGCAATGTGCATAGGATCTCAGTGAAAGTACTATAAGATTACTAATTTTTTTTTTTAGTCTTTTCTTTGGTTTTTGTTTCACAATTAAGCAGTTTAAACTAAAATACATATTTAAAACTTATATATGCATAAAACTAAGACATATATAGAACTGAGAGAAAACATCCTTATCTTGTTACTGATATTCAGCCTTTTTAAAATTTTATTTATTTACTTATTTTTTACAGAGACAGAGAGTGAGTCAGAGAGAGGGATAGACAGGGACAGACAGGAACAGAGAGAGATGAGAAGCATCAATCACTAGTTTTTCATTGCGTGTTGCAACACCTTAGTTGTTCATTGATTGCTTTCTCATATGTGCCTTGACCGCGGGCCTTCAGCAGACCAAGTAACCCCTTGCTGGAGCCAGCGACCTTGGGTTCAAGCTGGTGGGCTTTTGCTCAAACCAGATGAGCCCGTGCTCAAGCTGGTGAGCTCAGGGTCTCGAACCTGGGTCTTCCGCATCCCAATCCGACGCTCTATCCACTGCGCCACCGCCTGGTCAGGCGATATTCAGCCTTTTATTTAAGTAAAATGTTGGTTGTGGGATTTTCATAGACAGCCTTTATTATGTTTAGGCAAGTCCCCTTATATTTCTAGTCTGTTGTTTTTACCATGAAAGACTATTGGATTTTGAATACTTTTTCCACTTCCATTGAAATGACCATGTGATTTTGTCCTTTATTCTATTCATACAGTGTACTACATTACTTTTTGTATATTGAACCAATTTTTTTTTTTTTTTTAATGTGCCTTGACCGCGGGGCCTTCAGCAGACCAAGTAACTCCTTGCTTGAGCCAGCGACGTTGGGCTCAAGCTGGTGAGCTTTTGCTCAAACCAGATGAGCCCTCGCTCAAGCTGGCGACCTCAGGGTCTTGAACCTGGGTCTTCCGCATCCCAGTCCGACGCTCTATCCACTGCGCCACCGCCTGGTCAGGCATATTGAACCAATTTTTAATCCTGGTACCAACCTATCATTCCCATTTGGTAAATGGTATATAATCCTATTTACACATTGCCAGACTCGGTTTGTAATAATTCTGCTGAGGACTGCTGTGTTTACACTCATAAAAATTATCAGTCTTTAGGTTTAATTTTCATATCTTTGGTTTGGGTATTAGAGTAATACTGACCTCATAGAATGAGTTGGCAAGTATTCCAACCTCTTCGATTTCTTGGAAGTTTATGATGTTTGGTGGTGTTTATTAAACATTTCACAGAATTGACCAGTGATGACATCTAGTCCTGGGATTTTCTTTGTGGAAAGTTTCTGATCACTACTTCTAGCTCTCTTCTTACTACAGGTACATTCGAATTTTCTATTTTTTCTTGAGTTCATTTCAGTAGTTTGTATCTTTCTTGGAATTTGTCCATTTCATCTAGGCTATCTAGTTTGTTGACATAATTGTTCACAGTATTTATTGCCTTATAATCCATTTTTACTACAGTATGGTCAGTAGTAATGTCCTCTCTCACTCCTGACTTTAGTAATTTGAGATTTTCTCTTCTTCTTTCTTGATTAATCAAGCTCAAGCTTGGTTGATTTTGTTTATCCCTTCAAAAGAACCACCGTTGGTTTCATTTAACTTTTCTATTATTTTTCTATTCTTTCATATATTTCTACTCCAATCTTTTCTTTTTTCCCTTGAAGTGAGAAGTGAGGAGGCAGAGAGACAGACACTAGCATGCACCCAACCAGGATCCACCCAGCAAGTCCACTAGGGGGCAATGCTCTGCTATCTGGGGCCCTTGCTCCCTTGCAACTGTAGCCATTCTAGTGCCTGAGGCGGAGGCCATGAAGCCATCCTCGGCATTCTGGCCAACTTTGCTCCAATGGAGCCTTGGGTGAAGTAGGGGAAGAGAAAAAGGAGAAGGGGAAGGGTGAAGAAGCAGATGAGCACTTCTCCTGTGCGCCTTGGCCAGGAATCGAACCCAGGACGTCTACACACCAGGCTGATGCTCTACCACTGAGCCAACACACCTGGGCCTCTATTCCAATCTTTATTAGCTTCTGAATTAATGTCTCTACATTCTGGGGGAGGGTTTCCTTTCACATCTGGGGGATTGCTGCTTCTGGAGGACTGGCCCTCCCACAGTTTGCCAATTCCTAGAAATAGTAAACTTGCCTTGGAGAGCACCTTTAATATGCAAACCAACCAACCCAGAGCTTATAACATCAACTACCTCATGTACCACACTCAAGACCACTATTACCCAGCAGTAATCATCTCAGGGCCAAGTACCAGACAACTACACCTCAGAGCCCACTGAAATTATTTGAACCTAAATCTGCTTATCTGGTTTCACCCATCCGTTGCAAAGAAACCACAATAGCCTGACCAGGTGGTGGCGCAGTGGATAGAGCATCAGACTGGGATGTGGAGGACCCAGGTTCGAGACCCCGAGGTCGCCAGCTTGAGCGTGGGCTTATCTGGTTTGAGCAAAAGCTCACCAGCTTGGACCTAAGGTCGCTGGCTTGAGCCAGGGGTTACTCGGTCTGCTGAAGGCCCATGGTCAAGGCACATATGAGAAAGCAATCAATGAACAACTAAGGTGTCGCAATGATGCTTCTCATCTCACTGTTCCTGTCTGTCTGTCCCTATCTATCCCTCTCTCTGACTCTGTCTCTGTAAAAAAAGAAAAAAAGAAACCACAAAAAAGGCTCTTGCTCACTTTTCCCATTTCCTGCCCCCTTCACCTCCTAACCAACTCAAGAGCTTCCCCATGTGCCTCCTTCCCATGGCATGAAGTGTCACTCTCCTTTTACAATCTGAGTATAAGAATCTTTGCAACAGCAATAATCTCCTGATCTGCTGGTCGCACCATACATGAATAATAGTAAAACCTATATTTTAAAAGTTTCTTCTAGGCCCTGGCCGGTTGGCTCAGCGGTAGAGCGTCGGCCTAGCGTGCGGAGGACCCGGGTTCGATTCCCGGCCAGGGCACACAGGAGAAGCGCCCATTTGCTTCTCCACCCCTCTGCCGCGCTTTCCTCTCTGTCTCTCTCTTCCCCTCCCGCAGCTGAGGCTCCATTGGAGCAAAGATGGCCCGGGCGCTGGGGGTGGCTCCTTGGCCTCTGCCCCAGGCGCTAGAGTGGCTCTGGTCGCAACATGGCGACGCCCAGGATGGGCAGAGCATCGCCCCCTGGTGGGCAGAGCGGCGCTCCATGGCGGGCGTGCCGGGTGGATCCCGGTCGGGCGCATGCGGGAGTCTGTCTGACTGTCTCTCCCTGTTTCCAGCTTCAGAAAAATGAAAAAAAAAAAGTTTCTTCTAAAAAAAAAAAAGTTTCTTCTGCTTCCTTTCCATTGTTTTCTTTTTCTAGCTTCCTAAGATGGAAGGTTAAATGGTCGATTTAATGTATTTCTTTTCTCTATAGCTGTAGCTGCATCCCATAGTTTTGGTATATTGTGGTTTCTTTCTCATTTGTCTCAAAATATTTTCTAATTTCCCTTGTGATTTTGTATTTGACCCATTGCTCATTTAAGAATGTGTTGTTTGGCCCTGGCTGGTTGGCTCAGTGGTAGTGTTGCCTAGGTGTGTGGATGTCCCAGGTTCGATTTCTGTTCAAGGCACACAGGAGAGGCAACCATCTGCATCTCCTCCCTCTTCCTTCTCTTTTCCCCTCCTGCAGCCATGGCTCAATTGGTTCAAATGCATTGGTCCTGGTGCTGAGGATGGCTCTGCGGAAACTCCACCTCAGGCACTAAAAATAGCTTGGTTGTGAGCATAGCCCCAGATGGGCAGAGCATCAGCCCCAGATGGGGGTTGCCAGGTGGATCCTGGTCAGGGCGCATGCAGGAGTCTGTTTATCTCCCTTACTCTTACTTAAAAAAAAAATGTGTTGGTTAATTTCCACATTTTTGTGAATTTCCCAAATCTCCTTATTCTTAACTTCAAGCATAGATCAAAATGTTATAGAATCCTAGACTTGGACCAACTCTCTGTAAGAGAATATTTATAATCATTCCCATTTCTACCCAAATGGTATTAGTGATATCTTTCAATAAACTTTAGAAGAGATACAAATATCAAATGAAGTTGAAGACTATGAGCAAAATCACTTATACTTTGTATTCATATAGCATTTTACAGATTACAGAAAGTGCTTTCATATTTAAAACTGCATGCATATAAATTTTTTTGAGACCACGAATATTTCTTATAACACAAAATAGAGACAACCAGCAAGTTAGCAAAAACAAAATACCTGATAAGTGTTGTCAAAACTGTCATACATGAATCTGGTGATCAAGGATGTCTTTCCAACTGAAATAAAAAGAAAAATAAAATTCACTCAGTTAGCATATTACATTGGTTTCTCAAAGAATTCTTTTATAAAGAATTGCAATTAAATTCAGTGGGAAATATGTGATAAAGTTCTACTAAAAATATGTGGAAAAACCACATAGACCAGGGGTTGGGAACCTATGGCTCGCGAGCCAGATGTGGCTCGCGAGCCAGATGTGGCTCTTTTGATGGCTGCATCTGGCACGCAGACAAATCTTTAATAAAAAAATAATAACGTTAAAAATATAAAACAGCCCTGGCCGGTTGGCTCAGCGGTAGAGCGTCGGCCTGGCGTGCAGGAGTCCCGGGTTCGATTCCCGGCCAGGACACACAGGAGAGGCGCCCATCTGCTTCTCTACCCCTACCCCTCTCCTTCCTCTCTGTCTCTCTCTTCCCCTCCTGCAGCCGAGGTTCCATTGGAGCAAAGATGGCCCGGGCGCTAGGGACGGCTCTGTGGCCTCTACCTCAGGCGCTAGAATGGCTCTGGATGCAACAGAATGACGCCCCAGAGGGGCAGAACATCACCCCCTGGTGGGCATGCTGGGTGGATCCTGGTCGGGCGCATGCGGGAGTCTGACTGCCTCCCTGTTTTGAGCTTCGGAAAAATGAAAAAAAAAAAAGAAAAAGAAAAATATAAAACATTCTCATGTATTACAATCCATTCATTTCCTATCGCTCATGTTCATCGTTGCGGGTGGCTGGAGCCAATCACAGCTGTCCTCCAGCACAACACCAAATTTTTACTGGATAATGCGTAACGTACACGAGTTGTTGTATGGCTCTCACGGAATTACATTTTAAAATATGTGGCGTTCATGGCTCTCTCAGCCAAAAAGGTTCCCGACCCCTGACATAGACCCAAGTTTGTTAAAATGCCTTTCCCTAATTAAACAGATAACAATTTCTCAAATTAAAAGCACAAAGAAAGAGTCTTTATTTAGTTAAAAGTTGAGGAAAATGGAGGAAAACAACCAAATATATTGACATCTTTAATTCACAAGAAGGCAAAGCAGATATTTACTTGGGTCCTAACAAAAAGAACAAGGATTAGGCAGTGAAGCAATCTTAGTTAACTTCCTGGAGAGTAACCTAGGGAAACTGAGGTTCAGGTCTACTTGATTCAATGAATCAAAGCATAATCCCTGGAAATATAAAGATTCAAGAGTCCTCGGCAGGTTTGAGGGCTGAAAGAACTAGACTATTTATGGGTAAAGATTAGGCAAAAAACAGAAAAAACAAATAGAACTATTTATGAGTGAGAAAGAAGTGACATGAAAAAAACTGTTTTAAAACGTATCTCAGGCCTGACCAGGCGGTGGCACAGTGGATAGAGCGTCAAACTGGGATGCAGAGGACCCGGGTTCGAGACCCCGAGATCGCCAGCTTGAGTGCGGGCTCATCTAGTTTGAGGAAAAGCTCACCAGCTTGAACCCAAGGTCGCTGGCTCCAGCAAGGGTTTACTCAGTCTGCTGAAGGCCCGCGGTCAAGGCACATATGAGAAAGCAATCAATGAACAACTAAGGTGTTGGAACGCGCAATGAAAAACTAATGATTGATGCTTCTCATCTCTCTCCATTCCTGTCTGTCTGTCCCTGTCTATCCCTCTCTCTGACTCACTCTCTGTCTCTGTAAAAAATAAAATAAATAAATAAAACTTATCTCAGGCCTGACCAGGCGGTGGCATAGTAGATAGAGTGTTGGACTGGGATGCAGAGGACCCAGGTTTGAAACCCCAAGGTCGCCTGCTTGAGCGCGGGCTCATCCAGCTTGAGCAAGCGGTCACTGGCTTGAGTGTGGAATCATAGACATGACCCCATGGTCGCTGGCTTGAGCAAGAGGTCATTCACTCTGCTGTAGCTACTGGGTCAAGGCACATATGAGATAGCAATCACTGAACAACTAAAATGCTGCAACGAAGAATTGATGCTTCTCATCTCTCTCCCTTCCTGTCTGTCTGTCCCTATCTGTCCCTCTCTCTGACTCTCTGTATCTGTCAAAAAAAAAAAAAAAACACAACAACTTAGGAACACATCATCATCAACCAAGGAATGAATAAACAAAATGTAGCATATCCATAAAATGCTATATTATTCAGCTATAAAAAATAAAGAAATACTGATATATGCTACAACAAGGATGAGTCTTGAAAACACATTAAATGAAAAACAGTCAATAGCAAAATACCATATATAATATGACTTCTTTATATGAAATGTTTAGACAAATAGAAACAGAAGTGGATTTAGTGGTTGCTTAAGAATGGGGGGAGGCCTTGGCCAGTTGGCTCAACAGTAGAGCATTGGTCCGGTATGTGGAAGTCTCGGGTTCGATTCCCGGCCAGGGCACACAGGAGAAGCAACATCTGCTTCTCCACCCTTCCCCCTCTCCTTTCTACCTCTCTCTCTCTTCCCCTCCTGCAACCAAGTTGACCTGGATGCTGAGGAGGGCTCCATGGCCTCTGTCTCAGGTGCTAGGATGGCTCCAGTTGCGGCAGAGCAACGGCCCAGATGGGCAGAGCATCGCCGCCTGGTGGGCGTACCGGGTGGATCCTGGTTGAGCGTATGCAGGAGTCTGTCTGTCTCCCTGCCTCTCACTTCCAAAAAAAATACAAAAAAAAAAAAAAAAAAGAATGAGGGGAAAATATAGGAATTGGGTGGTGATGATTAAGAGATGAAGAGATCTTTTAGAGGTAATAAAAATATCCTAAAACTCTGTAATAATGGTTGCACAGCTTTGTGACTATACTAAAAAACTATTGCACTGTATACTTTAAAAGGGTGAATTGTATGCTATGTGATTTTATCTCAATATATGGCTTTTACTAAAAATGTATGGTGGTGACAGCTGTACAACAATGGGAATGTACTTAATGCTACAGTAGTGTACACTTAGAAATAGTTAAAATGGTAAATTTTGTTACATACATTTTACCACATTAAAAAAAACTCTCACTACCAAAAAATTATGGGGGATTATTTTAAAATCCAAAATTGGAACATGAAAGATAGCAAAACGGAGCCTGACCAGGGGGTGGCGCAGTGGATAAAGCATCAGAATGGGACACAGAGGACCCAGGATCAAAACCCTGAGGTTGCTGGCTTGAGCACGGGCTCACTAGCTTGAGTGTGGGATCACAGACATGACCCCATGGTTGCCTGTTTGAGTCCAAAGGTCGCTGGCTTGAAGCCTAAGGTCACTGGCTTGAGCAAGGGGTCACTGGCTCGGCTGGAGCTGCCTGGTCAAGACACATATAAGAAACCAATCAATGAAAAATTAAGGTGACACAATGAAGAATTGATGCTTCCAATCTCTCTCCCTTTCTGTCTGTCCCTATCATTGTCTCTCTCTAAAAAAAAAAGAGGCCCTGGCCGGTTGGCTCAGCGGTAGAGCGTTGGCCTGGTGTGCGGGGGACCCGGGTTCGATTCCCGGCCAGGGCACATAGGAGAAGCACCCATTTGCTTCTCCACCGCCCCCCTCCTTCCTCTCTGTCTCTCTCTTCCCCTCCTGCAGCCGATGCTCCATTGGAGCAAAGATGGCCTGGGTGCTGGGGATGGCTCCTTGGCCTCTGCCCCAGGCGCTGGAGTGGCTCTGGTCGCGGCAGAGCGACGCCCCGGAGGGGCAGAGCATCGCCCCTGGTGGGCGTGCCGGGTGGATCCCAGTCGGGCGCATGCGGGAGTCTGTCTGACTGTCTCTCCCCATTTCCAGCTTCAGAAAAATACAAAAAATTAAAAAAAAAAAAAGATAAAAAGGAATGCTAAAAACAAGAGCTGATTATTAAACGTTAGAGAAAATAACTATTGGGCCAAGATCAAGATACAGGGGTCCTCGGGTTATGATACAATTCCATTCCTAACAGTTACAAAACCCGAATTTTGGTGTTAAGTCAAAACACACCCTAGCCTAATACAAATACACTTGCAATTTTAACAGTCCAAAATGGCATAGGTAAGCATACTGGGGAATGCCAACTCCCTCACTCATTCAGCACATTACTGCAAATTCTTCCACCAATGCACTACCAAACTAGTTCACCCATGTAGTCAGTAAGTATGATGCTAACGGCGTAAGCCGAAACATTCCACTCCTGTCTCAATTTTTTCAAGTTTTTATGGGAGTGAGCACCGTAAACTTGAAACGTCGTATGTCAAGACTATTGTAACCCAAGGATCTCCATATACTAATTTAGAAGCTATTAATATGAGTGGTAAAGTAACTCCTCATATAATTTACTTAGAATTCAAGAATACTTAGGACTCAAAGAATATAGGACTAGTGTTTGCATAAAAGTCTCAATAATATACTGAAAGAGACAAACATACACATATATAAGAGTGAACATAAGAACAAAGAACTATGCAAAACGTTCAGCTTCTATATATATTGCCAGAGATATCATTCCTTAATTTACAAAACATTCCAAGGCTCCCCAGTATCCATGAATTAAAAATCCTTCGAAGACATTCAAGGACCTTTACAATCAAATTTGAATCTAGCCTTTTAGTTTCATCTCCCATTCCTGCCAAACATAAACTTCATCTGACAGTGATGGAAAGCTATTAATTATTCAAGCATAACAAGTACTTGAAGCCTCTGAGATTTTGCTCAGGTACCCTAATTTTGTGGACTTTTCTTTCCTGGTTACATTACAAACTCATAATAAATTCAATAGCAAATAGGGTTCTGCCTGAAGAAAAACTAAATTACCTTTCAAAATTAATGTCAGCCTACAATTGTATTTCTACCAGTATTGTAGACGGCAGCAGGGCTTTTATTTTATTCTGATACAAAGTCAACATCCATCTATGTGTATCTTAAGGATAAAAAGACGAGTTGGAAATAATCTGTACCCTTAAAGAACAGCCCAGTGGCAAGTTCAAAATAAGTACTAGCATGACACTTACTTTACCATCATTAACCTTACTCTAAGTGTAGAAAGTTAATGTATGGAAAAGCAAAATCCACTTTTTCTTATGGGGAATAATAAGAAAAAATGGCAACATAACACTTATCTTAAATTATCTTGTTTGTACATTTATTTACTAGTTTCATCCCCCCACCCCCAACTTACAAAGGGTAAGATGCAGAACAGGAACTTCATCTATCTTGTTCATGGATATTCCATCAGTGCTGATCCCTACCTGGCACTAATAAATTACTACTGTAAAGTACTTACAAGACCTGATATGTAAGTAATCAAATGTCAACTGATACTATTAGTATGCATACAAATAAATTAATGTCAGGAAGCCACAAAACATGGATTTATTCACAAAATTATGGTAGTCAGTTGAGTAGGAAATACACATTATCCATTAAGTTGTCAGAAGTATGTGGTTTTCACATTTGGTTGGAAAGGGATATTAAGCACTGTATTTTGGGGGGGTGGGGGTGGAGGCAAGGCTACTATAATAAAGTACAATAAGCCGAGTGGTTTAAACAACAGAAACTTATTGTCTCATAGTTTGGAAGGCTACAAATCCAAAATCAAGGTGTTGGCAGAGTTAGTTCCTTCTGAGGGCTGTGAGAAGAACGTGTTCCAAGCCTCTTTTTTCTAGCTTCTGGTAGTTTCCTGCAAATTCTTGGCATTCCTTGGTGTATAGAAACATCACCCTCATCTTTACTTTGATCTCTACATGCCATTCTTTCTGCTTATATCTGTGTCCAAAATTTCCCTTTTCATAAGGAACACCAGTCGTAGTATGATATATAAGAGCCCATCCTACCCAGTATAACCTCAGGTTAACTAACTGCATCTAAGGTACTAGTGGTTAAACTTCAAAATACAAATTTAATAAAAAGATACAACTCAACCCATAACAAAGCACAAATGTAAAAATCCTCAAAAGTAAAAACAAACCATCACAGTATTTAGCATGATTTTTTGTGTGTGTGACAGACAGCGAGACAGACAGGAAGGGAAAGAGATGAGAAGCATTAATTCTTCATTGCAGCACCTTAGTTGTTCACTGCTTTCTCATATATGCCTTGACCGTGGGGGCTACAGCCAACTGAGTGATCCCTTGCTCAAGCCAGCGACCTTGGGCTCAAGCTGATGAGCTTTGCTCAAACCAGATGAGCCCGTGCTCAAGCCGGCGACCTCCGGGTCTCAAACCTGGGTCCTCTGCATTCCAGTCCGCCGCTCTATCCACTGCACCACCACCTGGTCAGTATTTAGGACAGGGGTCCCCAAACTACGGCCCGCAGGCCGCATGCAGCCCCCTGAGGCCGTTTATCCGGCCCCCGCCGCACTTCCGGAAGGGGCACCTCTTTCATTGGTGGTCAGTGAGAGGAGCATAGTTCCCATTGAAATACTGGTCAGTTTGTTGATTTAAATTTACTTGTTCTTTATTTTAAATATTGTATTTGTTCCCATTTTGTTTTTTTACTTTAAAATAAGATATGTGCAGTGTGCATAGGGATTTGTTCATAGTTTTTTTATAGTCCGGCCCTCCAACGGTCTGAGGGACAGTGAACTGGCCCCCTGTGTAAAAAGTTTGGGGACCCCTGATTTAGGATATCAATCAGATTGAGGCTGAAATAACTAGACTGTTTTACAGAAGAGACTACAACTATTGCAATATCAGAGACTTTGAAAACAAATATATTTTGGAAAGTAAATTCAACTGAAAAATTTTGAAAGTACAAAGCAATGTTTTATTTGAAACTAAGTGTATTTGGTCTTCTTGTAAAGATGAACTACTTTCAACTTCTGGAAGTTTTCTGACCATTAACTAGGTAGGAATATATGAGAGGGTTCTGACAGTTAAGTCTCTCAGTGGAGCCTATCAAGGATCATCTATCTATTCAGGCCATACTATATGGAGACAGATTATTCTCATTTTACATATGAGGAAACTGAGGTACAGAAAGGTTGAAGTGAACTTTTTAAGGGTAATTTACAGGGTGGCAAAGCAAAGACCATAGTTTAATTTTCCTAACTCCTGCTCCAAGATTTTTCCTCATATCACATTAACTGTAAGAATTTCACAGACCAATGGAAAGAAATGTTCCACATTAAACAATTATAAGCAAACATAAAAGTTTACACATAAGGGCCCTGGCCAGGTGGCTCAGTGGAAGAACACTGTCCTGGCATATCAAGGTCATGGGTTAGATCCCCAATGAGGGCACATATGAGAAGCAAACAATGAATACACAACTAAGTGGAACAAAGAGTTGATGCTTATCTCTCCCTCTTCCTTTCCCCCATCCCCTTCCTCTCTCTTTCTAAAATCAATAGAATATTTTTTTAAAGTTTATAAATAAGTAGTAACTTCAGTAGTCAAGTAGATTTTCCCTATTTACTTAATGTCAATATAATGATGCTTCTGTCACCTTCCTAAAGAATAAAGGCTATTTATCCAGCTTCCTAAAGATTACACAGTCAATATTTTATGGTCACCTATATGAAGGACATTATGCTAGACATCAATGACAGAGATCTAAAAGACTGAGATGCCTGACCAGGTGGTAGCACAGTGGATAGAGAATAAATCTGGGATGCTGAGGACCCAGATTTGAAACCTCGAGGTTGCCGGCTCGAGCATGGCCTCATCCAGCTTGAGCATGGAATCGTTGGTTTGTGCCTGGGATCATAGATATGACCACATGGTCGCTGGCTTGAACCCAGAGGTTGCTGGCTTGAAGCTCAAGGTCATTGGCTTGAGCAAGGGGCCACTGGCTCAGCTGGAGCACCCACGGTCAAGGCATATATGAGAAAGCAATCAATGAACAACTAAAGTGCCACAACTATGAAATGATGCTTCTCATCTCTCTCCCTTCCTGCCTATCTGTCCCAATCTGTCTTTCTTTCATATACATGCTAAAAATAAATAAATAACCTGAGAGTGGATTTTGTGCAGCCTTAAATACTGTACATCAAAATATCTTTAGTCCAGAGGTGATCTTAAATCTGTCTAAATCTATGAGGCATTACATTCTCTATTTCCCTATTATAATCAACTTACTTCATCTTAATTATGTAAATAATTTAAGGTGCCCATTCATAAATTTCTGAAAGGATTGTCTTCAGTTTTAAGAGAATGGTTAAGGCCAGATAAAGGGTTAACTAGACACATAAGGCTACTGAAATTATAATGAAATAAAATTTAGAAATCAGCTCCTCAGTCACCCTAGTCATGACCTTTTTTTTTTTTTTTTTTTTTTACAGGGACAGAGAGAGAGTCAGAGGGATAGATATAGACAGACAGACAGGAACGGAGAGAGATGAGAAGCATCAATCATCAGTTTTTCGTTGCAATATCGTAGTTGTTCATTGATTGCTTTCTCATACATGCCATGACCGCGGGCCTTCAGCAGACTGAGTAAGCCCCCGCTCAAGCCAGTGACCTTAGGTCCATGCTAGTGAGCTTTTTGCTCAAGCCAGATAAGCCCGCGCTCAAGCTGGCAACCCCGGGGTCTCGAACCTGGGTCCTTCAGCATCCCAGTCAGCCGCTATATCCACTGCGCCACCGCCTGGTCAGGCGTCATGACCATTTTAAACAGCACAAATATAAAACAGTTCCACCACTGTAGAAAGTTCAATAGGATAGTAATGATGCAGAGATCCTGAAATATTAAATTTCAAAAATATATAATGGAAAGTATCCCCAAATAAAGGCCTCTGTAGGTAACTATATCCATGAATGTTAAGAATATACCAATAAGAAAGTACTCATCTTTTAACAGTCATACCAAAATATTTGTAATGACAGTGTACATGAAATTGTTTCAACTCACTTTGGTGTAGGGTGCGGGTGGTGAGAATATGTGCTATACATGAAACCCATCTTAAGTTGATAATTACTGAAGCTGAGTAACACTATATGGGGATTCATACTTTCTCTGTACTTCCTTATATGTTTAAAATTCCCTATAATAAAGAGGTTAAATAATATTTTAGGAACCCAGAAACATATTTGGTTAAGTCACAAATTCACTTTTCAAACCTGCCACTTATACTTACTGCCTACTTCTGAATCTTTCTTGACTCTCCAAAACTACTGAAACTGCTTTTGAAAAAATTGATTAAAAAAATAAAAACTGTTAGTTCTTGATAGATCCACAGACCTTTTCTGAGTCATTTTCCTCACCTGAGCCACTCACTCTTCAGAGTCATCCCAGATACCGAGCATATCAAACCGCTTTCCTCCTAGGTTTTTTATTTTTTTATTTTTCAGAAGTGAGAAGGGGCGCAGACATATTCCCACATGCACCTGACCGGGATCCACCTGGCATGCCCACCAGGGGGCGATGCTCTGCCCATCTGGGCTGTTGCTCAGTTGCAGCAGGAGCCATTCTAGCACCTGAGGCAGAGGCCATGGGGCCATCCTCAGTGCCCAGGCCAACTTTGCTGCAATGGAGCCTTGGCTGCAGGAGGGGAAGAGAGAGATAAAGGAGAGGGAGAAGGGTCAAGAAGCAAATGGGTGCTTCTCCTGTGTTCCCTGGCCCGGAATCGACCGAACCCAGGACTTTCACGCGCCTGGCCGACACTCTACTGCTAAGCCAACCAGCCAGGGCCCCTCCTAGGTTTTTCATTTAGTGTTATTGTGTTTTTCCTTTAATTATCCTCTTTCATGTGTATTTACTATTGTGAGCAACCTCAAGGTCTTTCTGAAACAAAGTACAAATCATAAATCATATACTTATTCAAAACTATTTAGTGGGTTCCAAGCACTGTGGTATGAACTTAAAATATAGCAATAAACAAAAAATTCAGGAACACTACCCCTTGTGGAACTGATCAACCAAATGAAAAATAGAAATTTTAATAGACAAATAATTACAATTGTATGAAAGGGAGCAAGGAGAAGTAAACAGTGCTGAGTATAAAGAATTCTGGAAACCTAAACTACTCTGAGGAAATCAGCAAAGACTTCTTTGAAGAAGAGACTTGAAATGAAACCTAAAGGATAAGAATTTACCATAAAGGAGAAGAAAGAATATGTAATAAGATGGAGATTAGTGAAGAGCTACAAAAATGAGAAAAAATGGCAGTATGGCTGAAAAAGAGAGCAGTGGTGGGAGACATATTCAAGATAAGAAAGGACAAATAGTCTGACCTGTGGTGGCACAGTGGATAAAGCATCAACCTGGAATGCTGAGGTTGCCGGTTCAAAATCCCAGGCTAACCTGGTCAAGGCACATATGGGAGTTGATGCTTCCTGCTCCTCCCCCTTCTCTCTCTTTCTCTCCTCACTAAAATACTTTCTTTTTTTTTTTTAATTAAAAGAAAGAACAAATGGTGAGGATCCATACAATGCAGTGTTGGCCATGTAGATCTTTTGGAAAGATGTTAGACTTTAAAGAATGATAAAAAAAAAAAAATTACAAGCCTTGGCTGGTGGCTCAGTGCATAGAGTGTCAGCCCAGCATATGGACGTTCTAGGTTTGATTCCTGGTCAGGGTACCCAGGATAAGTGACTATCTTCTTCTCCTCCTCTTTATCTCCCTCTTCTCCTCCCACAGCCAGTGGCTGGATTGGTTCAAGCATGGCCCTGAGGATAGCTCTGTTGACACGCATCAGCCTCAGGTGCTGAAAACAGCTCAATATTCAAGCATCAGCCCCAGATGGGGTTGCTGGACCGGGGGTGGATCCCCGTAGGGGCACATGTGGGAGTCTGACTCATTATTTCTCTTCCTCTCACCAAAGGAAAAAAAATTAAAAAATTTATAGAGGGAGGGTTTGTTTTCTGAGTTTTTTAAAAATTTAAACTACATATATCATAAAATTTGTCATTTCAACAATTTTTAAGTATACAATGCAGCAGCATTAAGTACATTTATAACGGTTTAGCTTTTAAGGAAGTAACTTATTTATATATATTTTAAATCCTTATTAATTTGAGAGAGAGAAATAAAGAGGGAGAGAGAAAGAGAAAAACAACAATTTGTTGTTCCACTTATTTATGCTTTTATTAGTTGATTTTTGTATGTGCCCTGGCTGGGGATTGAACCCGCAACGTTGGTGGATTGGGACAACACTCTAACCAACCGAGCAACCTGGCCAGGGCCTGGTTTACATTTTTATAAAGTTCACTCTAACATTAATGTACAGAATGGATTTGAGAGGAGGTCTAAGAATAGAGGCTGGAAGGTACAGAGAACAATGTAAAATTTAAATCTACTTTATCACCCTGGTGGGGTAGCTCAGTTTGTTACAGTGTCATCTGGATACACCAAAGCTGAAGGTTCCATTTCTGGTCAGAGCACATACAAGAATCAACCAAGGACACATAAATAAGTGGAATGACAAATTGATGTTTTTCTCTCTTTTTCTAAAATCAATAAATAAAAAAAAATATTTTTAATTGTAAGGAAGAGAAAATAAACTTTAAAAAAATGGATCTAGGCCCTGGCCGGTTGGCTCAGTGGTACAGCGTCGGCCTGGCGTGCGGAAGTCCTGGGTTCGATTCCAGGCCAAGGCACACAGGAGAGGCGCCCATCTGCTTCTCCACCCCTCCCCCTTTCCTTCCTCTCTGTCTCTCTCTTCTCCTCCCGCAGCCGAGGCTCCATTGGAGCAAAAAGATGGCCCGGGCGCTTGGAATGGCTCCTTGGCCTCTGCCCCAGGCGCTAGAGTGGCTCTGGTCTCGACAGAGCGACGCCCCAGATGGGCGGAGCATCGCCCCCTGGTGGGCGTGCCGGGTGGATCCCGGTCGGGCGCATGCGGGAGTCTGTCTGACTGCCTCCCCATTTCCAGCTTCAGAAAAATACAAAAAAGAAAAAAAAAATGGATCTACTTTATTACTCCCTGCTAGACTGTAAGCAAGAAGAGAATAGAGAGTATATCTCATCTGTTAACTGCTATAACCTCTAGAACCTCGCTCTATGCCTGGCACATGGTGAGCATCTGTTAAATGGATAAATGACCTACAAAATTATGAATCTTTTAAAAACAAAAACATATGTTTTGTATAGCATGTAACATGTCTATAAAATCTATATGGGGTGTCTGGGCAAGGTTTTATGCAATCTCACAATAGCAGAACTGGATAACGATGCTTATTATCACTTAACTTTTAAAAATCATATAATATGTGCCCTTCAGCATATCATCAAGGTTCATCCATGCTGTAGCATGTGCCAGAACTTTAAGGCTCAGTATTATTCCATTGTATGTATATACCACATTTTTAAAAAATTAAAAGCATAACTGAGATATTTTAGTTAGCATATACTTGCATTAGTTTCAGGTGTACAACATAGTGATTCAACACCAACATACATTACAAAGTGATTGCCACAATAAGTCTAATAACCATCTGTCACTGTACAAAGTTGTTAACTGCATTCCCTATGCTGTAAACATCACATCCCCATGACTTATTTATTTCATAACTACAAGTTTATATACCTCTTACTCCCCTTCACTCCCCCTTTCCCTGCTACCCTCCTCTCTGGAAACCATCTGTTGTTCTCTGTTCTGAGTCTATTTCTGTTTTGTTTGTTCATTTGTTTTGTTTTTCAGAGTCCACATATAAGTGAAATCATACAATATTTATTTTCCTCTGTCTGACTTATTTCACTTAGCATAATACCCTCACGGTCCATTCATATTGTCACAAATGGCAAGATCTCATTCTTTTTTATGGATAAGTAATATTCCATTATGTACATACTGTACATATCACATTTTGTTTTTCCATTCATTCACTGAATGACACTTGGCTTGCTTCTACCTTTTGGTTACTGTGAATAATGCTGCTATAAATATTGGTATGAGTGGTTTTCATTTTATGAAATGTACGTTTCAAAAAAGAGGAAAGAAACCCGAAACCGAAAACCTTAAACAATTCTAAATGTCTATATGTAATCATCTAAATCACCTAAGTTTAGAAGCTAGACAGCAAATGGAAAATGGTAACTGACATAAAAGATTCTATAAAGATAAGTTTTAAACTGATGATGAGGAAAGCTAAGAAACAATATGATTTGTGTCAGAGAATCCCTATATGGCTCAGGAATTGTTGGTACCAAGTACATATAGAAATAAGGGTAAAGTGGTACTAAAAACAGGACTAGGTGAAAGTCTGTTTAAAAGGTAGACTGACACTCTCTCACATCCCCTTCCTCTATTCCATACAGCCAGGTCCTCATCAGAATATTGGAGAATTATGCTATGAAAAAGAAAAACAGAGTGTTTCTGGACTAGGGAATACAAGGTACAAGTAACGTCTAGAGTACAAACAGTATTAAAAACGAAGAAGTTATATCTATTTACTCTACGTTACCTTCAAACCCCTCTCTCCATTCAGCTCCAAGAAAGCTGGCAATCAAGCTTATCCTCTTCAGCAGGAAATCCGAACAGCAAGAATTAAAAGACCTTATATTAGAGTCTCTCCCAAAAAGGATTCAGCCAGATTGTCCTAAAAGAGAAGCCCCATAAACCCATATAAGAGCTTAAAGTCAAATTTTTAGTGCTCAACTCTTTTTTCTTGCTCAGGGCTAATTTCTGCGTCATTCCAATGTTAATATACTGTATGCACTACTGAAGTGAGCACAGTATTCAACTCTTAAATAGAAGCAACAGCCAAGAATTATTGTTTTTTTTTGCCTGACCAGGCAGTGGCGCAGTGGATAGAGCGTCGGATTGGGATGCAGAGGACCCAGATTTGAGACCCCGAGGTGGCCAGCTTGAGTGCGGACTCATCTGGTTTGAGCAAAAAGCTCACCAGCTTGGACCCAAGGTCGCTGGCTCAAGCAAGGGGTTACTCCAGGGGTCCCCAAACTGCGGCCCCCTGAGGTCATTTATCCGGCCCCCGCCGCACTTCCGGAAGGGGCACCTCTTTCATTGGTGGTCAGTGAGAGAGCACAGGATGCATCCTGTGTGCTGTATGTGGTGGCGCCACAAAGCACAGCGATGCGGGACTCACGGGTCAGGGCTCCGGAAGCACGTCATATCACTTGTTACGGCTAGCATTGACAAATATGGAACCAGACACTGACCATCTCATTAGCCAAAAGCAGGCCCAGAGTTCCCATTGAAATACTGGTCAGTTTGTTGATTTAAATTTACCTGTTCTTTATTTTAAATATTGTATTTGTTCCTGTTTTGTTTTTTTACTTTAAAATAAGATATGTGCAGTGTGCTTAGGGATTTGTTCATAGTTTTTTTATAGTTCGGCCCTCCAACGGTCTGAGGGACAGTGAACTGGCCCCCTGTGTAAAAAGTTTGGGGACCCCTGGGTTACTCAGTCTGCTGAAGGCCCATGGTCAAGGCACAGATGAGAAAGCAATCAATGAACAACTAAGGTCTCACAACGAAAAACTGATGATTGATGCTTCTCATCTCTCTCTGTTCCTGTCTGTCAGTCTCTGTCTATCCCTCTCTCTGACTCTCTCTCTGTCACTGTAAAAAAAAAAAAAAAAGAATTATTAGTTTTTTGAGGACCACAAAAAATAAAGAAACTAAAATAGAGGTGAAAAGCAATTTACAAAAGCCTGGGTATTGGGAAGAAAGTCACATATCTCATTAATAACCTCAATTAACAAGATACTGAAATCAGAAAGATGTTACAGACAAGTAAAATTGAGAAAACAATGAAAATAGGGAAAAGGATATCATTCTAGTTCAGAAAATTCCCTGACACTTAAGAACATTAGTTCCCAGTACTAAAGGACTAATACCCATTATTCAGCACATAAAATGAAAAGACACAACATTATGAAAGGTCAAAAGACCAAGAGTCATAATGGCAACACTAGAATCTACAAGGCAATACATTAATTCTAAATTCCAGAAAACTTCCAGTGTAAGGGGTGTACAAATACATTTTCAGATACAGAAGGTCTCTACAAACTTCCTCTCATCCTTATTAGGAAACTACATACTACATGATATGTTCAATGTAATGAAGGAGCAAACAAAGAAGAAAAAATGCAATCTGAAAAACAAGAAATCCCTCCAACACAGAAAGAGAAGAAAATCTTCAAAAATGATGGTAAATGTAGATTAGACCCCAAATTGACAGCTGTATACCAATCACAAAGGGTAACTAGTATAAATTAGTAAAGGTCAGAAGGTTCTCGGGGGAGATGTCCTAAGGAGATCAAAGTGAGGGAAAACCTGGGGCATTCCTACATAATAAAAGACAATTTACACTGATGGCAAAGAGATTAGAAATAAATAAATGATATGTATATAAATTAAAGGAAAAAAGCAAGTTAAATAGTGACACAAAAGAAAAAAAGCATGCCAAGAACAAATAATCAGTATATTACAAGGCTCAGCTGTAAATACCACTTACCTATTAATAATGTCAAGATTAAATACCAATCTAATAAAAATGTATATCTATATCTATATTCAGAGTATGGGGAAAACAACATTACCAGGTTAATATTACCATATCAGAAATGAAAAGAGCTTATTAGAAAGGTTAAATAAACTGTTCAAGATCACACTTTAAACATTGGGGTCAGAATTAGAATAGCCTGCTTATCTGTGGAGCTGTCTTTCTCACTATACATTGCCTCCTCAAGAAAAGCTTTAACTATAGCATGAGAATAGATTTAAAGATTCAGAACAGGGATGTTTGCTATTAAAAACTACAAAATAGGCCCTGGCCGGTTGGCTCAGTGGTAGAGCGTCGGCCTGGTGTGCAGGAGTCCCAGGTTCGATTCCCAGCCAGGGCACACCGGAGAAGCGCCCATCTGCTTCTCCACCCCTCCCCCTCTCCTTCCTCTCTGTCTCTCTCTTCCCCTCCCACAGCCAAGGTTCCATTGGAGCAGAGTTGGCCCGGGCACTGAGGATGGCTCTGTGGCCTCTGCCTCAGGCGCTAGAATGGCTCTGATTGCAGCAGAGCATCGCCCCCTGGTGGGCGTACCAGGTGGATCCGGTCGGGCGCATGCAGGAGGCTGTCTGCCTCCTCGTTTCCAACTTCAGAAAAATACAAAAAAAACCCAAACAAAAAAAAACAACCTACAAAATAGGCGACTTCCCTGGCATCCATCTTTCTTCGGGGCCAGGGAGCCTCACCAGGCGGGATGCGTGCTCTGTACTCAATAAAGCCTTTTGTTATTCCACACTTCATGGCTCCGGCCCCTTCCTTCCTTCTCGGCAGGGAAAAATACCTTACATTTTGGTGCCAAAACCCGGGAGGAGTTGAAGTCTGCAAGGACCACTCCTCTTCCTCATCCCCTCCGAGAAAGAACCAGGATCTCCAACCTTCCACCCACTTCGGTGCATGGTGCAGTAAGTCCCCTGCCTCCAGCCACCCTTGAGTTTTTTCCTCCGAGACTCCCTGTCCGAAACCGTAGCTACGTCAGGGAAGTCTTTTCAGTTCCAAGTGCGTGTGTGCTTGCAGAGACGTCCCAAGCATATCCACTTTACCTTTTTCTTCCGTGGCCAGACCTTGAGTTTTAGGATGCTAATACTCAAATCTGACCACTCTGAGGACTGAGGGCGGCTGTGGGGGCACAGGAATCTCCCTCCCAAAAGAAGAAGAAACTGTTCTTCTTTTCCACTGTGGCCAGGCCACAGAACCCACTGAATTAGCCTCCTGAAGGGACTTTCGGTTTTAACACCCTCACCAATTTAACTATCGCCAAAAAAGCTGGGAACTGATTGGAGATCCCTTACATACATGGCTTCTCATTATTCACGCACCCATCCTTAATCTCTGTGCCGCCTGTTCCACCGCACAGGCCTTTTTCTGGCCAGAGAAACCTCACCTAAAACCTCCACTTCTGATCTTTCCTTCTCCGCGGACTCCCAACCCTCTTTCCCTCCTGTCTGACCACCGGGGGCACCCCTCTCTCAGGACTTTTTTTTTTTTTTTTTTTCATTTTTCTGAAGCTGGAAACGGGGAGAGACAGTCAGACAGACTCCCGCATGCGCCCGACCGGGATCCACCCAGCACGCCCACCAGGGGCGATGCTCTGCCCACCAGGGGGCGATGCTCTGCCCATCCTGGGCGTCGCCATGTTGCGACCAGAGCCACTCTAGCGCCTGGGGCAGAGGCCACAGAGCCATCCCCAGCGCCCGGGCCATCATCTTTGCTCCAATGGAGCCTTGACTGCGGGAGGGGAAGAGAGAGACAGAGAGGAAAGCGTGGCGGAGGGGTGGAGAAGCAAATGGGCGCTTCTCCTGTGTGCCCTGGCCAGGAATCGAACCCGGGTCCTCCGCACGCTAGGCCGACGCTCTACCGCTGAGCCAACCGGCCAGGGCAGGACTTTTCTCTGGTCCCTCTGCAGACCTCTTTTGTGCTCGGGTCTCTTCCCTCTGAGAGCCCCCTCCCCTCCCTTCGCAAAAACCTGTTTCTTATTCACCACTACCATCTCTCTTTCTCCTCCCCTGCTGGCCAGGGGCCCCTCCTTCTCCACTGTGTTCTTAAGCCCTTCCTCCGTCAGGCCATTCTCAGCCTGGCATTGGCTCTTACACTGGTTTTCAGGACGTCCAACCCCAATTTTCTTGCAGAAAGTTCTGGCTCTGTCCTACCTTTGGCTCCAGTGTTTCCTGCGGGAACTGGGTGCCAGGCTCCGCATGAGCCCCCCCCCCCTCTTATTCTCAACCCCCAAACCCCTATCCAGAACCTGTGAACACGGCATTTAAAGTTTTTAATGGTCCCAATTAGTAGAAACAGGCCAAGGCTGTTTGCCAGGCCCACATGCAGCAGAAGGTAATGCTCCAAACCCCGGCTCTTGTGGCAACCCTGAGGCCAATAGAACAACAGAGGCAAGGCACAGGAAGTGCCAGACTCAAATCCAAGCCACAAAGAGAAACTCCACCAGCAGCTTGCTTTAAGTGTGGCAAGCAGGACCACTGGTCCCAGCAGGGCCCCTGCCGGCAGCTGCCCACTGAGCCCTGCCCTGACTGCAAGCAGCCCAGTCACTGGCGGAGCGATTGCCCCTTTGGGCAACAGGTTTTTCCTCAGCGCCTCTATGTGGAGGACAAGCCGCCCGAATGGGAAGGCCAATCCAGCCAGGTGGGCGCATCGCTCGAACTCCTAGGACACGGCCTGGACTCGGAGAACCCAGGGTATGATGCAACAAGTGGGTAAGTTCATCTCATTTCTTGTGGACACGGGGGCTACCTTCTCTTTTTGCCACCACACTCTGGACCTCTAGTTCCCTCACAGGTCTTGGTTATGGGAATGGATAGGACCCCTTCCTTTCCCCTTTTTATGCCACTCCTGACAAGCAGTTTTGCTTCAAGCTTGCCTCCTTACAGGACCACTGGCAGTCGGAACCACTGGACTCCATCCATCTCCAGCTCACCAAAAGGCTGGATCCTGCAAATTCCCCTATTACTCCTCCTTTTTTAAAAATTCTTACAGGACCGCATCCACGAAGTTTCTCCAATCACGGCCACACAGATGTTCCTCCTGACACCCCTCAAAACCACCACCTTCTGATCTCCCCCTCCCCACGATGCCCCTAATCAGCAGGAAGTAGCCAGACGAATAAACGGTGCCCCTTTTCTATTTAACACAAAAGGTTAGAATGTAAAGTCGGTGAGTAATGGGGGATGCTCACGTGGGGAACCCAGACCCGGGAACTTTGGCTAGGACCGCCCACATCCAAGTGCGCCAAAAGAAGCTTCGCAGGAACCCTTTGGAAAAAAGCGACTGTCTGCCAGCCAGTGAGATTTCACCACATCATATTAGTCCGACTTCCCTAGAGGACCCCTTTAAATATCTCCCACACGGTTTAATCCTTACGACTTTCCTGGCCTCCATCTTTCCTGGGGGCCAGGGAACCTCACCGGGCGGGATGCGTGCTCTGTACTCAATAAAGCCTTTTGTTATTCCACAAAAAAACAAAAAACAAAAAAAAAGCCTGACCTGTGGTGGCACAGTGTATAAAGCGTCGACCTGGAAACACTGCGGTCGCTGGTTCAAAACCCTGGGCTTGCCTGGTCAAGGCACATATGGGAGTTGATGCTTCCTGCTCCTCCCTCCCCCTTCTCTCTCTCTCACTCTCTCTCCTCTCTAAAAAACAAACAAACAAACAAAAAAACTACAAAATATGTTTTCCTGGAGATATCTAATCTAATAGGATGAAGTAACTTAAGAGTGGTCCAATTTAACTGTCATAACCAAGAACAGCCTAAGGAGACCTAACAATTAAATCAAGTGTATTATCCTGGATGGGATCTTAAAAACAGAAAAAAGGAAAAAAAAAAAGATAAAACTAAAAAAAAAAAATCTAAATAAAATAAAATATAGACTTAGGTTAATAATTATATTAATTGTAAAAAATGTACATGTGGGACATTAATTATGGAAAAAACTAAATGTAGAGTATATGGAAGCTTTGTACTATCTTTGCAATTTTTCTGTAACTCTAACGCTATTTTGAAAACAAAAACAAAAATAGAATGAGAAAGTTCTTTATGTACTAATATGAAAAGACCCTCTAGGGCAGAGGTCGGGAACCTATGGCTCGTGAGCCAGATGTGGCTCTTTTGATGACTGCACCTGGCTCACAGACAAATCTTTAATAAAAAAAATAATAACATTCTCATGTATTACAGTCCATTCACTTCCTACCGCTCATGTTCATGGTTGCGGGTAGCTGGAGCCAATCACAGCTGTCCTCCAGGATACCACCAAATTTTTATTGGATAATGCGTAACATACACAGGTTGTTGTATGGCTCTCATACAATTACATTTTAAAATATGTGGCGTTCATGGCTCTATCAGCCAAAAAGGTTCCCGACTCCTGCCCTAGGGCAATGTCTTCAACCACCCATCTGTGGACTGGTGCGAGTCCAGCGGAAATTTCCTGCCAGTCTGTGAAAGAATTAATCATTCTGATGTTGTATGAAGATTATAGACCCAATGATCTTAGTCAATTTCACTTAGGCTCAGAGTGATTTAGTCTTAGAGGTCCATGAAATAATTCTCCTATTTTCACCAATCCCCAAGTGTAAAAAGTTTTAAAACCACTGGTCGAGAGTACATTAAGTAGAAAAACCAAAGTGCAGAATAAAGTCTGATATATCTTATGCAAGTAGAATTAGAAACTATATTCATACTTGCTTGTCTGCATAAAAAAAATCCCAGAATATACTCAAGAAAATAACATAATTATTAAAGAAGAATTGGGTGTGGGGTGAAAAATTGGGGTCACAGGAACAAGGGTGGTACTAAGTTTTCTCAGAGTATACCTCTTTATATAATTTTTTTAGTGTGTGTGTGTGTTAGAGAGAGAGAGAGAGAGAGAGGGAGAGAGAGAACCATCAACTTGCAGTTGCAGCACTTTTAGTTGTTCATTAATTTGCTTCTCACACGTGCCTTGACTGGGAGGCTCCAATAGGCCCAGTGACCCCCTGCTCAAACCAGTGACCCTGGGATTGTGTCGATGATCCCACACTCAGGCAAGCAACTTCACGCTCAAACTGGCAAGCCTATGCTCAAGCTGGATGAGCCTGTCCTCAAGCCAGCAACCCTGGGGTTTCAAACCTGGGACCTCAGCATCCCAACTCGATGTTCTCGACGTTCTATCCACTATGCCACCACCAGTCAGGCTATATAATTTTTGATTTGTGAAATTTGTGGTTGTATTACCTATCAAAAACAAAATTGAAGGAGAAAAAATGTGGCCCAGTTTACAGCCTTATGAGTAATGCCTTATGAGGAATGGATTAGATCAGTGGTCCCCAACCCCCAGGTTGCGGACCAGTACTGGTGCGCAGAGAAAGAATAACTTACATTATTTCCGTTTTATTTATATTTAAGTCTGAACGATGTTTTATTTTTTTTAAATGACCAGATTCCCTGTTACATCCGTCTAAGACTCACTCTTGACGCTTGTCTCAGTCATGTGATACATTTATCTGTCCCACCCTAAAGGCCGGTCCGTGAAAATATTTTCTGACATTAAACCGGTCCATGGCCCAAAAAAGGTTGGGGACCACTGGATTAGATGACTTCTCAAAGTCTTCTCTGACTATGGAATGCTCTAATTAAAGAATTTAAACTAAAGATGTTTAAACTATTACTTTTATTTATAAATGTGCCTTACCTGAAAACTCCATCTTCCCTTGTCACTTCTCTGTACCCTTTAATTCTACTTTTCAAAGCAGCTGCACTTATCACACTATATTTGGTATTATATATTTCTTCCCCAATGAAATGTAAATTTCTTAAGAGTAGATTCTAACAAACCACTTAACAGAATAGCAGTTTTTAGTTAACATTTGTTAAAAAAAAAAATTTACTGAGCACTTTTCATGTGCAAGGCACTTTTCTAAACGTTTTACACTTATTAACTAATTTAACCTTTATAGTAAATTTACATATAGATTCTATTATCTTTATTCTTAGATAAAAAAAATTGCAACATAAAGAGGCAAATAATTTGCCTATGGTGAGTGGCCAGTGCTAAAATATAAAATGCAGACTCTATGCTGTTACTCACTAGCTCTACTGTTTAAAGGCTTCAAAACAAGAAATGGAAAACATCCCCCTTGATTGTCCTAACTTGCAATATGAAGCTGCAATACAAATGGTTTGATATTATCTAACTCAGAAGTTCTCAAACTGTGGTCCCCTGACCACCAGTAAACCCTTTTCATAGGGTTTACTACCCTCATAGTGGCCAAAACAATTTTCATAATATTAAGATGTTATTTGGCTCTCTTCACTTTCATTCTTATGAATGTACAGTGGAGTTTTTCAGAGTCTACATGATGTGTCATATTACAACATACTGAATGCAGAAGCTTTGAAAATCCAGATATCTTCTAATAACTCAGACATTAAAGAAATTTGCAAATATATATATTAAAAATACACCACTCTCGCCTGACCAGGCGGTGGTGCAGTGGATAGAGTGTTGGACTGGGATGCAGAAGGCCCAGGTTCGAGACCCCGAAGTCACCAGCTTGAGCCCAAGGTCACTGGCTCGAGCAAGGGGTTGCTCAGTCTGCTGAAGGCCTACGGTCAAGGCACATAAAAGAAAGCAATCAATGAACAACTAAGGTGTCGCAATGCGCAACGAAAAACTAATGATTGATGCTTCTCATCTCTCTGTTCCTGTCTGTCTGTCCCTGTCTATCCCTCTCTCTGACTCTCGCTCTGTCTCTGGGGGGGAAAAAAAGAATTAAAAAAAAATAATAAAAAAATACACCACTCTCACCAAATTTTTGTTTGGAAAATAGTTCTTTTGTTAAAAATGATTATATTACTATGTAATAGGCTTAATACTATTATTTTTAAGTGAATCAAATATTTTTAAATTTTTTCAGTTAACTTTCAATACCAGAGCTCTTTAGAGGCCTCAACAATTTGTAAGCACATAACCGACTCTTAAGACGAAGTTTAAGATCACTGATGTAGCCAAATCTAAACTGTTTAGGACTCCTGATCTCTGACAGTAAAACATATATTTTTTTTAATGAGGGGGAGGGGATTCAGACACAGACGCACAGACAGATAGGAAAGGAGAGAGGTGTGAAGCAACAACTTGTTGCAGCACTTTAGTTGTTCACTGATTGCTTTCTCATAAATGCCTTGACCCAGGGGCTCCAGGTGAGCCAGTGACCCCTTGCTCAAGTCAGTGACCTTCGGCTTCAAGCCAGTGACCTTTGGGCTCAAGCCAGTGACCATGGGGTCATGTCTATGATCCCACGCTCAAGCCAGTGACCTCGGAGTATTGAACCTGGGTCTTCAGTGTCCTAGGTCGATGCTCTATCCACTGCACCCCCACCTGGTCAGGCAGTAAAATACTTTTTTACATCAAAGGAAGTGATGTAAAAAAGGTAATACACCATAAGAAGTAAGCAGTCCTAGGCCAGGTAAGTGCTTCTCCCTGAGATTACATTTCCTAATTTGTAACTCATAACATTTGTTTGTAGTAATATCCTTATACTGTACACCAAAATGACATTCCTAAAAGCACCTCTGCATTTCAAGACAGGTAGCAAAAAACAGTAAAAAAAAAAAAAAAAAAAATCCTCAAAGAAACTTCAGATTAAAATTGTGCATTTCAACTTTCCTTTATTAAACCATGTACATACACTACTGAAAAATAAACTATAAGAATTTATAAGGCCCTGGCCAGTTGGCTCAGTGGTAGAGTGTCAGCCTGGTGTGCAGGAGTCCTGGGTTCGATTTCCAGCCAGGGCACACAGGAGAAGCGCCCATCTGCTTCTCCACCCCTCCCCCTCTCCTTCCTCTCTGTCTCTTTCTTCCCCTCCCGCAGCCAAGGCTCCACTGGAGCAAAGTTGGCCCAGGCTTTGAGGATGGCTCTGTGGCCTCTGCCTCAGGCGCTAGAATAGCTCTGGTTGCAGCAGAGCGATGCCCCAGATGGGCAGAGCATCGCCCAGTGGTGGGCATGCCGGGTGGATCCCGGTCGGGCACATGCGGGAGTCTGTCTGACTGCCTCCCCATTTCCAACTTCAGAAAAATACAAAAAAAAGAATTTATAGGAAGATTACCAAGGCTGATGACCTTTACTCAATCTGAGGTGTTATATACTAAAACAATCTATCTTCATTACAGAATACAGAACCTTAAATTTTTGATATGCTAAATAAAACAGTCTACCTAGCTTAAAATCAGTTCCCTGATTATGTCTTTAATATCATTTGACATAACAGCAAGTCATTTAGCAATAGCTTTAACAAAATAAAACTAATTTTGCTCAACTCAAAAAAGTGCAAAATCCTAGCCAATCCTTTTTTTTTTAAAGTGAAATGGTGAGAGCTATAAATTATTGGGTTTTCAGCCACCCTGAACATCTGCAATGTCGCTGCATACAATCAAACAAGTAAATATGAAATGTTATTGTTGCCCTGCCTGGATAGCTCAGTTGGTTCAAGTGTAGTTCTGAAGCATAAAGGTTGCTTGTTTGAGCCCTGGTCAAGGCACATACAGGAACAGATCTCTGTTACTGTCTCTTCTCTCTCCCCCCACTTCCTCTCTCTATAAAATCAATTAAAAAAAATAAAATGTTGTTAATTTATTAATTGTATAAAGAAAAAAATGTAGACCTATCCATAGCAAAGATTAAGACAGGCTACTAGCTTTGGTTACTTTTAGATTCAGACAGCATTCATTCACCAAATATTTTGAGTACGTACCTACTATATAAGGCTGGCATTATGCTAGGCACTGGGAATACAATGAACAAAAAAATACTAGTTTTTAATCTTCATGGGACTTGCATTCTGCTGTGGGAAACAGATTAAAAAAACATAAGAATTACAAATGTGGTAAATTCTATTAAGGAGACAAACAAGGCTTTGCCATGGATTAGTCTTTGAAAGCTGAATTGTGGAATTCTAAAACCTAAAGATAAATAATTCATTAATAATTACATCAAAATGATATGGATTCTTCAGACCTCTGCTAATGTACAAGAAAACTACAGACACTGCCCATAAAACCTGAGATCAATCTTTCATTGTCAAAGCTATTGGATGGTATTACTTAGCAATACAGTGGCCTCAAAAGATACTAATCTCACAGTTCCATAGTTAAAAGGCATACAAACAAACCTAAAAAAATTCTCAGAGGAGCCTAAGGAAACAGGACAACTAAATGTAATGTGTTATCCTGAAATGAATGCTAAAACAGAAAAAGATAAAACTAAGGAAATCTGAATAAGCTATGGTCTTTAGTTAATAATGTATTAATATTGGCTCATTAACTGTAACAAATGTACCATAGTAATGTAAGATAATAATAGGGAAAACTGGATGGGGCTATATGGGAACCCTTCACACAATCTTAATTTTTCTATAAATCTAATATGATTCTATAAAATAAAGTCTATTTTTTTTTTTTAAATCTAAGGTGACTTCAGGAATTGGGGAGGAGTGGAGTTATTAAAGACTTAAAGTGAGATTTGAAAAAAAGATGAAAAGAGAAAAAATAAGAATTCAGAAGCCATAACACTGCCATGTCAATTCTCTACTAATACTAAAATCTTCCTAGGACAGGTATTAATGGGTTTTTCATGCAAACTAAATAGTTCTGCATCACAACATAAGGCAGGCAATAACATTCCTAGAGGGCACAATAAGCACTTTAGATCCTATTTATCAATAATGATCAATAGGCTATATTTTATGTTGTGGCACTGTTCTGAAATTGCCATAAAATTCTTGAACTAAGATCAACTATGTAGGTCTTACCAAGTTACTTAAGAAACAAGCTTATGGCCTGACCAGGCAGTGGCACACTGGATAGAACATCAGCCTGGGATGCTTAAGACTCAGGTTCAAACTCCTGAGGCTGCCGGCTTAAGCACAGGCTCATCCGGCTTGAGCGTGAGGTCGCTGGCTTAAGCATAAGATCATAGACATGACACCATGGACACTGGCTTGAGCAAGTGGTCACTGGCTCAGTTGCAGCCCCCCTTCCCCATCATCAAGGCACATAGGAGAAAGCAATCAATGAACAACTGAGGTGTCCTAACTATGAGTTGATGCTTCTCATCTTTCTCCCTATCTGTCCCTATCTATCCCACCCTTAAAAAAAAAGCCTATGCCTGAACAGGTGGTGGTACAGTGGATACAGCATTGGCCTGGGACGCAGAAGACCCAGGTTCAAAACCGCAAGGTCGCTGGCTTGAGCGTGGGGTCATTGGTTTAAGCATGGGATTACAGACATGACTCCCAGGGTCACTGGCTCAACTGGAGTGCCCTCCACTTCAAGGCATATATGAGAAAGCAATCAATGAACAACTAAGCTGCTGCTATGAAAAACTGATACTTCTCTCTCCCTTCCTGTCTGTCGGTTTCTCTTGCAAAAAAGGAAAGAAAAAAAAAAAACGAGTATAAGCTCATACTTCACAAAAATGCATAAGGAAAGAAAAACTACATTTTTCCTTGGTAAAGGGGAAGAAAGAAAAGATTACATGTGAAAGAAGAAAAATAACTTCTCAGGTCCAAATGGAAGGAATTTTGCAACCTAATTAGTATTAAATGGTTCATGCTCTTAACTTATATCAGTTATCTTCCTTCCAATCAAAAAATAAATGTTTTCTATAACCTAGCCTAAGCCATCTTCTAGGGGTAACTCAATGTTTGATGACTTGGGAGAAACTACTCTCTCAATGACTGAATTTTAAAGATGGTTATGAAAAGTGTGAGAAAAACAAAGGATGATAATCTCTAAATTGCCAAGTATGAAGTTTGCATAATATTACATAAAACTTAATCACCACAAGAAGTAATTTCAGAGACAGCCATCACAAAAGGATCATGTATCTTATACCAATTATAGCAGAAGCCTTATCAAGTAAATAAAATAAAATTTCACTTATACAATAAAATATTAAGCATAAAAGTCACTTAACTGAAGCAGTATTATATATTTAAATATAATTTAGAAAACTAGATGATGAATCAATTCCTACTCCAGTACTCTCTAGCCCCAAAGGAAATTACCAAACAAAGGTGTTCGTTATTCTCAAGCCTTCTCTCACAGGAATCGTAAATATAATTAATTGGAAAATACTCAAGAAGAAATGGAATAATTAACATTTCCCCAGTAATTCCTGTTTGCATCACCATGAGGAGAATCAGACGCTGCTTCATGTTGAAAGGAGAAAAAAGAGGTGAGATGTGAAAAATTCTAAGTAAAACAGTCATGACATAGCATCTGGCAGAGATTGGGAAAGTATCAATATTGCCAAAATAATTGATAGGGATCAAAGTCAAGAGAAGAAAATTAGGTTTTCCAACAATCCACAGCCTAACCCCAAGGGGCAAAAACCCCCACTGCCGCCGCCACCCCTAATTCCCCCACCCCAACCACTCCATCCTCAGGTCGCCTCCATTCAGATACACATCCTCTCTAACCCAGGCTAATTCCCCACCCACGTGAAAACCATCCAAGAATTTTATGCGACCCCCCACTTCCATTAGAACTGCACTTCTCAGGGCCAAGCCTCTGGGGACAACAACGCCCAGATCCCACCCTCCTCCCCAAGGTTGAAGAGGGCTGGTTCCCGGTTCCTTGGAAATGAGGCTTGCCGGGGTGGGCCTCACAGAGCTGAAGAACTGGGATAAAAGCAATGAATAAGGGTGGGGCTCAAGGAAGGGCGCTGGGGTGGGTGAGACGACAGAGACAGGAGGAAGAAAGGGATGGACAGGAGGCTGAGACTGGGAGGGGTGGGGTGGGGACTGGGGAAGGCAGACTGACGGAAGAGGGTCAGGCTGCGGGGATAGGAGACACCGGAGTCGGGGGCGAAAGGGTCAAAATCCAACCGAAGGATCGAGGCGAAGAGGAACCGGTGGCTAAGAGGGGTTGAGAACCCGGGGAAGGGCTGGGGGGGAACCGAGGGCGAAGGCGAGGCCGGCAAGGAGCCTCGGCGGACTGAAGGGCCGCACTGGGGGCGGTGCAGGGAAGCCGCGGCCAGCTGCCAGGAGTGGGGGAGCCGCGCACTCACCGCTCTGCTCCCCCAGGAACACCAGCTTGAATTTCCTCAGCGGGTTCCCGAAGTCTCCGCCCGTGGACATAATGGAGCCGGAGAAGCGACAGCCGCCTCAGCCCAGACACCTCCCGGACCAACGCTGCTTCAACTGGTTGACGAAAAGGGCGAGAGGAAGGGCGGACGCTGAGCTCTCTCGGCCCCTGCAGGACCCGGCGGCGGAGCAAGGCTTGGGAAGCAGGACTCCTCCACGGACAGGCAGCCGTCGCCGCCGCCTCCCCACGGTGTCGCCGAGCGAGGCCCTCGGCTGGGTAGCGAAGGAGGGCGGTGTCGGAAGAAGATAGCAATATGGTCGGAGTTCCCAAGGCTAGCGCTGTTTCGTTCTCAGCACCCAGCACGGAGACTTGGGTGACAGGCGGAGGGTAGCGTAGCCAGAACCTGAGACGTCTGGGACCTATGACATGAAGCGCCCCAGCTATCTCAGCTGCCGCCGCGCCGCAGCCCAACCTGCTGAGTGCGCGTGCCTATGCGCGGCGCAGGGCGAGCGCGGGCGCGAGCCCGCCGGCCCCTGGAGTGCGTGCGTGCGTGCGTGCGTGCGTGCATGTGTTAGTGTGGACGCGTGCGCACCACAGCCAGTGTCTTCCTGGTTTAGTCTGTTCTCCCGCCTCCTCCTGCGCAGCGAAGACGAGGGGGTGGCTTGGTCTCCACTAGCGTCAGTAGAAGAAAGGAGGCAGCAGGGCGGAGCCCGGGGGAAGTGAAGGGAGTGGAATAAGAAGGAAGTCGAATACGTCACTTTCATGCTGAGCCAATTGGAAAAGACCAAAGGCGGGCCCGGCCGGGAGTGAGGTGGCGGCGCGAGAGCGCGCGCGTTCCACGCTGGGTGCAAAAACGTTGTCCGGCACCGACCGAGCGAACTGTGGCGCGTCACAGCCTGAGGGGCGGAGAAGGGAGGTGGAGCGGATGCGGGGCAGGAGTGGAGGTGGGATTGAGCCCAGCATTGTACAAGTGTTATCAGGGAGCCAACGTGTGAACTAGGTTCACCTACCCACCTTCTCCATCTTATTATCATAAATATTCACCCCATATCTTACTAGGTACACTCTCAGCTGTTACTCCCAGAGTTTCATATCTACCTTTTTGCGGATGAGGAGACTGAAGCTCAGAGGAAAGAAATGGCTTACTAAATCCACAAAGACAGAAGGGACCCCAGGTTTTGCCCCCCCCCACAAAAACACACACTGAAAGGTTGCCGTCTCCTCATTTCTCTAGCTTGACCTGTTTTGTCTTCTATTATTAGTCTTTGTTCCTCAGATGTTGACAACTAGGTGACTCCCACCTCTGCAGTTGTGTACAAACCCTTCATTGTACAGATGGTGAAACTGAGGCCCACATAGAAGGGAAAATAAACGTTGCAAAGAGGTCACACAATAAATTTGGCCTGATTGCCCTGACCTGTTGGCTCAGTGGTAGAGCAACAGCATGTGGAAGTCCCGGGTTAGATTCCTGGTCAGGGCACGACCACCTGCTTCTTCTCCCCTCCTCCCCCTTTCTCTCCCTCTCTCTAATCTCTTTCTCTTTCTTCCCCTTCCCCAGCCCTGGCTCGAATGAGCAAGTTGGCCCTGGGCACTGAGGATGTCTCCATGGCCTTGCCTCATGCACTAAAATAGCTCAGTAGCCCAAGCATTAGAGCAGCAGCCCCAGATGAGCAGAGCATCAGCCCCCAGAGAGGGGTTGCTAAGTGGGTTCCGGTGGGGATGCATGCGGGAGTCTGTGCTTTCCTGCCTCTCACTTGATAAGTAAGTAAGTAAGTAAATAAATAAATAAATAATTTGGCCTAATTGAGCCCAAACATGGGGAAGGGATTTTTTTTTTTTTTTTTTTTTGTATTTTTCTGAAGTGAGAAGTGGGGAGGCAGAGAGACAGACTCCCGCAAGCGCCAGACAGGGATCCACTCAGCATGCTCACTAGGGGGGCGATGCTGTGCCCATCTGGGGCTGTTGCTCCATTGCAATCAAAGCCATTTTAATGCCTGAGGTGAAGCAATGGTACCATCCTCAGTGCCAAGAGCCAACTTGTGCCATTGGAGCCTTGGCTGCGGTAGGATGGGGCAGGGGTTGGGGGGAGGAGAAAGAGAAGGGACTGGGGAAGGATGGAGAAGCAGATGGTTGCTTCTGTGTGCCCTGACCAGGGATGGAACCTGGGACATCCACACACCCGGCGGACGTTCTACCACTGAGCCAACCGGCCAGGGCCGGAAGGGGATGTTTTAAAGCTCTTCTGTTCCTCCTAAAGCAGGGCTTCTAAATCTGCTATGGATAGGCCTCCCTTAAATTAGTCATCTGAAACATGTGCATTTTTCTTTGGAGAGGATCTGTGGTTGGATTCAGCTGGTTCACACAGGTTCAGCAGAACCAATACATAATATTTTTGTTGAGTTCAGCAAACCGGTTGTTAAACATGGCATTTGAAATCAGAGTCTCTGTAAGGTGGGCACCTGGGCAGCTGCCCAATGTGGAAATCACAAATTTACATTCCTTACTCTTTTTTAACATTCATCTGCTCAACAGCGTCTTCTAAGCATCCATAATAATGTTCATTCCTTCCATAGGTGAAAAAAATTGCAAGTGAAGATGCCAATCAAGAAGCAATATGGAGCCTGACCAGGTGGTGGCACAGTGGATAGAGCGTCAGACTGGGATGCGGAGGACCCAGGTTCAAGATCCCGAGGTCGCCAGCTGGAGTGCAGGCTCATCTGGTTTGAGCAAAGCTCACCAGCTTGGACCCAAGGTCGCTAGTTTGAGCAAGGGGTTACTCGGTCAGCTGTAGCCCCCTCCCCCCCCCCATCAAGGCGCATATGAGAAAGCAATCAATGAACAACTAAGGTGTCACAAGGAAAAACTGATGATTGATGCTTCTCATCTCTCTCCGTTCCTGTCTGTCCCTATCTATCCCTCTCTCTGACTCTCTCTCTGTAAAAAAAATTTAAAAAAGAAGCAATATGGAAATATCTCAACAGTTTTAATGTTTTTTTGTCAGATATTTTTTTTTTTTTTTTTCATTTTTCTGAAGCTGGAAACGGGGAGAGACAGTCAGACAGACTCCCGCATGCGCCCGACCGGGATCCACCCGGCACGCCCACCATGGGGCGATGCTCTGCCCATCCTGGGCGTCGCCATGTTGCGACCAGAGCCACTCTAGCGCCTGAGGCAGAGGCCACAGAGCCATCCCCAGCGCCCGGGCCATCTTTGCTCCAATGGAGCCTTGGCTGCGGGAGGGGAAGAGAGAGACAGAGAGGAAAGCGCGGCGGAGGGGTGGAGAAGCAAATGGGCGCTTCTCCTGTGTGCCCTGGCGGAGAAGCAAATGGGCGCTTCTCCTGTGTGCCCTGGCCGGGAATCGAACCCGGGTCCTCCGCACGCTAGGCCGACGCTCTACCGCTGAGCCAACCGGCCAGGGCTGTCAGATATTTTTTATTATTATTTTAAAACTTATAATCTAGTTTGTTTGTTTTTTTCTTTTTACAGAGACAGAGGGAGAGTCAGAGAGAGGGATAGATAGGGACAGACAGACAGGAACGGAGAGATGAGAAGCATCAATCACTAGTTTTTTGTTGTGCGTTGCGACACCTTAGTTGTTCATTGATTGCTTTCTCACATGTGCTTTGACCACGGGCCTTCAGCAGACTGAGTGACTCCTTGCTCGAGCCAGCAACCTTGGGTCCAAGCTAGTGAGCTTTTTTGCTCAAACCAGATGAGCTCGCGCTCAAGCTGGTGACCTCAGGGTCTTGAACCTGGGTCCTCGGCATCGCAGTCCGGCGCTCTATCCACTGCACCACCGCCTGGTCAGGCTATAATCTAGTTTTGTATACCTCTTTTATTCTTAAGTATTAAATGCATGAAATAATAAACTACCTTTCGGTGTATCTTTTTCTATACTTAAAATGGTCATTAGGGCAGAGAACCAGTTGTTAAATTATTGGAAGCCCACCACTGGAGAGGATCTATAATTTTCAGGAGATTTTCAACCCAATTCATGACCCAAAATATGAAGATATGAAAGTTAATGTCACACAGCCAAGAGGAGTTTAAGGAGACATGACAACAAAGTGTAATGTGAATATAACTAACATGGCAATTTCTTTAAAGATTTTATGTATCGATTTTTAGAGAGAGGAGAGGGAAATTGGGGGGGGGAGGAGTGGGAAGCATCAACTCGTAGTAGTTGCTTCTCATATGTGCCTTGACTCAACAACCTGGGGTTTTGAACTGGCAACCTCAGCATTCCAGGTCAACACTATCCACTGTGCCACCACAGGTCAGGCATGACAATGTTTTTTGTATTGACACATAATATAGCCTCATTATCTTCTGAAGCTGTAGTCTTATTTATTGACTACATGTGTAAATCATTTATTTTGCCTTCAGAGAAAAATAAATTTGGCGCGATTGAGCCCAAACATGTGGTCTAAAAGTTATGTGGTCTAAAAGTTACCTGTTAAGTGCTATGGGGTTCATCAAATGGAGAAATTACTTGGAAGAAGGAAGAATTAAAGAGGCCTTTTTCAAGGACACTTTCACTTCCATAGTTTGCTACACACTGTGCTCTTTTCCCCTCCCTTCCACTTCCCAAGTCTGACTCATCCTTCAGGTATCATCTTTAGAAAGTCTTCAAGAAGACTTCTGTCTTCTCCCATAACAGAAATAGTATAAGTACTGCTGCCGTTCCTCCCATTGTGCCCTATTCCTCTCCATCAATTATTATCAATTGGTAGTCTTCCCTACCTGACTGTAAGCTCCAAGAGGTCAGAGCTCAGGTTCTGTACCCCCAACACTTCATAATGCTTGCTACATAGTAAGCAGGTAACAGATTTTTTGCTGAATAAATGAAATAAATAAAATGGGGTTCTTTTTAGCATTTTTTAAAGTTTGAAAGGAATTCGGCATGTGGAGGTAGAAAGGCAAGAGCATTTTGGAGAAAGAGAACATCAGCTCTAAATCGAAAGTACCTAGAGTAGTTTTCTTTTATTACCTTAAAATGGACAGTTAATTTGAAGCCCAAGAGTGTGTACAGGAAGCTACCATATACAAATTGTAATATAATCAAAACTTCTTTTCTACCCCAAGAGACACAAAACTTCTTGAAGGAGGACTGAGATTTCATCATACTCCATGTGGCAGACACTGTTATTTGTCTGTCCAACAACAACAGCAACACACACACTTCTACAATACATATTGGAAATGACAGGTACTTTTCCAAGTTCCCTTTAACTAAGCTGTAGGCACCTAACTTGATCTGAGACAGTAGCAGATGAAGGAAACATCCCAGAGACTTCTAAGATAAATTTTCTTCGTTGATGAAAAAAAGATAGATGAGGAAAAACTGCCACTTTGCTGCCACTGGGTTGGTTATATAAGGATATATCTACAGCTAAGACATGTTGTGAACATTAATATGTAATCTTGAATAAAAAAAGCCAACCCACTGATGATGGCTAAGCAAAAAGCTAAAAGGCATTACCACCCCTGGAACTGGCCTTCCTCTGTATTTCTCTATACCAAAATAATAAATGTCTTTATGTTTAATAATGTCTTCATAATATGTCTTTGTCATTATTGTTACTTTCAGAAGAAAGCATCTAACAGTCTCATCCTTCAATTCCTTAAAACAGCTCACACGATTCCCTGAATATTAGGCACTCAATACAGTGTGTGTGTGTGTGTGTGTGTGTGTGTGTGTGTGTGTGTATAATACAGTAATAGTGATCAAACTGGAATTGCCTTTTTCTTTTTTCTACTTCCTAAAAGGGATTTATTGCTTTAGAAGAGGCAGGAAATCAATAGGAGATAAACTGTCCAGTAAAAGGGACTGAAATCATATTGCTCATATTGAAAACAAATAATAGCTTTGGCAAGAATTCAAATTCTATCAAATGTGAAGCCCTTCTAACCCACTATGCAGGTTATTATAATCATTGCTACTAAAAATAATAGTAGGTCAATATACAAAGCATAAAAATAACAAATGCTCAATAATTCAAGGTGACCAATTAAATGAGCACACTTAAGCCAAGGTTTGTTTAAGCAACTCTCATTTTCAAAGGACTATAAGCACAAAGGGGGAGAGGAGGCCTCATGGCAAAACCCACTTTCCAAATACCTTGGCAAGGGAGGAGTATAAAGTTTATTCAGAGGAGGATAAGGAATGTGCCTTCTTGTGATTATAGCCAATTTATAAGCCAAGTCAGAAGATATTTTTGCTAAAGACTGATCTACATAATCTATTTTTTGATAATTCCATTTAGTTCCACCTATATGAGTCATGGTCCTTGTTATGAATAATGTGATTTGTCAGAGCCTTAAATGTGAGGTGTTACTTCCAGGCTTTGAAATTGCAGTGGAGGAAGAGATTCCTTTTTTTATACTAGTCCAGAATGTGTAATACCTGACACATTGCTGGAGCTCTTCTCTCCTCATACTCTATCCACCACAAATAATAAAGTCTCTTCTACGATGTACAGAAGAGTGAATCACTCCAATGCTACTAAGAGATAATAATTTACTGAGTAGAAGAAAATAATTGCTTCTACTGCTGTTTATGTAAAGAACAGAGCATCTCAGGACAGAAAAGTGAGACCAATTTGTATTGAAATGCCAACAGACTGTACAGCCAAATTGTAACTTGCCTAAGATGGCAAGAAAAACCATCTTTTTGTGAATATTTTTTCAGAGTTTTAGATAGCACAAAGTGACTAGGATTTTGTTTTATGTAAAAATAAAAATATCAAAGTCATTACAATGGTTTGTAGTTGAACCTATCCAGTGAGATAATAAACCACATTATTCAGAAAATGCCAACGAACACCCAGTTTTAGGATGGTAAATTAAGGATGTTTCTGCCTCCGTCTTTTTCTGAAATGTTCCAAAACAAGAATAAAAAATAAAAATGGAAATTCTATCTTTGACATCTATAACCCAATATTTTAAATTGATAGACAAAGATAGAGCAGTAATAACATACTAAACAGCATAGAAAATGCTTACTGGGGCCTGACCTATGGTGGCGCAGTGGATAAAGCGTCGACCTGGAAATGCTGAGGTCGCTGGTTCAAAACCCTGGGCTTGCCTGGTCAAGGCACATATGGGAGTTGATGCTTCCAGCTCCTCCCCCCCCCTCTGTCTCTCCTCTCTCTCTCTCTCTCTCTCTCTCTCTCTGTTTCTCCCTCTCCTCTCTAAAATGAATAAATAAATAAATAATTAAAAAAAAAAAGAAAATGCTTACTGGGGGAGAAAGTAAAATGAAGCAAGCCAATAAGCCAAGCAGAACCCCAGAAAGACTCAGTAATGTGAAGCACTATGTACCACAAGAGGCAGGGATAAAGAAAGGGGTCAAAAACAAGGGAACTGTATCAAAGACTGTATAAATAGTAGTTATAAACCATTCTCTTTAAGGAGGAATTGAACTCAAAAGGCTCTGGACTCAGATAACCAAGTGTAACACAGTACTAGGGCAAGGTGCTACCAGAAGATAGAGGGATTAATAATTTTAAAAATAGGGGACTTGCCTGACCTGTGGTGGCGCAGTGGAAAAAACGTCGACCTGGAAATGCTGAGGTCACCGGTTCAGAACCCTGGGCTTGCCTGGTCAAGGCACATATCGGAGTTGATGCTTCCTGCTCCTCCCTCCCCCTTCTCTCTTTCTCTCTCTCTCTCTCAATCTCTCTCCTCTCTAAAAATTAATTTAAAAAATTAAAGAAAAAAAAATAGGCCCTGGCCGGTTGACTCAGTGGTAGAGCATCCACCTGGCGTGTGGGAGTCCTGGGTTCGATTCCCGGCCAGGGCACACAGGAGAGGCGCCCATCTGCTTCTCCACCCCTCCCCCTCTCCTTCCTCTCTGTCTCTCTCTTCCCCTCCCGCAGCCAAGGCTCCATTGGAGCAAACTTTGCCTGGGCGCTGAGGATGGCTCTGTGGCCTCTGCCTCAGGCGCTAGAATGGCTCTGATTGCGGCAGAGCGACGCCCCAGATGGGCAGAGCATCGCCCCCAGGTGGGCATGCCGGGTGGATCCCAGTCGGGCGCATGCGGGAGTCTGTCTGACTGCCTCCCCGTTTCCAACTTAAGCAAAATACAAAAAATTTTTTAAAAAGAAAAAAAAATAGGGGACTTGAACAACGTTGTATACAATTAGCCCTAACAGACATCTATAGAACACTCCATGCAATAACAGTGTGTATAATAACTCAATTGCACATGAAATATTCTCTATGACAGACCTTATCTTAGGCCATAAAACAAGGCATAGTAGGTTTAAAAGGTCTGAAATCACTCAAAATATGTTCTTATATTATAATGGAATGCAATCAGAAATCAATAACAGAAGGAAATCTAACTAAACAATAGAGAAAATAAGAAAGCACAGGGCAAGTTAGAAAATACTTTCAGACAGATGAAAAAAGAAACACAAACTAACAAAACTCATGGGATGCAGCAAAAACATTACTTAGAAATTTATAGCTATAGCCTGACCAGTGATGGCATAGTGGATAGAGCATCAACCTGCGACACTGAGGCCCCAGGTTCAAAACCCTGAGGTTGGTAGCTTCAGTGAGGGCTCATCCAGCTTAAGCACAGGTTCATCACCTTGAGCATGGGGTCACAGGCTTGAACATGTGATCATCTACATGATCCCATGGTCACTGGCTTGAGCCCAAAGGTTGCTGGCTGAAGCCCAAGGTCACTGGCTTGGCTGGAGCCCCTGGTTAAGGCACATATGAGAAACAATCAATGAACAACTAAAAGTGCTGCAAGTACTTAAGAATAAATCTAACAAAAGAAAAGCAAGATATTTACACTGAAAGGTACAAAATATCATTGAAAGAAATTAAAGAAGACTTGACTAAATGGAAAGAGACCCTATGTTCATGAAGATAATATTACGATGGAAATACTCTCCAAATTGATCTACAGATTTGATAGCTTTCCTAGCCAAATATCAGCTGGAATTTTTTTGCAGAAATTAACAAGCTAATTAATTCTGCATCTCATATGGAAACTCAAAGGACCAAGAATAGCCAAAACAATCACCACTATAGTACCACCATAAAGATACAGATGTACATCAATGGAATAAAATTGATAGTGCAAAAATAAACCCATATATTTATGGTCAATTGATTTTCAACATGATGTTAAGACAATTTATTGGAAAGAGCATAGTCTTTTTAATAATTTGTGCTTGGATAACCAACATCCACTTGTTAAAGAATGATCTTGACCCCCTACCGCATATCATTTAAAAAATTAACTCAGGAGCAAAGATAGCCCGGGCGCTGGTGATGGCTCCATGGCCTCTGCCTCAGGCGCTAGAGTGGCTCTGGTCACAACAGAGCGAAGCCCCGGATGGGCAGAGCATCGCCCCCTGGTGGGCGTGCCAGGTGGATCCTGGTCGGGTGCATGCGGGAGTCTGTCTGACTGCCTCCCCGTTTCCAGCTTCAGAAAAATACAAAAAAAAATAATAATAAAAAAAATTAACTCAAAGTGGGTCTTGGCTGGTTGGGTCAGTGCTGGAGTGTCAACCTGATGTGTCCAGGGTTCAATTTCTGTTTGGGGCACACAGGAAAAGTGACCACCTGCTCCTCCTCTGCTCCCCCTCCCTATTCTCTTTTTCTCCCTCCCACAGCCATAGCTCAGGTCAAGCATGTTGGTCCCAGGCACTGAGGATGGCTCTGTGGAGCCTCTGCCTCAGGTGCTAAAATAGCTTGGTTGTGAGATTGGACCCAAGACAGGCAGAGCATTAGCCCAGATGAGGGGTTGCTGGGTGGATCCCAATTGGGGTGCATGCAGGAGTCTGTCTCTCTATCTCCACTTCTCTTACTTAAATTTAAAAAAATTAACTCAAAATGGATCAAAGACCTAAATATAAGAGCTAAAATTATAAAACTCTTAGAAGAATATGTAGGTGTAATTCTTTGTGACCTTAGAATAGGTAAGTTTCTTAGAGATGGTCCCGTAGATATGATACAAAAACACAAGTAATGAAGAAAAATAGATAAATTGGACTGCATTAAAAATTAAAATTTTTGCCCTGGCCAGATTGCTCAGTTGTTAGAGCATCATCCTAAAGTGCAGAGGTTGCTGTTTGATCCTTGGTCAGGGCACATACAGGAACAGATTCATGTTCCTGTCTCTCTCTCCCTTCCTTTCTTGCTAAAATCAATAAATAAATTTTAAAAAAGAATTTAATGAAAACTTTTATGTGCCAGAAGTATACTATCAAGAAAGTGAAAAAACAACACTCAGAATGGGAGAAAATATTTACAAATTGTAGATCTCATAAGCATTGAATATCCAGAATATTTAATAAAATTTATAACTCAACAATAAAAAGAAAAACAAGCCAATTAAAAACAAAGGATTAAGTCGACATTTCTCCAAAGAAGACATATAAATGACCAATAACCAAATGAAAAGATGCTCAATATAATTAGTCACTGGGAAAACACAAATCAAAACCACAATGAAATACTACTTCAAACTCACTAGGATGGCTAACAAGTAAAAACAGGGGAAAAAAAGTATGGGAGTGGATGTGGAGCACTTTGACCCATCATAAATTGCTGCTAGGAATATAAAATGGTGCAACCACTTTGGAAATCAGTTTGGCACTTTCTCACACTGTTAAACATAAGGTTATCATATGACTCAGCAACTCCACTTCTTGGTAAACACTCAAGAGAATAGAAAATGTTATATCCACGCAAAAACTTGTACAAAAATGTTCACAAGAGCATTATTCCTAATAGCCAAAAAATGGAATTGGTAACCAAACCTAGTATATTCATACAATGGAGTATTATTCATCCATAAAAAGTAAGGAAGTGCTGAGACATGAAACAATATGGATGAAACTTGAAAGCATTACACTAAGAAGCCAGACACAAAAGGCCTCATATTAGCCCTTCCATTTTGGGGTGATGAAATTATCTGGAATTAGATAGTGGTTACAGTTGCACAACATTGTGACTATACTAAAACCCACTCGATTGTACACTCCAAAAAGGTAAATTTTATAGTATATAAATTATATCTCAATAAAAAGGTAAAAGTAAATAATGGTCAATACATCATGTTATGTACAAACATCACAGGTATCATTTATTACTTTCATCCTGATAAGGTGAAAAGGAGGCTTAATGTTCATGTTAACTGGATGTGTATGTTGAATGTTAATATTTCTAGAAAAGCCAAAACATGGAGACAGTAAAAAGGATCAGTGTTGCCAGATGTTCAGAGAGAGGGAGGGTTGAACAGATCAGTTTTAGGGCAGTAGAACTACTCTGTATGATACTAAATGTTAGCCTGTCATTATACAGTTGCCCAAATTCATAAAATGTGTACCACCATGAGTAAACTAGTTTTTGGCTGACAATAATGTGCCAATGTAGGTTCAGCAATAGTAATAAATATACCACTCTGGTGGAGGATATTGATAACAAAGGAAGCTATTTGTGTGTCAGGGCAGGAGATATATGGGCAATACCTTCCTCAATTTTGCTATGAACGTAAAACTGCTCTAAAAAAGAAAGTCAATTTAAAACGAACAGTACAACAAATACCCATGAACCTATTCCAAGACTATATACCTGTATACATTGTTTAATGTGTTTCAACATTTGTTATGGACAAATGAAACACAAGGCAATGTGCGTGTTTTGAGGAAAGGGGAGAAAAAAAAATAAAGCATAGGGGTTCAACTTCATATAAACACTTAAACAAATGCTGCCTTATCTGACTCCATATACCTATTACCATGGAATTCCTATACACTTTACACTTTAAAGATCTTTTTGCAATCCCCCAAATCTGCTGAGCTCTCAGCAACAAAATACAAGGAAAATTTCTAATGAGATTTCTGACTGCTTTGCTAAATCTCTCACTTCAACAGACTCTTAACAGTGTATCTTGAAAATGTACAATGAACAATTACCATATTTTTCACTCCATAAGATGCACCTTACCCCCCCAAAAGTGGAGGGGAAATGCCCGCGTGTCTTATGGAGTGAAAAATATGGTATTTTATTAAATATTTTAACACACTATTTGGTTCAGAATATTTTTTTTCTTGTTTTCCTCCTTAAAACCCTAGGTGTAAGAAAAAAACAACAACCTAGGTGTGTCTTATGGTCAGGTGCGTCTAGGGAGCGAAAAATATGGTATTTGTTTGCTTGAAAATTTAATAAATTGACAATTTATTATCCAATCAATGAGGTGCTTGTTGGGGATACCTTGACATTTATTCTTCCACTGAAGTATTTGCAATGTAATTGAAGAAGAAAGACATATGAAAAGTTAAATAATAAAGATTTGAACAACATTTCAAAACAATAAATAGAAACCTCACAAAGCATTGCATGACCAATTGCCCAATAAAGTACAAAGGCAATTAGTGCTGTAAAAGATGAAAGGATAGAGAGGTTACCTCTTGACGCATTGTTTATGACAAGGGTGAAATCTCAGCTGCATCTTGGCATACAGGCAGAATTTGAGCAGATGTAAGAGTCAGAGAAAAAGTAAAAATACTCCCCAGAATCAATTTCAATATATATCTTCAAGTATCCTGAAAACTATTACTATTAGGACTCTCCCCTTGGGCTGGAAATATCAGCTATGGGGTAATGAATTGGGTTGAACATTCTCATTACTTTCATCAGTAAAAGTAAGAAGTTTTTGTATCACTGATCTTAAAATCTGTTTTCCTGGCTTCACCTGACATGCTAATTGTTTTTTGTTGCCCAGGAGTGAGACCATCAAGGTTAGTGTGTGCAAACAGTCTTTCCAGTGGAGGCTTGCAAAAATAACTACATTGCAGCTGTTGTCTGATACAGACAACAGATGACAACAGAGTTGACATGTGTACTTTGTCCATCTCCACGGTAGTCCGATGAGAAGATAAAAAGACATAACTTGTTTTCTAAGTTATTCATTTACTAACATTATCACTTAGGAATATTTCAGCTAAAAAAAACCAAACAAACAAAAAAAAAAACCCACCAGAACAAATCATATAAAGTCACAAGCTAAAACAACTTCCGCTGGTTAATCTCCTCAGCAATGTCCGCAAAGACCAGGTACTTCTGTCCTTTTTTTATTTTTATTTTCTTTTTTTGAGAGAGAGAGAGAGACAGACAGACAGACAAACAGAAAGGGAGAGAGATGAGAAGCACCATCTCATAGTTGTGGCACTTTAGTTGTTCGTTGATTGCTTTCTCATATGTGCCCTAATTGGGGGAACTCCAGCTGAGCCAATGATCCCTTGTTCAAGCCAACGACCTTTGGCTTAAACCAGCGACCTTGGGGTCATATCTTTATTTTATTTATTTATTTATTTTTTTTCTGAAGTTGGAAACGGGGAGGCAGTCAGACAGACTCCTGCATGCGCCCGACCGGGATTCACCCAGCATGCCCACCAGGGGGCGATGCTCTGCCCATCTGGGGCGTCGCTCTGTTGCAACCAGAGCCACTCTAGTGCCTGAGGCAGAGGCCACAGAGCCATCCTCAGCGCCCGGGCCAACTTTGCTCCAATGGAACCTTGGCTGCAGGAGGGGAAGAGAGAGACAGAGAGGAAGTAGAGGGGAAGGGGTGGAGAAGCAGATGGGCGTTTCTCCTGTGTGCCCTGGCCAGGAATCGAACCTGGGACTCCTGCACGCCAGGCCGATGCTCTATCACTGAGCCAACAGGCCAGGGCCCTTGGGGTCATATCTTTGATTTCCACACTCAAACCAGTGATCCTACGCTGAAGCTGGTGAGCCCGTGCTCAAGCAGGATGAGCACATGCTCAAGCCAGTGACCTCTGGGTTTCAAACCTAGGTCTTCAGCATCCCAAATCGATGCTCTATCCACTATGTCACAGCCTGGTCAGGCCACACTTCTGTCTTTCTGCTCTGTATTACTCCATGTATTGACTTTGCTCTTAGACATTAACTTCCTCACTAATCACAGGATGGCTGTCATAATTCAGGTTAACATCTCTAGATACTATGAAGTCCAAAGAAGAAAGATGCCTCATATATCTCTATTTATAAGTGGAAAACTTTTCCCAAAATCCCTCCAGAAAACTCCCCATTACATCTCATTAGCCAGAATTTCTTCATATACTTATCCTAAATCTGTCCCTGGCAAGAAAAATGGGATTATTATGACTGGATTACAAAAGCATATGACTTTTTGGAGGCAGATAGATTATTATAATAAAATTATAATTTTGTTATAAGGAGGAAAAGATGAAAAATTACATTTAGCAGCCTCCCACTGATGTTCACTACAATTACATACCAATTCAGTTTCAAGTATGCTCTGTCCCAGTATAGTCTTTCATCCATTTATTCATTCTACAAACATTTTGGCCTACCTACTATTACCAAGCACTGTGTCTTCCTACTAGAAAGACAAAGCAGGAAAAGATTTGGTCCTTGTTCTTGAGTTTATATCAATCTCCTGGTGAGACAGATATGTTAAGAAAAAAAAAAGAACAAATTAGAATAAAGTAACAGAGATGCAAGTACATTAAAACTCTACCTTACAATATCTACTAAGGAGAATATACCTATTATGGTCTATAGACTTCAGATATCATGTGTATATTTCATATTTTATACACCACTTGGAACTTGGTAATATTTGGGCAAATCTTAATTCCCTCCTCCAAGAAGAATGAATTTATCTCCTAATTTGATGAAGTGGTTTTTTTTTAATATCTCAACTAGTTTGTTTTCCTTAATTAACTTCAGGAGTTTTTCATACATTTTGGTCCCCAGAGATCTGTTTGTGAGGGGCGAGTAGGGGGACTAGTGAAGAAGGTGAAATGAGTTTTCTTTTTTTGAAATGAGTTTTCTATTTGCATTTTATTATAGCCAAAGATCAAGAGAAGAACCACTATTGATAATACTGTATTTCCCTATGTATAAGATGCATACTTTTTCGAAAAATTTGGGGTCTAAAAACTGGGTGCATCTTATACAGTGGTTGTAGATTTTTTTACTTGATTTCCCACTTTTTCATGCTTGTTTTGTGCTCATTGTTGAAGACAGTGATTGGTCATCAGACACAGATGAGTACAAGCTAATGAATGGGAGTTTTGACAATGATGAGTTGTATGCATTTTATGATGAATAAAACTTGAGTTCAATAACTTTATGTAATACATTTTTTTTCAAGTTTCTGGTCCCAAAATTTAAGGTGAGTCTTATACATAGGAGCATCTTATACATGGGGAAATACAGTAAGTCTTTTTGCACTGTACCAGTCTAGAGCCCAGGTCACAAGTCTGAGCTAGAAATATGAGAATTTGGAGTTATCAGTTTACAGGGGGCAGTTGTAGTTATGAGAATGGTTGTACTATAATTACCTAAATAAAGAGTAGGTTGAGAACTCAGGAAAGAACCCTATTGAATAGCAATATTTAAATTCAGGCAAAGAAAGTAACTTGTAAAGAAATACTAAATAAGAAATACTAAAAAGTTAGGAGGGAAACCAAGAAAGAGTGCTGACCAGTAAGAAAGGAAGAGAAAGTTTTCAAAGGAAAGGTGGGGTTAGCACTGCTAAATACATCAAAGCAGTTATATAAGATATGGACTGAAAATCGTTCACTGAATCTGCTCTTAAAGGTGAGTAGTTACTACAAGGAGGCACACGGATCTCTTAGGTAAAATATAAATGTTCTAAAACTGGAATGTGGCCCGACCAGATGGTGACGCAGTGGATAGAGTGTCGGAGTGGGATGCAGAGGACCCAGGTTTGAAACCTCAAGATCCCAGTTTGAACATGGGCTCATCCAGCTTGAGCACGGGCTCACCAGCTTGACGCAGGGTTTCTGGCTTGAGCTTGGGATCATAGATATGACCCCATGGTTGCTGGCTTGAGCCCAATGTCACTGGCATAAGCAAGAGGTCACTGGCTCGGCTAGAGCCCCCCAGTCAGGGCAAGTACGAGAAAGCAATCAATGAACAACTAAGGTGCCACAACGAAGAATTGATACTTCTTATCACTCTCCCTTCCTATCTGTTTGTCCCTATTTGTCCCTCTATCTGACTCTGTCTCTGTAAAAAAAATAAAAATAAAAATTAATAAAAGAAAACAAACAAATCCCCACAATATAATATGTGAATTACCCCACCATCATTACCACTACTCCAGTTAAGGCAGGGTCTAAGAATTCCTCCCTTCTATCCTTGTGATTTCTAATTAATTGCTTGCTATCACAAACCTTAGAGTATTGAAGAAAAAAAAAATTATGCTATTTTAAAATGCCCAGGAGCATTTGAGATCTTGCTCCCTTCCATATGTTATCTATTTGGCTCACCACATTCATCTTGACTTTGGTTACATGATAGAAGAACTAGCTTTTTTCAAGCCCTAACAAAATGTTTCATGGACATTTCAGAGAAAGAGAAATTCCTAGTATTTATTTTAAAAATTAGTGGATAAAATAAGAATAAAGACGCTAACAGATCTAAAGTTCTTTGTAGAGAGTTGTTGAATAAAATGCTTTTAAACTACATACATGCGTACTTACGTCCATTTTGCAAGAGGATTTCTACTCAAGTATACTGGTGAAAATAATTTCAAGTAAAAATGACACTTGGGCTCTTTTTTTTTTTTTCCTCCTGAAGTTGGAAATGGGGAGGCAGTCAGACAGACTCCCGCATGCACCCGACTGGGATCCACCAGGCATGCCCACCAGGGGGCAATGCTCTGCCCATCTGGGGCATTGCTCTGTTGCAACTAGGGCCATTCTAGTGCCTGAGGCAGAGGCCATGGAGCCATCCTCAGCACCCGGGCCAACTTTGCTCCAGTGGAACCTTGGCTGCAGGAGGGGAAGAGAGACACAGAGAGGAAGAAGAGAGAGGTAGGGGTGGAGAAGCAGATGGACGCTTCTCCTGTGTGCCCTGGCCGGGAATCGAACCCAGGACTCCTGCACGCCAGGCTGACGCTCTACCACTGAGCCAACCGGCCAGGGCCTGGGCTCTTGATTTCAACAGGGAGCTCCTCTAGTAACTCAGAAAATATTTAGATTTCTAAAATCTTAGTATCCCAAGCCATGAATTAAAAGCCCATTCTATAAATTTTATGTTTATATAGAACAGGATCCTGTTTCTCTTTCTTTCTTTCTTTCTTTCTTTCTTTCTTTCTTTCTTTCTTTCTTTCTTTCTTTCTTTCTTTCTTTCTTTCTTTTTGTGTGTGTGTTGTTCCTAAGTTAGAAGTGGAGAGGCAGTCAGATAGACTCCTGCATGTGCCCGACCAGGATCCACTGGGCATGCCCACCAGGGCACGATGCTCTGCCCATCTGGGCCATTGCTCTGTTGCACCAGCCATTCTAGCGCCTGAGGCCGAGTCCATGGAGCCGTCCTCAGCGCCTGGGCCCACTTTGCTCCAATGGAGCCTTGGCTGCAGGAGAGGAAGAGAGAGACAAAGAGAAAGCAGAGGGGGGAGGGTGAAGAAACAGATGAGCGCTCTCCCTGTGTGCCCTGGCCAGAAATCGAATCTGGGACTTCCACACGCTGGGCCAATGCTCTACTGCTGAGCCAACTGGACAAGGCCAACCCTATCTATTTCTTTATCAAAGACATCAACTTTCATTTGTTTGTTAGTTTATAACTGACCCAAAAATTATCCAATCAGAGTTGTCTATTGTCATAATAATTTGAACTATTTATATAACCTCTGTTTATTCTAGGAGCAAAGTTGTTCTGAATGTTTACTCTATTATATTGTTTTATTATTAAGATAAAACTTGACAATGTTTTTAAAAGTATATCATTGTCTTGGCCAGATAGCTGTTTGTTAGATGCCAAGGTTGCAGGTTTAATACCTGGTCAGGGGATATACAAGAATCAACCAATGAATGCATAAATAAGTGGAACAACAAATCAATGTTTCTCTCTCTCTCACACTCTCTTCCTCTCTCTCAAAAATCAATAATATGCCTGACCAGGCAGTGGCGCAGTGGATAGAGCATCGGACTGGGATGCGGAGGACCCAGGTTCGAGACCTCGAGGTCACCAGCTTGAGCATGGGCTCATCTGGTTTGAGTTAAAGCTCACCAGCTTGGACCCAAGGTCGCTGGCTTGAGCAAGGGGTCACTCGGTCTGTTGTAGCTTCACGGTCAAGACACATATGAGAAAGTAATCAATGAACAACTAAGGTGTCGCAACAAAAAACTGATGATTGATGCTTCTCATCTCTCTCCATTCCTGTCTGTCTGTCCCTATCTGTCCCTCTCTCTGACTCTCTCTATGTCTCTGTAAAAAAAAAAAATCAATAATATAAAATTTTTAACAAGTATATTATTATATTTTCTTATTCCTGGTTGTAAATAGAGCTCTGAATTTTAGTTCCAGCTGTTATTAACTTCTAATGAAGCCCTATAAACTTCACTGTCATTAACTTCTAACTGAAGCCCTATAGGCTTCAGTTTCTTCATCTGTAAAATGAGATGGGTCACATGACTTTGAATTTGGCAATGATTTCTTAAATGTAACACCAAAAGCACAAAGAAAAAAAGAAAAAATAGATAAATTGGACTTGGCCAAAATAAAAAATTTGGTGTATCAAAGGATACTATCAAGAGAGTGAAAAGACAACCCACAGAATAGGAGAAAATATTTGCTAATCAAATACATATGAAAAGAGTTTAAATATCCAAAATATATAAAGAACTCCTACAATTCAACATTTCAAAACTGGACAAACAACAATAGAAATTTCTCCAGAGAAGATATACAAATACATGACAAGATGCACAACATCATTAGTTGTTATGGAAATACAAATCAAAACTATGAGATAACATTTCTCATCTACTCTATGGCTATAAAAATAAAAATCAGAAAAGTATTGGTGAGGACGTGAAGAAAGCGGAACCCTTGTACATTGCTGGTGGGAATGCAAAATGATGCAGCTGCTGTGGAAACAGTATGGCAGTCAAAAGGTTAAAATATGGCCCTGGCTGGTTGGCTCAGCAGTAAAGCATTGGCTGGCTTGTAGAAGTCCCTGGTTCGATTCCTGGCCAGGGCACACAGGAGAAGTGTTCACCTGCTTCTCCACCTTTCCCCATCTCCTTTTTTTTCTCTCTCTTTCCCTCCTGCAGCCAAAGCTCCATTGGAGCAAAGTTGGCTCAGGCACTGAGGATGGCTCCATGGCCTCCTCCTCAGGTGCTAGAATGACTCGGCTGGTACAGAGCAGTGGCCCAGATGGACAGAGCATCGCCCCCTAATGGGCATGTCAGGTGGATCTCGGTCAGACGCATGTGGGAGTCTGTCTCTCTGTTTCTCTGCTTCTCACTTTAGAAAAATATTTTTAAAAGTTTAAAAATATTTTTAAAAAGTTAAAATATAGAATTATGACATTACCTACTAATTCTACTCCTAAGAAAATAACTGAAAGCAGTAACTAAAAATACATTCTAATGGGAATGTTCATAGTAGCATTATTCACAATGGCCAAAAAGTAGAAAATCCAAGTGTCTATCAATGGAAGAATGAATAAACAAATTGTTGTATATTCATACAATGTAATATTATTCAGCCATAAATGGAATGAAGGGTTCAGGAAATCGATACATGCTACCACATATATGAACCTTGAAAACATTCTGAGTGAAATAAGCCAGAAAGAAAAGGACAAATATTGCATGATTCTACTAATGTGAAATATCTAGAATAGGCAAATTCAAAGAGTCAAAGTTGACTAGAGATTATCAGGGGCTGGTGGGAGGTGGTAATGATGGAGTTATTGGTTAATGTGAAGAGTTTGGATTTGGAGTGATGAAAAATTTTGTAAACTGTTGTGGTGTTGGTTGTGCAATAATGTAAAAGTAGTTAATGCCACTGAATTGTTCATTTAAAATGGTTAAAATAGAAAAGTTTATGTTATATACACTTTACTGCAATTTTTCAAAAGTACAAATGCGCTGTGCCTAGGACCTGGGGATTTCTAAGTAGGGTGGTTGTAAGTTCCAGAACAGTCCACATTTACCACTGTTGGGCCAATCGTAAATAGGCTCTCAAAGTTGTCCTAGTTTAAACAATAAATTATATGGTCACCCTCTCTCGGATTTTCAGCGGTTCTGAGACCTTAACCACGGGCATTAGGACCATGTAAACGTTTTATGATGACATCATCTCTGCAAAACTAAAGTCCACAGGCCTCCAGGGAACTGGAGGCGGCGCGGGCGATGTCTCCACTTAACACAAACGCCCAGCTCCCTACTGGCAAACCACTGTAAGTGACTAAGGAGAAACGTTGGACAAGTACAGCTGAAGCGGTGAAAGCAAAGGGCCCCACCCTCCTGCGTGCTGCCACACTCAGACTGGCCAGCCCCATGGGGCAGGGCCCCGGGCCTTTGGGGCCTGTGAGAGATAGGGCGGTCCCTGATGCCAAACTTGGCTCACCGGACCAACGTGGACAGGCAAGAGGCGGGAGTATGGGAGGGACCGAAATCCTCCGGAGGGCGTTGCAGGGGATCTGGACCAAGTTTGCATTGTTGGCCATTTGTAGCTGCCACGTAATTACTGGATTTTGCCCGGTAGGTGCCACCGTCAGCGCTTCCGGTTTGAACTCCGGCTGAGTTTATCAGTCCCCGCGGCATCCAGTGCTAATCCCTCCCCTTCAAAGCTCTGTCAAAGCCCCGCTGACTCCCCCAGCTCCTTTGAGAGCACCCATCTCTATCCCTCAACTCCGAGATAAATTGAGCTGCGCCACATGTGTCCTGACACGATTGAACGTAAAACAATTTTTTATTATAAAATACATGCTTAAATTAGAAGATTGGGAAATTGGGAAAGGCATTGCGATTAAAATCCAAGTGTCTATCCATGGAAGAATGAATAAACAAATTGTATATTCATACAACATAATATTATTCAGCCATAGAAATTATTATCCTGTCAACCAAAAGTAAAAATGATACCTTTGGTCATTCTTACTTATTTTTTCCTCCTGTTTTAACACAATTGGGGCAATGTTGTAAGGAAGTTGTGTTAACAAACAAAAAGTTCTGTAGCCCTGGCTGGATACCTCAGTTGGTTGGAGCATCATCCGGAAGTACAGAGGTTCCCGGTTTGATTCTCAGTCAGGGCTCTTACAGAAGCAGAGTTAGGTTCCTATCTCTCTCTCTTTCTGTCTCTCCCATCCTCTCTAAAAAGAATCAATAAAATAAAAAAAAGTTGTGTATTGTTACATACTAAGTATTTTTCTTTGTCATTTTAATTATATGCATATTATAAAGTATTCTGTGAATGAATGAATGAATATGCCATTATTTTCATATTTTCCCAATGGGCATTTAAGCACTTCCAATTCTAAGTGAATGGCTGATTGGCCTGTCCTGTGGTGGTGCAGTGGATAAGGTGTGGACCTGGAATGCTGAGGTTTCCTGTTGGAATCCCTGGGCTTGTTGGGTCAAGGCACATAGGAGAAGCAACTACTATGAGTTGATGCTTCCCATTTCTCCCTCCCTCCTTTCTCTTTCTCTCTCTCTCTTTCCCCCTCCTCTCTCTAAAATCAATAAATAAAACCCTTTAAAAAAATAGCTGATTGGAGGTGGGGCAGATAGAATAGGAGAGGCAGGTAAGAACTAGCTAGTCCTCTAGTCCAGTGTTTTTCAACCAGTGTGCCGCGGCACACTAGTGTGCAGTGAGACATGGTCAGGTGTGCCGTGGGGAAATTAAACATGGGTCCCCAAACTACAGCCCTTGTGCCGGATACGGCCTGCAGAGGCTATTTATCCGGCCCGCCACCAGCCACCTCCATCCGAACAAAAAACATTCCCCTTACAATCCCTCCAGCTATCAGCGACAGGAAGAGTGGAGGCACAGGGAACGCTCACTGACCAATCACCTTTTAGGATTCATCCCGACCACTAGCGATGAACCAATAGTAGGCCGCCTCTCATCCACACCCAGGAAGGTCCCCTGCTCGGGCTGCCACACACTTGTCATTGTGTGGCTACGGTGAGTAGTTGAAGCTGCTACTCCTCCCATGGTCCCGATTTCTAATCCTGGTCAGGACTGTAGGTAAATGTTGCCACCACTAGATGAAGCCTCAGCCTCAGCTGGTTATGTCTATCCTGATGGTGTATATAGATATTTGACCTTTTTCTTTTTAAAAGAAAAAAAGGGTGATATACAATGCCAATGCATCACAATGCATCACAATATTATCTAACTTTAAAGCTAAAGTTTGCTGATCTTCGTTTGGACAGTTTTTGGTTATCTGTTGCCAAGGAGTTCCCCATTCTGGCCAACAAAGCTATTTTGACATTGCTCCCATTTTCAATCACATATCTATGTGAGCTGAGCTTTTAAGCTTGACTGCGATAAAAACTAAAAACAGAGAGAGACTGAGAACTGTTGAGGAAGAGCTTCGTGTGTGTCTTTCTACCATTCCTGCCAGGATATCCCTTTTGTGTTCATCGAAACAGGCCCAGGTTTCACACTAAGTGAGTATAAATACATTTAGAAACTATATTATTAACTATATGTATAATATGTACTGTGTTAGAGTGTCATTTTGGTAGGTGGTGTGCCCCAGGATTTTGTAAATGTAAAAAATGTGCCGCGGCTCAAAAAAGGTTGAAAATCACTAGTCCACAACTTCATCCTCTAAATTTTGTAAAGTTGTTCCACAAGAATTACAAGATTTTAGAGCCACTTTAGAGACTTTACAGTCATATAGGGATCTAGAGTATTACAATCTTTGTGTGTATGTGTGTGTGTGACAGAGAGAGAGAGAGAGACAGAGAGAGGGACAGATAGGGACAGACAGGAAGGGAGAGAGATGAGAAGCATCACACTGGGGAACAAATTTTTTTTCATTTTTCGTTGCATGAGGTTTTAGAACTTTTTCTATATATTTCTGCATCGCTGATTCCAAATCTGAAATTCGTTTTTTTGGTGCATGCTCTAGTTGTTATGCAATTTTAATTTCTTCTTGTTACAGTTAATGGCATGCATTGTTTTTTAAATTGGAGTTAAAGGGCAACAGCTCTTGGATTGAACATAACCACAAGGCAATTAATGTTTTACAAACATCACTTTTATATAATTGTAGTTGGTTTTAAATGTAAAAAATCATTATCTGATAAAAATACCCTCTTATTTTAAGATTGAATCATGGCTTCTTCTAGTAGGCATAAATGTAAGAATAGTCCTGGTACCTTCTGTTATATATGTGGCTGTTACACACTTCCACGTCAAAAGCACAATATTTCATCATTTGTGACACGTGCATATATTGCCTATTTTCAAGTTCCCCTTGGCGATCAAGACAAGAATTGGGCTCCTCATATTGTGTGCCATAATTGTGAGGAAATGCTTCGTGACTGGACAAAAGGAAAATGCAAAGAAATGCCTTTTGGTATTCCCATGGTTTGGCGTGAACCTAATGACCACAGCAATGATTGTTATTTCTGTCTGATTCATACAAAGGGCATCGGCAAGAAAAAAACGGCGTGATCGCATATCCTAATATTCCTTCAGCAATACAACCTATCCCGAACTCTGAGACACTCCCAGTTCCAGTTTTCAATGGTTTTTATTTCTTCTGAGGACCAAGAAAGTGAACATGGTGATTAAGTGTATTTTGATAAGATGCATGAGGAAATGGTTGTAGAATCTGAAGGGTCTTCTGATGCCAAGCAGTCATTAACCCCTCAGCAGTTTAGCCAACCCGAATTGAATGACTTTCCAGGCTTCAAGAAAAGAATGATACTTCACCGGTCAGCTAAAGTATCTCATTTCAGGAAGCGTGAACAAATTTTTGTGGATTTTTTTCCCAAAGACAAACACTTTGTTTACTGTCATGATATCAGTAGTCTTCTCAGCCAGCTAGGTGTTACTACTTACAGTTCAACAGAATAGAGGCTATTTCTTGACAGTTCTAAACGGAGTCTGAAATGTATTCTCCTACACAACGGTAATGTTTATGCAGTGGTTCCAATTGGGTATTCAACTCATCTGTGAGAAGATTATAATAACATAAAAGTTGTCCTTGACTTTCTGCAGTATGAGGAGCATAACTGGATCATTTGTGTGGATCTTAAAATGGTAAATTTCCTGCTAGGACAACAGAGAGGTTTCACGAAGTATCCTTGCTTTCTGTGTTTGTGGGACAGCCGAGCTCAGGAGAAACACTGGACACAGAAGGAGTGGCCGAAACGCAAAGCTCTGGAAGTAGGGGTGCAAAATATTGGGAATGAACCTGTATTTAATTGAGATAGGATCATTTCCCCCCCACTTCACATCAAACTTGACTTAATGAAGCAGTTTGTTCAGGCTTTGAATAGAGAAAGTGAATGCTTTCAACATATTATTTCTGCTTTTCCTGCCTTGTCTTTCGAGAAGATAAAAGCAGGTGTATTCGATGGATCTCAAACTCAAAACCTCATACATGAGGAATTTGCCAGGAAGATGAATGAAGAGGAGAAAGCAGCATGGCAGTCTTTTGTGGCAGTTACAGAGAACTTCCTTGGCAACAAAAAAGCAGAAAGTATGAACTTCTGGTTCAAAGGATGCTGTTGGCTTCTCGTGAAATTGGATGTAACATGAGTGTTAAGTTTCACTTCCTGAACAGTCACCTTGGAGCTGTTAGTGATGAACAGACTATTGCTGGAGCATCAAATGAGATTGTCCTCAACAAGTACACAAACGCAAGAGCTACAAACACAATTTTTTGCCTGAATAGAATTTAAATGTTTTCCGCTAATTTTATGATTAAAATAAGTGTTTTAATATGTTCTATTTCAAAATTGTAGACAAATTCTGATGCAATCATATCTTTTAGTGTACTAGTGTATTTATTGCATTGTATAAATTATTATATTTTCACAAAAATGATGCCCAAGAAGACATTCTATTTCATTGTTAAACTAAATGTTGAAAATTTTACAATAAGATGAAAACCTAAAATCTTGAATTGCAAAAAAACTGAAGCTTACAGAGAAAAACTAATGTCAGATTTGAGATCAGCACACTTGAATTAGGTAAGAACAAGTGTTTTTGAGGATGCAACAAAAATTTTGTTCCCCAGTGTTATTTGTTGCGGCACCTTGGTTGTTCATTGATTGCTTTCTCATATGTTCCTTGACTAAGGGCTACAGCAGATGGAGTGACCCCTTGCTCAAGTCAGCAATATTTTACGTAACAGTTTTATTCTTTGTCAGGTATTATTTAATATTTTTCCTTAATATTTTAAAACTTTCTTATAACAATCTAGTTTTGTGTACCTCTTTTTTTTTTTTTTTTTTTTTTTTTTTTTGTATTTTTCCGAAGCCAGAAATGGGGAGGCAGTCAGACAGACTCCCGCATGCGCCCGACCGGGATCCACCCAGCACGCCCACCAGGGGGTGATGCTCTGCCCATCTTGGGGCATCGTTCTGCGGCAATCAGAGCCATTCTAGCGCCTGAGGCAGAGGCTACAGAGCCATCCTCAGCGCCGGGGCAAACTTTGCTCCAGTGGAGCCTTGGCTGCGGGAGGGGAAGAGAGAGACAGAGAGGAAGGAGAGGGGGAGGGGTGGAGAAGCAGATGGGCGCTTCTCCTGTGTGCCCTGGCTGGGAATCGAACCCGGGACTCCTGCACGCCAGGCCGACGCTCTACCACTGAGCGAACTGGCCAGGGCTTTATTGTTCTTATTTAAGTATTAAATGCATGAAATAATGAACTACATTTCAGTATGTCATTTTTTTTTTTTTTTTTTTTTTGTACTTAAAATGGTCATTAGGGCAGAGAACTAGTTGTTTATTTGAATCCCACCACTGCCTAACAGCAGAATTGTGTGTCAGGTATCTGGGCAACAAGAGACAGCAATAAGTTCTGACTGTAGAAAACAGTGAAGGTGACACCTAGCTGTAGTGAAGGTGGAGTCTTCGCGCTGGGGGCGGGGGGGGGGGGGGAGGGTTAGGGAAGGCGTGAAAATTTTGAACGTTGAGTCTCAAAAAACTGCCGGAACCAATGTACTGTGGGAGCTGAATGAGTGTAAGTCGGATATTGTTACTGGACCCAAGCGAGGCTGGTCCTTCAGCATTGTCGTCCGCCCAGGGAGCGAAGCTGCTTGAGCGATTTTCATCTTGCACAATAACAGGTCTCAGTAGCAAAGGATGAACAGAGCTCTGGGAAAGGTAAGGCGGGTTCCACCAACGAGGGGCGCGGGGGAGGTGGTGGAGCTGTGGGTGGCCTGTACTTTCGCCGCCTCTGCAGACATCCGGGTATAGACACTGGCGAAAACAAGGCTCTTCCGGGCAGCACATGCGGGGGCTTTGTAGGCGAAGGGTGCGTTCTCTCCTCTCCACTCCGGGTGCACCCGGCCGCACAACCCTTCGCGCCACACACCCCACCGTAAATCACTTGCTACTTACTCTCTTCGCCTGGAAAGGGAAGATCGCCACTATGGGAATCAGACACCAGTATAGGTCCCAGCATAACCTTGAGCAGGTCACTTTATTTTTTGCGTTAACTCATCAACTTCCAGAATTTTCTCTGAGAATACTGTTTTTGACTTGCTGAACCGATTGGGATGTGAGGCTACTTGGTGATAAGGGAAGGATAGTGATGAAATACAGTTTTACTTATAAAATCTTAAGGAACTGCAGTAAAACCGTGTGAACCACCATGAATGCATTCCTTCGACTTCCCTTGTCCTCTTGACAAATAGATTGAACAGATTTCAGTGTGCTCATGCAGTTATACCAGGCTGCTTAGAATAATGACTTATTTTTTTAGCAATTTATGTTAAAATTTTATTTTAGGTATTAATTGTAGTGACTAAATCTCCATGATACATAGATTAGCATGATCATTGCTGCTCATGGATCCACTAGCAGTTGTCTTGGGGCAGCCCCTGAATTTCTTTAGCTTTGTTTCCTTAAGGACTCCAAAACTCACGTCATTCTGTATGAAATAACGTACTGTTGTTCACCTTAGCCAAATTATGAGAATTGGGCCAATCTGGTGAAAAGATAATAGAAAAAAAATCGGGAAGTTAAAGATGATCAGATTGGTGAGTCCATGCTCTTGCTTATTGGCCTTGATTCTGAGAATGCTGAAAGGGAGAGATCATTTTTCAAGGAATTCTGTTTTTGGTCATTCTAGGCTCCAGAAGAGCCCATGGATATCTGTCATTAGGCCATCACTTGAAGGTTTAAGGGCATATAGGGCCCTTCCAAGTGTGATGCCACTGCTCCCTTCTAGACTCCTGGTAGACCACTCTTCCATCTGCTCTGCTGCTTTGTCCAGATAGTCACTCCTTTATTTGCCAATGCAGAATTCTTCCTTGTTTTTTTGTTTTGTTTTGTTTTAGCGAGAGAAAGAGACAGAGAGAAGAACAGATAGGGACAGAGAGGAAGGGATCAATTCTTTGTTGTAGTGCCTTAGTTGTTCATTAATCGCTTTCTCATATGTGCTTTGACGAGGGTGGTGGAGGGGCTCCAGCAGAGCGAGTGACCCTTTGCTCAAGCCAGCGACCTTGAACTCAAGCCAGTGACCTTGAGCTTCAAGCCAACTAGCTACCTTTGGGCTCAAGCCAGAGACCATGGGGTCATGTGTATGATCTCATGCTCAAGCCGGGGACCTCGTGCTCATGCTGGTGAGATCATGCTCAAGCTGGCGACCTCGGGGTTTCGAACCTGGGTCTTTGGCATCCCAGGCCAGTGCTCTATCCACAGTGCCACCACCTGGTCTGGGATCTGATCCTTGATCTTATGGAGCCTTCTCACCTGGAGTGCTCTCACCCTTCTCACCACTTATCCAAGTGTTCCATCCTTCAGCCCAGTTCATCTTATCTTTTACATAAAACATTTCTGATTATTCCAGCTAACATGCCTGTTTATTTTTTGAACTAACTGCTATTATGTTTTGGCACCTAATCATGATCAGTCAGTCTTATGACCATCCTTGTCTCAGCCTGTCTGGAAGTGTTAGTTACTACTTTATGGTTATAGAGAAAACCAATGGGATTGCATTAGACTTAGGTTCTATTTTCTTGCTAGCTATATGACCTAAGGCAGGTTATTTGACCTCTTTCTCTTTCAGTTTCACATCTGTAAAATGCAGCTCATGATGCCTGCTATATGAAATTTGCTATATGAAATTGTTGTTTATAATCTAAAAGATTATAGAAGATAATGTAAAAGTTCTTTCTTTATTTTTTTAGAGAGAGAGGACAAAGTGACAGTAAGGGAGAGAGATGAGAAGCATTAACTCATAGTTGTGGCACTTTAGTTGTTCATTGATTGCTTTTGCATATGTGCCTTGACCAGGGGGCTCCAGCCAAGCCAGTGATCCCTTGCTTAAGCCAACAACCTTGGGCTCAAGCCAGTGACCTTGAGATCCTGTCTATGATCCCATGCTCAAGCCTGATGAGCCCACGCTCAATCTGGTGACCTCGGGATTTCAAACCTGGGTCTTCAGCGTCCCAGTGCTCTATCCACTGCACCACCACCTGGTCAGACTGAAGTACTTTATAAGGTGTGAAGAACTATATAAATAGGAATATTTATATTATTCTATAATTAATAAACTGCATTTGCATAATTTCATTTGATCTTCATAATATTATGAAATAATCCTGGCAAGTGTAAGATGAGGAAATGAAAGCTACTGGCAGTGTCTGGTACATAATAGATTCTCACATGTTCTCTTGAATGCCTGTATGAATGAATGCCATGCTTATAGGGCAATAGCCTCTTCAGTGTTAGTACTGAAGTAGAGCCTAGATTTTTCTACCCCCTAAGACTCCACTGCTTTTCCTTTTCTGAGTACTTCACATTCCTGATTTGAAAATGATCTTGGTTTTCCTCATCTTTGAAATGAAGAATGAAAGACTTCCTTGACCTTCCCAGTTGTGAGTCCTTCCTTTTTTGTGAACTATACAGTCCATATTGATCTCATACTGCAATGTTATAAAAAAAATTGCACATCTACTTTCCTCACTAGAAAGATTTGTGGATAGGCAACTGTGTTTTCTTTGTGTTGGTATGTACTCAATCTTCACTGTACTTGGCTTAAAGTAGGTACCTGATAAATACTGAATGAATAAGTGAATGAATAAATGTTGACATTACATAGTATGTACATGGTAGAGCTGAGACTAGTACTTTAAACTCTTAGCTCAGTTCTCTTTCTTTGGGACCCAAAGAAGTTTTTAGCTTATAATTATCTAAAATTTTAGATAAGTGAGAAGCCCAGCTTTACTGGAATAAAACTAGATGGTATCATGTACCTCTTGGAGTCAACAAAAGTAATAGAGAAGGGTGGATCTAAGACACAAATGCTGATTTTCATCAAACTGCAGAAAACATATTGCTTGATCAAGGTGACAGCCCAGAAATAGCAACTTTGGGAACCAATCTCATAGTTCAAGTGAAAACATTGAAGGCTAACATGGTGCAGAGTTCATATGAACAAATAACAAACCAACAGACTTGAATTAGGAGGATATAAGAAGGCAGGGATAAAGGAAGCAAATTTACAGTGCCTAGAAGGGTAGGGAGTCCAAAATCCCAGGAAAATTGTGAAGAAGTTCTTTATATCCTGGTCACTACTGGAGTAACGAGACTGTAAGTGGAGGACAGGGAAGTTTTTCTATTTTGTTCATGGTTTTATCTTTAGTACTTGTCACACACTAAAGTATATATTTTTTAAAAAATGAGGAGCTAAACAATCACCACTACTATTGTCACTGCTACCTATTCAGCCATTACTAACAATGTGCCTTGCACTTACTAAGCCCTTTTTATATATTATCTAATTCAGGGGTCCCCAAACTTTTTACACAGGGGGCCAGTTCACTGTCCCTCAGACCATTGGAGGGCCGCCACATACAGTGCTCCTTTCACTGAACGCCAATGAAAGAGGTACCCCTTCAGGAAGTGCGGCGGGGCGGATAAATGGCCTCGGGGCTATATGCGGCCCACGGGCGTAGTTTAGGGATGCCTGATCTAATTTAATCATATCAACAACTCTATAAGATAAATATTTTTATAACCTTTTTAAGGGATAAGGAAGTAAGGTTTGGAGGCATTTATTGATCAATAAATATTTATTGAGCACTTGCTATATGTAGAGTGTGCTAGATGCTGAAATGTAGCAGTTTCCTATTTTCATGGAACTTGTATTCCTAGAAAAAGAGACAGACTAATTAAATATATAACTTATTGTGATAAGTGCCACAAAAAAAAGAATCTGGGTGCTGTATGAATGTGTAACAGCAGGATCCAAGCAAGTCTACAAAGTCAGGAAAGTATTCTTGAGGTTGTTACATGACTAAGACTTAAAGAATGTTAGAATTTAGACAGAGAGAGCATGTGCAAAAACCCTGAAGTGAAAACACACTGGGAGTTTTAGAGATTCCTGAGGAAACGGGGGGAGAGAAGCAGTGGGGCTTGGATCAAGGGAGAGTGTGCAAAGCAGTGTGGGGATGAGAGTTGGGGAGATAGTAGGCGAATGGACTTACAGTTCAGGAGATGACCACAGGTATTTTGAAATTGAATTTACTCCTGGAGGAAGTTAGGGAATTGGGCTTAACAGAGCTCAGTTGCAACCTAGAAGTGCCATGTAGCAGTTATGGTATGAGGCCAGAATTTTTTTTAAATATTGAGATATAATTCACATGCCATAATATTCACCCTTTAAAAGTGGACAATTCAATGGTTTCTGTGTATATTCCAAAAATTGTGCAGCCATCACCACTATCTAATTCCAGAACATTTTCATCACTCCGAAAAGAAACCCTGTACCTATAACATGTCACGTATCAGTCCCCAACCCCCCGGTCCACCCCCTGTTAATCGTTACTAATCTACATTCTGTCTCTGTGGATTTATCTGTTCTGGTCATTTCACATAAATGAAACCATACAGTATCTGAGGCCAGGTATTCCTTAAGTGACTTGCTAAAGGTCATATAGCTAGTAAAATGGAAGTGTGGATTTTCAAACCCAGGTCTCTGCATCTGTTCCTAACTGCCATAAAGACTCAGTGATAATCAATGTATTAAACATCTTCAGAGAATGGCTAGCCTGACTGGGCTGTGGCACAGCGGATAAACCGTCAGCCTGGGATGCTGAGGACCCAGGTTCAAAACCCTGAGGTTGCTGGCTTGAGCATGGGCTCATCAGCTTGAGCACAGATTGGCTGGCTTGAGCATAGGCTCACCACCTTGAGCGGGGAATCGTTGGCTTGAGCCTGGGATCATAGAAATGACTCCATGATTGCTAGCTTGAAGCCCAAGGTCACTAGCTTGAAGCCCAAGGTCACTGGCTTCAGCCCAAGGTTGCTAGTTTGAGCAAGGGGTCAGTGGCTCAGCTGGAGCGCCCCCCACCCCAGGTCAGCACATAGGAGAAAGCAATCAGTGAACAGTTAAGGTGCTGCAACAAAGAATTAATGCTTCTCATTTCTCTCCCTTCCTGTCTTTCTGTCCCTGTTTGTCTCTCTCAAAAATAATAAATAAAAGAAGAGAATGGCTAAATGAAAACTATAAACAAAAGTTTTGAAAGAATTTAGGAAAAGGTCAGCTAGAACACATTTACTAGCAATGTGCATTGGGCATATTGATTCACCTTTCTGATCTCTGATTTCTTTTTTTTTTAGTTTATTTATTTATTTACTTATTTTTTTAATAGGGACAGAGAGAGTCAGAGAGAGGGATAGATAGGGACAGACAGACAGGAATGGAGAGAGATGAGAAGCATCAATCATCAGTTTTTCGTTGTGACATCTTAGTTGTTCATTGATTGCTTTTTCATATGTGCCTTGACTGGGGGCCTTCAGCAGACCGAGTAACTTCCTGCTGGAGCCAGCGACCTTGGGTCCAAGCTGGTGAGCTTTTTGCTCAAGCCAGATGAGCCCGGGCTCAAGCTGGCGACCTCGGGGTCTCGAACCTAGGTCCTTCCGCATCCCAGTCTTGACGCTCTATCCACTGCGCCACCGCCTGGTCAGGCTGATCTCTGATTTCTTCACAGTAAAATGAGAGAACTGTCTACCTCACAGAATGGTTGTGAGAATTAAAGAAAATGATGTTTGGCATATAGCAAGTACTTAACAAATAGTAGGATTATTTAGGCTATTATTAGCCTATGAATTTCACTAATATAAATTGGTATTACTCGCCTGACCAGGCGGTGGCACAGTGGATAGAGTGTCAGACTGGGATGCGGAGAACCCAGGTTCGAGACCTTGAGGTCCCCAGCTTGGGCACGGGCTCATCTGGTTTGAGCAAAGCTCACCAGCTTGAGCCCATGGTTGCTGGCTCAAGCAAGGGGTCACTTGGTCTGCTGAAAACCCGCAGTCAAGGCACATATGAGAAGGCAATCAATGAACAACTAAGGTGTCGCAAGGAAAAACTGATGATTGATGCTTCTCATCTCTCTGCGTTCCTGTCTGTCCCTATCTATCCCTCTCTCTGACTCTCTCTCTGTCTCTGTAAAAAAAATAAAAAAAATAAAAATTGGTATTACTCTTTCAAGAGTTAGTGTGTCAGATCAGACTGGAAAACGTGGGGTTTGGATTCAGACAAGGGTTTGAATTATTTTATTTATTTATTTATTTATTTATTTATTTATTTTTTACAGAGACAGAGAGAGAGTCAGAGAGAGGGATAGATAGGGACAGACAGACAGGAACGCAGAGAGATGAGAAGCATCAATCATCAGTTTTTCCTTGCGACACCTTAGTTGTTCATTGATTGCCTTCTCATATGTGCCTTGACTGGGGGCCTTCAGCAGACCAAGTGACCCCTTACTTGAGCCAGCGACCTTGGGTCCAAGCTGGTGAGCTTTGCTCAAACCAGATGAGCCTGTGCTCAAGCTGATGACCTTGGAGTCTCGAACCTGGGTCCTCTGCATCCTAGTCCGACGCTCTATCCCAGGGGTCAAGAACTTATGTCTCGCGAGTCAGATGTGGCTCTTTTGATGGCTGCATCTGGCTCGCAGACAAATCTTTAATAAAATTATTAAAAATATAAAGCATTCTCATGTATTACAATTCATTCATTTCTACTGCTCATGTTCATGGTTGCGGGTGGCTGGAGCCAATCACAACTGTCTTCCAGGACAACACCAAATTTTTATTGGATAATGCCTAACGTACAGAGGTCGTTGTATGGCTTTCACGGAATTACATTTTAAAATATGTGGTGTTCATGGCTCTCTCAGCCAAAAAGGTTCCCGACCCCTGCTCTATCCACTGTGCCACTGCCTGGTCAGGCAGGGTTTGAATTCTTTTTTTTTTTTTTTTAAACTATCTTTTAATATTTTATTTATTCATTTTAGAAAGGAGAGAGAGGGAGAGAGAGAAGAGAGAGAGAAGGGGGGAGGAACAGGAAGCATCAACTCCCATATGTGCCTTGACCAGGCAAGCCCAGGGTTTCGAACCAGTGACCTCAGCATTTCCAGGTCGACGCTTTATCCACTGCGCTACCACAGGTCAGGCTGAATTCTTAATATCTCTTACCAAGCCTATAACTTTAGGCAGTTGACCTAAGCTTCTGCATTTTCCTCTGTAAAACAGGACATTATCTCAATAAATAATGTCTCGCCTGACCAGGCGGTAGCACAGTGGATAGAGTGTTGGACTGGACCGCAGAGGACCCAGGTTCAAACCCTGAGGTTGCCAGCTTGAACACGAGCTTATCTGATTTGAGCAAGGCTCACCAGCTTGAGCCCAAGGTTGCTGGGGTCACTCAGTCTGCTGTAGCCCTCCAGTCAAGGTACATATGAGAAAGCAATCAATCAACAACTAAGGTGCCACAACGAAGAATTGATGCTTCTCATCTCTCTCCCTTCCTGTCTGTCCGTCCCTGTCTGTCCCTCTCTCTGTCTCTGTCACAAAATAAATAAATAAATAAAGTCTCTATCAGGGTATTGGTAAAAGATTAATTGATAAAATATGTGTAAAGTGTTTAGCACAAAGGATATATTCAATAAGTAATAGTAAAAAGGCTATTTTAAATAATATTTGTTAATATGCAAATATATTCTATTAATCATCATGAAATAGCTTTCAGTTTCTTGCCTCATGGGCCCCTGACCACTGCTGGCACCCCCCATGCTGAGGCTCTTGTGTTCGAAGCTACTTACAAACTATAGGTTTTGTCCTGTGACTTCGCTTCTTTGGTAACTGTGAAGTCTTTTCCTGGTTCTTGGCTCCCAAGCTTCTGGGACAAGTATTTTCATAACCCATTGCAGCAGCTGTGTCCTCATTCATTCATTCACTAGCGTCACTGCCCTCCTCTTCCCTTTGCTCCAGAGCTGGAGCTGCTCTTTATCTGCTGACTGGAAGAAGGGGGTATTTGTAGATAAAGTCCCAAAATAGATTACCGGTACTTTTGTCCTGATAAATACTGCTGAGCATTGCAGGGAGAAGAAGCACATTTCCCAGAGTTGAAAGGGAGTGTTCACACTACAGTTTGAATGTCTTCCAGAAAGTTGTCAACCTTTAAGCCTGGCTTTTAGATAGTTACATTCTTTGCTATTATAGAAACTCATAAATCTGAACAATTAAAGTGAGGAAAAAATGAGTCTCATCTAGATCATTTTCCCTCCTCTGTATGAAGTGACCCATATAAGAATATATTTTTGACCTGGCTGGATAGCTTGGTTTCAACCTTTTTTCTCCATGGCACAAACACACACTAATTACTAAGGTCAGTGTCCCTGACTAAACACAACCATTTTCATCTCATGGCACAAATAAATTAGTTACTAAGGGAGAAGAGGTCAGGCTCCTTTTTCTTTAGTAATTAGTTTATGAGTGCATGAGAAACAAAGGTTGAAAAGAGCATCGTCCAGAAGCACGGAGGTTGTCAGTTCAATCTCTGGTCAGGGTACATACTGGAACAGATCAGTGTGTTTGTCTCTCTCTCTCTCCTTCTCTCACTAAAACCAATCAATAAAAACTAAAAAAATAAAAAGAAAAGGGAAATTAAAAAAATAAATATATATATATATACTCTGTTCACTAGATCTGTTCTGCTTGTCATGATTGATAGATCTTGGACCTGGAGGAACCTTATAGTCATCTGCTTTAACTCCAGAAATGGGAAGTACTAGCCAACGTATTATTGACAAAAGGTTGCTGCCACCAATCAACAGTCAACAAGAGCCCCCAATTTGGGGTACAGTGAAGGGGTAGGAGTTTTTTCCACATAAACAGTTTGCAAATCCAGGAAACACAGCCTCTGATGGAAATTAAATGTGCTCTCCATGAAGACTAAGGGCCCACTTATATAAAGAAATTGCCACCTTAATCCCTGTTGGTCCATTTTTATGTTATTGAGGAATCCAAATTCATACTGTCTGGTTGGTCCAAGTATCACTGTCCTGATTGGTTGTTATAGAGCTGCTCCGATTCATCAGTAAATATGCAAATATGGATATACTTGTGTAGTTCTGATTGGATGTGGCAGATCTCAGTGCCAGGAGACTGGTAGTTCAGTCTGTGCCTTCTCCTTGAAATGCAGAGTGCATCAGAGGCCTCTGTTGGCAATGGCTGCTAGACTCTGATTAGGAATTTGAGCTCAGTTAACCATGAGGCTTTCTTTATTTGTAGTTATTTTCTTCTTGAGCTCCATAGTATGATGGCTGACAGTGAGGGAACCAGTTGGAGTTCCTGTCTCCTGGGGCTCACAGTGGCCTACTCTCTATTTTTTATGTTAGATTAAGCATTTTACACACATACTTTACAAAGTCTTTTAGTATCTGATTTAATTATGATTTTTAGGATTGTCTATGTATTTTGCCCTTCCTTCCATCTATTTATATATTTCCCACTCTTTATGACCTCACATTCTCTGGAAGACTTTTCCAAATTTGATCATTGCCTAAAACCCAACACATTCATTTATGTGAGAGAGGGTATAAAATAGTTAGAAAATCATTTGTTTTAAAGCCAGAGAAGCCTAAGATCCTATGCTAGTTCTGATAGTAGCTGTTTGGCTTTGCGTAAATTACTTAACCTCAGTTTCCTCATCTGCAAAATGGGATAATAATACTTAACCTATAAGGAAATTATGATTTAGCCTGACCAGGCAGTGGCACAGTGGGTAGAGTGTCAGACTGAGATGCAGAGGACCCAGGTTCACAATCTTGAGGTCGCCGGCTTGAACGCAGGCTCTCCAGCTTGAGCATGGGGTCACTGGCTTGAGCATAAGATCATAGACATGACCCCATGGTTGTTGACTTAAAGCCCAAGGTCTCTGGCTTGAGCAAGGGGCCACTTGCTCTGCTGTAGCCCCCCCCCACCCCATCAAGGCACATATAAGAAAGCCATCAATGGCCTGACCAGGCAGTGGCGCAGTGGATAGAGTGTTGGACTGGGATGCGGATGACCCACGTTCGAGACCCCGAGGTCACCAGCTTGAGTGCGGGCTCATCTGGTTTGAGCAAAGCTCACCAGCTTGGACCCAAGGTCACTGGCTTGAGCAAGGGGTTACTCGGTTTGCTGTAGCCCCACCATCAAGGCACATATGAGAAAGCAATCAATGAACAACTAAGGTGTCGCAAGGAAAAACTGATGATTGATGCTTCTCATCTCTCTGCGTTCCTGTCTGTTCCTATCTATCCCTCTTTCTGACTCTCTCTCTGTCTCTGTAAAAAAAAAAAAAGAAAGCCATCAATGAACAACTAAGGTGCTGCAACAAAAAACTGATGCTTCTCATCTCCCTTTCTGTCTATCTGTCCGTACCTGTCCCTCTCTCTGTCTCTTTCTGTGTCTTTATTATAAAAAAAAAGGGGGGGGGGAGAATCATGATTTAGACACATGGTAGGTATTCCTCAAAGGATGTGGGTGTTTAACAGATGGTAGCATTGATTATCACTCATTCACTTCTTTCTAATTATTTCTTTATTCACCAAAACAAACCTTGATTGAATGTCTACAGTGTATCTGAGAGGAATGAGATATGACCCCTGCTCCTGAGGATCTTTTGGTTTAGCATACTGGTTTATGGGTGATACTAAGAGTTTTAGTCAATCTCTTGCAATATTATGCAAATTTTTGTATATCCGTGAATATATGTATTTGTCTGGAAAGAAGGTTTATAAGTTGGAGCAGATTCTCAGCAATATCTGTAACACCCCAAAAGCTCAGAACTTCTTTTGGCCATCTCCACCTTGATTTTCTGCCGTAAGTGCTTGTTGTTTATACCACTTATTGTGACCTAAACATATAATGATTACACTATTGTTTAGCTGTTTGATAGAAATGTATTCCCTTCTCTCCCCAGCCATTTGAACTGGGATAGGGATTGTGCTTACATTTTTAAAAAGCTTTATTGAGATATAATTCTAGCACCATACAATTCACTCATTTAAACTATACAATTTAATGGCTTTTAATATATTCAGAGTTGTGCACCCATCATTACAATCAGTTTTAGTACATTTTCATTACTAAAATGAAACCCCCTGTCCTTTGGCTGTTATCCCCAGACCCTCAGCCACTAATCCACTTTCTTTCTCTGTAGATTTGCCTATTCCCAGGATTTCACATAAATGTAGTCATACAATAATTTGGCTCTTATGACTGGTTGGTTTCACTTAGCATAATGTTTTTGTTTATTTGCTTGTTTGTTTTTTTTGCAAGAGAGAGACAGACAGAAAAGGAGAGAGATGAGAAGCGTCAACTTATAGTAGTGGCACTCCTAGTTGTTCATTGATTGCTTCTCATACATATCTTGATGGGGGGGGGGCGCCAGCAGAGCCAGTGACCCCTTGCTCAAGCCAGTGACCTTGGGCTTCAAGCCAGCAACCTTTGGGCTCAAGCTAGAAAGCCTGTGCTCCAGATGAGCCCACACTCAAGCTGGTGACTTCAAGGTTTTGAATCTGGGACCATAGTGTCCCAGTTCGACGCTCTATCCACTGTGCCACCATCTGGTCAGGCTTACTTAGCATAATGTTTTTGAAGTTCATCCATGTTGTTACATTTTGTTTTAATATTCTCTTTAATTTTCAGCACAGTAGTTGGCACATAATCTTTTTTTTTTTTTTTTATAAGAAATTTTTTTTTTTTTTTTTAAAGATTTTATTTATTCATTTTAGAGAAGGGGGAGAGAGAGGAGGGGGAGGTGCAGGAAGCATCAACTCCCATATGTGCCTTGACTGAGCAAGCCCAGGGTTTCGAACCGGCGACCTCAGCGTTCCAGGTCAACGCCTTATCCACTGCGCCACCACAAGTTAGGCCCACATAATCTTTTCTTTATTCTTTTTCTTTATTTTTTACTTTTTTAGTGAGAGAGAGAGACAGGAAGGGTGAGAGATGAAAACTGTCAACTCGTAGTTGTGTCACTTTAGTTCATTACTTTTCATACTTGCCTTGACCAGAGGGCTGCAGCCAAGCCAGAGACCCCTTGATCAAGCCAGCGATCTCAGGCTCAAGCCAGCAATCTTGGGCTTTAAGCCAGCAACCTTTGGGCTCAAGCCAGCGACCATGAGATTATGTCGATGATCCCACACTCAATCCGGTGACCCCGCACTTAAGCTGATGAGCCTGTACGCAAGCTGGCTGAGCCCACACTCAAGCCACATGAGCCTGTGCTCAAGCTGGTGACTTCAGGGTTTTGAACCTTGGACCTCAGCATCCCAGGTCAATGCTCTATCCACTGCACAACTACTGGTCAGTCAGCACAGAATAGTCTTTTTAAAAACTAAACTTTATTTTAGGCCCTGGCTGGTGGCTCAGTAGATAGAGCAGTGGCCAGCCTATGGACATCCTGCATTTGATTCCCAGTCAGGGCACACAGGAGAAGCAACCATCTGCCTCTTCCCTTCTCCCTCTCCCTCTCCTCTCCCTCTTCTCTTCCTGCAGCCAGTGGCCCGATTGGTTCGAGCATGGCCCCTAGTGTTTTGGATAGCTCCATTGGAGTGCATCGGCATCGGGCACTAAAAATAGCTGGGTACTCAAGCATTGGCCCCAGATGGGGTTGCTGGGTGGATCCCAAGTCTGCCTCATTATCTCCCCTCCTCTCACCTGAAAAAGAAAATAAATAAATAAATAAACATTATTTTAGAATAGTTTTAGAATTATCAATACAAAAAAGTTGCAAAGATAGTACAGAGAATTCCAGTGTACTGCACATCTAGTTTTCCCTATTATCTTACATTAGTGTGGTACTGTGACAGTTTCTTAGGTTTTCCTTTATTTCTGTATAAAGGGCTTAAAAATTTTTTTTTAAATACTACCAAACCTTTATTTACATAGTATGTTATTAGTCCAAGAGGAGACAGACAAAACAATGTCATAGAATAGAAAGTACAAAAATAGAACAAGCATATATAGATATTTGATATATAATGAAGGTGACATTTTAAATTACTTAGCAAAAAAGGTGGACTTTTATTTCTTTTTTAGCTTTTTATTAATTTTATTTTTTTAATGGGGCAACATCAATAAATCAGGATACATATATTCAAAGATAACAAGTCCAGGTTATCTTGTCGTTCAATTATGTTGCATACCCATCACCCAAAGTCAGATTGTCCTCTGTCACCTTCTATCTAGCTTTCTTTGTGCCCCTCCCCCTCCCCCTTTCCCTCTCCCTCTCCCCCCTCCCCCTGTAACCACCACACTCTTATCAATGTCTCTTAGTTTCACTTTTATGTAAAGGGCTTAAAATTTAATGATTGATTTTTAGTTGGAGAGGGAGAGAGAGAAAATGAGAGAGAGAGAAGCATCGATTTGCTGTTCCACTTATTCATACTGTTATTGGTTGATTCTTGTATGTGCCCTGACTGGGACTCAATCCTGCAACCTTGGCATGTTGGAAGAACACTCTAACCAACTGAGCTACCTGGCCAGGGCTAAAAGGCTTTTAACACATACATATCGAAGGAATTGAAACTTACCCATAGTGGACAGAATTTTCTCTTTATGTTGTGAGACCTTAAAGACAGTATTTATTATCATGTTACTTTATAGAAAGACTTCTATGTTAAACACTCCCTAAATAAAGCTATCCTTTATTTTTTCAGTAGGTGCCCAGTAGGACAGATTGAGATTGAAAGCACTGAGATGGCCAGAACCTCAGGCTTCCATTGCTACTGCCTCCTCTCGTTATTGTTTTGTTGATGTTGGTATCACTATTATTACTATTGAGAGAGACAGTATGCTGTAATAGAGGCATAGCCTTTGGAGTAAAACAGTTCTCTTAACTACTTATTAGCTCTAATTTCTTGGACTATAAAGTCAATGGGCCTTGGTGGCCTCACCTATAAAATTGCTTTGCAGTGTTTTAAGGATTAGGGAAGAAGTTAAGAGGGTCTGTCACATGGTTCCTGTTCTTGGCAAAAGCATAATAGTTATTGATCAATATTAGAAAAAAATAGATCAAATTGGGATGGGGAAATAAGGATTTTTAAAAAGGCAGCATGTAAATGTTAGAAGGAGAATGCAGGGTGCTGAGGAAGAAGCCCATTTGTGCAGAGAGAGAGAGAAGGGGTGCAGATGGGAACCAGAGGTGAGGGGCTTTTGCGAGCTCCACTAAGACTGGTGGGGCCTTTGATTCTAGGAGAAACAAGAGAAGATTCTCCTGGTTGTGGAACCGGATAATGTGTCAGTAGCTTTGTGAGCTCTGAATGAATGAAGAGAGAAGTGTTTTTCCTGTGTGTTTGCTGGTCAGCTGGTGCAAGACTTTAATAAAGAATGGCCCACCAGGCCCTGGCCGGTTGGCTCAGCGGTAGAGCGTCGGCCTGGCGTGCGGGGGACCCGGGTTTGATTCCCGGCCAGGGCACATAGGAGAAGTGCCCATTTGCTTCTCCACCCCCCTTCCTCTCTGTCTCTCTCTTCCCCTCCCGCAGCCAAGGCTCCCTTGGCCTCTGCCCCAGGCGCTAGAGTGGCTCTGGTCGCGGCACAGCGACGCCCCGGAGGGGCAGAGCATCGCCCCCTGGTGGGCAGAGCTTCGCCCCTGGTGGTCGTGCCGAGTGGATCCCGGTCGGGCGCTTGCGGAGTCTGTCTGACTGTCTCTCCCCGTTTCCAGCTTCAGAAAAATACAAAAAAAAAAAAAAAAGAATGGCCCACCAAAAAAAAAAAGGCAGCATGTAAAAAGGACTTCTAGGTGTTTTTTTGTTGTTGTTGTTGTTTTTTTGTATTTTTCTGAAGTTGGAAATGGGGAGGCAGCCAGACAGACTTCTGCATGCGCCCGACCGGAATCCACCCGGCATCCGGCATGCCCACCAGGGGGCGATGCTCTGCCCATCTTGGGCCTCGCTCTGTTGCAACCAGAGCCATTCTAGTGCCTGAGGCAGAGGCCACAGAGCCATCCTCAGCGCCCGGGCCAACTTTGCTCCAATGGAGCCTCGGCTGCGGGAGGGGAAGAGAGAGACAGAGAGGAAGGAGAGGGGGAGGGGTGGAGAAGCAGATGGGTGCTTCTCCTGTGTGCCCTGGCCGGGAATCGAACCTGGGACTCCTGCACGCCAGGCCAACGCTCTACCACTGAGCCAATCGGCCAGGGCCGGGGCTTCTAGTTTTTGAGCATTTTCTGCAGTGGCTGGAATAAGAAAAAAATATGACCTGGATTTACCTGCATGTTTGGTATTAACTATAGGACAGCTTCTTTGCTGGACAAGAGTCTTTGGGTCCTTTTGGTTTATGTACTATGGGTTTCTAGCCTCTGTGAAGAGGTGCTTGGAAATTTATCAGTCCTTAGATTGTTCTAATGTGGCTGTTTTGCTGTAGGTGCTGTGTTTGAAGAATGGTATCATTTTTAAGCAAGTCTTTCCCCACTTAAGGTAAGGATATTAATAACAGTAGTTAAATATAGTTAATATTTGCATTTTGCTAAGTAGTTTACACAACATTTTTTCATTATCTCCACTTGCATGTCTACAAGCATCTCAGGTGTGAACTCGGCCATTATGCTCTTTCACCAGCCTCAGTGAATGACAATTCCGTTCATCTGGTTGCTTAGACTAAAATGCTTGGAGTCATCCTTGATATTGCTATTACTGTACCTCTACATCCAATTTTTTTTGTTCTCTTTGTATTAATAATGATTTTATTTACATCTATTATTCTATATTAGTGATTTTTTTCTTTCTTTTTCTTTTTTAATTGAATTTATTGTAGTAACACTGGTTAACAAAATTATACAGGTTTCAGGTGCACAATTCTTCATACATTTTCAGGTGCACAATTCTGCACACATCTTCTGTACATTTTATTGTGTGTTCACCCTCCCCGCATATCCAATCCTTTAACAAATCCTATTAGTTCAACTTTTGAAATATTACCGAATTAGGCCCTGGCTTGTTGGCTCAGTGGTAGAGTGTCAGCCCGGCGTATAGAAGTTCCGGGTTTGATTTTGGTCAGGGCACACAGGAAAAGTGACCATCTGCTTCTCCCCTGCCCTTCACCTCCTGCAACTATGGCTTGAATGGGCAAGTTGGCCCTGGGCACTGAGTATGGCTCCATGGCCTTGCCTTAGTTGCTAAAATAGCTTAGTTGCTGAACAACGGAGTAGCAGGCTCAGATGGGCAGAATATCAGCCCTAGATGGGGGTTTCTGGGTGGATCCCAGTTAGGGCACATGTGATTGTCTGTCCACCTCCCTACCTCTCACTTCATTAAAAAAAGAAAAGAAGGCCCTGGCCGGTTGGCTCAGTGGTAGAGCATCGGCCTGGCATGCAGAAGTCCCGGGTTCGATTCCCGGCCAGGGCACACAGGAGAAGCGCCCATCTGCTTCTCCACCCCTCCCCCTCTCCTTCCTCTCTGTCTCTCTCTTCCCCTCCGCAGCGAGGCTCCATTGGAGCAAGGATGGCCCGGGCACTGGGGATGGCTCCTTGGCCTCTGCTCCAGGCGCTAGAGTGGCTCTGGTCGCAACAGAGCGACGCCCCGGAGGGGCAGAGCGTCGCCCCCTGGTGGGTGTGCCGGGTGGATCCCGGTCGGGCGCATGCGGGAGTCTGTCTGTCTCTCCCCGTTTCCAGCTTCAGAAAAAATACAAAAAAATACAAAAAAAAAAAAAAGAAAGAAAGAAAAGAAAAGAAAGGAAATATCACAGAATTAAACAAATTTTCACTTCCAGTTTCAGGTCTTATATTTTCTGTTTGCTAAACTACTAGGAACCAGCTCCCTATCTTCTTACCTACCATCATCCTGCCTTCTAACAAGTCTCCCTGTTTTCACTTTTGTCTTTTATTCTTCACGCTAAAATCATTGTGATTCTTTTTTTTTTTTTAATTTTTCCTAAGTGAGAAGCGGGACACAGAGAGACAGACTCTTGCATGCACCCTGACCAAGAGTCACCCAGCAGACCTCCTACCAGGTGATGCTCTGTTGCTTGGCAACTGAGCTATTTTAGCACCTGAGGTGAGGCCATGGAGCCATCCTCAGCGCCCAAAGCCAACTTGTTTCAACCAAGACAAGGCTGCAGGAATAGAAGAAAGGGATAGAGAGGGAGAAGGGAGAGAGGGAGAGGTGGAGAAGCAGATAGTCACTTCTCCTATGTGCCCTGACTGGGAATTGAACCTGGAACATCCACACACCAGGCTGACACTCTACCACTGAGCCAGCTGGCCAGGACCAGAGTGATTCTTTTAAAATCAAGTAAGCTCCCCTGGCCAGTTGGCTCAGTGGTAGAGCGTCAGCCTGGCGTGCAGGAGTCCCGGGTTCGATTCCCGGCCAGGGCACACAGGAGAAGCGCCCATCTGCTTCTCCACCCCTCCCCCTCTCCTTCCTCTCTGACTCTCTCTTCCCCTCCTGCAGCCGAGGCTCCATTGGAGCAAAGTTGGCCTGGGCGCTGAGGATGGCTCTGTGGCCTCTGCCTCAGGCGCTAGAATGGCCCTGATTGTGGCAGAGCAACGCCCAAGATGGGCAGAGCATCGCCCCGTGGTGGGCGTGCCGGGTGGATCCCAGTCGGGCGCATGCGGGAGTCTCTCTGTCTGCCTCCCTGTTTCCAGCTTCGGAAAAATGCAAAAAATAAAAATAAAAATAAAATAAAATAAAATAAAATAAAATCAAGTAAGCTCATGTCACCTCTCTCAGAGCTCTTCAATCTTAATCAGAATCAGATCTACAATGGTTACCATGGCTTACAAGCCTTTATATGATCTGTTCTCTTGTTGTGTACTACTACTTCCTCAGCTCTAGTCACACTGGCTCCCTTTCTATTCCTTGATGATCTGAGCACTCTCCTGCCTGGGGATCTTTGCACATTCTCGCCATAGATATCTATATGGTTTGCCTTCTGACTTTATTCAGGTTTGTGCCCAAATGTCATCTTATCAGAGAGGCCTTCCCTGACTACCCTTCCATCAATCTCTATCCCCTTACCTTGCTTTATTTTTCATAGCAGATATCACCGTCTGACACACTTTATATATATGAATGTATATATATACTTAAATTATCTGTCTTCCTCACCCTGCTTACTGGAATATAAGTATCATATGGATTAAGACTTTGCTAGTTTTGTTTACTACTGTATCCCTAGGGCCTAGAATGGTGTCTGACACATAGTAGGCATTTAATAAATATTTGTTTAATTAATTAATAACTTCATAATAGTCTAGTGAAACAAGTGATGTTATCTCAGTTTTCTGCATAAATAATTCAGAATTGTTAATTGATGACATAGCTAATATGAGTTGGAGTTAGAATTCAAACCTGTATTGCATATACAGTATGCTACTTCTCCATTATTTTTTTTAGATGATAATGAAGAGCATTTGGTAGTTTATTTATTTCTCTATTCAGTAGATATCCACTAAGTGTCTTATGTGTGGCAGTCACATGCTATGAAATAACAAATTGAATATCTTCCTGGACCATAGGACACTCATAAGCCTGGATGATTTTTTTTAGTCCTTTACATTTTTTGAAGACTTTTTCCTCTTATTGCCTTTCCATCTTAATCTATTTTTCCATTAACCAGTCAACTATTAAATATGCACTTACTTGGTACCATGTTAGGCATTTTACATGTTCTCTATAATCTTAACCAAAAGATCTTAACCAGAAAAATATAAATATTGTTATTTTACAAAAGAGGAAATAGGCTCTGAGAGTTTAAGATAGATTTTCAGTCCCATGAGATTGTACTATTATCTGTGTTGTAAAAATGAGATAACAATTGCAGAGATATAAAACAACTTGCCTAAGGTCACAGTTTTGAAATGGTGGAGTCAGCATTTAATTACAGATCATCTTGTCTCTATCTTGTCCCACAGTTTAGTGTCAAAGCTTTGCAGGATCCTAGACTAAAATATTCTGATTACCTACTCAGCCAAACAGAACCATTTTATTCTTCTCCATGTTCTCTGGCTTCTGTATCCAGTCTGGCTCTCATTGCTGTTCCTTCCTCTCTGTCCTCCCTGAGCATGTTCTAATAATGAAAGGCCATTACAAGAACCAAATCGCTGGTTCTCTTGCCTCAATCTCACCTCTCCCATTCATTTCTCACCTACTGCCAGGGTTAACGTTCTAAAACTTAAACTTGACTATATCACTCCTGTGCTTAAATTTTGCCAGGAGATTCCCACTACCTACACAGATTAAAGACCAAACTCCTTAGCACAGTGTACAAAGTTTTTCATAATCTGGACCCTGATTACCACTTTCCCCCTGTTCCCTTCTCTGGCTTAAATTCCATTTATATCCAGCTACTTACTGTTCCTAAAACATACCACTTTTATCTCTCTGCTTAGAATGCTTTACCTGTAAGGGTAAATAATCAAGAACAGCTCGTTTTTAAAGCTCAGCTCAAATAGTTTCACCTTCCAGGTGGAAATGATCACACTTTCCTTTGTGCTTCACCAAATCTTGTACACGTTTTTGTTTTGGATTAGTACTACATTGTGGCTTGCATTTGTTACGTATAGTATCTCTCACCCAACTAGAGACATTTACTTATTTTTGTATCCTCAAGACCTAGCACATTGTCTGGCACATAGTAAGTACTTAATATTTCTGGAAAGGAGAGAAGGAGAGAATAAGGAAATATCTAGCATTGACTTATCCTTAATGAGGAGTATACAAGTTTTGATAACTGTGCAAATAAATAGTAGGTATCTAATTGTATTCAACGTACTCTTTCCCTCTTTTTAGGTTCAAAACTTCAGGAGAGAATCCCATATGTTCTTCAGGTAAGCATTTATTTCCTGGTGTAGTCTGCCTGCATTAAGAGACTTTCTAACAGTGATAATTTTGGCTAGACGGATGCCTAACATAGCTTTGAGAAGAGTGGCTGGGACCAGATCTGAGCCTTTACATTGAATAGGACAGTAGGTGCGAACATAAAGTAATGTTAACAGCAAGAGATCTGCAGTTAGTTGGATTCCAAATCAACCACATATTTATATGGGACCTTTGCCTACCTCCCCATAGCTTGGTTTCCTCACTTAAAAAATGGGGATTCCTCACTTAAAAAATTATAGAATAACTACAGTGAATTACTTGAAGATTCAATGAGATTGAACACATAAAGTGCTCAAAAATGTTAGGTGTTTTGTGTAAGGTATTTTTCCCCGCCGAGAAGGAAGGAATGGGCCAGAGCCACAAAGTGTGGAATAGCAAACGGCTTTATTGAGTACAGAGCGCATCCCGCCCGGCAAGGTTTCCTGGCCCCGAAGAAAGAAAGATGGAGGAGATGGAGGCTAGGGAAGTTGCACGGATTAAACCGCGTGGGAGATATTTAAAGGGTCCCTCTAGGGAAGTGGAGCTAACATGACGTGGTGAAATCCCACTGGCTGGCAGACGATGGCTTTTTTCCAAACGGTTCCTGTGAAGCCTCCTTTTGGCGCACTTGGTTGTGGGCGGTCCTAGCCAAAGTTCTCGGGTCTGAGTTCCCCACGTGACCATCCCCCATTATCCACCGACCTTACATTTTGTTTTTGTTATTATTTGTATTATTAGTGCTACTATTCCAGACCTGTCTTTCATGTCTGTCATCTCAAAGGTTAGGATTTTGTCTAAAATGAATGTCCATTCAATCTGATTGACTCAATAAACTTTAATCTGTTTCAACCTAATGACTTGCCATTTTCGCTTTGTGTATTATGTGAGAAATTTGAAAGCTGTTGTTGTATTTTAATGACATCTCTCATTTGTCTAAAGAGTATCAGAGCAAAGGAATGGGAGTAAAGAAGGGAACTAACATTTACTGAGTGCCTAATATGTGCCAGGCAGTGTAAAAGAGGTTTTATATTTGTTAATTATTTCAGATGTATAGAGAATCACCATTTCTTCTAGCCCCAAAACCCAGCATCACAAAATATGGGATTCTTTTTATTATTCATTCTCTCAACAAATATTTATTGTACCAGGATCTGTTTTAGATGTTGGGGCTACGAAATTAAGAGGGTACAGTTGTTGCCATTTGGAAGCTAACAGTCTTGTAAGAAGTAATTTTTTACATAGGTACTAAACTCATAGACCTTGACCATAGAGAATAATTTCTGAATTTGACTCCAAAGGCAAGGGAAGTAAAGGCAAAAATAAATGAATGAGACTATCTCAAACTAAAAAGCTTCTGCACAACGAAAGAAACTGACAACAAAACAAATAGCCAACTAAATGGGAGATAATATTGCAAACAACAACTCAGATAAGGGGTTAATTTCCAAAATATATAAAGAACTCACAAAGCTCAGCAACAAACAAGCAAACAATCCAATTAGAAAATGGGGAGAGGACCTGAACAGACACTTCTCCCAAGAAGACATACAAATGGCCAACAGATATATGAAAAGATGCTCATCTTCACTAGCTATTCGAGAAATGCAAATCAAAACTACAATGAGATACCACCTCACACCTGTTAGATTGGCAATTGTCAACAAGACAGGTAATAACAAGTGTTGGAAAGGCTGTGGAGAAAAAGGAACCCTCATCCACTGTTGGTAGAAATGCAAATTAGTACAAACATTATGGAAGAAAGTATGGTGGTTCCTCAAAAAATTAAGAATAGAACTACCATATGACCCAGCAATCCCTCTAATGGGTATCTATCACCAAAACTTGAAAACGTTGGTATGTAAAGACACATGCACCCCAGTGTTCATCGCAGCATTATTCACAGTGGCTAAGACATGGAAACAACCAAAGTATCCTTTGATAGAGGATTGGATAAAGATGTGGTACAATAGAATACTATTCAGCCATAAGAAATGATAACATAGTGTCATTTACGACAACATAGATGGACCTTGAGAACATTATAGTGAGTGAAATAAGTAAATCAGAAAAAGCTAAGAACTGTATGATTTCACATGTAGGTTGGATATATATATATATATATATATATATATATATATATATTTAAAGTATCAATGTTAAATCCTGTTTTTTTTAATTTTTATTTATTTTTTTACAGAGACAGGGAGTGAGTCAGAGAGAGGGATAGACAGGGACAGACAGACAGGAACGAAGAGAGATGAGAAGCATCAATCGTTAGTTTTCCATTGCACGTTGCAACACCTTAGTTGTTCATTGATTGCTTTCTCATATGTGCCTTGACCGTGGGCCTTCAGCAGACCGAGTAACCCCTTGCTGGAGCCAGTGATCTTGGGTTCAAGCTGGTGGGCTTTTGCTCAAACCAGATGAGCCTGCGCTCAAACTGGCGACCTCAGGGTCTCAAACCTAGGTCCTCTGCATCCCAGTCCCGAGGCTCTATCCACTGCGCCACCGCCTGGTCAGGCTAGGTTGGATATTAAACTGAGACTCATGAACATAGATAAAATTGAAGCAGTAGCCTGACCTGTGGTGGCGCAGTGGATCAAGTGTTGACCTGGAATGCTGAGGTTGCCAGTTCAAAACCCTGGGCTTGCCCGGTCAAGGCACATATGGGAGTTGATGCTTCCTGCTCCTCCCCGCCTTCTCTCTCTCTCTCTCTCTCTCTCTCTCTCTCTTCTCTAAAATGAATAAATAAATAAATATAAATAAAAATCTTCTTAAAAAACAAAATTATATAAAAAAAAAGTGAAGCAGTTACCAGGGGGAGGGGGATGGGAGAAGAGTATGAGGGAGGGGATGGGGAGAAGGGTGTAAAGAGGGACAAATATAATGTGACGGAAAATGATTTGACTTTGAGTGATGGGTGTACAACACCCATCATCAACAGTTCAAATGCTATAGAAATTTTCATCTGAAACCTATGTGCTCTTATTGATCAATGTCACCCTGTTAATTTTCTAAATAAAAAATAAAATTTTTTCCCCAAGAATACTACTGTGAACACTTATGTACCCACCACTTAGATTTAACTATTCTTAACATTTTGCTTTCTATATCAAACAATATAATATTTCACCTTTAAATACTTCAGCATGCATTTCTAGAAATAAGGATATTCTCTACATTCTGTTAAAGAGACACCAAACCATTGTCTCACACAACAAAGATGTCACTGGTGACCTTAGTGACGGCAGTGTCTTTGTAGGTGGGATTGGTCTGTGTGGAAATCAACCGAGTGGACAAGTGGATGGGAGTTCAGGAGTTAGAGAAAGTTATTATAGACAATATTTTCACAAAGTTTGACTTTGAATGAGATGAGAGAAAGTTGGCAGGAGATAGAGAGGGGTATGTGGCTCAGGAAAGTTTTTATTTTAATGGGTATTTTTCACCTAATTACACTTTTTATTTTGGAAGGTATAAACAGAGCAAAAAATATAACGTCAAATAAACCCAGTTTTGGAAATTAACATTTAAAAATGTTTTTAATTAATTGATTGAGTTTAGAGAGAGAGGGAAAGAGAGCAACATCAATTTGTTGTTTCACTTATTTATGCATTCATTGGTTGATTATTGTATGTGCCCTGACTTGGGTTTGAGCCTGCAACTTTGCCTGTGGGACAATGCTCTATAACCAACTGAGCTATCTGTCCAGGGGGCAGTTAACATTTTGTTAGACTTTCTTTTTCTTTTTGTGTAAAAAAAAAGAATTATGTTTAAGTCCTATTATTCCCTAGCTGTGGTTTCATCCCTTACCTCTCAACCAGAGGCAAAGTTCATTTTGAACTGCACTGTATTCTGAGGAGTCTTTTTTAAAAATTCATGTTAAAATTATCAACTGTTAAAAAGTCCTAAATATATTCATATGATAAGTTTAATTTTCTTCTATTTCCTAGCCTTATGCCCCACACTGATAGCAATTTCTTATTCCTGTATATTTTTCAAGAAAGTTTTGTACATATTATGTACATTTATATAATATGTTTTTATGATATATCTTAAAGTTGGGCATTTAGGTTGTATTTAGTTTCTTCTATTTGAACAAATGCAGCAGCAACCATTTTTATACTTCTTTGTAAACTTGTTACTATACATTTGTAAGATAAATTCCTGGAACTGAAATTGCTGAATCAATAGATTGTGAATTGAAAATTTTGATAAATATCATCAGATTGCCCTTCAGAGAAGTTGTATTAATTTACATTTCTATTTTCTGGCCAAAACTGGATTTTATAAAATATCTTATTTTTTTTGCTCATGAAAAATTATGTCTCTTTGTAATTTGCATTTTTTGAGTTTGTCATCTTTTCCTATTTTTATTGGCCATTTGTTTTTATTTCCTTGTGAACTGCCTGTTTAAATTTTTTGTCCATTTTTCTATTTCTTGTTTGTTTTTTCATTTTTGATCTGTAATAATATTTATATGGTTTCTATATAATAAGGAAATATGCATTTTCTGTCATATATAATTTGTATTGTTTCCAGTCATATGTCCCTTGACTTTGTTTTTGTGATTTTTGCTAAATAGAAATCTTAAATTTTTATACAGATGAGTTTATTAAGCTTTCATTTCTAGACTTTCTTTCATGCTTAGGAAGATCTTCTGTATGGCAAGATTTAAAAAAAATATATTCTTTATGTTATCTTTTTGTATTTTTTTTTTAAATATGTAGTCTATCCAGAAATAGGACTGAGTAGAGATGCAATTTTTCTTGCAAAACGAGTGAGTAGTCAGTTGTTTCAGCATTAAAACATCCATTTTTTCATGTTCACTTCAGCAGCACATATACTAAAATTGGGACGATACAGAGAAGATTAGCACAGCCCCTGTGCAAGGATGACATGCAAATTTGGAAAGCGTTCCATATTTTAAAAAAACAAAAAATACCCATCTTTTTCCCATAGGTTTGCAAATGTCACCTAAACTTCCATATAGATCCAGGACTATTTTAATTTTGTTTTATTTTATTGATCTGTCTGTATATTTGATGGAAGTACCAAGCTGTTTTAATTCTAGTGGTTACTATAGTTTAGTAGTATATTTTATTATTTGATAGCTACCTAATTCTGAGGGGTTTTTTTGTTTTGTTTTTAAAGCTAAGATCAAGTAGGGCATGTTAAATGCTATTGGAAAAGCTCAATAGCCTGACCTGTGGTGGTGCAGTGGATAAATCATCGACCTGGAAAGCTGAGGTCGCTGGTTCAAAACCCTGGGCTTGCCTGGTCAAGGCACATAGGAGAGTTGATGCTTCCTGCTCCTCCCCCTGTTCTATCTCTTCCTCTCTCTCTAATAAAAATGAATAAATAAGCCCTGGCCGGTTGGCTCAGTGGTAGAGCGTCGGCCTGGCGTGCAGGAGTCCCGGGTTTGATTCCTGGCCAGGGCACACAGGAGAAGCACCCATCTGCTTCTCCACCCCTCCCCCTCTCCTTCCTCTCTGCCTCTCTCTTCCCCTCTGGCAGCCAAGGCTCCATTGGAGCAAAGATGGCCCGGGCGCTGAGGATGGGTCTGTGGCCTCTGCCTCAGGCACTAGAATGGCTCTGGTTGCAACAGAGTGACGCCCCAGATGGGCAAAGCATCGCCCCCTGGTGGGTATGCTGGGTGGATCCCAGTTGGGCGCATGCAGGAGTATGTCTGACTGCCTCCCCGTTTCCAACTTTAGAAAAATACAAAAAAAAAAAAAAAAAAAAAAGAATAAATAAAATCTAAAAAAAAATGGAAAGGCCCAATAGTGATTCTTCTGAAGAGATAGGTAGAAAGTAATAATTTACTCAGTTTCATATTTGGTGAAATTTAAATTGTCTCCAAGAATTTCTAATATAAACAACACTATGATGAATATCCTTGTACATTAGAATTTGTGTCCTTGTCTGATTATTTACTTAGGACACATTTCTGTAAGTCAAACTGTTAAGTCAAAGAAAATGCACATTTTTAAAGCTATTGGTGTGCATTACCAAATTGCTCTCCAGAAAGGTTGCACCACTTTATACTTCTTTGGTATTTGAGAATCCCTTTTTATATACTTATCAATATTGTTATTTTTAAAATATTTGCTAATATTGTAAGTTGAAAAACACTGTACCTTATATTTGTCATCTGCATGTCTTTGATTAATAGTTGCTTGAACACGTTTTCATACTGGCCATTGATGTTTTCCTTTGCCCATTTTCAACTGTTAGGGAATGCCAGTGTCTAGAAGGCTCCAAGGCCCAGGGTGACTCACCAGTGTTGGCATGCCAAGATAATTCTACTTGAAAAGTTGTCAGCCTTTTCTCAGCTTGATCTCAGACTAAGATCAAGCATAGCACCTGTTCTTATCAGTTTACTTGAAAAGCTGGCATTTTTCTTGGGTTCCTTGAAATATCTTTAAAGTTAGAAATTTCAAAGCTGAATTATAATGATGTTCAGGAAAAAAAGTAGGGAGCAGTAACCTATTCCTACCTTCACCCATTAAACTCTCTGGGGCCCTGGGTACTGTACCAGGTGCTCTCTCCAAGGTATGGACCTAATTGTAGTAAGCGTCCTTTTCTTACTGATTTAAACATAATAGAGAAGTAGAAGTAAACATTTATAAAGAGGTCTAAAGAAGTTAAGTGAAGGGAAATCAGAGTCCTCTCATTACAGCATGAGCAAAAGGTGAACTCAGGCTTTGGCCAGTTGGTTCAGTGGTAGAGTGTCCGCCCCATGTGTGGAAGTCTCAGGTTTAATTCCTGGTCAGGGCACACAGAAGTGAACATCTATCTGTTTCTCCACCCTTCCCCCTCCCCTTTCTCTCTCTCTCTCTTCTCCTCTCACAGCTATGTATGGCTCAAATGGTTCCAGCAAGTTGGCCTTGGGCGCTGAGGATGGCTCCATGGCCTTGCCTCAGGTGCTAAAGTAGCTCGGTTGCTGAGCAGTGGAGCCATGGCCCCAGATGGACAGAATATCAAAGGGTAGGGGGCTTGCCAGGTGGCTCCTGGTTGGGGTGCATTCAGGAGCCTGTCTCTCTGCCTCCCTGCCTCTCACTTTCAAAAAAAGAGGTAGAGTCAGAGAAACATGGTATGTTGCAGTCCAAGTAGTTCAGAGTAATTAAAAAACCTGGAAAAACAAACAAACATACAATTAGCTTCCAGGGCCAAATCATTGCAGTTTGTCTTGGTAAACTATTCCAAGAACCTTAAAAAACACACACATATATATGTGTGTGTATACATATATATACATATACATATTGTAAAACCTTTTGTGTTATTATAAGACCTTTTGTATAAATAAAAAAGAAAACTTAGATGCCACTCACCATTTTTAAGTACACAGAACTCAATAACCCTCCAGTGATTTCAAAAAGCAGGACCGAAAGTGATCTTTGAGATGATGACATATCTCAGGTAAAAGCTCCACAAATGCTTGCTGTGGCCTCTCATCTACTGGGATTCCTTGGCAAAGAAGCATTTTCAAATTCAGTTTGGGGCCATTCCTATAATTAGAGCAGCTGTTTAATTAAGAAGCTGATTCAAACTGCTGTTAAATGAACCATTTTTCTTCTTAAATGAAAGGTTTTGGTCAACTTACAAGTGGTTAAACTGCTTAATTAGCCAGTTGTTTGAATAATAAAATTTACAAGTTTGAAAGCCTCTGATTTCTGATAAATTCAACTGAATTCCCCCTTACTTTGTGTCATTAAGCTGGATTTCCTGCTGTCACATTAACTTTGCAACCTCCTGAGAGAAAAGGCAACTCTTTTCACTGAAAAGACACAAAACCCCAGGGTTTCAAAAAGAGGCTTTGAAATCTTTCAGTTAGCACCATTATAGGATGTAATCATATATGACATCTCCCATATCACACCCCTTCCTGTAAATGTGCCAGAGCCAACTGTCCTTCAATGTCCTTGTTTACTAAACTGGGTACTAAGCCCATCAATCTAGGAGGGAGAGTAAACAAATCACTTTAATCTTTAATTATTTCTCCTTCAAAATTGGAAGAACCATTTTTAGCAGGGCTATGCAGAAGGAAAAGAGGAAAACACTGGGATAGCCCCAGCTAAGAATTAATTACAGGACATTCTCTCCATTCAACAGACTGTGAGATACACCCTACCCAACACCTGGCAAATAGTATGTGCTCAGAAAGTGTGTATAACAAACAGTTGAAAGCAGTTGTTTGTATAAAAAATAATACGATTAATAAATAATAGTACAAGAATAAACTATGTGTTTCACATACTCACAACTGTAAACCTACTTTTGCCTCACCCTGTATCGTGCTTTACATATAGTACGGTAAGTACTTTTTTAAAAATTGTGTGTGTGCAATGAATAAGTGGTTGAATTAATGAAAGAGAATAACTTGATTAGGTCTGTGTTTAAAAAGGATTAATTTGTAAGCTCTAAAGGATGGAATAGAGAGAGGGATGGGGATACTTTGAGGTCACCAACAATAACTAAGCCAAGGCTACTCCTTGAATCTCCTATCCTTTCCATCTACACTCCCTCTCCCCACTCCCTTTTCCACACAACAACCAAAGTGATCTTTTAAAAACATATCAAACATATAATTTCCCTGCTTGTGGCTAGGCTGTTCAGTCTGAAATCCAAACCCTTAACAAGCCCACTGTGGTGTGTTCTGACCCACTGCTCTAGTCTCTGGTGGTCTCTGTGCCCCTCTCACTTTGTATCAGTTACACTGACAGCCTTTCTGTTCCTTGAACGTGCCAGAGCTGTGTCCCACATTGGAGCCTTTATGTATGCTATTTTCTCTGCCTGGAACATTTGTTCTCTATCTATTCACTTAATAAACTCCTATTTACCTCTCAGGTCTCAATTTATTTTATTTTTGAATAGGTAATACATGTACATGGAACAAGTTTTGTTTTTTTTTAAATTAAGTGAGAAGCAGGAAGGCTGAGAGATAGATTCCTGCATGTGCCCCAACCAGGATCTACTCAGCAAGCCCCCTACACTGTGATGCTCTGCCCATTTGGGGCTGCTATTCCATTGCTCAGCAACCGAACTACTTTAATACCTGAGACAAGGCCATAGAGCCATCCTCTGTGCTTGGGGCTGACTTGCTCTAACCATTCGAGCCATGGCTGTGGAAGGGGAAGAGAGAGAGAGACAAAGAGAGAAAGGGGAAGAGTGGAGAAGCAGATGGTTGCTTCTCCTCTGTGCTCTGACTGGGAATTGGACCCAGGACTTCCACACATCTGGCCTACACTCTACCGATGAGCCAAACGGCCAGGGTGGAACAAGTTTAAAAGATAAAAAAGAGGCCTTAGCTGTTGGCTCAGTATATAGAGTGTCAGCCTGGCGTATGGATGTTCTAGGTTCGATTCCTGGTCAGGGCACACAAGAGAAGCAGCCTTCTGCTTCTCTCCTCCTCCTCTCCTTTCTCTCCCTCTTCCCCTCCCACAGTCAGTGGTTTGATTGGTTCGAACAAACCTGGGTGGTGAGGATAACTCAGTTGATTTGAGCATTGCCCCCCCCCACGGGGAGTGGGGTTGTCAAGTGGATTCCAGTCGGGGTGCTTGTGGGAAAAAAAGAACATAAAATAAAAATAAACAGTAAGTGTCCCTGTCCTCCTGCCTTCTAGCCACTTCCTCTCCCTGGGGATAACCACTATTAACCTCTGAATTCTGGTCTCAGTTCACATTCATTTTTTTTCAGAGAGGCCTTCCCTGATACTCCAGTCTAAAATAGACCCACTGATTTTATTGCCATATCCCTCTTTGCTTTTTCTTTTTAGTATTTATCTCAACTTATAATTTTATATTTATTTTGTGACTATTCTGTTAATGATACCTTCCTCCCAGTAGATGCTTAACTCCATAAGCAGAGTAGACAAGTTCGCCTTGTCTACTTACATATCCCCAGCTCTTAGCACAGTGCTTGGCACATCGTAAGGATTTGATAATTAAGCCCTTCCTAAGCTTTGCCTGTTTCTGTAAACTCATCTCTTGCCACCTGCTCCTCATGTTCTGCCTTAAAAATTTCTGTCTCTTTCCCTCCCCATACTATGTTCTTTCCTCACTCTTAGTCATCTTTCAAGTTTTACTTAAAAGCCACCTGCTCTAAGAGTCTTTTCCCAATACCTCAAGTTTGTCATCAGTGCCCCACCCATGTATAGCCCTTATCACCCTGCATTGGTATTACTGTTTCCCCACTAGATCATAGGTTCTTTATTGCAGGAACTTTGCCCTTGTCCATTGTTATAGCCCCAGCTCTTAGGGCATTGCGTGGTACCAATAGTCCTGCCATAGATACTAGGTTGGTCATACACTGCACAGCTCTAGTGTGTGCCAATTCATGTGACTGTGAGGATATCATTGTCACTGGCTACCGTGATAGGAAATAGGTAATAAGTATTAAGTGAGTGAACATGCTTTTTTTTTTTTTAGATTTTATTTATTCATTTTTTAAAGAGAGGAGACAGAGAGAGAGAGAGAGAAGGGGGAGGAGCAGAAAACATCAACTCCCATATGTGCCTTGACCAGGCAAGCCCGGGGTTTCAAACTGGCGACCTCAGCGTTCCAGGTCGATACTTTTACCCACTGTGCCACCACAGGTCAGGCAAGTGAACATGCTTTGAAGAGTTCAGTGCTTTTTCAAGGTCTTATTTTGAGGTCATGATAAATCTTGTAGGATAAGATTAATTTGCAAGGCTCTGGTCTGAGGTTCATTGTGTATCCATCAAGAGGATTTGGATATCAGCTCCTTGGGTAGGGTTTCAAGTCACAGAGTTGGCACCAAAAGGCTCAAAGGGTCAAAGGTCTTAGATTCAGCAAGACAGAATTGGGACAGTGACCAAGGACACACCTCAGTTATGTCAGTGCTCTTTGGGAACCTTTCTTTCTTGCATGGTAAATTCTTCCTCCTCTTTCAGGAATACAGCCTTTACCTCTTCTGATCCTATTCCCCGCACCCTTCCCCACTCACACCCCCAAGGCAGAGTTAGTTGTTTCTTCCTCTAGGCACTCACTACCTTGCTCTCATATCCCTCAAACTATTCTGTGCACCTTAAGATAATTACCTGCTTTCCCATCATCCTTGCCCAGTACACACTGAGTGTCTCTGGGAAAAGTACCGTATTTTAGTCATCTTTGTCCCAGTGTCTATGAACTTGGTATGTAATAGTAAATGTGGACTAATGAATATCCCAGGGTTGTCTGGACAAAATAGTTTGATTGTAGATATTGGTTTGTCCCTGAAGCTGATTTTTAATTGGCCTGGCACAGAGCAGATTTGCTTGGGAACCCATTTTTAAAAAGAGAAGTTTAAGAAGCATTCCTCTAGATGTCATTAGACTTGACATCATGTTGTGTTTAGCCCCCCACAGAGTGATGACGCTGGGAAGATGATGGCAGGGCCACAGGAGCTGGGAGGAAAGTGAGCAGTTCGAGGACTAGTACTTCTCCAGCGAGGACAGTGAGCAAGAGAGACAAGACAGACAGCAGAGCTGTATAGGGCTGCTTCCAGTGAAAGGGTAGAGATAAGAGACTGAGATTAGAGCCAATGAATCTAATCTAGCTAGATTTTATATTCCAGAAATTTAGATATATAAAACGCCTGAGCATAAGCTGTCCAGTCAAATAGACCTGGGTTTAAATTGTGGTTCTGTCTTTTATTTGCTAGATTATTTTGATTAATTCACTGTAATTTTTTGAGCTGTAGTTTCTTTATTTGTAAATTATGATAGCCTGACTAGTGGTGGCGCAGTGCATAGAGTGTAGACCTGGGACACAGAGGACCCAGGTTCTAAATCCCGAGGTTGCTGGCTCGAGTGCAGGCTCATCTGGCTTGAGTGTGGGCTCACAAGCTTGAGCACGAGGTCGCTGGCTTGAGCGTGGAATCATAGACAGGATCCCATGATCTCTGGCTCGAGCCCCAAGGTCAATGGCTTGAAGCCCAAGGTTGCTGGCTTGAGCAAGGGGTCACTGGCTCGGCTGGAGCCCCCGAATCAAGGCACGTATGATAAAGCAATCAATGAACAACTAAAGTGACGCAACTACAAGTTGATGCTTCTCATCTCTCTTTCTTCCTGTCTGTCTCCCTTTCTCTCACTAAAATAAAATAAATGAATAAAGCTAAAAATAATGAGGATTAAAGGAGAATATGTAGATCAGCAAGTCCTTCCTTGAAGGGGGATGTGGATGGCACATCTCTGGGCTAACATGATGAAGACGTATGTGGAGGTCCTGTTTTATACTCAGTAGTATACACACACACTGTCTGTAGCTTAGGCTTTTGTTTTCATTGTTAGTGACTTAACAATGTATGTTAGAGATTGTTCCATATCAGCACAGATAAATAAAATTAGATAGTTTTTAAAACTTTGTAGAAATCTATGGTTGTCCTCTTACCTGGCTATATTTGCCACCTGTCACTTTCTGTATACGATCTGCAGTAGAAAACTTCAAAATAATTCTTTCCTGTTGAGGGACAAGAGAAAATGAGAACCTTGTGAAAATATATTTTGTCCCTATACAACCAGTGGCTCTAGCAGAAGAGAAGTTCTGTAATGGAGGTTGGATATAGTCCAAGGGCCAAAAGGAGAGAGATGGTTAAACTGAGAGTCAGCCCAGGATAAAAACAAACAAACAAAAACCCAGCTCTGGTTCTTTAAACCAAAACAAGGCCCAGTATCTCCGAACAGCCCCAATCTTGCAATGGAGTATTTGTCTCCTCACATGTGATCTGTCCCTGGAGGTGCTTTGAAACAAGTTTGTCTTATTTTCTTTCTTTTAGGTGGCATTCTGCTAAGTACTAGTCGGCACTACAAGACAAAGCCCACACATGGCATTGGAAGATACAAGCACCTAATTAAAATGGAAGAGGTAAAGGGAGCAGGGGTTCTTTAGAAAAGAGATTGTGCAGCTTTGGTAAACACTCAAAGGTAGATTTGCATGGGTTGGCTATTATCGGAGCTAGGAAGAGTAGAGAGTCATTCCTCAGTCCTCTCCAGCTACTTAGTTTGGATTTTATCCAGAGTGGAGATGTTTCTGCCAGTTCCCAATCTTGTCTCCAAGCCAGATTATCACTGTGAAAAGCAAATGATTTCATTCTATTATTTGTGATACTTAAAAAAAAAATCTTCCTAGTACTTAATTCAATATGGACCTCACAATGGAAATGATACATTCAGTTTAGCTGAGTGAATGGTGGCCAGTAGAGATGGACTGAGATTTTCAGCCAACTAGCTGAGTTTTTTACTATTTGAAGATTTAAAATATAGGCCCTGGCCGGTTGGCTCAGTGGTAGAGCATCGGCCTGGCGTGCAGGAGTCCCGGGTTCGATTCGTGGCCAGGGCACACAGGAGGGGCACCCATCTGCTTCTCCACCCCTCCCCCTCTTCTTCCTCTCTGTCTCTCTCTTCCCCTCCTGCAGCCAAGGCTCCATTGGAGCAAAGTTTGCCCGGGCGCTGAGGATGGCTCTATGGCTTCTGCTTCAGGCGCTAGAATGGCTCTGGATGTAACAGAGCAACGCCCCAGATGGGCAGAGCATCACCCCTTGGTGGGCATGCTGGGTGGATCCCGGTCGGGCGCATGTGGGAGTCTGTCTGACTGCCTCCCCGTTTCCAACTTCAGAAAAATTCAAAGGAAAAAAAAATATGTATGTGTTCCTTCAATGCATTATCACAGATAATTGTGAGTTAATTCTAAACATTATATTTAGCCTATTTCTTGGCTGCAGCTGCAGAATTGCTTCTGGGTAGTTAGATTTCTGTGCATGTGCAGAGGATTTTCTGGTGGGGAGAGTACAACAGTGGCCTCAAAGTCAGAAGCTCTGGCTTTGAGTCATGATTCTATTACTTCCAGTGTAAACAGTACAGTTAAGAAGTTTTTTTAAAAGAGTGTAGGCATTTTTTAAATTGATTTTAGTGACAGAGAGAGAGAGAGAGAGAGAGAGAGAAACGGGAACATTGATCTGTTCTGGTATGTGCCCTGCCCAGGAAGTGAACTAGCAACCTCTGCACTTTGGGACGACGCTTCAACCAACCGAGCTATCTGGCCAGGGCAAGAAGAGTTTGCTGTTCTACTTGTGGAGTCTTCAACGTTGCTTTGGGTTCTTGGGCTTATTTTAATGCTCCCATGTAACCATGCCCACCTCCCATTGCCTCTCTCTCCTTGGCAGTAGCTCAGTATCTCTGTTCTTGGGCCTCAGAAGCCACTACCCTTGCCATGCTCTCCTGAGCATCATCCTTATATCAAAGCATTCACTAGAGGAATATTGCTATGTCTGAAGCCTGGGTTAGGCAGCCTCCCAGCAGAAACAGCCCAACTAAAATAGTTTGTTTGCAGTAGAAAGAGTACAAAATTGGGAATCAGGAAACTTGGGTTCTGCACTTGGTGCTACAACTTACTAGCTTTGTAACTTTGGATAAGTTAACCGAACTCTTCTGGGCATGGTGGGCCCTGAAATTTTATGTAAAATATTTTCTTTATGTGAATTTTTCTGAGAAGAGAGTCCATAGCTTTTTTCAGGTTTTTCAAAAAGGTTGAGAAACTCTGGCTCATAGTCCTTTGGCTTTGATATGAAACTACATGATGCTATGAAATATTAATTGAATATCTACTATGTGCTAGGCACCTTTGGGGGTGAACTTGCCTATTAAGACTGGGTTGTGGCCTGACCAGGTGGTGGCGCAGTGGATATAGCGTTGGACTGGGATGTGGAGGACCCAGGTTTGAGACCCCGAGGTCACCAGTCGCTGGCTTGAGCAAGGGGTTACTCGGGCAGCTGGAGGCCCACGGTCAAGGCACATATGAGAAAGCAATCAATGAACAACTAAGGTGTCCCAACGAAAAACTGATGATTGATGCTTCTCATCTCTCTCTGTTCCCGTCTGTCTGTTCCTATCTATCCCTCTCTCTGACTCTCTCTCTGTCCCTGTGTAAAAAAAAAAAAAAAAAAAAGACTGGGTTGCAGCCTGACCTGTGGTGGCGCAGTGGATAAAGCATCGACATGGAATGCTGAGGTTGCTGGTTCAAAACCCTGGGCTTGCCTAGTTAAGACATATATGGAAGTTGATGCTTCCTGCTCCTCCCTTCTCTCTCTCTCTTTCTTCTCTCTCTCTCTCTCTCTCTCTCCCTCCCTCCCTCCCTCCCTTCCTCCTTTCCTCCCTCCTCTCTAAAATGAATAAGTAAATAAAGTCTTTAAAAAAATTTTTTTTAAGTCTCTTAAAAAAAAGGAAAAAAAGACTAGGTTGCAATAAAATTTTATAGGATGAATGTACAATACCTGGTTCATGCTCAGAGGGAGCTGGTAAACCGTTAGAGATAAGACACTCTTATGCTTCCAAGCAGAAAGTGACAGGTGCTAAAAGGAAGCTATAAAGCTCCATTAAAAATCAGAACAAGTGGCCCTGGCGGGTTGGCTCAGCGGTAGAGCGTCGGCCTGGTGTGCGGGGGACCTGGGTTCGATTCCCGGCCAGGGCACATAGGAGAAGTGCCCATTTGCTTCTCTACCCCCCCTTCCTCTCTGTCTCTCTCTTCCCCTCCCGCAGCCAAGGCTCCATTGGAGCAAAGATGGCCCGGGCACTGGGGATGGCTCCTTGGCCTCTGCCCCAGGTGCTAGAGTAGCTCTGGTCAGGGCAGAGCAACGCCCCGGAGGGGCAGAGCATCGCCCCCTGGTGGGCAGAGCGTCGCCCCTGGTGGGCGTGCTGGGTGGATCCCGGTCGGGCGCATGCGGGAGTCTGTCTGACTGTCTCTCCCTGTTTCCAGCTTCAGAAAAATTCAACAACAACAAAAAAATTCAGAACAAGTGATTTACACCCTTTCTGAGTGTGACACCTTAGAGTAGTTGTTTGGGTTGTTTTATTTTAGGACATCCCTCTTCTAAAAGTTCCACATAAATGAGTGGAAATGAAATTGGTTTTGTTGGAGTGTATTTTTTTTTTAATGTTTCGAGACCCTCCATCCTAAGAGAATTTTGTGCACATGCCGTGCTCCGACACACTCCTTAGCTTGATATAGAAGGAAGTTTATGCCATGTGTCCCCATCTTTCTCTCTAGCCCTTCCCCATTTCATGGATACCATGCTTTAACCGCATTGGGCCTCTTTGCTTTTCATCCAAATTACCATAATGTTTCAAGGACTTTCACATGCTGTTCTCTCTGCTTAGAAGACCTTCTCCCCTTTTTCACTTCGTTAATACATCCTTAGCCTTTAAATCTCAGTGAGAAGCAGGGTAAGGATGGAAAAAATAGATGTTTTTTTCTGAGAAACTTCCTTGGTTCCCTGCACTGGGTTACTTGTCCTACGATGAGCTTCCAGAGTTCCTGTGCTTCCTCCATCCTAAGGCCTGCTGCTCTTTAACCATCTGTTTTAATGACCATCTCCCCTTCTAGATGGTGAGCTCTCTAAGGGTAGAGGCCACATCTCATTTTTTTTTTTTTTTTTAAAACATGTATTTTCTTTTTTTTTTTTTTTTAAATAAATTTTTATTAATGTTAATGGGATGACAACACATCTCATTTTTTGCTAGATCCTCATTGTCCAGCACAGGGCCTGGTGTCCAATAGAGGACAGTAAATATTGATTGCTGAACTGAAATGTGGTTAGTGAAGCTGCTCTGAGGTTTTATAAATCAGAGCTGGCAAACACAAACCACTATCTGCAAACAGCTGGGTCCACATGACCTTGGTTGCTTGAAGGGAGTATTGCTCCCTCTGTTTGTGGTATGGGCTTTTCTCTGATGTCATTCATTGTCTGGGGTGGCTAGCACAGTAGTGCTGTATAGTGGTGGAAGCTGCTGCAGGCTCCTCACTTCTAGGTGGGACAACACAATGAACCAGCTTGCAGAGGTTCTGTCCCAAGTTCCTGTCTACTTTACCCTCCTGGGGAACTGGGCTGGAAAAGCTAGAAGGCATCTTGTGACCCCCTTTCTCTCCTTAAGCCTAGAACCTGGAAAAAACAATAAGTAGCCAGATGCCCATTTTTTCCTGTCTGGGTCTCAGGCTGGACCTTCTACGCTTTTGAGCCCTGCATCCCTGAGGTGAGAGTTAATTCTCATCCCTTGTCCCAATTCTGCTTGTATAATCTCTTCACTCCTCTTTTCATAGGTCTCACACACAGTCTTAAGACTTCTGAACCTTGGGAAGGGGAAGGCACACCAACTTCATCAGCCTTTCTTGGTTTTACCTCTTTCTTTCTTGAATGGCCTGGTTGGTTCTCATCCCTCCCTCCTGTACCCTTGTCCTTGTTGCTTCTCCAAGGAGTGAGTGATAGGGGAGATGAAAGCAAAGCTTCCTCTTGGGTGGCACCATTGGGGATGACAGCAAACAATGGGATTCTAGGTCTCTCGTAGAATGAACAAAACCTCCTTCTCAGTGATTTCTCTTTTTGTACCCTGTGCTCAGGCACTTCTCATATCCTCGTGCTGTCTCATGCCTCGGTGCCTTTGCATATGCTCCTGCTCCTTTATGGGATGATACCTTTCTTTGTTCTCTCATCTGTAAGTCTCAGTTTGACTCGTGGCAGTGAGGGATCACATTTTGGATCATACCTCCAGACCTAGTACTGTGTCTCAATGTGTAGATCTCATTCTTTCAAAGGCCTTGCATTATTCTGTTGAATTTAAAAGGCTTCAGAGTAGCCTTGGCTGGATAGCTTGGTTGGTTATAGCTTCATCTGGAAGCTCAGAGGTTGCCAATTCAATCCCCAGTCAGGGCACATATAGGAACAGATTGATGTTCCTGTCTCTTTCTCTCCCACTCTCTCTTTCCCTCCCTCTCTCACTGAAACCAACAACAAAAAAAATTGTTTAAGGCCTCAGAGTATTTGGGGTGATTTTTATTTGACAGAAATAAAAGTAATATAGTCCTTAATATTTGTAAAGTGCTGGGTCATTTTTTCCAAGACTATTTATGTACTTGCCCTCATCTGTTGTCCTGCCTTCAATCTTGGGGTAATAGCAGTCCAAGAATCAGAGAATTGCCAAGAGGAAGATGTGGGAAGATGAAAAAGAGGCAACATAAGTTGCTGTCAATTTGTAGTTGCTATATATTCTATCTCCTAGGCCCTGGAGCAAGAGAGGAGGTGTATCTTTTGTAACATAGTTAATTTACTTCTTTTTTATAGCATAACCCCTAGGACTCAAGATGCCATTTCTCTTGGAAACTTAATGCTGTTTTACCGTTGACATGGAGAGGATATCTGCCATTTCTGACACTTACTTGTTTTGTTGTAGCACCCTTAGATTAGCTCTCTGAAGAGACTGTGGCATCATTCCTGGAAAAATCAGCAGGTCAGAATCACTTTGGTGACAGTCTTAGCTTCCTGGGAACAGAAAGATTGATTTTTCCAGTCCAGTGACTATACGACCAGACATAGATTATAGGACTGGCTTAGGAAAAGTTGTTTTAAACTAGCATTCATGTTTTTTCTCAAGTATACCTCTTATAATTTATTGAAAAGAAAAACTACTGTTGAGCACCTGCTACGTGCCAGGCACTGTGCCGAACACAGATGGTTCCCAGGTGAACGGAACACAGTCTTTCAACAGAAAAGTGTACAGTGAGCTAGGAAAGATAGTGCTCAAAAGTATATAACTAAATATACCTTGTAAGTGCTTTACTAGGGGAGTGAACTAAATATCAAGAGAACAAAGATAAAGAAGCAATTTTTCCTGAAAGAGTCAGTAACGGTGTTATGGAGTTCAGCTCAACAAACATTTATAAAATGCCACCCACCTATATTCTTACACTGAGTATGTAAAGTGAATAGACACTCCTCCAGGAGTATCCAGTTGCTTGGAATAGCTGGAAACACTGGGGCTGTAAAGAATCATGAGTTTCCCAGAGCTTTTCCCAAGAACAGAGAGTGACTCCTATGAAGACCTGACTCTTGGTCTGTGCCATTAGAGCACCCTTGTCTTCAGCCCACTGGCATCTCATTCTACCTTGATTGTTCTGCTGAGTGACGAACAATGCCAGAGTTGTACTGGGAATGCATATTTGGTGTGATAATAGTAATGATCCTGGCCCTGGCCAGTTGGCTCAGTGGTAGAGCATCAGCCTGGTGTGTGGTTGTCCCAGGTTTGATTCCCAGTCAGAGCACACAGGTGAAGCACCCATCTGCTTCTCCATCCCTCCCCTTCTTGCTTTTTTCTCTCTCTTTCTCTCTCTTTCTCTCTCTCTCTCTCTCTCTCTTCTCCTCCCCTCCTGCAGCCATGGCTTGATTAGAGTGAGTTGGCCCCAGGTGCTGAGAATGGCTCCATGGCCTCCACCTCAGGCGCTAAAAAATGGCTCCGGCCCCAGATGGATGGAGCATCGCTGCCTACTGGGTGGATGCCAGTCAGGGTGAATGTGAGAGTCTGTCTCTGCCTCCCCTCCGCTCATTAAAATTAAAAAGAAATGAAACAAGGCCCTGGCCAGTTGGCTCAGTGGTAGAGCGTCAGCCTGGCGTGTGGGGGACCCGGGTTCGATTCCCGGCCAGGGCACATAAGAGAAGCGCCCATCTGCTTCTCCACCCCTCCCCCTCTCCTTCCTCTCTGTCTCTCTCTTCCCCTCCTGCAGCCAAGGCTCCATTGGAGCAAAGATGGCCTGGGTGCTGGGGATCGCTCCTTGGCCTCTGCCCCAGGCGCTAGAGTGGCTCTGGTCGCGACAGAGCATCGCCCCCTGGTGGGCAGAGCGTTGCCCCTGGTGGGCGTGCCGGGTGGATCCCGGTCGGGCGCATGCGGGAGTCTGTCTGACTGTCTCTCCCCGTTTCCAGCTTCAGGAAAAAAAAAAAAAAAAGAAATGAAACAAAAAATAATAGTAATGATACCTTTCCATTTTCACAGTTCTTTTACATCCATTATCTCAGTGCTCTTCACACCATATACCCTTGGAACAGCAGTGATCCTACAGCTGAACCCTTCAAGTTTATTAATGCAGTCGTCTACATTTTAGAGAGACATTGTTAATGGATAGAACAAAGTTTCAAGTTTTTCTCCCATCAATTTTACTTGATAAAAATAATATTAACAGAAAAACTAAAATATGTTTTCATATTTTTTGAGATGCAGAGAACTCCATTTATACAATATAGCCATATTTTATTTTATTTTTAAAGAGAGAGAGGAACAGACAGGAAGGGAGAGAAATGAGAAGCATCAATTCTTTGTTGCGACACCTTAGTTGTTCATTGATTGCTTTCTCATATGTGCCTTGACAGTGGTCTCCAGGCAAGCCAGTGACCCCTTGCTCAACCCAGCGACCTTGGGCTTTTATGCCAGCGACCCTTGGGCTCAAGCCAGCAACCATGGGGTCATGTCTATGATCCCACGCTCAAGCCAGTGACTTTGTGCTCAAGCTTGTGAGCCCACGCTCAAGCCCAATGAGACCGCACTCAAGCCAGCGGTTTCGGGGTTTCGAACTTGGGTCCTCATCATCCCGGCCGACACTCTATTCACTGTGCCACTGCCCAGTTAAGTATATAGCTCTATCTTCTGGAGTAAAATTGTTCTTGTTCTATTTGTTGTAAGTATGTTAATGACTATTTCATGTTGTTTCATAAAGAAAAACAATTTTTTTTTAATCTTTGCAACCAACAAATTTGAAAACCATGACTTTTGATTTACCAACCATCTGTAAGGAAGACAGGGTGGATAAGTAAACTGACCAAGGAGCATAAATGATTTCTCTATGGGCATGTGACTGGTAAATAACAATACCAGAATTAGTTTCAGTTCAATTCAACATTTACTATTGCTGGGCTCTAGGAATAAAGAAATGAATGAGACATGGTACCTTTTTATATGAATTGAGATAGTAGTTTGGCTGCCATAATAGAGAGATCCGCTTATAATCCAGGGGCTTAAATAAGAGAGAAGCTTATTTTCCTCTCACCTAAAAGTATAGATATTCCAGCTTTTGGTTTTGCCACACTTACCCTACTGCTTCTATGTCGTATCTGAGATGGCTGCTCTTTCTTCAGCCATCGTGTCCACATTCTATTTCCATTTCGTATAAATTTACTATTTTGAGCTTTACAAGAACCTTAGGTGTTAAAGATGAACAAACTGACACCCAGAGAAGATACTCAATGTCAGGTAGTGACTGAGCAGACAGGATTTGAGTCCATATTTTCTTTGGCTTTCATCCAAGTTTAATGCTCTTTATGCAGCACCAGGTTTTGCCTGTGCTGCCCAGGCAGGGGCAGGTCTTTTGTCTGGTGTGTTTCTCTTGGCGTGCCACACTAAGTTAGAAACATAGGCCCTGGCCGGTTGGCTCAGCGGTAGAGCGTCGGCCTGGTGTGCGGGGGACCCGGGTTCAATTCCCGGCCAGGGCACATAGGAGAAGCGCCCATTTGCTTCTCCACCCCTCCCCCTCCTTCCTCTCTGTCTCTCTCTTCCCCTCCCACAGCCAAGGCTCCATTGGAGCAAAGATGGCCCGGGCACTGGGGATGGCTCCTTGGCCTCTGCCCCAGGCGCTGGAGTGGCTCTGGTCGCGGCAGAGCGATGCCCCAGAGGGGCAGAGCATCGCCCCCTGGTGGGCAGAGCGTTGCCCCTGGTGGGCGTGCCAGGTGGATCCCGGTCGGGCGCATGCGGGAGTCTGTCTGACTGTCTCTCCCCGTTTCCAGCTTCAGAAAAGTACAAAAAAAAAAAAAAGTTAGAAACATAATCACTTAATTCCTATGCACCTTACAGTTCATTATGGACTATTCAGAGTAGCATCATCAAATCATTCAAGACCCCAAGTATAAATTTTCACATTTCCATCGCCAGAATTTCTGGAAGCTGAATATACTTTAAGCCTATCAGCCTGTTCATTTGAGGAATACAGTGATATACTTCCTTTCAAACTTTCTCACCTTGGAGAAAGTCACCTGTAGTGATACTATTTGCAGAAGCTTGGGCTGCTAGACATAAAGTGGTTATTATTATAAAATTTTTTTGGCCATTTCCTTACTGTTGTAACCTTAAACAGGCCATTCTCCCTTTCTGGGCCTTAATTTCCCCCTGTATAAAATTAGGGAGGGAAGGAAGGAGAAACTGATATCGCTAAGATCTCTTCCAGCTGTGGCAGCCTTTTATTCCAATGACTCCTCTATCTGCTCTTTCCTTGCAAAGTTCCCCAATCACCTTGGGCAAGCAACGTGCCTTCAGAGGTCCTCAGTTTTCTGTCTGTAAAACAGAGTAATAACGTGGACATTTATTTACAAAAATGGTTTAGTAGTTTATCCCATGGTCCATTTTAGAGATGATAGTGCAGTCCTACGGGGATTAAGAATGGCTACCCGGGGCCACCCCACAGTGAATCCAGGTCATTCATAGGAGTGCCAACGTTTGATGGTGGACAATAGTACATCTTTCCTGCCACCTTTCTCCTCCCTTTCTTTTCTTTCCCTGCCTGGCTTTCTTTCATGTGCAGTCAGAGTGGCCTCCCCAAAACACAGCTCTAGTCGTATATACCCCTTGCACAGATATCTTTAATAACTCTCCATGGCAGTCATGAAGGCCTGAACTCAGTTATAATAGAAAATAAGAGAAAGATGCGAGAAATATTGTGCAGATAAAAGTATAGGAACTAGTGGCTGATATTCTGTGCTGTCAAGCTCTTGCTGGTCATTCTGTGCTCTGGCTCAAAACTGAAATATAATATCACAATGGGCACCCGATGGTGTCAACTGCTCCAAGCATATCTAGGCCAACACGGAAAAGCAAGTGAGATGCCAACAGGAATACTGGAATCAGCTTTCTTTTTTTGTTCCCCTAAAATAACACCTTTGAAAAACCCTGGCATTTTCCCTGGTTAAGAAAAGGCTTCAAAGAAGTTCCTCCCCTCTCTGCTGGAAAATTTCAGCTGCTCCCCATTGCATTCTGACATTAGCATTCTTCACAGATCTGACTGCAGTGTTGACTGTCCTGATGAAATGTCTGGATTGCTGCATTTGGCTATGGGTGGTAGGCTCTGAAGAAGAGAGAGCCAAGCTCCTGCTCCTTGGTGGTTGGTCTCTAAAGGGTGGTGTCTCACTCATAGCAAACTCTAGGACCCTGGGCTTGACATCACTGTTAAGAACTTCAGAAATGCAGGGGCTGCCTGGCCTGTGGTGGCGCAGTGGATAAAACATTGACCTGGAATGCTGAGGTCACCAGTTCAAAGCCGTGGGCTTGTCTGGTCAAGGCACATACAGGGAGCAACTACCATAAGTTGATGCTTTCCACTTCTCCTCCCTTTTTCTCTCTCTCTGTCTCCTTCTCTCTCTCTTCTCTCAAAAAATCAAATTTTATAAAATTTAAAACAAAACAAAACAAAACCCTCTTTAGAAACGCAGAGGCTGCAGTGGAAAAATCCCTGCATGGAGGGTCAGGAGGTCTGGGTTTTGGTTCCTAGGATCTGTCCTGTGTGGCTTTGTGACTCTAAAGGACTCATTTAATCTCCCTGGCTTTATATTCTTCCCCTGTGAAAATAAGAACTAGGAAAAAATCATCTTTAAATGTTATCCTGTTCTAAAATTCTAAAACAGTGATTCACTGCACGGTTTCTCTTCCAGGCCCTGTACTAGATATGAGAATAAAAAATGAAAATCGTACTAAAAGTTATTGTTTATTGAGTGGTTAATTGTAGGCCACAGATTGTATTAACCACTTTATATACAGTGTTTTCTTTAGTTCTCGGAACACCCTTGTGAAATCAGGCCCGTCATCATTATTGCTGGCCTTGTGAAAGGACTCTCAGCCCTCCCCCCGCTTCCGCATACTGCGTCCCCGCTCTCTCAGATGACTAGAGAGCAGTGATGTAAGAACCATTCCAGGTGTTCTGCCAGAACAACTCTGTTGGAGAGGGATGACTTAAGACATGTAAACAGACATGGAGTTTTCCCCCTTTTACTTAAAAAAAAAATTTCTACCAAATATCAATATTTATATATCTTCAATAATTAGAACAGTGTGATTTTGGCTCAAGGATAGACAAATAGCCCAATAGAACAATAAAATGTACAGGAATGGACCCACATGTCTATGGACACGTGATAAAGGTGACACTGCAGTGGTGCTGGGTCAGCTGGACCAGTGATCATGTGGGAAAAAGATGGTTTGGGGGTTTTTTTTGTATTTTTCTGAAGCTAGAAACGGGGAGAGACAGACAGACTCCCGCATGCGCCCAACCGGGATCCACCCGGCACGCCCACCAGGGGCAACGCTCTGCCCCCCAGGGGGCGATGCTCTGCCCCTCCGGGGCGTCGCTCTGCCGCGACCAGAGCCACTCTAGCGCCTGGGGCAGAGGCCAAGGAGCCATCCCCAGCGCCCGGGCCATCTTTGCTCCAATGGAGCCTTGGCTGCGGGAGGGGAAGAGAGAGACAGAGAGGAAGGAGGGGGTAGGGGGTGGAGAAGCAAATGGGTGCTTCTCCTATGTGCCCTGGCCGGGAATCGAACCCGGGTCCCCCACACGCCAGGCCGACGCTCTACCGCTGAGCCAACCGGCCAGGGCCAAAAAGATGGCTCTTGACTCCTATTTCACACCATAGACAAAAAGCACTTAAAAATGGGCTGTAGAACCTGACCAGGCGGTGGCACAGTGGATAGAGCATCTATCTGGGATGCGGAGGACCCAGGTTCGAGACCCCGAGGTCACCAGCTTGAGCACGGGCTCATCTGGTTTGAGCAAGGCTCACCAGCTTGGACCCAAGGTCACTGGCTCGAGCAAGGGGTCACTGTCTACTGTAGCCCCCCAGTCAAGGCACATATGAGAAATCAATCAATGAACAACTAAGGAACTGCAACTAAGAATTGATGTTTCTCATCTCTCTCCCTTCCTGCCTGTCTGTCCCTATCTGTTCCTCTCTCTGTCTCTCTGTCTCTGCCAAAAAAAAACAAAACCCAAAAAATAAAAAATGGGCTGTAGATCTAAATGTAAATGTTAAAATAACTAAACTTCTATAAGATAACATACAAGAATATCTTCATGATCTTTTTTTTTTAATTTTAATTTTTCCATTGATTTGAGAGAGGGGGTTGAGGTGTGGGGGAGAAATAGAAGCATCAACTAGTTTGGTTGCTTCTCTATGTGCCCTGACCAGATTGAACCTGCAACAACAGTGTGCTGGGATGTTTGTGTGGGTGCGTGCACGCTCTATCTACTGAGCCACCCAGCTAGGGCTTCATGATCTTAAGGTAGACAATTTCTTAAATGGATGCAAAAATCCCTATAACCATAAAAAATGAGTAAATTGAATTACATTAAAAGCAAGAACTTTTGTTCATCAAAATGGACCATTAAAAAGTGAAAAGGGAAGCTACCGAGAAGGAGAAGATATTTGCAGCATGTATATTTAACAAAGGATCATATTAAGAATATACAAAGAACCTCTTCAAATTGATAAGAAAAAGGCAAATGACCCAATCTAAACAGTGGGCAAAATACTTGAATAGGCAGGTTACAAAGAGAGCATCCAAATGGCTAGTGAACAAATGGTAAGGTCCTCAAGTCCCAACAGACTTAAAGGAAATGCAAGTTAAAAGCCTAATTCGTTACCACTTCATACCAACCAGAATGGCTAAAACAAACCTAACTATGCTGTTTCTTAAGTGTTAGCAGGAAGGTAGAGCAATTAGAACTCTCATTCACTCTGGTGGGAGTCTTAATTAGAAAGCTTTTTAAAAAATTTATTGATTGATTTTTAGAGAGAGAGAGAAAGGGAGGAGAAACAGGAAGCATCAGCTCGTAGTAGTTGCTTCTTGTATTGCCTTGACCAGGCAAGCCCAGGGTTTTGAACAAGCAACCTCAGTGTTCCAGGTTGACGCTTTATCCACTGTGCCACCACAGGTCAGAAAGCATTTTGTAAAACTGTTTGAGAATATTTATTAAAGATGAACATATGCATAATTTGTAACTCAGTGGTTCAGGTTCTAGGTATATCCCCAACAGAAATTCATACATATGTTCACTGAAAAATATATACAAGAACATTGGTAGCAATAGTATTATTCATAATAGCCTCACACTGGAAGCAACCCAAATTTCCACCAACAGTGAAAGGGATAAATAAATTTTAGCATATTCATGCAATAGACTAGGTAAAAACTGCTTTTAACTTAATACATGATGGCAGTGGTTATCAATTTGGGGAAAGACTTTTTGAGTGTTGGTATTGGTCTATTTGTTGTTCAGGATACTAATTATTTCATTAATCGGTGTACTTAATCATTTTTCAGTGTGAATATTATATTGCAATAAAATTTTTACTAAAAAATTTTAAATAGGCCCTGGCCAATTGGCCCAGCATGTAGATATCCTGGGTTTGATTCCCAGTCAGGGCAGACAAGAGAAGTGACCATTTGCTTCTCCACCCCTCCCTCTGTTCCCCTCCCGTAGTCATGGATCAGTTGGTTCGAGCACATCTTCCCGGGCACGGAGGATGGCACTGTGGAGCTTCTGCCTTAGGCACTAAAAATAGCTCAGTTGCGAGCATGGCCCCAGATGGGCAGAGCCTCAGCCCCAGACGGGGGTGCCAGGTGAATCCTGGTCAGGGTGCATGCTGGTGTCTGTCTATCTCCCCTCCTCTCACTTGGAAAAGATGAAAAAAAAAAAAGAAAAGAAAAAAATTTAAACAGTAGATTTTAAGATTCTAATTTGTGTGTGTGTGTGTGTGTGTGTGTGTGAGAGAGAGAGAGAGACAGAGAGAGAGAGAGAGACAGAGACAGAGAGGAACAGAGAGAGGAACAGACAGGAAGGGAGAGAGATGAGAAGTAACAATTCTTTGTTGCAGCAGCTTAGTTGTTCATTGATTGCTTTCTCATATGTGCCTTAACTGGGGGCTATAGCAGACTGACCCCTTGCTCAAACCAGGGGCCTTGGGTGGGCTCAAGCTAGTGAGCCTTGCTCAAACCAGTTGAGCCTGCACTCAAGCTGGCAACCTCAGGGTTTTGAACCTGGGTCCTCTGTGTCCCGGATTTTCTATCCACTGTGCCACCGCCTGGTCAGGCTAATTTTTTTTTAAGTCAGGGCTGATGCTTGAATCAACTGGCTGACACTCACCAGTGGAGACACTCGCTGTGGGAGGGGAAGAAGGAGAGAATGGGGAGAGGGAGGGGGAGAAGAACAGATGATCTCTTCTCCTCTGTGCCCTGACCAGGAATAGAACCCGGGATGTCCATGCACTGGGCCAACGCTCTATCCACTGAGCCATCTGGCCAAGGCTAGATTCTAATTTTGAATTGATAAAAGATTCACATTATAAAAAATGCAACAATATAGCTGGGACATAATTTAAAAGTTTCCTTTCCACCTCTATGCCCCAGCCATCCAATTCCCTCACTGGCAGCCAATGATATAAGTATTTTTGTGCATCTCTCTAGAGATATCTTTTGGATATACAAGCAAATAAATACATATGTAATTACACACATACATATACCTATTCTTTTTATATGTATGGCATACGTACCCTTTTTATGTGTATGATAATATTCTGAACACACTATTCTACAGTTTGCTTTTATCATCTAATTTATTTTAAAGACCTTTCTATATCAGTACATAAAGAAGTTCCTTATTCCTTCTTATAGCTGCATAATGCACTGTGTATGGATTTTCCATGATTTAACAAGTCTCCCTCTCGATGAGAGTTTAGGTTTGATTATTTCTAGTTAAGAAAATTTCTTGATCCTGATTTATGTTGTGTTAAATATCTATTTTCCAAGGTTTCATTTTAGCTTAATAGCAGATTACACAAGTTGATACATAGTGAAACAATACTTTACATGAAAGGGAAAGTAAAAAAAATAATTTTCCTACCTTTTAATTCTTTTTTTTTTTTCATTTTTTTTTTTAATAATTTTATTTTTTTAATGGGGTGACATCAATAAATCAGGATACATATATTCAAAGATAACAAGTCCAGGTTATCTTATCGTTCAATTATGTTGCATACCCATCACCCAAAGTCAGATTGTCCTCTGTCACCTTCTATCTTGTTTTCTTTGTGCCCCTCCCCCTCCCCCTTTCCCTCTCCCATTCCCCCCTCCCCCCCATAACCACCACACTCTTATCAATGTCTCTTAGTTTCACTTTTATGTCCCACCTACGTATGGAATAATGCAGTTCCTGGTTATTTCTGATTTACTTATTTTGCTTCGTATCATGTTATCAAGATCCCACCATTTTGCTGTAAATGTTCTGATGTCATCATTTCTTATGGCTGAGTAGTATTCCATAGTGTATATGTGCCACATCTTCTTTATCCAGTCATCTATTGACGGGATTTTTGGTTGTTTCCATGTCCTGGCCACTGTGAACAATGCTGCAATAAACATGGGGCTGCATGTGTCTTTACGTATCAATGTTTCTGAGTTTTTGGGGTATATATACCCAGTATTGCTGGGTCATAAGGTAGTTCCATTTTCAGTTTTTTGAGGAACACCATACTTTCTTCCATAATGGTTGTACTACTTTACATTCCCACCAACAGTGTATGAGGGTTCCTTTTTCTCCACAGCCTCTCCAACATTTGCTATTACTTGTCTTGCTAATAATGGCTAATCGAACAGGTGTGAGGTGGTATCTCATTGCCGTTTTGATTTGCATTTCTCTAATAGCTAAAGAAGATGAGCATTTTTTCATATATCTGTTGGCCATTTGGATTTCTTCCTGGGAGAAGTGTCTGTTCATATCCTCTTCCCATTTTTTTATTGGATTGGTTGTTTGTTTGTTGTTGAGTTTTATGAGTTCTTTGTATATTTTGGATATTAGGCCCTTATCTGAGCTGTTGTTTGAAAATTTCATTTCCCATTTAGTTGGCTTTCTGTTTATTTTGTTATCAGTTTCTCTTGCTGAGCAAAAACTTCTTAGTCTGATGTAGTCCCATTCATTAATTTTTGCCTTCACTTCTCTTGCCTGTGGAGTCAAATTCATAAAATGCTCTTTAAAACCCAGGTCCATGAGTTGAGTACCTATGTCTTCTTCTATGTACTTAATTGTTTCAGGTCTTATGTTTAGATCTTTGATCCATTTTGAGTTAATTTTTGTACAGGGGGAGAGACTGTAGTCCAGTTTCATTCTTTTGCATGTGGCTTTCCAGTTTTCCCAGCACCATTTATTGAAGAGGCTTTCTTTTCTCCATTGTGTGTTGTTGGCCCCTTTATCAAAAATTATTTGACTATATATATGTGGTTTTATTTCTGGACTTTCTATTCTGTTCCATTGGTCTGAGTGTCTATTTTTCTGCCAATGCCATGCTGTTTTGATTGTCGTGGCCCTATAATATAGTTTGAAGTCAGGTATTGTAATGCCCCCAGCTTCATTCTTTTTCTTTAGGATTGCTTTGGCTATTCGGCGTTTTTTATAGTTCCATATAAATCTGATGATTTTTTGCTCTATTTCTTTAAAAAACGTCATTGGAAGTTTGATGGGAATTGCATTAAATTTGTATATTGCCTTTGGGTAATATATCCATCTTGATTATATTTATTCTTCCTAGCCAAGAACAAGGTATATTCTTCCATCTCATTATATCTTTTTCGATTTCCCTTAACAATGGTTTATAGTTTTCATTATATAAGTCCTTTACATTCTTTGTTATGTTTATTCCTAAGTATTTTATTTTTTTTGTTGCAATCGTGAAGGGGATTATTCTTTTGAGTTCGTTCTCAATTGTTTCATTGTTGGCATATAGAAAGGCTATTGACTTCTGTATGTTAATTTTGTATCCTGTGACCTTACTGTATTGACTTATTGTTTCTAATAGTCTTTTTGTGGATTCTTTGGGGTTTTCGATGTATAGGATCATATCATCTGCAAAAAGTGATACCTTTACTTCTTCTTTTCCAATATGGATGCCTTTTATTTCTTTGTCTTGTCTGATTGCTCTGGCTAGAACCTCTAGTACCACATTAAATAAGAGTGGAGAGAGTGGACAACCCTGTCTTGTTCCTGATTTAAGGGGAAAAAAAAGCCTTCAGTTTTGTGCCATTTAATATGATGTTAGCTGATGGTTTATCATATATGGCCTTTATCATGTTGAGATATTTTCCTTCTATACCCATTTTGTTGAGAGTCTTAAACATAAAATTGTGTTGTATTTTATCAAAAGCCTTTTCTGCGTCTATTGATAAGATCATGTGGTTTTTGTTTTTTGTTTTGTTGATATGGTGTATTACGTTAACCGTTTTACGTATGTTGAACCATCCTTGAGATTCTGGGATGAATCCCACTTGATCATGATGTATTATTTTTTTAATATGTTGTTGTATTCGATTTGCTAGTATGTTGTTTAGTATTTTAGCATCTGTATTCATTAGAGATATTGGTCTGTAGTTTTCTTTTTTTTATGCCATCCTTGCCTGGTTTTGGTATGAGGGTTATGTTGGCCTCATAAAATGTGTTTGGAAGATTGCTTCTTCTTCAATTTTTTGGAAGACTTTGAGTAGAATAGGAAGCAAGTCTTCTTTGAATGTTTGATAAAATTCGCTGGTATAGCCGTCAGGGCCTGGACTTTTATTTTTGGGGAAGTTTTTAATGGTTTTTTCTATTTCTTCTCTACTGATAGGTCTGTTTAGGCTTTCTGCTTCTTCTTGACTCAGTCTAGGAAGGTTGTAGTGTTCTAGGAATTTATCCATTTCTTCTAGGTTGTTGAATTTAGTGGCATAAAGTTTTTCATAGTATTCTACAATAATTCTTTGTATATCTACGGTGTCCGTGGTGATTTCTCCTCTTTCACTTTGGATTTTGTTTATATGAGTTCTTTCTCTTTTTTCCTTGGTAAGTCTTGCCAAGGGTTTGTCAATTTTGTTGATCTTTTCAAAGAACCAGCTCCTTGTTCTATTAATTTTTTCTATAGTTTTTCTGTTCTCTAATTCATTTATTTCTGCTCTGATTTTTATTATCTCCTTTCTTCGGCTGGTTTTGGGTTGTCTTTGTTCTTCTTTTTCTAGTTCCTTAAGGTGGGAAGTTAAGTGGTTCACTTGGGCTCTCTCTTGTTTGTTCATATATGCCTGAAGTGATATGAACTTCCCTCTTATCACTGCTTTTGCTGCATCCCATAGATTCTGATATGTCGTATTGTCATTTTCATTAGTCTGTATATATCTTTTGATCTCTGCACTTATTTCTTGTTTGACCCATTCATTTTTTAAAAGTATGTTGTTTAGTTTCCACATTTTTGTGGGATTTTTTTCCTCTTTTTTGCAGTTGAATTCTAGTTTCAAGGCTTTATGATCAGAAAATATGCTTGGTACAATTTCAATTTTTCTGAATTTGCTGATGTTGTATTTGTGGCCCAACATATGGTCAATTCTTGAGAATGATCCATGTACACTGGAGAAAAATGTATACTCAGTCACTTTGGGATGAAATGTCCTGTAGATGTCTATCATATCCAGGTGCTCTAGTGTTTTGTTTAAGGCCACTATGTCTTTGTTGATTCTCTGTTTGGATGACCGATCTAGAGCCGTCAGCGGTGTATTGAGGTCTCCAAGTATGATTGTATTTTTATCAGTTTTTGTTTTAAGATCAATAAGTAGCTGTCTTATATATTTTAGTGCTCCTTGGTTTGGTGCATATATATTAAGAATTGTTATGTCTTCTTGATTCAGTGTCCCCTTAGCCATTATGAAATGGCCATTTTTGTCTCTGAGTACTTTTGCTGTCTTGTAGTCAGCATTGTCAGATATGAGTATTGCTACACCTGCTTTTTTTTGGATGTTATTTGCTTGGAGTATTGTTTTCCAGCCTTTCACTTTGAATTTGTTTTTTATCCTTGTTACTTAGATGAGTTTCCTGTAGGCAGCATACAGTTGGATTTTCTTTTTTAATCCATTCTGCTACTCTGTGCCTTTTTATTGGTGAGTTTAATCCGTTTACATTTAGTGTAATTATTGATACTTGTGAGTTTCCTATTGCCATTTTATATCTTGCTTTCTGTTAGTTTTGTGTCTTGTTTGATCCTTCTCTTTCGTTTTTCTATCTTTTGTTTTTATTTGGTTGTATTCCATACATCTTTCCTCTGTTGCTATCTTTTTTATCTCATGTGCTTCTGTGGTGGTTTTTTCAATGGTGGTTACCTTTGAGTAATGAAAAGGGTCCCTACCCTGTTCATTGTAGCGAACTGTTTTGTGAGTACTTTTGCACTCCATCGTCCTTTGCTACTGTTAATCTCCATCTTCTCCCCCTCTTTCTTTTTGTTGTTGTCACAGTTTAAATTTGGTTTTATTGTGTTCTTCTTGGAGCTTTTACTTGTGGCTCTGTTTTTTTTTTTGTTCTTTGTATCTGATTGGAGAACCCCCTTTAGTAATTCCTGGAGTGGGGGTTTTCTGATGATAAATTCCCTCATCTTTTCTGTATCTGTGAATGTTTTTATTTCTCCTTCATATTTGAAGGATAGCTTTGCTGGGTATAGTATTCGTGGCTGAAAGTTCCTCTGTTTCAGGACTTTAAATATTGGGGTCCACTCTTTTCTAGCTTGTAGAGTTTCTGTTGAGAAATCTGATGATAATCTAATGGGCCTTCCTTTATATGTTGTATTCTTCTTTTCCCTGGCTGCCTTGAGAATTTTTTCTTTGCTGTTGGTTTGTGTCAATTTCATTATGATATGCCTTGGAGTAGGTTTGTTGGGGTTAAGAAAACTCGGAGTTCTGTTTGCTTCTTGAACTTGAGGCTTTAGTTCTTTCCACAGGCTTGGGAAGTTCTCATCTATTATTTGTTTGAGTATGTTCTCCATTCCATTTTCTCTCTCTTCTCCCTCTGATATACCTATTATTCTTATGTTATTCTTTTTGATGGAGTCAGATAATTCTTGTAGGGCTACCTCATTTTTTTTAATTTTTGAGTCTCTTTCTTCTTCTCTCTGTTGTGCCTCAAGTTGCTTGTCTTCTATTTCACTAATCCTCTCTTCTATCTGACCTGTTCTATTAGCTAAGCTTGTTACTTCGTTTTTCAGCTCGTGAATTGAGTTTTTCATCTCTGTTTGATTTGTTTTTATAGTTTCAATTTCCTTGGACATATATTCTTTGTGTTCATTGAGTTGTTTTCTGAGCTCCCTAAATTGCCTTTCTGTGTTTTCTTGTATATCTTGGAGGATTTTTAGGATTTCTATCTTGAATTCTCTGTCATTTAGCTCCAAGATTTCCAATATATTAAATTTTTTCTCCATAGATTTTTCCTCATCTAGCTGTGTTACCTCTCTTTCTTTTGTATCCATGATATTCGATTTTCTCTTCCTTAATGGCATCTGAGGGTGGTTTTGTTGATAGTATTAATGAGATTTAATAAAGAATAAAAAGTTAAAAAAAATAAAAAAATAAAAAATTGAAAAGTTGTTTTTTTAAAAAAAAAATTAATAATGAAATAAAGAAAAATAAAATAAAATAAAAATTTTAAAAAAAGGAAATTATTCCCCCCCTTCTTTTTTCCTCTCCTCTCCTCTCCCCTCTTTCTTGAGAAAATCTTGTGGTGAACTGTGAATTATAACAAACAATGCCTGTGATGGAGGGCCTGAATTGAGGAAAAGTAATAAAGGGGCAAAAAAAAGAAAAAAAAGAAAAGGAAAAGAAAAAAAAAAGGGGGGTGTATGGACCCACAAAAAGCAAATAAGGAAAAAATTTGGGTCAAGAATAAAATGATTTGCTTTTAGGTGTTGGTTGTCTAAGAGTTATGATGAGAGGAATAAGAGGAAAACAGAAAAATGGGGGGACAAATTAAAAAATTACTATTGTATTTAGTGGAACAAGAACTAGATAAAACGGAGAGCCAGGGATGGGAGCACTGCTAGTGAGTTAAAAAGGTGAAGAAACCCCCCCCCCCCAAAATGCCACAAACATAAGTTTGAGTCCCAGATAAGATAATTTGTTTGTAATTGAGGTTTGAATGAGAGGAGATGTAAAGGAGAAAGGAAGAAACTAATATAGAGAGAGAAAAGAAAGAGAGAGAGAAAAAAAAAAGAGGGAACCACTAAAGGAAGAAAAAAGAAAGGAGAGAGAGAGAGAGAGAGAGTTAAAGGTTTTGGAGTGCAACCCTCATAGAGAGAAAGGAAGAGGAGAGAAAATATAATGGGAGATGTAACACTTATGGGTAGTGTAGTTCAAGGAGAGGAGAGAGTAAGACCGGCAGAGAGTTAATCGGCCAAATTGGAGGAGGAAAAAAAGTATCAAGAATGAAGATACGTCGGCCTAGCGTGCGGAGGACCCGGGTTCGATTCCCGGCCAGGGCACATAGGAGAAGCGCCCATTTGCTTCTCCACCCCTCCGCCGCACTTTCCTCTCTGTCTCTCTCTTCCCCTCCCGCATCCAAGGCTCCATTGGAGCAAAGATGGCCCGGGCGCTGGGCATGGCTCTGTGGCCTCTGCCTCAGGCGCTAGAGTGGCTCTGGTCGCAATATGGCGACGCCCAGAATGGGCAGAGCATCGCCCCCTGGGGGGCAGAGCACCGCCCCTGGTGGGTGTGCCGGGTGGATCCCGGTCGGGCGCATGCGGGAGTCTGTCTGACTGTCTCTCCCTGTTTCCAGCTTCAGAAAAATAAAAAAAAAAAAAAAAAAAAAAAAAAAAAAAAAAGAATGAAGATAAGAGAAACAGACGAACAAATATAATAAAATGGGATAGGTTATAAAGTCTGCAGATTATTCTTGATTTTGAGAGGTTATCTTCTTGCTTTTTCTTTTCTCTCCCTCTTCCTGGTCGGTGACTCTGTACCCCGGGTTCTGCCCCTTTGGCACGCTCAGGTAGAGGTTTATAGTTGATAAGTCTCTATGGCAATGTCATGTATTGTGCTTTAGTCTCGTTGGCAGTCAAGGCTCATTAGCATTTATAGGCTCCGACAGTGAGAGAGTCCGTGTTCCTGGAGCCTTTCTCCTAGTCTTTCCTTCCTCAATTAGTAGCCTGATAATCCAGCTATGGGGTTGCTGCTGCCTCTGCCTGGATAGTAAGAGGCTCAAAGAGCTGACAACTCCCCACTCTATTTCCACTCAGCACAGGGCTCTGGGTAAGGCTCAGTCAGTCAGAGCTGCTAGCATAATCAGGCGGGCTTTCCGCCCACTCAAAGACCTCTGGCTCTGCCACTCTGTCCGGTAACACAGGCGGGCGCCCACTTCCGGGGCGCTTGGAGGAAACTCTCGTTCAGTATCTGCGTGCGCAGACCAGGATATCCGGCCAGCAGTCTCACGCTCTGAGTGAAACCCCCAACCGCATGGAAAAGTTGCAGCGTTGGAATTGGCTTTCGCTCCGTCCCCGTGCGCGGCTTTTGCAAGGCGCTGGGGCGGCCCGAGATTCCGCTTTGGCCCACACAAAGGCCCCTGACTCTGCCCCTCTGTGCAATAACACGGGCGCGCACTGCCGAGGTACTCGGAGGAATCTCTCACTCACTATCTGCGTGCGCAAACCAGGATATGAGGCCGGCCGCGTTTCCCTCTGAGTGAAACCCCCACCAGCACGGAAAATTTCCACCGTTGGAATTAGTTCTCGCTCCCTCCCGTGCGCGGCTTTCCCAGGGCGCTGGGGCTGCCCAGAGATTCTGCTTTCGGCCCACAGAAAGGCCCCTGACTCTGCCTCTCTGTGGGGTAACACGGGCACCACTCCCGGGGCTTAGGAAGAAATCTCTCGCCCAGTAGCTGCGCGCACCGACCAGGAGATCGGGTAAAATGGCTGCCCCGCTTGTCTTTCTTTGTTTGGGTTTGGCACGAGTGTTAGCTTATATTGCCCGGGTTGCCACAGGATCAGTTTTTCCTCGGCTTGGATCTCCGTGCCACAGCCTGGTTCGGCCGTTTGTGCCGCGGCCTGGATCTATTCACCCCCTTTGCCCGCCTCAGTTTCTATATTCACAGTTACCAGAGAAAGCCGCCCTGTTTAGGTTAGTGAGGAAGGCGGAGCATTTCTTACTCCCTAATTCCTTCGGGGTTTGGTTATATATTTAGCCAATTTTTCACTCGACCATACCTTCGGGTGTATTGCGAAGTATCTGGAGGCTCCAAGTATAGGTTTTTCTGTTTCTGGTTGAAGATCTTGTTGAGTTTTGGGGGAGATTTATTGGTATCGCTTCTTACCCCGCCATTACTCTGACGTCATCTACCCCTACCTTTTAATTCTTAAAAGAAAGACTGTCTAAATAATTGCAGAATTTTAAAGCTAAGGCAGCTAAAAGAGAACTAATGCTGTTTCCTTGCAATTGATTTCTTTAAGATTCTGATGAAAGCATACAAATCTTGGGGTTGACAGACTCCTTGAAACTGCTCTATGGGTTCTATATTAAAAATGTGTTACCTGGCCCTGGCTGGTTGGCTCAGTTGTACAGCGTTGATCCAGCATGTGGATGTCCTGGGTTCAATTCCTGGTCAGGGTACACAGGAGAAGTGCCCATCTACTTCTTTACTCCTTCTCCTCCCCTTTCTCTCTTGCTCTTTCTTCCCCTCCTACAGCTATAGCTCGATTGATTCTAGTGTGTTGGCCCCGAACGCTGAGGATGGCTCCATGGAGCCTCCACTTCAGGCGCTAAAAATAGCCCAGTTGCGAGCATGGCCCCAGATGGGCAGAGCATCAGTCCCAGATGGGGGTTGCCAGGTGGATCCCGTTTGGGGTGCATATGGGAGTCTGTCTCTTTAGCTCTCCTCTTCTGACTTGGAAAAGAAAAAAATATATTACTTAGCAGAAGCCCATAAATTTAAAAATTGGGAAACTGAGGGCCAGAGATACAAGGTCTCAAGATGAGTTAATTGTAGAAGACATTCACTTGTATTCATTTTAAAAGTAATGCCAGCCTGACCAGGTAGTAGCGCAGTGGTTAGAGCATTGGCCTGGGACTCTGAGGACCCAGGTTTGAAACCCTAAGGTCACCTGCTTGAGCGTGGGCTCATCCATTTGGCTTGAGCACAGGCTCACCAGCTTGAGAACGGGGTCGCTGGCTTGAGTGTGCAATCATAGACATGACCCCATGGTCACTGGCTTGAAACCCAAGGTCACTGGCTTGAGCAAGCAGTCACTGGCTCTGCTGTAGTCCCCCCCTCCCCGGTCGAGGCATATATGAGAAAGCAATCAATGAACAACTAAGGCGCTACAATGAAGAATAGATGCTTCTCTTCTCCCATCCTGTCTACCTGTCCCTGTCTGTCCCCCAAACCCATCTCCCTCTCTGTCTCGCTAAAAAAAAAAGTAATTCCAGCAGTATTTCCTTTTCTTTCATTGGCTGATGTCGCATCCCAGACTGGCAAGGGAAGCTGTTCATTCTTTCTCAGGAAAAGATTTTATAGGTATGATAACCTAAGAGAAATTTGGTAAAGAAATGTATATGAGGCCCTGGCTGGTTGGCTCAGCGGTAGAGCGTTAGGCTGGCGTGTGGAAGTTGAAGTCCCAGGTTCGATTCCTGGTCAGGCCACACAGGAGAAGCGCCTATCTGCTTCTCCATCCTTTTCCCCCTCTTTTCTCTCTCTCTCTCTTTTCCCCTCCTTCAGCCAAGGCTCCATTGGAGCAAAGTTGGCCCGGGCGCAGAGGATGGCTCCATGGCCTCTGCCTTATGTGCTAGAATGGCTCCGATTGCAGTGGAGCATCACCCCCTTGGTGGACATGCTGGTGGATCCCTGTTGAGCACAAGCGGGAGTCTGTCTCCCTGCCTCCCCCCCCCCCCGCTTCTCACTTCGGAAAAATACCCCCCAAAAATGTATATGAAAGGTTGATTTTTTAAAATACTAGATGATATGATTAGAATTTCATATATAATAGTTTGATTTTCCTTCTTTCTCTTTTTATTTTCTGTCCAGCCCAAGAAGAAGAGGGGAAAAGTGGAAGTGAGACCAATTAATTTGGGGACAGATTATGAATATGGGGTTTTGAACATTTACTTGACTGCATATGACATGGCCCTGACAGAGAGTTATGCACGATATGTTCACAACCTCTGCAACCATCTCTCCATTAAAGTGGAAGAAAGGTATGATGCCTTTGCCTGAAATATTCTTGGCGTGGGGTAGCATGCTCTGCTTTGTTGTTAAATGAAGTTATGAGAATTAACATGTACAGTAGTAAAACTAACCCTTTTTAGTTATATAGTTTGCCATAATCAAAATATAGAAGAGGCCTGATTAGCGGTAGCACAGTAGATAGAGGATTGACCTGGGATCCTGGTTCAAACCCCAAAGTTGCCAGCTTGAGTGAAGGCTCATCCGGCTTGAGCATGGGCTCACCAGCTTGAGTGCAAGGTCCCTGGTTTGAGTGTGGGATCATCAAAAGGACTCCATGGTCACTGGCTTGAAGCACAAGGATGCTGGCTTGAGCAAGGTGTCACTGGCTCAGCTGGAGCCCTCTCCTTCCCGCCCCGGTCAAGGCATGTATGAGAAGCAATCAAAGAACAACTAAAGTGCTGCAACTATGAGTTGATGTTTATCATCTCTCTCCCTTCCTGTTTCTCTCTTGCTAAAAAAATCTATCTATCTATCATCTATCTATCTATCTATCTATCTATCTATCTATCTATCTATCTATCTATCTATCTATCTATCTATCTATCTATCTATCTATAGAACAGCTCTGTTAACCCCAAAAGTTCCTGGGTGCCCAGGTGTACTCAGTTACCCTCTATTCCCCCTTCAAGTTCCTGGCAACCACCAATTGATTTTCTGCCCCTGCTGTTTTAAGTTTTCTGGAACATCATGTAAGTAGAATCATACAGTATGTAGCTTTTTGTCTGGTCTCTTTCACTTAGCATAATGTGTTTCAAATTTATCCATGTGTTTGTTTTTTGACAGAGACAGAAAGTCAGAAGGAGGGACAGACAGGAAGGAAGAGAGATGAGAAGCATCAATTTTTCATTGCAGCTCCTTAGTTGTTCAGTGATTGCTTTCTCATATGTGCCTTGACTGGGGGCTGCAGCAGAGCAAGTGACACCCCCCCACCCCGTGCCCAAGTCAGCAACTTTGGGCTCAAGCCAGCAACCTTGGGCTTCAAGCTAGCGACCTTTGGGCTCAAGCGAGTGACCATGGGGTCATGTCTATGATCCCACGCTCAAGCCAGCAACTCTTTGCTCAAGCTGGCGACCTTGGGGTTTTGAACCTGGGTCCCAGGTCCCTCAGACTGTGTCCCAATCTGAGGCTCCATCCACTGCACCACCGCCTGGTCAGGCCATCCATGTTTTTTAAGTATTTTATTACTGAGTAGTATTCCATTAAATGGTGAATATTAATTGGCTTATCTATTCATTAGTTGATGTACATTTAGATTGTTTCCAATTTATTGGTAATTATTAACAAAGCTGCCATAATCATTGTCACACAGGTTTTGTGGGTCACATATCTTCTTTGCTCCTGGAAATCTATTTAAGACTGGGATTTTGGGATTGTATAGTGAATATATGTTTAACTTTATAAGAAACTGCCAAACTATTTTCCAAATTGGCTGTACCATTTTGTATTCCCACCAGCAACATATGAGAGTTCCAGTAACTTCTTATCTTGGTCAGCACTTGGTATTGTCATTTGGTATTATCAATATATAGTGGTATCTCATATTGGTTTTAATTTTCATTTCCCTAATAAATAAATGATGTTGAGTATCTTTTCATGTGTTTATTTAACTTCTGTATATATTCTTTGATGATGTATCCAAATCTTTAATCTATTTTTTAAATTGTTTTTTTTTTTATTACTGAATTAAGGAAGTTTTTACCTGATTAGGCAACGGTGCAGTGGACAGAGCATTGGCCTGGGATAATGAGGACCCAGGTTCAAAATCCCGAGGTCACTGGCTTGAGTGCAGGCTCATCTTGCTTGAGCACAGGCTCACTAGGTTGAGCACAGGGTTGCTAGCTTGAGCATGGGATCATAGATAATGACCCCATGGTCCCTGTCTTGAAGACCAAGGTCAGTGGCCTGAGCAAGGGGTCATTGCCTTGGCTGTAGCCCTCCGGGTCAAGGTACATATGAGAAAGCAATCAGTGAACAACTAAGGTGGCACAACAAAGAATAGATGCTTCTCATCTTTCTCCCTTTCTGTCTCTCTCTCTCTCTCTCTCTCTCACACACACACACACACACACACACACAAAAGTTTTACAAACTATTTTTGGATACCAGGTCTTTTTCAGTACTGTATATGTTTTGCAAATATTTCTCCTTGTCTCTGACTTATCTTGTCATGTTATTGGAGTCTTTTGGAGAGCAGAAGTTTCAGTTTGATGTAGTTTATTTTATCAATATTTTTTATTTTTTTTATGCTTTTGGTGTCATATTTAAGAAATCTTTGCCTAAGCCAAGATCACAAAGATATTCTCCTATGTTTTCTTCTAGAAGTTCTATAATTTAAAATTTTACTTTTAGGTCTATTATACATTTTGAGTTATTTTTGTATATGCCATGAGATATTTGTTGATTATTTTTTAATATACATATCCAGTTGTTTGTGTGACATTTGTTAAAAAGATTTTCTTTTCCATTGAAGTGTCTTAGCACCTTCTGAAAGTCTAAATTAACCATGAATGAATAGATTTATTTCTATACTCTATTTTGTTACACCAGTCCCACACTATCTAAACCTACAACTTTGTTCTTTTTTTTTTTTTTTTTCCCAAAGCTGGAAACGGGGAGAGACAGTCAGACAGACTCCTGCATGCGCCCGACCGGGATCCACCCGGCACGCCCACCAGGGGCGAAGCTCTGCCCACCAGGGGGCGATGCTCTGCCCCTCGGGGGGGGGGGGGTCGCTCTGCCGCGACCAGAGCCACTCTAGTGCCTGGGACAGAGGCCAAGGAGCCATCCCCAGCGCCCGGGCCATCTTTGCTCCAATGGAGCCTTGGCTGCGGGAGGGGAAGAGAGAGACAGAGAGGAAGGAGGGAGGGGTGGAGAAGCAAATGGGCGCTTCTCCTATGTGCCCTGGCCGGGAATTGAACCCGGGTCCCCCGCATGCCAGGCCAACGCTCTACCGCTGAGCCAACCGGCCAGGGCCAACTTTGTTCTTTTTAAAAATTATTTTGGTTATTCTAGGTCTTTTGGTTTTTCATTAAATTTTAGAATTAGTTTGTTGATTTTTACAGAAAAGAACCTGATGGAATTTTGTTGAGATTGTGTTGAATCTGTAGATTAATTTGAGGAGAATTGACATTTTATCTATTTTAATTCCTCTGATCCATGAAGATGGTATATGTCCCCATCTATTTAGGTATTTTTTGCATACTCTGCTTTTCATTTTTTTCTTTGAATTTCTTGGAAAACTGTAGGGGAGGAGAACTAACATTTACTGACTACTTATTCCAGGCCAGGCACTGAAATACCTTACCTCAGTGTTTCAGAAAGTGTGTGATTGCCCTGTGGTTTGCCTTAAATAACATTAAATCACAATGAGAAATTTCATTTCTTTTTAGTTCTCATTCAACCTAATGTGTTAAGGAGAAATTCTTTTTTTTATATTTTTCTGAAATTGGAAAACGGGGAGGCAGTCAGATCAGACAGACTCCTGCATGCGCCTAATCGGGATCCACCAGGCATGCCCACCAGGGGGCGATGCTCCGCCCATCTGGGCCGTTGCTCTGTTGCAACCAGAGCCATTCTAGCACCTGAGGCAGAGGCCATAGAGCCATCCTCAGCGCCCAGGCCAACTTTGCTCCAATGGAGCCTTGGCTGTGGGAGGGGAAGAAAGAGACAGAGAGGAAGGAGAGGGGGAGGGGTGGAGAAGCAGATGGGCGCTTCTCCTGTGTGCCCTGGCCGGGAATCGAACCCAGGACTCCTGCACGCCAGGCCAACTCTCTACCACTGAGCCAACTGGCTAGGACCTCAAGGAGAAATTCTTAATGTAGTTCTGGTGTGTCCTTAATACTCCTCTAGCACTTCCTAATTTTTATAACAGAGATGGGACCTCTGGCTCACAGTCTTTGGCTAGCACTAAAACCTAGCTAGAATGTTATAAATTATTTTGTTTTTATTGAACTTACTTTCAATTATTTATTGTTTTTATTAAACTTACTTTCTATTTATGACAGTTGATACTGGTTTTTCATTTATAGGTATAATATAAAGTAAGGCTCATTGAGATGTAATTCACATTCAGTAAAAATTTACCCTTTCAGTGAACAGTTTCTGAGTTTTGACAAATATACACAGTAGAGGATAAATACCATCATAGTCAAGATACAGAATATTTCCATCATCCCAAGAAGTTCCCTCCTGTCTTTGTAGTCATTCCCTCCTCACACCACCAGTCCCTGGAACTACTGATCTATTTCTGTCCCTATAGTTTTTGCCTTTAACAGAATGTCATATAGGTAGAATCATACAGTATTTTTCCTTGTGAGTCTGATTTCTTTCACTTACGATAATGTATTTGAGATTCATTCATGTTGTTGCCAGTATCAAGTTGTTTATTCCTTTTTGTTGCTGATTAGCATTTCATTGAATGGATATATGTTTTGTTTATCCATTCACCAATTGAAGGACATTTGTGTTGTTTCCATTTTTTGGCAATTATGAATAAAACCACTATAATGTATAGGTTTTTGTGAGAACTTAAGTTTTAATTTCTCTAAGAGTGTGATTATAGAGTCAAATGTTTAAATGTAGCATATGTTAAATTTATAAGAAACTGGCCTGACCTGTGGTGGCGCAGTGGATAAAGCGTCGACCTGGAAACACTGAGGTCGCCGGTTCGAAACCTTGGGCTTGCCTGGTCAAGGCACATATGGGAGTTGATGCTTCCAGCTCCTCCCCCCTGTCTCTCTCTCGCTCTCTCTCCCTCTCTCTCTCCTCTCTAAAATGAATAAATAAAAATAAAAAATTTTTTTTTATAAATTTATAAGAAACTGCCAAACCGTTTTCCAAATTGGCTGTGCCATTATTTTTCTCATCAGCAGCATGAGTTCCTTTTGTTCTACATCTCAAGTTTCTTTTTCAAACAATTTTTAAGAGTGTTTACTTAAAGAAAAGTATTTATTTATTCATTTATTTATTTTAGGTGAAAGGAGGGCAATAGTGAGGCAGACTCCTGCATGCACACTGACTGGGCTCTACCTGGCAACCCCATCTAGGGCCAATGCTCAAGTACCCAGCTATTTTTAGCACCTGAGGCTGATGAGCTCAGTGGAGCTATCCTCAGCACTGGGGCCACACTCAAACCAATTGAGCCACTTGCTGTGAGAGGGGAAGAAGGAAAGAAGGGGGAGAGGAAGAGAAGCAGGTGGTCACATCTCCTGTGTGACCTGACCAGGAATCAAACTCAGGACGTCCATACACTGGGCCAACGCTCTATCCACTGAGCCACTGGCCAGAGCCAAGAAAAGTTTTTTGGATTTTTTTTTTTTTGGTGATGAAGAGAGATAGAGAGATGGATAGAGAGGGACAGGCAGACAGGAAGGGAGAGAGATGAGATGTGTCAATTCTTTATTGTGGCTTCTTAGTTGGCCACTGTTTTTTTTTTGTAGGTGCCTTGACCGGGGGGGGGGGGGGCTACAGCAGAGCAAGTGACCCCTTGCTCAAGCCAGCGACCTTGGGCTTAAGCCAGGGACCTTGGGCTTCAAGCCAGCGACCTTTGGGCTCAAGCCAGCGACCTTTGGGCTCAAACTGGTGATCATGGGGTCATGTCTATGATCCCACGCTCAAGACAGCAACCCGTGCTCAAGCTGAATGACCCCACGCTCAAGTTGGTGACCTCAGGGTTTCAAACCTGGGTCCTCTGTATCCCAGTTTGACGCTCTATCCACTGTGCCACCGCCTGGTCAAGCAAAAAGAGAATTTAATAAATAATAGTTTAGGTGGTCTGCCATAGTGACAAGGTAATACATGGCACAATATATAGATATAGCAAAAATTATACTTTCTCACTCGCTAGGTAGATATTAGTATATTCCCATTGTATAGATGAGGAAACCAAGGCTCAGAATAGTCAAAAGTCAGGGAACTAGTAAGTTGCCTGGCTTTAACCCAGTTCTGCCTGACTCCAGTATTTTTAATTCTATAAGGTCTTGTTTTAAGTCATTAAGCGAAATTTGAACTTTTGAACCTTTATAACTGTGCTAAATGTGCTTTTTGGAAGATTGGATAATAAGGTGTGATTTTAGCTCTCACAGCAGATAGTACTTCAATTGTTTTAGGCCTTGAGATGTGCTTTATCTATTTATGATGCCCCAGAGAGTCGGTTGCTCTTTCAGCACTTGACACACACTCTATCATGTCACTTAGTGCTTTGGGCTGTAATGGTCTATTCATATACTAGCTCTTCTTCCCCTTGACTAGATGGGGACTGTGTTCTTCTTTATTTCTTCAGCACCTAGCACAGGGCCTACCTGCCACATGGGGGACATTAAGCCATTGTTGAAAGAATGACAGGTCCTTGAATATGACTGTACAATCCAGCCATTTCCTAAAGTTTAATGACAGTGCTTTTAATTAATTAATTAAAAACTATTGATTGAGCCTCTTCTTGCTGTGTGATAAGCATTGTACTAGGAATTCTAAAGGAGGGCACTAAGGTGAGTGTCCCTGGTTTCAGGGATGTATGTGTGTGTGCACACAAGTACACGGAGAAATAATTACAATGTGGAAGGTGGTAAGTGAAAGATAAAGTGAAATACCAGTTCAAGGAGGCAGAGAGTAGTATAATAATTTAGAGCAGTGCCTCTCAAAGTACTGCTCCACAAACATATATATCAGAAGCGTATACCAAAATGCACATTCATGCTTTTTGCTTCCTTCATCAAAAAAGTCTTTCTATTGAGGCCCTGGCAGGTTGGCTCAGCGGTAGAGCGTCGGCCTGGCATGCGGGGGACCCGGATTTGATTCCCGGCCAGTGCACATAGGAGAAGCGCCCATTTGCTTCTCCACACCCCCCCCCTCCTTCCTCTCTGTCTCTCTCTTCCCCTCCCGCAGCCAAGGCTCCATTGGAGCAAAGATGGCCCGGGCGCTGGGGATGGCTCCTTGGCCTCTGCCCCAGGCGCTAGAGTGGCTCTGGTCACGACAGAGCGACGCCCTGGATGGGCAGAGCATCGCCCCCTGGTGGGCAGAGCGCAGAGCGTTGCCCCTGGTGGGCGTGCTGGGTGGATCCCGGTCGGGCGCATGCGGGAGTCTGTCTGACTGTCTCTCCCCATTTCCAGCTTCAGAAAATTACAAAAAAAAAAAAAAAAAGTCTTTCTATTGAAAAAAATTGTTGGCTGAATTAAATAGTGTGTTTAGTAACTGTGGCATGCTCCTTATCTTGTCCTGGCCTGATAACAAGCAGTTTGCACAACAATAACTTGTCTATGGACCACACTTTGAGTAACATAGTATCAGCTTTGGAATGAAACTGCCTGATTTAAGTTCTAGTTCTACCAGTTATTGGCAATATGGCCTTGGGAAATTCTGAACCTATATTCTCTTCTGTATAAATGGGATGATAATTTTCATATTTCTTTGAGTTCTGAAAATGTTTTCTTTTTTTTTTTAAGATTCTATTTATTGCCTGACCTGTGATGGCGTGGTGGATAAAGCATTGACTTGGAATGCTGAGGTCACCAGTTCAAAACCCTGGGCTTGCCTGGTCAAGGCACATACAACAAGCAATCGATGAACGACTAAAGTGAAGCAACTATGACTTGATGCTTCTTGTTCTCTTCCCTCCTCTCTCTGTAAAATCAATCAATAAAATTAAAAAAAAAAGATTCTATTTATTGATTTTAGAGAGAGTGAGAGAGAAAGGAGGGGGAGAGAAGAGCAGGAAACATCAACCTGTAGTTGCTTCCCATATTTGCCCTGACCAGGCAAACCCAGGGTTTTGAACCAGCAACCTCAGCATTCTAGGTTGATGCTTTATTCACTGCACCACCACAGGTCAGGCTGAGTTCTGAAAATTAAATATAGTATATGATAGCACTTAGCAGAGACTGGCGCATTGCAACACTCTAAATAATAATTGATAGTGAAGAGCACACATTCTCCCTCCTAGGAGCATGCCTATGCCTTTCTTTTCCCCCTTCCCCTCCTCTTCCCTTATAGCAGTGGTCCCCAACCCCCGGGCCGCGAACCGGTACCGGTCCGTGGGCCATTTGGTACCGGTCCGCAGAGAAAGAATAAATAACATGAAACGTTGTCAGAATAACAAATTTAAATACAAGCTGAATAATGAGAACATACTTGTTCCTCCTTTAACTTAGCCCAATAAATATCGTAAGTTCGACAATTATATTTAAAAATACGACAGTTTTTATGCCGGTCGCATAATTTTATTTTGCGCATTTATCCGTCCCACCCTAAAGGCCGGTCCGTGAAAATATTTTCTGACATTAAACCGGTCTGTGGCCCAAAAAACGTTGGGGACCACTGCCTTTTAGGGATGCATCTCCTAAACTCTAAGGGTTCCACGAGACTTGCAGCCAGGGGAGCAATGGGCAGTGGCAGCTTGTCCTGGGTGAACACCCCGCACCTGTCTCCAAGGCCCCCTCTTCTCCGACTTCCCAGTGTAGACTCATTTCTTTGCCATAAGGTTTCTAGAGAGCCAAAGCAGCTCAGCCTAGACTCTCCCTTGTTGCTTCTTCTATTCTAGGCCAGTCTCTGTTTCACTGTCCCCCCTAAAAAGAAATTAACAGAGAGGTTGTTTCAGCTGGCAGGGATTAGGGGTGACTTCTCAGAGGCTGTGATAGCAAAGAAGCATTAAATGTCATTTACAGAATGTTATCTTACCTACAGTGGATCAATTCCCTGGCATAGTGTTTTAAATTTTCAGAAGGACTTTTTAAACAGTGCAGGTTTTTTTATTGTTTTGCGAGAGAGAGAGACAAGGACAGACAGGAAGCGATCGAGATGAGAAGCATCAACTTGCAGTTGTGGCACTTTTAGTTGTTCATTGATTGCTTTCTCACACTTGCCTTGACCGGTGGCTCCAGCCAACACCAGTGACCTTTGGGCTCAAGCCAGTGACCCTGCGTTCAAGCAGGCTGAGCCCGCACTCAAGCCAGTGACCTCAGGGTTTCGAGCCTGGGTCCTCAGCGTCCCAGGCTGACACTATCCACCATGCCACCGCCTGGTCAGGTTAAAAGGTGCTGTTTCAAAAACCCAACTGTGAAAAGCTCTGGCTGCATTTGATTGCAGGAAGGCAGTTACATTTGTTGAGCATCTACTATCAGCCAGACACTCTGCTTAGTATATTGTTATTTAATTCAAACAAGCACTTTGCAAATAGTGAATCATATCTCAAGCCTGGAGCTGGACCATCAAGGTTTTACCTGTACTCTGCCGACTATTATGTGATGTTAGGCAGTTTATTAACCTCTTTGTGTCTTAGTTTCCTCATCTATAAAATGGGCTTAGGCCCTGGTCATTTTGCTCAGTGGATAGAGCATAGACCTGGTATATAGATGTCGCAGGTTCAATTCCCAGTCAAGGCACACAAGAGAAGTGACCATATGCTTCTCTTCTTCCCTTTCTTCTATCTCTTCCTCTTCCCCTCTCACAGCCAGTGACTCGACTGGTTTGAATGTAGGCTCTGAGTGCTGATGATAGCTCAGTTGATCTGAGAGTCAGCCTTAGGCAGTAGGAATAGCTTGGTTGATTCAAGCATCGGCCCCAGACAGGATTGCTGGGTGGATCCTGGTTGGGGCGCTTGTGGGAGTCTGTCTCACTATCTCCCTTCCTCTCACTTAAAAAAAGAGAGAGAGAGATAATAGACTTAAAGTACAGTCGTCCCTCACCATATCACGGTTCACTTTTCACAGTCTCACTGTACTGCAGATTTTTAAATTGTATATATCTAATTTTGTATCACAGATTTTTCGCTATATCGGAGGATTTTGCAGTATATAGGTATTTTTATATTGTTGGGCAGATAAAATATATTATGCTCACTTTGTTAAAGATGGCGCTGCCCACACAGAAGCCGTCGCCCAGGTGATATTAATGTGTGTTGGGGGCAGGCTATGGGCAGGCAGGATCCTTGTAGCCTGGGGCTTGGTTTTAGGACTAAGCCTTTCCCACCCTTTTTGATGTGGGGTGGTACAATCCCATCATGCCTTGGATAAGTGACTTTTTATTAGAGACTTCCCTATTTTGTATATTGGATTAAGGGTTTTGATTTCTACACTATAAAATGGGGACAGATCGGGAGCTTGCTCTCTTAGTTCCTGAGATTAGCATTAGAAGAGACAGCAGAGAGCAGAGAGAGGCCACGTGGAGGAGGCCAGGAGAAGTAGCCAAGATGGCAGAGTGTTGAGTGAGAGGCCAGTTAGCGCAGAGTTTGTGCAGAGAGAAGGAAGGAGATGGGGAACAGAGGTGAATAAGTCTGGTGAGCTAGAAACCTTTGATTTTAGGAAATTCAGATAAGTCAGTAGCTTTGTGAGCACTGAATGAGTGGGTTTTGGAGCCCAGTGTGTGTTTTTACTTGCCCGCCGGGTGCAAGCTAGGATTAAAGATGATGGCCCATTGGTTCCTCAAAAAACTGCAAATAGAACTACCTTATGACCCAGCAATCCCTCTACTGGGTATATACCCCAAAACCTCAGAAACATTGATACGTGAAGACACATGTAGCCCCATGTTCATTGCAGCACTGTTCACAGTGGCCAAGACATGGAAACAACCAAAAAGCCCTTCAATAGAAGACTGGATAAAGAAGATGTGGCACATATACACTATGGAATACTACTCAGCCATAAGAAACGATGACATCAGATCATTTACAGCAAAATGGTGGGATCTTGATAACATTATAAGGAGTGAAATAAGTAAATCAGAAAAAAACAAGAACTACATGATTCCATACATTGGTGGAACATAAAAATGAGACTAAGAGACATGGACAAGAGTGTGGTGGTTACCAGGGGTGGGGGGAGGGAGGACAGGGGGAGAGTTAGGGGGAGGGGGAGGGGCACAGAGAACTAGATAGAGGGTGGCGAAGGACAATCTGACTTTGGGCGAGGGGTATGCAACATAATTTAATGACAAAATAACCTAGACATGTTTTCTTTGAATATATGTACCCTGATTTATTAATGTCATCCCATTACCATTAATAAAAATTTATTTAAAAAAAAAAAAAAAAAAAAAAAAGATGATGGCCCATCAGTTTTTGGCTCTGTTGTTTCTTTACCGACTGTCCAAATCTAATGCGAACCTGCATGGGCCAGGCTGCTGTGATGGTGGCCCTGGCTACTGGCTTTACATATATATTTATTATTTTAATTATTTTTGCAGTAAAATAGGCAAAATAATTGTGGGAAAGGTTAATAACAGTGTGAGAAAGGTTTATAAGAGTGTGGGGAATTTCGGTTTATAAAGCCTTAAAACATATATAAAAAAATAAATATAATGTCGCTACTTTGTGAATTTTCACCTATTGTGGGGGGTTCTGGAACCTGACCCCCATGATAGACGAGGCACCACTGTACCTTGTCTTAAATAAAAAGTCTTAAATAAAAATTTAAAAAGTTGCCTGACCAGGTGGTGGCGCAGTGGATAGAGCATCAGAGTGGGATGCGGAAGGACCCAGGTTCGAGACCCCGAGTTCGCCAGCTTGAGTGCGGGCTCATCTGGCTTGAGCAAAGAGCTCACCAGCTTGGACCCAAGGTCGCTGGCTCCAGCAGGGGGTTACTCGGTCTGCTGAAGGCCCACGGTCAAGGCACATGTGAGAAAGCAATCAATGAACAACTAAGAAGTCGCATCTCGCAACGAGAAACTGATGATTGATGCTTCTCATCTCTCTCCGTTCCTGTCTGTCTGTCCCTGTCTATCTCCGCCTCTGTAAAAAAAAAAAAAAAAAAAAAAAATTAAAAAAGTTAATATATTTAAAGTGCTTACAACAGTTCCCAGCAACTCTTGGCTGCCATTATTATTACTATTATTGTTATTATTATTATTGAAGCTTGTCTGTAGTCACATATCTAACAAACAGTCTGGATTGAACCCTCACCGCCACTGCCGCCTCTCCCTCCTCCTCCTCCTTCCCCCCTCCTCCTCCTCTACCTCCTCCTCCTCTTCCTCTTCTTCCTCTTCTTCCTTTTCCTCCTCTTCCTTCCCCCCTCCTCTTCCCCTTCTTCTTCTTTTCTTTTCTCCTTCTCCTCCTTCTTCTTCTCCTTTCAAATTCTCAATTTCTCCTAACTGGTTCTCCACACAGCTTTCAGTGTGATCTTTCTAGAATGTAAATAAGATCATGTAATTCCTATGCTTAAATTCCTTCCATAGTTTCCCATTCCTTTCTGATTAAATTAAAGGTCCTCACATGGTTACCTGGTGCCCCATGGCCTGGGCTTGCTTTTTTCCTTTAACCCATACTTCCTCTCTCTCTCTCTCCAATTACACTGGCTTTGTTTTTGTCCCTTCTCACCCAAGGACCTTAGCACATGCTCTCTAGAGCTTATAATACTCTTTCTGCTTCACCTAACTAACTTCTATTTTTTCCTTGGTTTCATCTTGAATGTCATTTCTTCAGAGAACCTCATTAAATTAGGTCCTATATTAGATATTTAGTAGAAGTGAAAGTTACATAACTTTCCTTTCATAGCAGTCATTCCTTACCCTTGTAATTATTTGACTTTTATTGGTCTTCCTTATTAAACTCTAGGATCTGTAGGGCAAATGTTGTTTATAGTTTACCGGCAATCTAACCCTAAGACCTTGCCTAGTACCTGATGCATAGTGGGCAATGACTTGGATTGAATTCCAATAGGCATGGACATTGTTCCTAGAACAGCAGAATGAATGATGTGCTGTTTTTTGCCTCTTTCCTGGCTTTTTGCTCCAAATAGCACAGAGTATAAAGAGATATTTATTTTCAGCAACTCACTTCTCTGCATAGATTGAGGTTTTCAGACCATCGTATTGTTAGGTATTCTCACTCCCCAGCTTTTCAGAGATAAAATAATTTTTCTTCTGATTTTTATTTCATCATGATTCATTTTTCCTCTGGGAGTCGGGGGTAGGGCTTTGACCTTGAGATGAAATTGGGCAGATGAAATTGCTCACTTTTGTTCTAGAAACGGTCTGTTTTGCTCTAGCTGCAACTCATCTAGGAGAGGAAGGAAAGGGCCTCTCATGCAGGCCCCCTGATTGCCTGCCTCCCTTGCTGAACAGTTGCCTGAGAGATGGAGATCTTACTCATCAGGGAGCAGCTTCCAAGCCTGAAGCTGACCGAGCCCCTGTGCTCCATGGAGAGTAAAAGCATCTCTCAGCATCACTCTCTGTGAGGCTACTCGTTCCTTTTTATTTTATTTTTTAATTAAGTTTACTCACATTGTTTAAAATGGAGGTATTAACTTATATATAGTAGAGTCCATGGATTCTAAGTTCCCTTCTGTCCCATCTCAGGCAATATTCCCAAAGGGTAACATTATTTTATTGTCTTATGTTGATTCTTGAAATTCAATTATTTCATTTCATTCCTTTTGTTTTTACTATGTGATCATCCAAGTAATGTTTATTGTAGAAAATTTGGAAAGTATAGACACTAATGGAAAATTACCTATACTGTTAATACTCAAAGGCCTATCCTACTTTGAAATGACTAGAGTTCCCAGTATTTGCTTATCAAACTATGTCTGGTTTTTCTGTTGGTTCTTTTTGAGAGCCCTTCATGCTTTATTGCCTTTGTAGATAACTGCTGTATTTTTTTAGGCAAACACCTTTGTTCATACTTTGCATCTTCATAAAGTATTACTTCACCTATGAAGCTTTTCCTGAGCCTCCTTCTCTCCCTCCTGTCCCTATAATATATGGTGCATACCTATTTTTGTCTTTGAGTTACTGTAGTGAAGATGTTCATCTACTTACCTACCTCTCTCTCCAAAACACTCTTAGGGAGCTCCTTGTTTGCTTCTTTTTTTTGTGTGTGGCAGAGAGAGTCAGAGAGAGGGACAGATAGACAGGAAGGGAGAGAAATGAGAAACATCAATTCCTCGTTGCAGCTCCTTAGTTGTTCATTGATTGCTTTCTCATATATGCCTTGACCGGGGGGCTACAGTAGACTGAGTGACCCCTTGCTTGAGCCAGCAACCTTGGGCTCAAGCTGGTGAGCCTTGCTCAAACCAGATGAACCCGCGCTCAAGCTGGCGACCTCAGGGTCTCGAACCTGAGTCCTCCACATCCCAGTCCGACGCTCTATCCACTGTGCTACCACCTGGTCAGGCTTAGGGAGCTCCTTTAAAGCACAGGCTACATATTGCCCACCAGAGTGCCTACGACAGAACACGCTTTCAGTGAATGTTTGTTGAATGAATGAATGAATGAATGAATGAATGAATGAAATCTTGACCAGGTGAGTGTTGAAGAGTAAAATGTATGCTCAGTAGCAGAAATGGACAATTCCTTTTACTTAGTCTTAATTGCAGAATGTCAAAAAGGAAAAACAGCATTTTAGAGTGCTTTTTACTTTCCAGAAAGCCTTTACATAGTTATTTTACCTGATCTTCCATAACAAGTCTGTAAATGTGTCTTTTTATATATATATTTATAGAGGAGCTACTACCAAATTTGAATTGCAAAAAGAGATCAGAGATTGTGCTGAAAAGTGTGAGGGAATGTCATTAAGGGAATCTTCCTGGAAGAGTTTGCATTACCTAGCATTTACTCATTGTTCATAAGAGCAAGGGAACTGGCATTTGTAGGCATAGTATGTCAGGCAAATTACTATGTAATCTCATTTAATCATTGCAACAAACCTATAAGTAAGTATTATTATCCTCATTTTATACCTGAAGAATCTGAGACTCAGAAAGCTGAATTAATTTGTCCAAGGTCAAATAGGTAATAAGTAGCCATGCCAACATCTAAATCCAGGACTGACTGTCATGTCTCTAATTCATTTTCCATTACATCAAACTTTCTTTTGTAGCAGTTCATCTGTAGAGAGCCATACCACCCTGCTATTAATTTTTGTTTTTATTATTAAGTGAGGCGGAGAGGCAGAGACAGACTCCCACATGCACCCGGACCCAGATCCACCTGGCAAGCCTCCCACAGGCCAATGCTCTGCCCATCTGGGGCCATTGCTGTTACTTGGCAACCGAGTTATTTTAGCGCCTGAGGCGAGGCCATGGAGCCATCCTCAGTACCCAGGGTCAACTTTGCTCGAACCATTTGAGCCATGGCTGTGGGATGGGAAGAAAGGTGGGGGGTTGGAGAAGTAGATGGTTGCTTCTCCTGTGTGCCCCGACTGGGAATTGAACCCAGAACTTCCATATGCCGGGCCAACGCTTTACCGCTTAGCCAACCAGCCAGGGGCCCCCTGCTATTAATTAATGAAGCTTTTTGTGGCATGAAAATTCAGGAATTCTGCTGTTATTATTCCATTTATCTTCAGTTGGATGGCCATTTTCATAAGCTGAACATTAGTACCATATTTCTGTGTAACCCTTAGTCCTATCATCATCACACCTAATCCTCACAATAATGTATTGATATAGACCTAGATTGTAATCTTCTTCGCAGAGGGGTATGACTTACCTTAGTAAATATTGCTAGAAAGTGACAGGGCCAAGATTTGACTTCGAGTCCACTGTTCTTTCCATTGTAGCATGTAGATCTACTGAAGCTGATTACAGTGAGCATAGACTCTACAACAGTAGATCTCAACCAGGAGACATTTAACAATGTCTGGAGATAAGTTTGATTGTCACCACCTGGGGGGGGGGGGGTACTACTGGCCTGTGGTGGGTAGAGGATAGGGATGTGTAAGCTAGCCCCCCACAATGAAGACTTATCTAAAGTGTCTACAGTGCTGAGGTTGAGAAATTGGCTCTAGAACAATTGGGTTTCAGGCCTCATTTTTCCAGAAGAGCTGAAATACCCAAAGTTAGCCTCCAAATCATACCCTAGTGACGAACTTGATTCTTTTAGATTGGCTATGCTTTAGTAGCAGCAAATACTTATTAATCACCAGATTTTATTCAGAGTGTTATGTTAGGCAAGACCGGGGATGCAGAGAAGTGTTAGTCATCATCTACCCCCTCAGGGAGTTTAGAGACTTCTGGAGGCAGTTTAAAAGAATCTGATTACTTTGCCCTGGCTACCCATAACAGGCTTAGATTCCAGGAGCTCTGTATATAGTTGTGGCTGCATTCAGGGACTAACTGAAGTGATGCTGCTGGCTTAAGGGAACCCTCCCATAGCTGACCTCTTCCTTCCCACAGTTATGCGATGCCCACCAAAACCATGGAGGTGTTGCGGCTGCCAGAACAAGGCAACAAAATGTTCCTGGACTCAGTTCTCACCACCCATGAGCGAGTGGTTCAGGTAGGCCCTCTGGGAGAAACTTGAAATGTATTTGCCTCTCCTGGTTCTTCTCTGTCCATTCTCTATCTTTCTACCATGCCTGTATCTTCCTCTTGCCTGCCTCTTGGATGGTGATATTCTCCAGGTTTCAGTTCTTGATCTGTCCATCCCTCCTTACATAATACCTTTCCTCTATGCAATCTCATTCATTTCCCTGGCCTCAGTAACCATCATTATATACTGATAACATCTAGACATGAATCTCCAGTCCTGATCTCTTGGTTGAGCTTCAAACCTGATAGCAGGTTGTCTACTGGACAGACATCTCCACAGGAATGTTCCACAGGTGTCCTACACTCAGCACTTACAAAATTAATTGTAGAGAAAATGATGTTCCTTTTTTTTCTAGAATCCACCCTACCTTTGAGCCAAATGCTTGATCCTTCTGTTCTCTGATGTTCATTGATTTGCTAAATTCCAAAGTTTCTACCTCTAAAAATCTTTTAGATCCATCAACTTTGCTTTACCCTCATACCACTGTGGTCATGCCATTTTCCTGCTTACAGCTCCTCAGTGGCTTCCCTTTTGCTCTAGCAGTGGGTCTCTGTCATTTTACTACAGAGACAGATGGCTGACAACCACACCACCACGGGAGTGCCCAGAGTTTTTAAAATGTCACAGCTAACATCATTCTTCTTTTTTCATGGCAGCTTTTTTGAGTTTTATTCCCATACAATACACTTTACCCACTTAAAATGTACAGTTAAAAGAGTTTTAGTATATTCAAAGTTATAATACTGTCATTACAGTCAATATTAGAACATTTTCATCATCCCAAAAAGAAACTCTGTACCCATTAGCAGTCACTCCTCTTTTCCCATTGCCCTAACTCCTAGCAACCACAAATTTCCTTTCTGATTCTACTTTACCTATTCTGTACATTTCATTTAAATAGAATTATATAATATATGGCCTTTTAACATCTGGCTTCTTTCACTTTGCATAATGTTTTCAAGGTACATCCATGTTGTAGCATATATCAGTACTTCATTCCATTTTATTGCCAAATCATGTTTCAGTGGACATCACCTCCTTTTGATCCACTCAAGAAACATATCACCAAGGTAATGAATATTAAGGTAGTAACACCTTAAATCAGGGGTAGTTAACCTTTTTATACCTACCGCCTACTTTTGTATCTCTGTTAGTAAAATTTTCTAACTGCCCACTGGTTCCACAGTAATGGTGATTTATAAAGTAGGGAAGTAACTTTACTTTATAAAATTTATAAAGCAGAGTTACAGCAAGTTAAAGCATATAATAATAATTACTTACCAAGTAGTTTATGTTGGATTTTTGCTAAGTTTGGCCTAATAAATCTTTATAAAACAACTTACTATAGTTAAATCTATCTTTTTTTTCTTTTACAGGGACAGAGGTAGAGTCAGAGAGAGGGATAAACAGGGACAGACAGACAGGAACGGAGAGAGATGAGAAGCATCAATCATCAGTTTTTCATTTTGACACCTTAGTTGTTCATTGATTGCTTTCTCATGTGTCTTGACTGTGCGCCTTCAGCAGACCGAGTAACCCTTGCTCAAGCCAGCAACCTTGGGTCCAAGCTGTTGAGCTTTTGCTCAAACCAGATGAGCCCTGTACTCAAGCTGGCAACCTCAGGGTCTCGAACCGGGGTCCTCTTCATCCCAGTCTGACGCTCTGTTCACTACACCACCTCCTGGTCAGGCTAAATCTATCTTTTTATTTATACTTTGGTTGCTCCGCTACCGCCCACCATGAAAGCTGGAACGCCCACTAGTGGGCAGTAGAGACCAGGTTGACTACCACTGCCTTAAATCTATGTTAATTTTTTAATTAATTTTAATGGGGTGACATTGATAAATCGGGGTACATATGTTCAGAGAAAACATCTCCAGGTTATTTTGACATTTGATTAAGTTGCATACCCCTCACCCAAAGTCAAATTGTCTAACGTCACCTTCTATCAGGTTTTCTTTGTGCCCCTCTCCTCCCCCCACCCCCTCCCTCTCTCCTTCCTCCCCCACCTCTCCCCCCTCTTAACCATCATACTCTTGTCCATGTCTCTGAGTCTCATTCTTATGTCCCACCTATGTATGGAATCATATAGTTCTTAGTTTTTTCTGATTTACTTATTTTACTCAGTATAATGTTATCAAGGTCTATCCATGTTGTTGTAAATGATCCGATGTCATCATTTCTTATGACTGAGTAGTATTCCATAGTACAAACCTTTTTAATCCACTTATCCACTGATGGACACTTGGGCTGTTTCCAGATCTTCGCTATTGTGAACAATGCTGCCATAAACATGGGGGTGCATTTCTCCTTTTGGAACAGTGCTATGGTGTTCTTAGGGTATATTCCTAAAAGTGGGATAGCTGGGTCAAAAGGCAGTTCGATTTTTAATTTCTTGAGGAATTTCCATACTGTTTTCCACAGTGGCTGTACCAGTCTGCATTCCCACCAGCAGAGCAGGAGGGTTCCCTTTTCTCCACATCCTCGCCAGCACTTATTCTGTGTTGTTTTGTTGATGAGCGCCATTCTGACTGGTGTGAGGTGATATCTCATTGTGGTTTTAATTTGCATTTCTCTAATGATTAGTGATGTTGAGCATTTTTTCATCTGCCTATTGGCCATCTGTATGTCCTCTTTGGAGAACTCTCTATTCATTTCTTTTGCCCATTTTTTGATTGGATTGTTTGTCTTCCTGGTGTTGAGTTTTACAAGTTCTTTATAAATTTTGGTTATTAACCCCTTATCACACGTATTGTTGAATATGTTCTCCCATTGCGTAGTTTGTCTTTTTTTTCTGTTCTTTTTGTCTTTAGCTGTGCAAAAGCTTTTTAGTTTGACATAGCCCCATTTATTTATTCTGTCTTTTATTTTACTTGCCCATGGAGATAAATCGGCAAATATATTGCTGCAAGACATGTCGGAGAGCTTACCACCTATGTTTTCCTCTAAGATGCTTATGGGTTCACGGCTTACATTTAAGTCTTTTATCCATTTTGAGTTTATTTTTATGAATGGTGTAAGTTGGTGGTCTAGTTTCATTTTTTTGCAGGTAGCTGTCCAATTTTCCCAACACCATTTATTAAAGAGTCTGTCTTTACTCCATTGAATGCTCAATGTTAATATATGTAACTCAATGTTATTTTTTTTTTTTTTTTTTTTTTTTTTTTTGCATTTCTCTGAAGCTGGAAACGGGGAGAGACAGCCAGACAGACTCCCGCATGCGCCCGATCGGGACCCACCCGTCACGCCCACCAGGGGCGACGCTCCGCCCACCAGGGGGCGATGCTCCGCCCCTCCGGAGCGTAGTTCTGCCGCGACCAGAGCCACTCTAGCGCCTGGGGCAGAGGCCAAGGAGCCATCCCCAGTGCCTGGGCCATCTTTTGCTCCAATGGAGCCTTGGCTGTGGGAGGGGAAGAGAGAGACAGAGAGGAAGGAGGGGGTGGGTGGGGTGGAGAAGCAAATGGGCGCCTCTCCCACCTGCCCTGGCCGGGAATCGAACCCGGGTCCCCCGCACGCCAGGCCGACGCTCCACCGCTAAGCCAACCGGCCAGGGCCTCAATGTTAATTTTTAAAGTACTTAAAATATTTGGTTCTTTAAATATTATCAATAATAAATTATTTGAGCTGCATCTATGGCAACTCTAAATTGCCACTGAGGTCCACAGGGTCAAGTTTGAACTCTTTAAATTATTACCTAACTACCTTCATGATTCTCTTGCTTTTCTTCACACCCCATTCAATCCAGTTACACATGGAACTATTTTTAATTTCCCAGTACTGTGCTATGCCTCCACGTTTTACTGAATATTGTTTCCTCTGCCTTGAAAACTCCCACTATTGTTGAATTCTTCCAGTTTACTCCTGTTTTTTCTTTAAGACTCCTCCCCGATCTTTTCTCTTTTGGAAGCTTTCTTTCACCTCCCCTGGTTAATTTAGGTAGGTGTTTCTCTCATGGGTTTCTGCAGCCTCCTTCATGCCCCTCTACCATATCTGATTCACCTCTGGATTCTCAGCACAGGGTCTGACACCAATCAGGTCCTGGTCTATGTAACTTAAATCAGAAAGTCATCCTGGACTTGATAATAACCTCTTTGGTCCAGTTATGACTTCCATTGCCTACAGGAGCGGATATTGGCCATGACCATGTCAGCAAGCAAACCCTTTGGCAGAGAGCAGGAGAAATCCTGTAGAGCCTGGGCTCCAGAACCAGCTCTGGGTGATAATCCTTTACCCAAGGTCCTCTGGCTCTGCTGGACCTGACATTTGAGCCCATGCCATGTCTCCCAATCACCTAGCTTTCAGCACCTCCCTGAGAGCATCTTCTTTCCTTTTGCAGATAAGCGGTTTGAGTGCTACATTTGCAGAGATTTTCTTGGAAATAATCCAAAGCAATCTTCCTGAAGGAGTCAAATTGTTGGTGAAGGAGGTAGGTGCTAGTTTGAGAAGAAGCCCCCTGGTGCCCCACCTGTGCTCAAAACATCTAGACTGCCTGGCTTTATTTTTTTATTTATTTTTAAAATTTTTTTTACAGGGACAGAGAGAGAGTCAGAGAGAGGGATAGATAGGGACAAACAGGAACGCAGAGAGATGAGAAGCATCAATCATCAGTTTTTCGTTGTGACACCTTAGTTGTTCATTGATTGCTTTCTCATATGTGCCTTGACCGCGGGCCTTCAGCAGACCGAGTAACCCCTTGCTCAAACCAGCGACCTTGGGTCCAAGCTGGTGAGCTTATTGCTCAAGCCAGATGAGCCCGAGCTCAAGCTGGCGACCTCAAGATCCCGAACCTGATTCCTTCTGTATCCCAGTCCGACACTCTATCCACTGAGCCACCGCCTGGTCAGGCTAGACTGCCTGGCTTTAGAAATAACAAAGAAATGTGGATAATTTAGCTCAGATAATAATAATCAGGGAAGGTTTGCAGGCTGATATTACAGTGATCATTATTCAGGAAAGATGCTTTATGGACCACAAAGCTGAAGTCCATCACAGCATCCTGTTAGGGGTGAGCCCATTACACCTCAAAAATCTCTCCCTTGCCTGACCAGGTGGTGGCGCAGTGGATAGAGCATCGGACTGGGATGCAGAGGACCCGGGTTCGAGACCCTGAGGTCACCAGCTTGAGCTTGGGCTCATCTGATTTGAGCAAAAGGCCCACCAGCTTGAACCCAAGGTCGCTGGCTCCAGCAAGGGGCTACTCGGTCTGCTGAGGGCCTGCGGTCAAGGCACATATGAGAAAGCAATCAATGAACAACTAAGGTGTTGAAACATGCAATGAAAAAAAAAAATCTCTCCCTCAGGCAGTTGTATAGCAGAAAGTGCATAATTTAAGATCACACACATTATAACTAATCAGAACATAAATAGGGGAATATACTTTAGATAAAAGGTTCTTGGATCTGTGAGGCTTGACTGTACTCTGACTGAATATATTAAGAAAAAAGAATGCCAGTCAGAAGGAAATTTAACATGGAAAATTTGGATTACATTAAGAACTTTAACCTAAATACTGAGTATTTGAATCCTGTTGCCAAGATAATCGTTATTGTAACACAGATACATCAGGATATCTTAGACTTATGCCATTTGCTTCATGCAGCATCTTTGTTCTGAGTCTATGCTTATTAAGCCTCTGCTTATTATTACAGATCTGTATACAGGGGAAAAAAGTGCTGATTATGTTGACTTGAAATATACCAGTCCCGGCCTTGGCCGGTTGGCTCAGCGGTAGACCGTCGGCCTGGCGTGCAGGGGTCCCGGGTTCGATTCCTGGCCAGGGCACACAGGAGAAGCGCCCATCTGCTTCTCCACCCCTCCCCCTCTCCTTCCTCTCTGTCTCTCTCTTCCCCTCCCGCAGCCGAGGCTCCATTGGAGCAAAGATGGCCCGGGCGCTGGGGATGGCTCTGTGGCCTCTGCCCCAGGCGCTGGAATGGCTCTGGATGCAACAGAGCAACGCCCCGGAGGGGCAGAACATCGCCCCCTCGTGGGCGTGCTGGGTGGATTCCAGTTGGGCGCATGCGGGAGTCTGTCTGACTGCCTCCCTGTTTCCAGCTTTGGAAAAATGAAGAAAAAAAAAAAAAAAAGAAATATACCAGTCCCTGTGTCTCTTATTTCCTATTGAAAATGGAGAATTTTGGCAATATTTTTTTTTTAATTTTTCTTAAGTGAGAAGCTGGGAGGCAGAGAGACAGACTCTTGCATGTGCCCTACTGGGATTCACCTGGCAAGCCACTAGGGGGTGATGCTATGCCCATCTGGGGCGTTGCTCTGTTGCAACCAGAGCCATTCTAGCGCCTGAGGCGGAAGCCACAGGGCCATCCTCAGCGTCCCAGGCCAACTTTGCTCCAATGGAGCCCTGCCTGCGGGAGGGGATAGAGAGAAAGGTGAGAGGGGAATGGTGGAGAAGCAGATGGGTGCTTCTACTGTGTGCCTTGTCTGGGAATTGAACCTGGGACTTGCGCACGCCGGGCTGACACTCTACCACTGAGCCAATTGGCCAGAGATAGCACTCTCTTTTTTTAAATGCTTCTATTGTGATACTTAGAGAATTTTGACAATAATTTTTAAATAAGTCTGTCTTCTCTCACCAGACTATACATTCATTAAAGGCAGGGAGGAAGTCCAATTCAACTTTGAATCTTTGGTACCTAATACAAGTCTGGGACATAGTAGATACCCAATAAAATTTAGTTGAATCTGATTTATTCTCTACAGAGCTGGCTGGTGGATCCTTTTCTGATGCTTTTTTCTGTTGTTCACTTTTTTGTTGCTGTGCATATTTGAATAACTGAAAGCTCTGCAGTAATTCCCACTTATTTTCTTTTTTTCTCCCCAGCACACTGAAGAAGACTTCAAGGGAAGGTTCAAAGCTCGGCCAGAACTGGAAGAACTGTTAGCCAAGTTGAACTAGCTCATTGCAGACTATTTCATACCAGCACTGGTGATATTGAGTGCCAAGGAGAAGTGCTTTCTGAGTGGTCTAAGTTAAGCAGAAGACCCTAACCCTTAAATATAAGTTTCCATCCCCACATCCAGGAATGCCTCTGTGGAGACGAGTGTTTGCCAATTGTCACCACTTTCTTTTCAGCCAACCTTAGGTATCCTCCATCTAATAAAAACCTACTGACGATGGGTGGTTCTTTTTTTTTTTCTTTTTAAAATTTTTTTTTATTTATTCATTTTAGAGAGGAGAGGGAGAGACAGAGAGAGAGAGAGAAGGGAGGAGAAGCTGGAAGCATCAACTCCCATATGTGCCTTGACCAGGCAAGCCCAGGGTTTCGAACTGGCGACCTCAGCATTTCCAGGTCAACGCTTTATCCACTGCGCCACCACAGGTCAGGCCTTAATTTATTTTTTTATTTTTTTTATTTTTTTACAGGGACAGAGAGAGAGTCAGAGAGAGGAATAGATAGGGACAGACAGGAACGGAGAGAGATGAGAAGCATTAATCATCAGTTTTTCATTGAGACACCTTAGTTGTTCATTGATTGCTTTCTCATATGTGCCATGACCGAGGGCCTTCAGCAGACTGAGTAACCCCCTGCTCAAGCCAGTGACCTTGGGTCCATGCTAGTGAGCTTTTCTGCTTAAGCCAGATGAGCCCATACTCAAGCTGGCTATCCTGGGGTCTCGAACCTGGGTCCTTCCGCATCCCAGTCCGATACTCTATCCACTGTGCCACCGCCTGGTCAGGCGATGGGTGGTTCTTTTAAAAATAATTTATTAAGGGAAAATTCACATACCACAAATCAATTCATTTTGAAGTGACTAATTCAGTGGTATTTATTACATTCACAATGTTGTGCAACCAACACCTCTATCTAGTTCCAAAACTTCATTGCCTGTTTCTGTAATAAAGGTTTATTGGAACATAGCCATGCTCATTCGTTTACATGTCGTTTATGGCTGCTTTCACACTATAATGGCAGAGTGGAGTAGTTATAACAGAGACTGTAAAGAAAAAACATTTATAATGTGATCCTTTATAAAAAGTCAAACCCTGATCTAAGTCATTGGTACTCAAACGTAAGCATACATCAGGATCACCTGGAGGAATTTTCTTCTTTTTTTTAGAGAGAAAGAAAGAGACAGGAAGGGAGACAGATGAGAAGCATCAGCTCGTAGTTGTGTCATTTTAGTTGTTCATTGATTGCTTCTTATATGTGCCTTGACGGGGTCAGGGGGTGACAGCAATGTCAAGTCAAGCCAATGACCCCTTGCTCAGGACAATCTTGGGATCATGTTAATGAGCCTGCACTCCAGCTGGTAACTTTAGGGTTTCAACCCTGGGTTCTCAGCATCCCAGGTCGACACTCTATCCACTGCGCCACCACCAGTCAGGCACCTGGAGGGCTTTTTTTTTTTTTTTTTGTATTTTTCTGAAGCTGGAAATGGGGAGAGACAGTCAGACAGACTCCCGCATGCGCCTGACCGGGATCCACCCGGCACGCCCACCAGGGGTGACACTCTGCCCACCAGGGGGCGATGCTCTGCCCCTCCGGGGCGTCGGACCAGAGCCACTCTAGCGCCTGTGGCAGAGGCCAAGGAGCCATCCCCAGCGCCCGGGCCATCTTTGCTCCAATGGAGCCTTGGCTGCGGGAGGGGAAGAGAGAGACAGAGAGGAGGGGGGGGGTGTGGAGAAGCAAATGGGCACTTCTCCTGTGTGCCCTGGCCGGGAATCAAACCCGGGTCCCCCGCACGCCAGGCTGACGCTCTACCGCTGAGCCAACCGGCCAGGGCCTGGAGGGCTTTTTAAAACATAAACTGCTAGACTCTACCTTTTCAAATTTAGTAATTTTTTATTTTATTTTATTTTTACTTATTTATTTCTTTATTTTTCATTTTCTTTGTGAGAGAGAGAAAAGGAGAGAGATAAGAAGCATCAACTCATAGTAGTGGTGCCTTAGTTGTTCATTGATTGCTTTTTATACATGCCTTGACATGGGGCTCCAGCCAAGCCAGTGACCTCTTGCTCAAACCTAGGAAGTCACTTCCTAGGTTCATACATCAAATAGTGGCAGCCCTCTCTCCCAGATACCCCACAGCTCTGAAATACACCTACAAGTCTGTGCAAACTGAAGCATATTAGTATTTGTTTTAATTTTTATTAAATGTCTTGAGGTTATGTTAACAAAATCATTTAGGTTTCAAGTGTATTTTGATATACACTGGTCATGAAAATTAGGGGATATTTTATTGCTTCATATTCATTTTGAAATATCCCCTAATTTCTGTAGGTAGTATACATTATCTGGATATTGTATTGTGTTCACCACCCAAAGTCTCCTTCCATCACCATTTATCCCTGCTTTAACCTCTTCTACCTGCCCCCACCCCCTTTTCCCACTGTTAATCACCATACTGTTGTCTGGGTTTTTTTGTTTTGGTTTTAGTGAGAGAAAGAGAGGGACAGACAAGGACAGACAGACAGGAAGGGAGAGAGATGAGAAGCATCAATTCTTCGTTGCAGCACCTTAGTTCTTCATTGATTGCTTTCTCATATGTGCCTTGACTAGGGGGCTACAGCTGAGCCAGTGACCCCTTGCTCAAGCCAGCAAGCATAGGGTCATGTCTAGGATCCTGTGCTCAAGCCAGCAACCTCGGGGTTTCAAACCTGTGACCTCAGCGTCCCAGGCCAATGCTCTATCCACTGCCTTGTCAGGCTTTTTTGTCTTTTTCCAAGTGAGAGGAGGGGAGACAGACTCCCGCATGCACCCCAACTGGTATCCACCTTACCCCGATCTGGGTTCATGCTAGCAACTGAGCTGTTGTTAGTGCCTGAGGTGGAGGCTCCACGGAGCCATCCTCAACGCCGTAGGCCAATGAGCTTGAACCAATTGAGCCATGGCTGTGGAAAGGGAAGAGAGAGAAAGAGGATGGAGAAGTAGATGTGGTCACCTCTCATGTGTGCCCTGACTGGGAATGGAATCTGGGACATCCACACACCAGGCCTATGCTCTACCACTGAGCCAACTGGCCAGGGCCTTTTTTTTTTTTTTTTGCTTAAGCCCTTCACTTGTTTTATAGTTCCCCACACCCCCCCTTTGACTTTTGTTCATTGGATTCCACATAAAAGTAAAATCATATGATACTTGTCTTTCTCTGATTGGCTTATTTCACTTAGCATAATACTTTCCAGGTCTATCCATGCTGTTACAAAAGTAAGATTTCCTTTTTATGGCTAATTAATATTCCATTGTGTAAATATACCACAGCTTTTGTATCCATTCATCTACTGTTTGGCACTTGGGCTGATTCCAAATCTTGGCTGTTAAAAATAGTGCTACAATGAACAAAGGAGTGTATATATTCTTCTGAATTAGTGTTTCACATTTCCTTGAATATAATCCCAGAAGTGAAATAATTGGGTCATAAGGCAGCACCATTTTTAAATTTATGAGGAAACTCCATACTGTTTTACATAGTGGCTACACCATCTGCATCCACACCAACAGTGGAAAAGGGTTCCCTTTTCTCTACATCCTTACCAACACTTGTTTGTTGATTTATTGATGATAGCCATTCTGACAGGTGTGAGGTGGTATCTCATTGCAGTTTCAGTTTGCATTTCTCTGATGATTAGTGATGCTGAGCATCTTTTCATATGTCTATTGGCCATCTGTATGTCCTCTTTGCCCTTTTTTGTTTCAGGTTTTAAAACTTTATTTGCTTATTAAAAATTGTGCATTGCAAGAATTAAAATAGCCTGACCAGGTGGTGGCGCAGTGGATAGAGCATCGGACTGGCATGCAGAGGACCCAGGTTCGAGACCCCGAGGTCGCCAGCTTGAGCGCAGATTCATCTGGCTTGAGCAAAAAAAATATAAGCTCACCAGCTTGGACCAAGGTCGCTGGCTCAAGCAAGAGGTTACTCAGTCTGCTGAAGGCCCGCAGTCAAAGCACATATGAGAAAGCAATCAATGAAAAACTAAGGTGTCGCAATGAAAAACTAATGATTGATGCCTCTCATCTCTCTGCGTTCCTGTCTGTCTGTCTCTGTCTATCCCTCTCTCTGACTTTCTCTCTGTCCCTGTAAAAAAAAAAAAAAAAGAATTAAAATAATTTTAACAAAAAAGAAATGGCACTCTGATTAAACTGCATTTTACAGCCTGCAGGACATCATGAGCCAGCTTGGTTTTTACTCTAGATTTCACTGTCGTCTCACCCAGCTTCTTCCTTCCCAACATGCAAGTTCTTTTCCTTCCCTGCCAGCCAGACAGGCAGATGGGGAGATTTGATTGCTTGTTTTTTGGCATTGAGTTGTCTGTTCTTCACATGCTTTGGATATTAACCCCTTTTCGGATGTACCATTGGCTAATATATTCTGCCATTCAGTGGGTTGTCTTTTCATTTTGTTGATGGTTTCCTTTGCTGTGCAAAAGCTTTTTAATTTGATGTAGTCCTAGTTGTTTATTTTTTGTTTGTTTCCCTTACCCAAGGAGATATATCAGAAAAAAATACCTCTATGAGAAATGTCTGAGATTTTAATACCTATGTTTTCTATGGTATCGAGTTTTACACTTGTTTTTAATCCATTTTGAGTTTATTCACGTGTATGGTGTAAGAAGGTGGTCTAGTTTCATTTTTTTTAATGTATCTGTCTAATTTTCCCAACATTTATTGACTAGTCTGTCTTTACCCTATTGTATATCTTGCCTCCTTTGTCAAATATCAAATTGACCAAAAAGGTGCACATATATTTCTGGGCTTTCTATTCTATTTCATTGATCTGTGTTTGTTTTTATGCCAATACCATGCTGTTTTGATTACAAGGCCTTGTAATTTAGTTTGATATCAGGTAGCATGATTCCTCCAACTTTGCTCTTCTTTCTCAAGATGGCTGTGGCTATTTGGGGTCTTTTTTGGTTCCATATATAGTTTTAGAATATTTGTTCTAGGCCCTGGCTGGTTTGCTCAGTGGTAGAGCATCAGCCCAGTTGTGGATGTCCCAGGTTCGATTCCCAGTCAGGGCACACAGGAGAGGCGACCATCTGCTTCTCCACCCCTCCCCTTCTCCCTTCTCTCTCTCTTTCTTCCCCTCCCACAGCCAAGGCTCAGTGGAGCAAGTTGGCCCCAGGCACTGAGGATGGCTCCATGTCCTTGCCTCAGGTGCTAAAACAGCTCAGTTGCCAAGCAATGGATTAACAGCCCCAGATGGGCAGAACATCACCCAGTAGGGGGCTCGCCAGGTGGATCCCAGTCTCATGCAGGGATCTGTCTGTTTCCCTGCTTCTTACTTAAGAAAAAAAAAATTTTTAAATAGAGTATTTGTTCTAATTTTGTGAAATACACTATTGGTATCTTGATAGGCATTTCACTGAATCTATAGATTGCTTTGGGTAGTATGGACATTTTAATGATATTCATTCTTCCTGTCTATGAACACAGTAGATGCTTCCAATCTTGTGTGTGTGTGTGTGTGTGTGTGTGTGTGTGTGTGTGTGACAGAGACAGAGAGAGGGACAGATAGGAGGGAGAGAGATGAGAAGCATCAATTCTTCGTTGTGGTACCTTAGTTGTTCATTGCTTTCTCATACGTGCCTTGACCAGGGGGGCTACAGCAGAGTAGTAACCCTGGGCTCAAGCTGGTGAGCCTTGCTCAAACCAGGTGAGCCCATGCTCAAATTGGCGACCTCAGGGTTTTGAACCTGGGTTCTCTGTGTCCCAGTCCAATGCTCTATGCACTGCGCCACTGCCTGGTCAGGCGCTTCCAATTATTTTTATCTTCAATTTATTTCTTCCATGTCAGAATTCTAGGTTTCTGAGTACAGGTCTTTTACATCCTTGGTTAAATTTATTCCTAGAGGCCCTGGCCGGTTGGCTCAGCGGTAGAGCGTTGGCCTAGCGTGTGGAGGACCCGGGTTCGATTCCCGGCCAGGGCACACAGGAGACGCGCCCATTTGCTTCTCCACCCCTCCGCCGCGCTTTCCTCTCTGTCTCTCTCTTCCCCTCCCGCAGCCAAGGCTCCATTGGAGCAAAGATGGCCCGGGCGCTGGGGATGGCTCTGTGGCCTCTGCCTCAGGCGCTAGAGTGGCTCTGGTAGCAACATGGCGATGCCCAGGATGGGCAGAGCATCGCCCCCTGGTGGGCAGAGCTTCGCCCCTGGTGGGTGTGCCGGGTGGATCCCGGTCGGGCGCATGCGGGAGTCTGTCTGACTGTCTCTCCCTGTTTCCAGCTTCAGAAAAATGAAAAAAAAAAAAAAAAAATTTATTCCTAGATATTTTATTATTTTTTGAGGCAATTGTAAAGGGGGATTGTTTTCTTAGTTTCTCTTTTAATAGTTTATCATTGGTGTATAAAATGCAACTAATTTCTGGATATTTATTTTGTATCCTTCTACTTACTGAATTCATCTATCACTTCTATTAGTTCTTTGGTGGACTGTTTAGCGTTCTCTATATACAGTATGCTGCTATCTGCAGAGCATTCTTAGTAGTACTGCATGTACTTTTCTGAAACTCATCGGTTTCAGTCCTGAAGTTATTTTGGTTCCTTTGCCTTTGTCTCCAAAGGCAACAAGAGGAAACTCAGATTTCTTCCCAAAGGTGTAAAATTAAGACAGGACTGTCAAGATAGCATGTGCCCTCAATTAAAATGCTTCTCTGAATTCAAATTGAAGGCTCAGCGGGCCACGACTTCAAGTGAATCCCACTGGGAGTGTGAATTTTCCAGGTGAGGACTGATATTCTGGTTGTAGAATTGCTCAATGCTGAGTCTCTTGTAGGGAAGATAAAAGTGCAGCAGCTAATGGGTGAATGTAAAGTTGGATGTGTAGTGACATGAAGAGAAAAAGGTGAATAAATAGATGTACACTCCCACACACACCAAACCTATATCTCATGGGCAATGAGCAATGTGCCATGGACCTCATTTGGAACCTAGAATACACCAGTCTTTTTGAGTTGCCCACTTTCTCTTGTTATCAATATGTGAAAGCAAGACACAGGACTTCATAAATTGACAAGACATTAAAGCTGAAGGACCCTGGGACTCAGACAACCTAACCCTCTCTTTTAGCAAGTTCAGTTTAGGGGCCCAGGAAGGGCAGTGTATTACCAAGTTCACGGGGCACTTCATTGGCAGGGCTAGGAGCAGGATTCCGATCTCTTGATTCCCAGTCCATCCCTTTCCATTACATCACTGGGTATGAGTCAGGCTTATCTCTTAAACAGGAGGCAGCTGGGTACTGTCATCTTGGAGCTCTTGTGTCACTGACCTAGTTGATGATTTATCCTGTCACCAAAGTCACAGGGTTTTGTTGCTCATGATTAACCTGCCCTGAGACAAATGGAAATTGCTCATAATGCCTTGTCCTGGTGAGAGGGATGGGAGATATTCTGATTGCTAGACCCTCAGAGTTGCAAAACAATTATGAGCTTCATTTGACTCTAGAGTGAGGCTCAGAGGAAAATGGACTTTCCTAGGATCAAATGTCAGTAAAATCAAATGGGATGCAAGTCTCCTGGCTCTAGGTTGAAGTCTCCCTCCCTGAAGTAACCTATTATAAAGAGGCAGACAAATGTGAGCTATTCTTAAGTTTCTACATTTATTAGTTTTGAGGCCTCAGGTGAGTTATTTTAATTTCAATAAACCTTAGTTAGATAATCTATAAATGGGGATAATTCCCTTTTAGGAGTTTGAGATGGAGATAATGTATATAACATGCTAGCAAATGCTCAGTAAATGTTAGATTACCTTCCCTTCTAAACTTCAGCAAACTTTTTTGAAATTTTTGTTTCCATTGAGGTATAATATAGAGTGAAACACATATTTTAAGTGTACACTTGATCAATCTTGAAAATGTAGCCACTCATGAAACCTATACTTCTATCAAGATGGAGTATTTCCATCACCCCATAAAGCTCCCCTTATATTCATTTTTCCCCAGAAGCAACCACAAATCTCATTTCTATTGCCATAGATTAGTTTTGCCTGTCTGGTACTATATATAAATATCATACTGCCTGACCAGGCAGTGGCGCAGTGGATAGAGTGTCGGACTGGGATGCGGAAGGACCCAGGTTCGAGGACCCGAGGTCGCCAGCTTGAGCGCGGGCTCATCTGGCTTCAGCAAAAAAACTCACCAGCTTGGACCCAAGGTTGCTGGCTCCAGCGAGGGGTTACTCGGTCTGCTGAAGGCCCCCAGTCAAGGCACATATGAGAAAGCAATCAATGAACAACTAAGAAGTTGCAATGCGTAACGAAAAACTAATGATTGATGCTTCTCATCTCTCTCCGTTCCTGTCTGTCTGTCCCTATCTCTACCTCTGTAAAAAAAAAAAAAAAAAAGTACATTAAATATCATACTGTACATAGCCTTTTATGTCTGACTGCATTCATGTACCCTGCTTTATCTGTGTTGTTGTATGTATCAGTACTTCCCTCCTATAGCATACTTTGTTTTGAATACCTCAGTCAGGATTAAACTATGCCTAGTACTGCTATAGAGACAACGGGTATAGACAGGTGTTAGGTTTGGGTTCAGGGCTCCTTTATTTCTTTATATTTTATTTTTTCTGAAGTTGGAAACAGGGAGGCAGTCAGACAGACTCCCGCATGCGCCCGACCGGGATTCACCCGGCATGCCCACCAGGGGGCGATGCTCTGCCCATCTGGGACATCACTCTGTTGCGACCAGAGCCATTCTAGCGCCTGAGGCAGAGGCCACAGAGCCATCCTAAGTGCCCGGGCCAACTTTGCTCCAATGGAGCCCTGGCTGCGGGAGAAGAGAAAGACAGAGAGGAAGGAGAGGGGGAGGGGTGGAGAAGCAGATGGGTGCTTCTCCTGTGTGCCCTGGCCGGGAATCAAACCCTGCACGCCAGGGACTCCTGCACGCCAGGCCGACGCTCTACCACTGAGCCAACCAGCCAGGGCCTCAGGGCTCCTTTAAGTCCAGACCCTCTGCCTGACCAGGTGGTGGTGCAATGGATAGAGCGTCGGACTGGGATGCAGAAGACCCAGGATTGAAACCCCGAGGTCGCCAGCTTGAGCGCAGGCTTATCCAGCTTGAGCAGAGGGTCACTGGCTTGAGCCCAAGCTCGCTGGCTTGAGTAAGGTATCACTCAGCTCTGCTGTAGCCTCCTGGTCAAGGCACATATGACAAAGCAGTCAATGAACAACTAAGGAGACTAAGGAGCCACAACAAAGAATTGATGCTTCTCATCTCTCTCTCTTCCTGTCTATCCCTTTCTGATGCTCTGTCTCTGTGGGGAAAAAAAAAAATCCAGAGCTCCTTTAAACTCAAACTCCCCTCACCCAACCTCCCACTAGGGCAATTTCTTCATTAAACATCTCTCTCACCCAACCTCCCCCTCCCCTTAAGTATCTCCTCCCACCTTGGGAAGGTTCTGGGAAATGTCCTTGGGACAAGGCCATCGGGAGGAGCCTGAGAGTTGGCAAAGGGAGACAGTCTGTGACCAAAGGCAACAAACCAAGATATGCTAATCTGGACATATCCAGGTGCACCCAACCCCTTCCCAGCAAATGCTTGTAGCCCCGGATATCATACACCCTCTTCCTGCAGCTCTCTGCTGGTGCCACTAGGGTCTCAACCCGTCTGGTTCACAGACGCATAAACTTCACATAAAACTCATCAGACTTGCCCTGACCGGTTGGCTCAGCGGTAGAGCGTCGGCCTGGCGTGTGGGGGACCCAGGTTCGATTCCCGGCCAGGGCACATAGGAGAAGCGCCCATTTGCTTCTCCACCCCCCCCTTCCTCTCTGTCTCTCTCTTCCCCTCCCGCAGCCAAGGCTCCATTGGAGCAAAGATGGCCAGGGCACTGGGGATGGCTCCTTGGCCTCTGCCCCAGGCGCTAGAGTGGCTCTGGTCGCAACAGAGCGACGCCCCGGAGGGGCAGAGCGTTGCCCCTGGTGGGCGTGCCGGGTGGATCCCGGTCGGGCGCATGCGGGAGTCTGTCTGACTGTCCCCGTTTCCAGCTTCAGCAAAATACAAAAAAAACCCACTCATCAGACTTTGTGCATCCCTCCTTCAGCTGACTTAACAGCAGGAAGAGAGGGAAGGCCAATGGGTTAGGAATCAGAATAGCGGGGTTCTAGTTTTGATTCTGTCAATACATAGCCTTTGGGATGGTCTGTTTTGGTTTTCATTTTACTGATGAGTTAACTGGTCCAGGAAGGAAAGAGACTTGTCCAAGGTCACCCAGTTAACCAGTGACGACAGACAGGGATAACTCCAGGTCACTCAATTCCTAGTTTATTGCACATTGAGATTTTTAGAAATGGATTTTTATGTAGTTCAGTAATTTTCAGGAAGAAAATGGGGTCAAATGGGGAGTTTTAGTAGTTATAGCCAGTAGATTCCTCAGCTTCATTTGTTAGTCCCTTCCCAATGGCTGAGGATGTCTTATTCCCCCACCACAAAGCCAGAAATTGCCAGCTATGGATTCTAAAAGGGTACGTTTTAGTTGCATAGAAATGAAGTCTGGCTATTTGTGCCATTCAGACCCCGAAGCAATGCTGATCCCTGGTTCCCACTCTTTCTAGGATTTAAAGTGTACTTGAGGAAGAAAAGCTCTGAGCAGTGGTGGGATTCAAAGAATTTAACAACTGGTTCTCTGCCCTAATGACTGTTTTAAGTATTAAAAAATATATACAGAAAGGTAGTTTATTATTTCATGCATTTAATACATAAATAAAAACAATAAAAGAGGTATACATAATTAGATTATAGGAAAGAGTTTTAAAATATTAAATAATACCTGACAAAAACAATAAAACTGTTATTTAAGATATTTCCAATGACAGCTTGTCACCCCCTGGTTGTTTGGCACTTTTTCTCTTTACGTTATATGTTTGTTTACTGAGGTAACAAATGTGAGAGGATCAAAATGTAGTATTTCATCAAAGGCATAGTAAGTTTTATAAAATGAATAAATAAATATTACAAGAATAGTTTCACCAAATTTTTTTCACCTATTGACAGAATGAACATTATTACTACAGATGCTTAGAATACGCTGGTGCAGACTGACCAGGCAGTGGCACAGTGAATAGAGCATTGGACTGGGATGCAGAGGACCCAGGTTCGAGACCCTGAGGTTGCCAGCTTGAGCACGGGCTCATCTGGTTTGCGCAAAGCTCACCAGCTTGGACCCAAGGTCGCTGGCTCGAGCAAGGGGTTACTTGGTCTGCTGAAGGTCCGCAGTCAAGGCACATATGAGAAAGCAATCAATCAATGAACAACTAAGGTGTCTCAATGTGCAATGAGAAACTAACGATTGATGCTTCTCATCTCTGTTCCTGTCTATCCCTCTCTCTGACTTTCTATAATTAAAAAAAAAAAAAAAGAATATGCTGGTGCACAGATGAACATTATAAAAGAGTGAGGAATGTAAATTTGTGATTGTCACATTGGGCGGCTGCCCAGGTGCCCACCTTAGAGAGAACCCTGATTACAAGTGCCATTTTAACAACTGGTTCACCAAACTCAACAAAAAATTAGGTATTGGTTCTGCTGAACTGGTGCAAACCAACTGAATGCCACCACTGGTTCTGAGCAGGCATTGGGCATGTCTAAAACTAGACCTGCTAGAAAGGCACTGTAGACGGAGGCGGCCAATGAGCCTGGTGCTTGTTTTATATGTACTTTGATCTCTTTGTGCCGTTTTTATCTTCAAATGTCTGATCTCCCTGGAGAATCTGAAATGATTCATTTAGTGCTTATAATTCCCGTGGAATAACTTTCATCCTCAGACATTTCAGGTTTAGGGAATTAGCTCACCATTTAGACAAAATACCCAGGCTCTGAAAAATGAAAATTTTTCAGAAGATAGCTGCTAGAGAAGGAAAGAATCCCTCCCACTTCCTCTGCCTGCTTTAATTCCCTGCTGGAGCAGAGCAGGAAGCCTGAGCATTCAGTACAGCAGGAAAGTGGAAGGTTTCAACCTGGACTTGCTCCAGCTCTCCTTGGATTTCTAAAGTCAGCAGTTCGGGACTTACTCTGGCAATTTTACCTGAGGGAGGGACAGTGCAAGGAGTATCTTATTACTCATCTAGGAAAACACATTGCAGTGCACCTTTGCACTGAGCACAAGCCAAGTCCCTAACCAAGGAACTTGCAGGGAAGAGCCAAATTATGAGTCTGCCCTAGGCCTAGCCAAGGGGGGGCCGCCACCTGGGAAGGGGGCAGACAGCCAAGAGGTCTCTCTACTCATCCCTGACACCAAGCCTCTCTGCATAGGTAGAGATAGATTGTATAAAGACAGCCGTGGCCCACCTTAAACTCCAGTTCCATAGCTGTAGGCAGTAGAGCTAAGACTTAAAAAAAAAAACACAATTTAAACACCATAGGACCAGCAGTGGTTAATTTCCTTTTTGTAAAGCATTAAAAAAAAAGTATAATAATTTTTACACAGTAAATGCGGTTACTTACTTTGCTAAGCATCATACCAGGTACCAGATGCTTGTGAAAGAGCAGAGAACAGGATAGGCTTTAGAACAAGATACATTTGGGAGCCTGGTCCTCAATCTGACCTTTATTTCTCCTCTGTAAAGGTGAGTTAATGGGGGGATTAAATGATGATAATGTAACTCAGGATAGTGAGTTACACGCAAGAATGATGACAATAATAGCTAACATTTAGTGACTACTTACTAAGTGCCAGACGCTGTGACCTCTTTAAAGTAAATCCTCACTAATGTCATTGATAGGTTCTGCAACTTTAAGCAAAATGTGGTACAATGAAACCAATTTTACTATTAGGCTAGATGTAAACAGTTAAATTCCTACCTCATCTCATCACTATAACAAAATGACATTGAAGAAATGACATTATTTGAAGACCTATTATATCAATATTAACTCATTCTTTCTGTAACTCTACAAGGAATATCTATATTTATTAGTTGTGAGGCATATGAGAAAAGCATTACAACTAGATTTTTACAAAAGAAAAAACTTGAAATGTTAAGTAATTTGCTCCAAATCACCCAGTAGGAAGTGGCATAGTCGATTTGAACGCATATTGTGGGGAATGAGGACACACTCTGGAACCTGATAGCCTGGGTTAAATGCTACATAAATATTATAGTTAGGCCCTGGCCGTTTGGCTCAGTGGTAGAGCGTCGGCCTGGCGTGCAGGAGTCCCAGGTTTGATTCCTGGCCAGGGCACACAGGAGAAACGCCCATCTGCTTCTCTCCCCCTCCCCCCCCTTCCTCTCTGTCTCTCTTTTCCCCTCCCGCAGCCAAGGCTCCACTGGAGCAAAGTTTGCCCGGGTGCTGAGGATGGCTCTGTGGCCTCTGCCTCAGGCGGCATGCCGGGTGGATCCCGGTCGGGTGCATGCGGGAGTCTGTCTGACTGCCTCCCCGTTTCCAGCTTCAGAAAAATACAAAAAAAAATATTATAGTTAAAAGTTCAGTAAATGCTAACAACTTTTATTACCACTTATATATGATCTCATTTAATTCTTTTAGTATAAATATCTCTTTAATTCTTTTAGTTTACCTATTAAATAGGATTTATCCCCAGTTACTTGAGGAAAGAGGCTTGGGTGGCCACAGAGCATCCTTTGCCCCAAAACATTGTTACTCACCCAGTGCTAGCTCTCTGTTAGTGCTGGAGCCCTCCAAAAATTGCTATCTCCAAAGTTTGTAAGTCCTTTTACCCACCCTCTCTGCTAGAATTTCCCCACCTCATGGTCTATTCTAATTACACAAATTAATACATAGATACATTCCTATTGTAAAGGATTTAAATATATAAGCAAATACGTATAGTCCTTAGTGACGGAATGATCACATTGTGACCATTTATTCACTTTTTTTTTCCTGAGACAGAGAGAGGGATAGACAGGGACAGATAGACAGGTACGAAGAGAGATGAGAAGCATCAATCATTAGTTTTTCTTTGCGCACTGCAACACCTTAGTTATTCATTGATTGCTTTCTCATATGTGCCTTGACCGTGGGGCTATTACAAACCCAGTAACCCCTTGCTTGAGCCAGGGACCTTGGGTCCAAGCTGGTGAGCTTTGCTCAAACCAGATGAGCCTGCACTCAAGCTGGCAACCTTGGGGTCTCAAACCTGGGTCCTCCACATCCAATCCGACACTCTTATCCACTGCGCCACCGCCTGGTCAGGCTTATTCACTATTTTAAACAAAGCTGTAATAAACATAATAGTATGTACATCTTGTAAAATACATTTAAGAGCACTCCTAATACAGGAATTGCTGTTTGAGTATTTTAAATATTACCTGACTTGTGGTAGCACAATGGATAAAGGATAGACCTGGAATGTTGAGGTTGCGAGTTCAAAACCCTGGGCTTGCCTGGTTAAGGCACATCTGGGAGTTGATGCTTCCTGCTCCTCCCCCCTACTCTCCTCTCTAAAAGGAATTAAAAAAAGATTCAAAGTATTTTAAATATTTATAGATCCCACCAAATTGCCCTCCAAAAGCTTTATGAAGTTATGATCACTTCATTAGTGTGACTATGTCTGTTTCTATCTGTCCCCACTAATAGTGGCCATTATAACTACCTACTTTGATTTTTGTTAAGAAGATCAGCTAAAAAAACTTTGTTCTTTAAATTTGATTTACCTTACTATCAGTGATGGAAAATATAGTTACATTTTCCTGTTTGGGGGTATATTTAACTATATTCACTTTTCAACTGGGCTGCTTGCTTTTTCTCACTAAATTTGAAGTACCTTTTATTTGCTGCAGATGGTAATCCTTCCTGTTATTATGCTACAAATAAGTAAAATCTACTTCATCTTTAAAGGTTCAACTCAACTAAATCCCTACTCTTCTTTGAGATTCTTACTCAAAACTCATTCCAGCCCTGGCCGGTTGGCTCAGTGATAGAGCATCGGCCTGGCGTGCAGAAGTTCTGGGTTCGATTCCCGGCCAGGGCACACAGGAGAAGCGCCCATCTGCTTCTCCACCCCTCCCCCTCTCCTTCCTCTCTGTCTCTCTCTTGCCCTCCCACAGCGAGGTTCCATTGGAGCAAAGATGGCCCGGGCACTGGGGATGGCTCCTTGGCCTCTGCCCCAGGAGCTAGAGTGGCTCTGGTTGCAACAGAGAGACGCCCCAGAGGGGCGTCACGTCGCCCCCTGGTGGGCGTGCCGGGTGGATCCAGGTCAGGCGCATGCAGGAGTCTGTCTATCTCTCCCTGTTTCCAGCTTCAGGAAAAAAAATAATAAATAAATAAATAAAACTCACTCCACACTACTTCTGATGACCCAAAGCACTGAACACACAGATTCATATTTATCTATATACCCAGTCAGTGCTTTCTGCTTGAAGGTTGAAATAGGATTTTATTGTTCTTTAAGCTGGTATTGCTATATTCTCTTTCTCTTCTCTCCAAATGCCAACACAAAGGTAGTTTCAGGGCCTACTATACTTCAGATTTGTGCTTCTATTTTATGATATGAGATACACTCACACAAGAAGTATTACTGATTGATAATGATGACAACCAATGTCCCTTTGCATTCCAGCTTCTATGACAGCAATCACTCTCCCAACTCCCTTTCCACTCCCAATGCCTTTCTGGACTAGGCAGAAAGAAACAGACTGGGTATGTAATTCCATGGAAGCAAAATGAGAAGTGGTGGCAACTCATGAGTCAGAGGACACAACCACCTAAAAGAGAAACCGTAATCAGCTCTAGCAAATTGTTGTCAAGTAGGAATATAAATTCCATGTTGACAGCTTCTCTGTTTTTCAAAGGTGAGAAATCTGTATTTTACGTTAAATGTCCTGTTGAGTTTTTTTTGTTTTGGAGAGGAGGGAAGATAATGAGACAGACTCCTGCATGTGCCGCAACCAGGATCCACCCAGCCCCATTTAGGGCTGATGCTCAAATGAATCTAGCCATCCTCAGTGCCTGGGGCTGAAGCTCAAACCAACTGAGACACTGGCTGCAAGAGAAGAAAAGAGAGAAGGGGGAGAGGGAGGGAAAGAGAAGCAGATGGTAACTTCTCATGTGTGCCCTGATAGAACCTAGGATGTCAGAACGCTGGGTCAGTGCTCTCTTTACTTAGCCAAATGGTCAGGGCCAAATGTACTTCTTAAATGTCAAGCTAACTGACATAGTGTGTTTGTTGGGTTGGGAGTGTGTTGAGGTTAGACTCTACATCTGTTAATTCAACAGACTCTGGCATATAAGAATCACTCAATGTTTAATTTTCACATTTTTTTCTTCCATCAGACTGAATGAAATATCCAAACATCTTATGAAAGATAAAGTCATTTGTATCATTATCAGAAATTATTTAGTTGTTCCAGTCTTGTTTTTTTGCTATCTCTCAAACTAGACCAAATAACATGAAGACAGAGCTCATATTATTTATCAGTGTCCAACAATGCCTGGTACATGAGAAGGTCTCAGAAAAATTTGCTGTTGTTGAACCAATGACTGGATAAATGAAGAGCTGATTAGGTAACCAATTTACCTTTAGATTGTGAATTTACTTCTAAAATTCAATGTACATGTAATCAGTTCAGTACTTGGCACACAGATCCAAGATGTAGAGTAGACAACCATGCCTTAACCCTGCCGTGAACCAGCACAACTCGTCATTTTGCAGGCCTGGGGTATGAACAGTGGAGGATCAGAAAATAAGCACAGAAAGAAAAAGGATGGGACTGGGAGGTCTTACGGTGGCCAATGGCCTACCAAAAAGTGCCTGCACTCCCAAAAGCTTTATTTTTATAGTGTAAAGCAAAGTCATTTGCAAATCAAAGAGATCTCAGATATAAAGCCACATTTCTGAGGCAACCCAAGAATTCTCCCCAGTGCAGAAAACCCCCCACCATGTATAACATCTTAGCTTCACAAAACAAAGGATAAAAAGAAAACTGCCTCTAGTCTCTTCAAGGGACATGGAGGATGGGACTAGTGGAAACACAGCTAACACAGAGGTGTGGAGAAAGGCATACTTTAGCAACTTAATCAAACAATCAGAGATTTGTGGGGGAAGAGCTTACCCTTAAATCTTAAACTGTGAGGACTGTTGTCAACTTGCAGTCTCCCACATAACACCAATCCTTGTGTTACATGGCAAATATTGGTCAATATTTGATATTCAAGGAACAAGATGAGTATGGATGTATGGATCTCACCACGAAAACATGACAGCTCTTTCATTGTGACAGTCAATGTCTAAACCATGGCTGCCCGGCTCTCAATCCCAAACCTGAAGACTATCGCCAAGTTTTATACCTCTTGGCCCAAACTTCCAGTTTAGGATTTCTTCCTCCCATGATTTCTCTGGGTGCTAGTTTCTGCAGGCCATCCTCTAGGGATAGATGGTTTGGGGTCTCAGCTGTGGGCACTGCCTTGCTCTTTCCTCCTTTGCAGTTCCTCCCGCCGCCTTGCCTGCTGTTCACTCATGCAGTCCCTGAAGGCCTGCACCTGTGGCTGGCACTGTCGCCAGTCCTGGTGCTGGGCCATGCACTCCTGCACTGCATAGTGGGAAGCAGCACAGCCAGAGCGGGAGATCAACTGGTCCAGTGGGTCCTCTTCCTCACTCTCCTTTTTCGCCTGTTGGCTCCAGGTATGGCCTTGAGTTGACATCTTTGGGAGTCTCTAGACATCAATGGAGGCAAGGTTAGAGTAGAAACATGATATATGAGGCTCCGCTATTATAAAAACACGGACCGCCTGGCTTGTGGTGGTGCAGTGGATAAAGTGTCAACCTAGAATGCTGAGGCCACCATTTTGAAACCCTGGGCTTGCTCGGTCAAGGCACATAGGACAAGCAATCAACATACAACTAAAGGGAAGTAACTATGAATTGATACTTCTTGCTCTACCTGCCTCTCTCTCTGTAAAAGCAGTAAAATAAAATCTTAAAAAAATTAATTGCCTACTGCACTGTTATAGCTTATTTATGCATATGCCTCTCTCTGGAGACTAAGCTATTTGAGGACAAAAAATGAGCCTGATTCAACTTGGTGCCCTCAGTACTACTAGGTCTGGCAGGAGCAGGCCTACAAAATGGTTTGAACTAAATGTAATAAGTATGTGAGAATACATGGAACACTAAATAAGCTCATATGGATTCTGCTAATGGAATGTGAATTAAGTGAAATACCAGCTTTCTGGAGAATCTATTTCTGATTCACCCCAAAAGAATTAATCTCTCTTTTAATATTGACCTTATTCTATGACTGGAGAAGAACAAAGTTTAACACTTGGGGTGTACCCAAGTATGGGTAGGGTTTAATGTATGGGAGAAATGGAGAGTTGTATAGCTATAACATACAGCATGTAGCAGCCAGGGCAAGAGGTGAGTCTGTGAGATAACTGAAAGTACTTAACTGTGAAGTGTATTTGCCTAAATTACTTCCCAAGATCATCTGCATCAGAAACACTGAGAAGGTAGCATACAGAAGAACTTAAAAAAGGCTGGCTTGTGCCTGACCAGGCGGTGGAGCAGGGGATAGTGTGTCGAACTGGGACGCGGAAGACCCAGGTTGGAGACCCTGAGGTCGCCAGCTTGAGCACAGGTTCATCTGGTTTGAGCAAAAGCTCACCAGCCTGGACCCAAGGTCGCTGGCTCAAGCAAGGAGTCACTTGGTCTACTGTAGCCCCCTGGTCAAGGCACATATGATAAAACAATCAATGGACAACTAAGGTGCCACAACGAAGAATTGATGCTTCTCATCTCTCTCCCTTCCTGGCTGTCTGTCCCTATCTGTCCCTCTGTCACAAAAAAAAAAAAAAAAAAAGGCTGGCTTGCCTGACCAGTTGGTGGAACAATGCATAGAAGTGTCAACCTGGGATGCTGAGGACCCAGACTCGAGACCCCAAGATGGCTGACTTGAGTGTGGACTCACCAGCTTAAATATGGGGTCACTGGCTTGAGCAAGGGGTCACTGCCTTGGCTGGAGCTCCCTCATCAAAGCACGTATGAAAAGCAATCAATGAACAACTAAAGTACTGCAACTACGAGTTGATACTTATCTCTTTCCCTCCCTGTCTGTTTCTCCCTAAAAAAACAAAAAAATGAAAGGCTGGGTTGCCTGCCTGGTGGTGGTATAGTGGATAATGTTGAACTGGGAAGTCCTGGTTTGAAACCCTGAGGTCACTGGCTTGAAGCCCAAGTTTGCTGATTTGTGCAAGGGGTCACTGGCTCAGCTTGAGCCCTCCGGCCAAAGCACATGAGAAGCAATCAATGAACAGCTAAAGTAAAGCAACTACAAATTGATGCTTCTCATCTCTCTCTTCCCTCTCTCTCTCTCCCTTCCTATCTCTCTTAAAAAAAAAAAAAAAAAGACTTGAAGGAAATGATCTCAGCCTTATGTACAAATTTCAGTATGGTAGCCTATAAAGGAACCAGGACTCTTTAATACTTTTCCTGTGGCCTGACCTGTGGTGGTGCAGTGGATAAAGTGTCGACCTGGAATGCTGAGGTCATCGGTTCAAAACCCTGGGCTTGCCTGGTCAAGGCACATATGGGAGTTGATGCTTCCTGCTCCTCCCCCTTTCTCTCTCTATCTCTCCCTCTCTCTCTAATAAAAATGAGTAAATAAATAAATAATCTAAAAAAGTAAATTAAAAAAAAGATTTAATACCTTTCCTGTGTCTCTGGCTCATTTGACAAATGATTGGAGTACCTATCATGTATCAGGCACTATGCTAGAGTTGAGCATACCAGAGTGACCAGGAGATACAGTTCCTGCCTTCATAGAATTTACAATCTGGACAAATAAATGGGCAGTTTTATACACTGTGTACAGATAGCTGAGATTGGGAACACAGTGGAGTGATACCTAATCCTGACAAGGGTAGAAACAGGCAGTGATTTCTAAACTGACACTTGAAAGATGAATAGGAGTTAGTTAGAGATGGAAAGGAAGGATATACCTGTCAATGGAAGAGCAAGGTGGGGAGCTGAAACAGTTTAACAGGAGAGGAAAGGAAAGTTCTGAATGACTGGGGAACTGAGTATGAGGAGAAAACAAAACAAATGAAACTGGCAAGATGAGAAAGTATTTGGTCACTGCCAGACCTTGTTAGCCAAGTTAGGTGTTTAAAGGGCAAGGGGGAAATGACAAAGATTTAAGCACTCCATAGCCCTACATAACTCATTTGCTTTGGGGGCAGTATAACCTGAGAAAGGGGGAAACGGGCTTTGAAACAGTGGGGCTAGAAACGACCTTTGTAACTGACATATTGTGTGACCTTGAGCAAATCGCTTCAAAAACTCTCTTGAAAAATAGAGATTATATCCCACAAAATTATGAAAGGCTAAATGAGATAATATATGTAAGGAGCCTGGCGCGCCCAGAGTTCAATAAATGACAGTTTCTACTAATTAACCCGTTACTGTACATGTTTCCTCTTTCTAAACTCACTACGAACTCTTTAAAGGTAATGGGGCAAACGTTAGAGCACAGGGGAAAGTGCCTTGAATCCTAAACCAAGAAATCTGGGTTCGAATACCGACACACGCCTTACCATGGAATGGTTTTATTTCCTTCTTAACGCAATATTTAACTCACAGAATTACTGTAAGGATTAACATAATGATACTAAATGACTGGGCTACCACAGGACTCAGTAAATACTACTGTACTCTTTTTCCCCACTACATCCCGGCTTTAGTCTCCCTTGGAGTTAAAAGAGGAAGACCCTTGACAGAAATCTGGGAAGACTAGATGGCCGCCAGCTGAAACGGAGTCCGGCCAAGAGCAGGAAGACATGGGAGGAATAGAAAAGCAGAGAAACCCGGGTGGCCAAATCACCTGAGGCTCCGCTCCCACCTTCAGGAGATGGCGCAGGCGCACCCCAGTTGTGCCCGTCACGCTTCAAGGAGCAAGGACGTAGCACGCAGTGTCCGCCTGACAGACGGACAAGAGGACCTGAACACGCATTTCAGCAAGTCGATTTTGCAGGATCCAGCGTCAGTGAAGAGCGCGCACGCGGAAAGGGGGTGGAGGGAATGGAGAGGAAGGGACCCAACGTGCATTTTCATTGGTGGCCTCTCGGTGTAGATCCGGCTCTCCGTACTTACGTCAGCCCTTTTGGAGGAATCCATTTCCGGGAAAAAGCGGAAGAGGCGGGGTGGTGGAACTGGGGTCAAGATGGCGGCGCCTTTGAGGATTCAGAGCGACTGGGCCCACGCCCTCAGGTGAATCCAGTCCTAGAACCGGGACAGAGGAGGCGGGTAGTGGATATTGTCTTTCCGTTAAGAGCCTTGCCCGATCCTTGATGTCCATGGCGTTACCTCAATTGTCGAGGGAGCACTGCGTCTAGAAAAATCTCGAACCCACATGGTCATTGTTTTTCATTCTCAGGAGAGCTATCCTAAGGTTAAGGGAACACATAAGCGTTGTGTGATTACACCATCAAAACTAGGATCATTGAGTTGGAGAAAGATAGGAAAACTGAGCGGCAGGAGGCCCAGTAGTTATTGTCATTTAGTAGATATTTATCGATTGTCAGCTGTTTGCGAAAATCCCAGTACTCACCACCACCACCGCCACCATCATTGTCTTCGTGTGTGTGTGTGTGTGTGTGTGTGTGTGTGTGTGTGTGTGAGTGATGTAAAATTTGTAGCCTCCTGGGCCCCTAGTAGTAGTATTTGTCATAGTGGACCATGCTTTTCAGTAAACCATGTAGCACCTACCGTGTCCAGACTCTGACTTAGATGCTCGGTGCTGTTCAGATGCGTTCTGGAAACTGAAGGAGTGGTTCCTGTCCTCAACCTGACAGTTTAATTGGGAATACACAGCAAACCGTTCATTTATCTAACATATATTTAGTTCTCTAGGTACCAAGATGATAAGTAAATTCCTGCATTTAAGAAACTTAAACCTTACTAAGTGGGCTAAAATAAAATAACACATTACTTACTGCAACAGAATGTGTGATTAGTAACGAAGAACACTAACATTTATTGAGGGCCATCAGGTGCCTATGAGGGAATGCAGAATCAGAATCAGAGGAAGTAACTTGCCCATGATTGTATAACAAGTAAGTGATTCAGAGTTGCTGGCAACCTAAAAGCCTAGGTCAGGGGTCCCCAAATTTTTACACAGGGGGCCAGTTCACTGTCCCTCAGATCGTTGGAGGGCCCAACTATAAAAAAAACTGAACAAATCCCTATGCACACTGCACATATCTTATTTTAAAGTAAAAAAACAAAATGGGAACAAATACAATATTTAAAATAAAGAACAAATAAATTTAAATCAACAAACTGACTGAAATCAATGGGAACTGCTCCTCTCACCACTAATGAAAAAGGTGCCTCTTCCGGAAGTGCGGCAGCAGGGGAGGGGGGGTGGGGGGATGGATAAATGGCTTCAGGGGGCCGCATGTGGTCTGCAGGCTATAGTTTGGGGATGCCTGACCTAGAGTGTAAGGGTAGTAATGATTTGAATGAGGCAGTGCATTCTAAAATGTGAAAAAATTTATCTGTGAGGTGGTAGAACACAGATCTTATATATAGTCCCAGGTTTTAGTTTGTGCTTTATAGCTAAGTGACCTTGAGCAAGTCACTTCTCTCTGAGCTTCAGTTTTTTATCCTTAACATGGAAATAAAAGATACCTTGTTAAATTGCTGTGAGGATTAATGATGCTACTATGCAGTGTCTAGCACAACACCTGGCTTACAGTAATCTCTAAAATAGATAAATATATTCTTGATTTTTCAGAGCTGTGCAACTATTAACGGATAGTGAACTCCCTATTGATTAATTTAACTGAGCCTCATTTAACTAACAGATATGTGCATTAAACTCTTAATCCACAAATAATTTCTTCAACAAATAAAGTTTGTGTTAGAATAAGCTATGCCTGGGTCAGGTATTAGACTAGATCAGGGGTCGGGAACGTATGGCTCACGAGCCAGATGTGGCTCTTTTGATGGCTGCATCTGGCTCGTAGACAAATCTTTAATAAAAAAAAATAATAACATTAAAAATATAAAACATTCTCATGTATTACAATCCATTCATTTCCTACCGCTCATGTTCATGGTTGCGGGTGGCTGGAGCCAATCACAGCTGTCCTGGACAACAACAAATTTTTATTGGATAATGTGTAACATACACGGGTCGTTGTATGGCTCTCACGGAATTACATTTTAAAATATGTGGCATTCATGGCTCTCTCAACCAAAAAGTTTCCCGACCCCTGGACTAGATCATGTCTAAGTACTATGGCCAAACTGGAAATTATATGATTTTCCTCCACTTACATCAGTGGCATCCTTTTCAATGTTGAGTGACCCTAATTAGGCTTTGTCTCTCTTCATAGGAAGGATGAAGGGGAGGCCTGGCTGAGCTGTCACCCTCCAGGTAATGTCCTTCAATCTATGCACATTCCCTTTAGAAAAAAGGTTTACTATCCCTAGAAGAAAGCTTCCTATTTACTCCTGGCCCAAATTCCTTGCACAGTGCAGTCTATGCTATGCTGATGTCACCCCAACTCCTCCATTCTAGGTGAAGGCCTTCAGGTTGGTTTTCCATTTGGAAGCCATAAACTTTTTCATAGGTATGTTGCTGATGTATCTTAAACAGTCTCTTAGACATATGTTATTATATTCCAAGCAGTTCTATAGCTTTTTTTATTTTTTTGACAGAAACAGAGAGAGATGGATAGGGACAGACAGGCAGGAATGGAGACAGGAACAGAAAGAGATGAGAAGCATCCATTTTTCGTTGTGGCACTTTAGTTGTTCATTGATTGCTTTCTCATATGTGCCTTGACCGGGGCCTACAGCAGACCGAGTAACCTCTTGCTCAAGCCGGCGACCTTGGGTCCAAGCTGGTGAGTTTTGCTCAAACCAGATGAGCCCGTGCTCAAGCCGGCGACCTCGGGGTCTCGAACCTGGGTCCTCGGCATCCCAGTCCAACACTCTATCCACTGTGCCACTGCCTGGTCAGGTTTTATAGCTTCTAATGTGACGTTCCTAATGATGATTCCTAGATTTATAGTTCTAGCCTTGATCTCTCTTCAGTTTCAAGCAGTTGTATGCTACCTGTTTCACTTGAAGCTCTCATTGTCATTTTAAATTTATCACATCCAAAACCAAGCTGAGCACTTCCGTCATCAAATAGATTCTCTTTCTTAATTTTCTCATTTTTTTTTTCTTTTTAGTGAGAGAGAGAGAAAGAGAGAGGGACAGAGAAGAGAGGGATAGACAGGCAGGAAGGGAGAGAGATGAGAAGCATCAGTTCTCTGTTGCGGCACCTTAGTAGTTCATTGATTGTTTTCTCATATGTGCCTTGACCTGGGGTCTCCAGAGAGCCAGTGACTCCTGGCTTAAGCTAGCAACTTTGGGCTCAAGCCAGCAACCATGGAGTCATATCTATGATCCCATGCTCAATCTGGCAACCTCAGGGTTTTGGACCTGGATCCTCAGCTCGCAGGCCAATGCTGTATCCACTGCACCACTGCCTAGTCAGGCAATTTTCTCATTTCTTAAGTTACCATCATTCTAGGCATCAGAGTGTAAAACCTTGTTACTTTACCCTTAAAATCCACAGTTCCTAAGTCTTATAAATTTTTCCTTTGAATGACATTCTTGTATTATTCCCATCTATTTTTTTGCAGTTACTGTGGTAACTGATTTTACTGAGTATTTTCCATTTCAGATACATTTAATGTCTTTGTATAATAATATATTCTAGTTCTGTTTAAAACAGTTTTCTTTTTAGTAAATTAGTGCTGCATAGAAGAGAAGATGGTAGCTAGTAAGTCTCATAATCAAGAGTTTTGTTTTTAAAAATAAGAACTAATTGGAGCCTGACCGGCCGGTGGCGCAGTAACTAGAGTGTCGGACTACGATGCCGAGGACCCAGGTTCGAGACTCCGAGGTCCCCGGCTTGAGCGCGGGCTCATCTGGTTTGAGCAAAAAGCTCACCAGCTTGGACCCAAGGTTGCTGGCTCCAGCAAGGGGTTACTCGGTCTGCTGAAGGCCTGCAGTCAAGGCGTATATGAGAAAGCAACCAATGAACAGCTAAGGTGTCGCAATGAGCAACGAAAAACTAATGATTGATGCTTCTCATCTCTCCGTTCCTGTCTGTCCCTGTCTATCCCTCTCTCTGACTCTTTCTCTGTCTCTGTAATAAAAAATAAATTTAAAAAAAAAGAACTAATTGGAGAGCAATTAAAATATATATTATAAGTGGAGAAGAGAAGGACTAATTTAAAAACCAATGTCTTAGAGCAGTGGTCCCCAATCCCCGGGCCGCGGACCGATACCGGTCCGTGGGCCATTTGGTACCGGTCCACAGAGAAAGAATAAATAACTTACATTATTTCCGTTTTATTTATATTTAAGTCTGAACGATATTTTATTTTTAAAAAATGACCAGATTCCCTCCGTTACATCCGTCTTGTCTCGGTCACGTGATATATTTATCTGTCCCACCCTAAAGGCCGGTCCGTGAAAATATTTTCTGATATTAAACTGGTATGTGGCCCAAAAAAGGTTGGGGACCACTGTCTTAGAGGACAGAGAAGAGACTGAATTAAGTATAAAAGACTAAGATAAAAGAAAATTAGGGTTAGTGCAGATACAGATAAATACGTAAGCATGGACATGGACATTTAAGAGTATGTTATAGCCTCAGTTTTCTTTGTGATGTTGGAAGAAGAGGGTTTTGGGGTTGTTGTTTTTTGTTTGTTTTTTTGTTGTTTGTTTTTTGTGGCAGAGATAGAGTCAGACAGACAGGAAGGGAAAGAGATAAGAAATATCAATTCTTCGTTACGGTTCCTTAGTTGTCCATTGATTGATTTCTCATATGTGCCTTGACCGGGGGGCTACAGCAGACTGAGCGACCCCTTGCTGTGACATCTTAGGACAAGCGGTACAGGCCACCAGCTATGAAAACTGAGTACATCCAGTACATGGCTAGAGGAAAAAAGATAAACAACTGTTAGAAATGTAGCAATATTTTCCACTGAACTCTATGTACCCAGATCAAGGAAGCCCCTACCCTAGAGACTTAGCCAAGAATGAGGTCAGCTAACCGCACCCCTCCCGCCCTTGTAAATGCTGCTTGCTTGCTCAGCCTAGATAGCCACCCTATAAGGAGCCATTTTAGAAGCTCGGGGCTGCAGTGTTCCCTTGCGTGGGTTGCCTGCAGTCCCTGCGCAGGTTTGCAATAAAACTTATAAAATTCACTTTGGGTTTGCTGTGGTCTGTCTCCTGGGATGTAACATATGGAGGCCCCAGCGAGATTGGCCGTGTAAGACCCCTCCTCATGGAGTGGGCTGCAGCAGACGTTAGTAGCTGGCCAGCCTCTGGCAGTTGCCGTTTGGAAACTGAATTTGGCTGATTTGAAACATTCGGAGGTCTCTAGACTGTCTGGTAAGGAAGTTTCCTCTTCGAATATTTGGAAACAGAGCTCTGGTTAGAAAAGGGTGTAGTGGAGCAGGTGGGATGCCACCTGATTTCTCCTCACCCAGTTGGTCGGGGAATGCAGGACGCTGCCTTCTCCCTTTGGTTTTGGTTTAGAAGTTTTGTTTGTTTGTGTGCATATTTGGTTTGTCTGCTTCGCCCATTGCTTCCTCACAGGATTCCTTCGCGAGTCAAGGGCCATGGGTCAGGGGCAATCTGCTGCCCTAACGCCTCTTCAGTGCTTGCTTGATAACTTTTCTGATTTCTCTCGCAGGGCATGAGACTATGGGACTCCTGTTGATTCCGCCACGTTGCGGACTCTTTGTGAACTAGAATGGCCAACCTTTGGTGTAGGGTGGCCCTCGGAGGGCACTTTCAATTTACCCACACTCTTTGCTGTCAGGGCAGATGTCTATCGGGTCCCGCACCCTGACCAGATGCCATATATAGATGTGTAGATTGACATAGCCACGGGAAGACCAGGTTATGTTAAGAAATTTTTTAAGAACTATATTAAGGGCCTGACCTCTGGTGGCGCAGTGGATAAAGCGTCAACCTGGAAATGCTGAGGTCGCCGGTTCGAAACCCTGGGCCTGCCTGGTCAAGGCACATATGGGAGTTGATGCTTCCAGCTCCTCCCCCCTTCTCTCTCTCTGTCTCTCTCTCCTCTGTCTCTCTCCTCTCTAAAAATAAAATAAAATTAAATTAAAAAAAAAAAAGTTATTAAAAAAAATTAAAAAAAAAGAACTATATTAAGGAAGATAAAGTCCAGGCAGGAGGAAAAGCTGTCCTATTGGCAACCCCAAATGAAGGCAAAGGGAGGCTTCCCTCCCAAAAACAAGAAACTTTGAGAGAACAGCCACAGCCTGCCCACAGACTTTATCCAGTAATACAAGAAGATCCAGGGGCCACTGAGTCCTTACTAGATCCCATTCCTCCTCCATATCCAGAACAAGCTGAGGACCCGCCTAAAGGCACGGGGCTACCCCCCGCAGCAAACCCACAACCTGGACTGGCCCCCTCTTGGGAAAGCCCACCCCATACTCATACAGGGGCCAATTATGGTCATCCTAGTATGCCACCAGCTCCAAAGCCGGCACCTTTGCTTCCCCTCCGAGAAGCTGCAGGGGGGATCATAGGGGCCCGGCTAGATTAATTTATGTCCCCTTCTCTACTAGTGATTTATTTAATTAGAAACATCAGAACCCCCCGTTTTCAGAGAAACCCCAGAGTCTAATTTCTCTCCTTGAAATCATTTTCCGTACTCATCGTCCTACTTGGGATGATTGTCAAAGGTTCTTTATACTCTCTTCACTTCTGAGGAAAGGGAAAGAATCTACCAAGAGGCTGCTAAAGCAGCATTAGGGGATGAAGATCTACATAGCCTCAGTCAAAGGCAAGAATTAGAGGAAGTTCTCCCTTCGACCACCCCTGACTGGGACCCCAACACTTCTAGGAGACAGGAGGCTTTACGCAAGTATCATGATTTCCTGCTCAGGGGTCTCCAGGCAGCAGCAAGGAAGCCAACTAATTTTAGTAAAGTCAGCGAAATCATCCCGGGAAAGGATGAATCTCCTTCGGCTTTCCTTGAAAGGCTTTTAGAAACCTATAGAACATATACTCCATTAGACCCGGATGCCCCAGAGAATAGGAGGCTCATAAACGTAGCCTTTGTCTCCCAAGCGGCCCCAGACATTAGAAAGAAGTTACAAAAGTTAGAAGGATTTGAAGGAGAAAATAGAAGCAAGCTTTTAGAAATTAGTCAGAAAGTTTATATGAACAGGGAGGATCCAGAGATACGAGGTGTGGAAAAGGTGGCAAAAATACTAATCGCAGCCCAACAAAAGGAAAGCCACAAAGGAAAGGGCAGAATAGTAGACCGCCTCTAGACAAGAATCAATGTGCTTATTGCAAGGAGACCGGGCATTAGAAAAATGAGTGTCCTAAGCTAAAGGAGAAGAAGGGACAGAAAGCTAAGGTCCTCTTTGAGGATCAAGACTGAAGGGGCCGGGGTTCCATACTGTTAGGCCCCCAGGGACCTATAGTAACACTGTTCTATGGGTTCTTCCTTCATTGATAGGAAGCCCACAAATTATAGGAACTAACTAAAGACCTAAGAGAGTGCTGGAGGAAGTATAGAGTAGAAACTAGTTTCAGATATTTAGATATTCACCTACTGACCCAAAGAAATTTTACCCATTTAGAAAATAAAGGGTAAGAATTAATATTAAGAAGATACATTGAGAACTCTCTGTAAATTAAAATGGCCAACTTAAGAGCAGACTGGCCAAACCAAGGATTGCTAGACCCATAGAAAACATAGAGTCTAGCGTACTATCACCAGCACCCACCCGCAGGCAGGTGGCACGGTCAGTATGCAGCCCAGTATGGCAGCAGAGGTAGAGAAAGAAAAGGCAGCCAGGCTGCAGCTGGCTGCAGGAGAAGCGGCGGGCTCCCCTCACAGTTTCGGGCACCTGCCCCTCCCCCCTGGGCACCGGGAATCCCAGGTACCCTGACTGATTCCCTTATAGTGTTATAACAAAGAAACCCCTTTCTTAGCTCAAGGGCTGAGCCACTGCTTAGTCAGGCAAAAGATAACAGCACAGTAAGCTAGAGGCTGTCATCACCTTGCTACAGCCCCCTGCCCTCCTCTGCTTTGGCTCTGGGGAATCCCCGCCTCCTACCTGGAGCCAGACCTGAGGAGAAGATTTAGGGAATACGGCCCCTTCTAAAGCCACTGCTTTAGCCATAATAGTCAAGAATTATAAGAAAAAGGTCCTCAGGGAATTACAGGGTTACTATGTCCCTGAGGAAATTGAGGACCTTAAGTAAACTAGAATACCCCACTGTTAAGAAAATAAGTTTATAAAATTGTGTTTTTTAGTTTGCTACCCCAACCCTTATAATGACTTAATGTTGTAAATCTCTATAGGTCAAAAAGAGGGTTAGCATCTCTTTGTCAGCTAGGAAGCCACAAAATAGTAACTACATTTTGACCATTCCTTATTTTTCTCTAAAAATCAGTAGTTCATTAGGGTTAGTAGTTTATAATCTCTTATTGTGAATCGTACTAAATATGTACTAATAATAAAGCATATAGAATTGTAGTCTGTCAAATACAAAGACTTCCTTTTTGTACCAAGGATCTGTTGTTGTAAAAAAAACAAACATTTCTATGTTAGAAATGTATATGTTATTTCAACAGTCTTTTGTTAATTCTCCTTTTCATTTACTATTTCATAGCCTGTAATGTTAAAATTTTAGTTTAAATATTAAGGGATATGTAATAATTCAATAATTGTTAATTGTTCAATGTTAGGTCACAAAACCCAGAGTGACAAATATTACTATTGATTAGCTTAATAGAAGAATTCTTAACATAATAGGTAGAAAAGAGAACTCTAGAGACATAATCCTGAACCTCCACCTGATTTACCACCCTATCAAACTGCAATTGTTAATCAGCTAAGTAAATAAGTACATTAGGAAAAGTGCAGAGGTGAAACTGCTCAGGTTTTACTTAATATTTCCTATGGAAATGTCATAGATTAGAGCCCTCATAGTTCCAACCGAGTTAAAGGGCAGGGTGCTGATTTAAGGTAGCATAAGAACAATAGTTCAATTACAGCTGATAGTCAAGGAAGGAGAAAATAAGAAATAGTTTAAATTCTTTTTTCCAAGTAGCCTACAGAATTAGAAAGCTCAGAACCCCCTTTTCTCAGAGGAGCCTCAAGCCTGAACAAGACTGTTAGAAATCTGTACTGTACATAGGCTGCCCCACTTACAACAACTGAGACCACCTTGAGAAAATGTTTCTAATTGCCTAGCCTAAGCGGGACCCCACCACCCAAGCAAGTGAAGAAATTTTTTTTTTTTTTTTTTTTAAATTTTATTTTATTTATTCATTTTAGAAAGGAGAGAGAGAGAGAAGAGAGAGAGAGAGGGGGGGGGGAGAAGCTGGAAGCATCACCTCCCATATGTACCCTGACCAGGCAAGCCCAGGGTTTCGAACCGGCGACCTCAGCATTCCAAGTTGACACTTTATCCACTGCGCCACCACAGGTCAGGTGTAAGTGAAGAAATTTTTAGACACTTTCCACCAGTTTCTGTTAGCCTGGATCAGAGAAGATACTCAGAAAAACAACCATAAGTTTATCTAAGGTATCAGAAGTTATTCAGGATCCTCAGAAGACCCCCACAGCTTTCTTAGACTATAGAAAGCTTACAGAGTCTATACATCCCTAGACTTAGAGGAGCCAGAAGATACTAGGGCAGTCAACCTAGCCTTTACATAGCATTCAGCTCTAGGAATTAGAAAAGAAATGTATTATAAGTTTTTCATTAGGTAGAAACATTGGCTGCTAAAACTAAGCATTTTAGAAGGGACGTTGCTCCCTCTCATGGCCATAAATAACTCTGGCCCCTAAGATGGCTGGTTAGCCAAAGACGGGTAAGATTCCTGAAGGCAGGAACAACCTAAGACAGGCACAGTCAAAGAGGGGCGATCAGGAGAAGGCTTAAGAACCAGAGAAGGTGAGGCTCAAACCCTCACCCCAGAGAATGCAGGAGACTGTTCTCCTGAAGTAGTGGTCATTATCCACTGTCCAGGCCACCTAGAGAGGAGGACTCCATAGAAACTCTCAAGAAAAAACAAGCAAGCAGCTGATGATACTACCAGTCAGGTAGCCCTAAAACCAGTGGGGTTTTAGGAAATTTTAGTAACTTTTCTAGAACCCAGGTTGCCAAAGGTTTGTTTTTTTTACAAGCAATTAGAAAAGTCAGACTTAGAATCTAATAGAGAAAGCATAATTTCTAACTGTTCAGTCTGTACCAAAATAAATATTAAGCAAAGAAAAGAAATTATAAAGAGAAACAGAAAACTTTCCCAGGTGAATGTTTAGAAATAAATTTTACTAAAGTAATTGACAGGTAGAAAACATGAATCGGATCTTAAAGGAAACTTTAAACTTGTTTTAAACCAGTAGAAAGTAGCCCACCTTACTCACCTTAGCCCTCCTTAGGGCAAGGTACACCCCCTACAGGGAAGAATTCACTCCTTTTGAGATAATATTTAGGAGACTCCCTCCCTTCCTACCGAAACTCAGAGAGGAAATAAAACAACTAAATTAAATAACCACTCCTTCCTTAAGTACTTACAGCAGGTGTCCCCAAACTACGGCCCCCTGAGGCCATTTGTCTGGCCCCTGCCGCACTTCCGAGGGTGTACCTCTTTCATTAGTAGTCAATGTACTGGAGTACTATGTGTGGCGGCCCTCCAGCAGTCTGAGGGACAGTGAACTGGCCCCCTGTGTAAAAAGTTTAGGGACCCCTGAGTCTTACAGGGTCTACAGATTACTCAGCAGGCTGTCCAAAAGACTGTCCGAGAGGTGATTCCAGCACTGCCAGAAGACCTAATACATCCCTTCCAGCCTGCAGACTCAGTCTAGGTAAAGAAGTACACCACCCAAGGACTGACTCCCACGTAGATGGGTCCACACACCATGATCCTGACCACTCCCACTACTGCCAAGGTAGGAGGCATACCCGTCTGGGTCCACCGCAGCCGGCTGAAGCTTGCAGTCCCAGCAGAGACACCTTTGTGGACAGCGGAGACTGACGCCACCAACCCTTGTAAGCTGACCCTGAGAAGGACAGCATGCCCTACTTCAGCCACAAACCAGAAAGTGACTGGTCCACGCATGGCTAATGCCTAGAGAAACTCACTAAGGACCTCCTTTTAATTAGACTTTGGGAAGGGAGGGGAACTAAGGTCAAAGGAAAGCCAGAACAAGTTGTCTTAGAGTTAATACATGCACTACTATAAGTCCCTTAGTTAGAAGGGAAGCTACAAGGTAATGAAAAATATATGTGTACTTACACTTAACCTATAAATACTAGCTACTTAGGGGGAGGACACCTCCAAGAGGAAGTATACTTTAAAGAAAATTACTTATTGCCAGCTTAGTTGTCACTAAAGGTAAAGGTTAAGATTTTTTAAATTAAGAGTTCTAACTGAAAGGAAATTGTAATTTCCGTAATAAAAGGCATAAGGTATAGAAATACTTTAGAACAAAAAAGGGAGAAAATAAGTTATTATAAAGCCAGTCATTTCTGAATAGATAAGAAAGTTCATAAAAATTAAAGGTTTATGTAAGTTGCAGAAGGTTTGTGCAAGTTGTAAGAAGTTAGTACAGAGAAGAAAAATACAAGGCAGAAAGAAATTAGTATGAGAATTTATTCTCTTCATCCCCTTGGCTCACTATGTTACTTACTGCTCTTACCGGACCCCTCGTTTTGCTTATAGTAGGGGGGTCACCATTGGTCTGTGTATTATCAACTGCCTCACACAGTATGTACAAAAGAGAATTCAAGCCGTAAAGCTTGTAGTACTAAGGGCACACTATCAGCATGCCAGCACATACTAGGGAGGACCCCTGACCCAATTAGCTTATAGCTACAGCTAAAGTAGAAAATTCTCATGAGTCTCAGCAAATCTAATCTTGCTAGCAAAGGCAGGATGAGTTCCTTATGTATCAGCCCTGCAGATATTGCAGGAAAGTAGTTTATTATCTTAGAACAGTGTGTGCTTGTGTACTTTTGCAAAGATACTGTACAAACGTGCTGAAAACATTGTAACCTTGTAGGTTTCGCCTATAAATACCTCTCTCCCCCTTAGCTCATCGCTGACCATTATGAGAGGCGTAGTAGGCTAATCACTAGCCAGTGTATAAAACCCAAATTGATTGCATCAGTTTAGGGTCCAGTTCCAGTTTGTTGCGGTTGCACCACAGCATTTGTTTGAGAAAGAATAGATACTGTAAGACTTATGGTCTTAGCTCAGCCCTACTAGATTATACCCAGTTCGGATGAGCAATACCAAAGTTCAGTGATTTGAACTAGTAAGAAGAAAACGGGGGAATGTGACATCTTAGGACAAGCAGTGCCGGCCACCAGCCATGAAAACTGAGTACATCCAGTACATGGCTGGAGGAAAAAAGATAAACAACCGTTAGAAATGTAGCAATATTTTCCACTGAACTCTATGTACCCAGATCAAGGAAGCCCCTACCCTAGAGACTTAGCCAAGAATCCTGCCCTTGTAAACGTTGCTTGCTTGCTCAGCCTAGATAGCCACCCTATAAAAAGGAGCCATTTTAGAAGCTCGGGGCTGCAGTGTTCCCTTGCGTGGGTTGCCTGCAGTCCCTGTGCAGGTTTGCAATAAAACTTATATTATAAAATTCACTTTGGGTTTGCTGTGGTCTGTCTCCTGGGATGTAACACTTGCTCAAGCCAGTGACCTTGGGGCAAGCTGGTGAGCCTTGCTCAAACCCGATGAACCCGCGCTCAAGCTAGTGACTTCAGGGTCCGGAACCTGGGTCCTCTGCGTCCCAGTCTGACGCTCTATCCACTGCGCCATTGCCTGGTCAGGCGGTTTTTGTTTTTTTTAAGTAACAGTTTTATTGACTTAAAATCTGTGCTGTGCGCCTGACCAGGCGGTCAAGGCACATACGAGAAAGCAATCAATCAATGAAAAACTAAGGTGTTGCATGAAAAACTAATGATTGATGCTTCTCATCTCTCTCTGTTCATGTCTGACTCTCTGTCTCTGTAAAAAAAAAAAATCTGTGCTAGATGCCTTACATTAATTTCTATTTCTTACAACCCTATGAGGTAAATACTATTAGTATTATAATTTTTTAATAACAGCTTTATTGAGTTATAATTCACATACCTTAAGATTGACCTTTTAAAGTGTAAACTCAGTGGATTTTAGTATATTCAGAGTTGTGTGTCTGTCACCACTGTCCAATTTCAGAACATTTCTATCACCCCTAGAACAAACCCTTTACTCTTTAACAGTCACTTCCCATTTTCCCCTCCTTCAAGATACTAATTGACTTTGTCTATTCTGGATTTGCCTATTCTGGACATTTCATATAAATTGAATTATATAACACATGGCCTTTTGTGTCTTTCATTAAGCATAACATTTATGATTCATCCATTTTGTAGCATTCATTCCTTTTTGTGGCCAAGTAATATTTTATTGCATGAATATACCACATTTTTATCCATTCATCAATCGATGGACATTTGAGTTGTTTCCATTTTTTGGCAATTATGAAGGAAGGAGGTTTTGTTGGCAGGATAGTTGTCATGGGAATTAGCTGCTGTGGGGCATAGGAAGGGCAAAAGGCCAGCAGAACTAGAGTTTGGGAACATGAATTGTAGTGGTGCCCACCTGCACAGTTATTTGCTTGTCTGTAGCAGCTCTCAGCAGTCTGCATGTAGAAATCTGGAAGGTGAGCAGTTGGATTAATCCCATTTCTGTTATATAGGCCAAAAAACCAAGACAGATAATTTCAGTGACTTTATAAATGTAGAGAGGTCATTAAAGAGGCCGATAGAAATTGGTTGAAATGATACACCTTGAGGGCCAGACTTCATAGGGTGGTTAGCAAAGCCAGGAGGGATTCTTGAAGGGGGACAAAAAGCAGAATTCCTCAATCTCATTTTTGTGGTATCTTTCTGAACTATCATTTCATGTCACGTCCTGACCAAAAGCTTCTTCTTCACTAGACCTTTGCTAGTCCAAACTTCTACCCTAGGTTACCCTAGGTGAGTTTCTTATTTAATGTCCTTCAGCTACCTTTCCATGACTGTTGTAACCAAACTGATATATTACTTGATGCCTCCCTTCTCCTTGTTCTTTCTCACTTTCTTTTGTTCTTGACATGCCCCCCTCCCTGACTTGGAGTTTCCTTTCCCTTAACTCCTACCTAGTCCTATCTTTCTTTCTTTACTTTGTTTTCTATTTTTTTTTTTTAATTTTCGTGACCCTGGCCAGTTGGCCCAGTGGTAGAGCATCAGCCTGGTGTCTATAAATCCTGGGTTCAATTCCTGGTTAGGGCACACAGGAGAAGCAACCGTCTTCTTCTCCACCTGCCCCCTCTTTCCATCCTGCAGCTGTGGTTCGAATGGTTCAAGCAAGCTGGCGCCAGGCTCTGAGAATGGCTCCATGGCCTCCCCTCACGGTCTAAAATAGCTTGGTTGTAGAGCAACTGAGCAACCACCCCAGATGGACAGAGCATTGCCTGGTAAGGGCTTGTTGGGTGGATCCCAGTCAGGGTGCATGTGGGAGTTTGTCTCTCTGTCTCCCCACCTCTCACTTAATAAAAAATAATTTAAAGAAATAAAAATAATTTACTTATTGATTTTTAGAGAGAGAGAGAAAAACATTGATTTGTTGTTTCACTTATTTATGCATTTATTGGTTGTTTCTTGTATGTGCCCTAACTGGGATCAAACCCACAACCTTGGTGTATGGGCACAGCACTAACCATTGAACTACCCAGCCTGGGCCTAGTCCTATCTTGCTGCTTTTTTTATTTTTATTTTTTATTTTTATTTTTTGCATTTTTTCCAAAGCTGGAAATGGGGAGGCAGTCAGACGAACTTCCGCATGTGCCTGACCGGGATCCACCCGGCATGCCCACCGGGCGATGCTCTGCCCATCTGGGGCGTCACTCTGTTGCATCCAGAGCCATCCTAGCACCTGAGGCAGAGGCCACAGAGCCATCCCCAGCGCCCGGGCCAACTTTGCTCCAATGGAGCCTCAGCTGTGGGAGGGGAAGAGAGAGACAGAGAGGAAGGAGAGGGGGAGGGGTGGAGAAGCAGATGGGTGCTTCTCCTGTGTGCCCTGGCCGGGAATCGAACCCGGGACTCCCGCATGCCAGGCCGACGCTCTACCACTGAGCCAACCGGCCAGGGCCTTTTTTTTTATTTTTAAAAAATTTATTCATTTTAGAGACAGGAGAGAGAGAAAGAAGGGGGGGGGGAGCAGGAAGCATCAACTCCCATATGTTCCTCGACCAGGCAAGCCCTGGGTTTCAAACTAGTGACCTCAGTGTTCCAGGTCAATGCTTTATCCATTGTGCCACCACAAGTCGGGCCCCTACCTTGCTTTCAAGGTTCTACCCTGTCTAGGAAGCACTTTAGGTCCATAATGGTTTTTACTTCTCTCCTAGAATTTCAGCTTGGTACCAACAGTTATTTATTGAATCATTTATAGCAACCTGCTAGTTTCTGAACATTAGGACTCCAGTCTAATAGTAGGTTAGAAATGTAAACAGCATGTTACTGGCTGTTATAAAAGTGTATATAGAATATGTGATGGGGACTAGAAGAACATGTTTTTAACTGCATTCTACTATCTGTATACATTTATGTATAGGATAATATCTTTTTTAAGCTCATATCACTGCAAGAACAGTGTTCTACTTAAGTACATTTTCCAGATTAATGTACTTAATTAATGAAAAAAAATGAAGCTTAGCTGTTTACTATGTATTATATGTATATACAGTAGATAAATGCATATATTCATGTTGATCTTCACCTTTCATCCTGAAAGAATGCCATTTCACAGCCATTGAAATTGAGACTTGGCCCTGGCCGGTTGGCTCAGCGGTAGAGCGTCGGCCTGGTGTGCGGGGGACCTGGGTTCGAATTCCGGCCAGGGCACATAGAAGAAGCACCCATTTACTTCTCCACCCCCCCCCCTTCCTCTCTGTCTCTCTCTTCCCCTCCCGCAGCCAAGGCTCCATTGGAGCAAAGATGGCCCGGGTGCTGGGGATGGCTCCTTGGCCTCTGCCCCAGGTGCTAGAGTGGCTCTGGTCGCAGCAGAGCGACGCCCCGGAGGGGCAGAGCATCGCCCCCTGGTGGGCAGAGCGTAGCCCCTGGTGGGCATGCCGGGTGGATCCCGGTCGGGCGCATGCGGGAGTCTGTCTGACTGTCTCCCCGTTTCCAGCTTCAGAAAAATACAAAAAAAAAAAAAGAAATTGAGACTCAGATCAATTCCTAGAGCTGTCCCTATAAATGCTACATTGTATCTTCAAACCTTTCTTCCTGGTTTTTAGTCCTTGAGTGTATTCCCTCCCTAATTAGGTTCCCTTGGGCTAGTCTTTCCACTTTGCCTCATTTTAAACACAAATACCTGTTTTTTCATGAACTAATTTCCTACCATTTATACAGATGCTTGAATTGGTTCTTCAAGGAGAAAAATATTAAATTTTTACTATTTTTTGAGACATGTTTCTTTGTGCTATCTAGGGAAACCAACTCTGTATGGCAGCCTAACTTGTCAAGGAATTGGCCTTGATGGCATCCCAGAGGTTACAGCTTCAGAAGGATTTATTGTGAATGAAATAAACAAGGTAGGTTTTTATGTCTTGATGCGGTGTCCATATATATGGTAATATCTATATATCTACTTTAAATATTTATACTGTTATCTGTCAATCAGTTTCATCTTCATTTCATCTGTACCATAATCATAGTATTTACTGCCTTTGAATGTCAATTTTTCTTTTGTAGTTACATATATGGTACTTTTAGGTAGTCACACTTCCTCTTTCCTTATACCAGCACTTTCTAACAGATAAATAATGTGAGCCACATATATAATCACATATATAATTTTAAGCTTTCTAGTAGCCACAAAAGAAACAAGTGAAATTAATTTTAATAATATATTTTATTTAACTTTTATCTGTCATGCATATTGCAGATATATTCTGGAAGCTAAATATTCTTAATTTATATCCCATAAAGATGCCCTTTAGATTGTGGTTGAAAAAAATATGTACATAAATATATATTTTTTATTTAGCCCAATATATCTAAAACATTTCTACATGTAATTAATAAGATTATTAATGAAATACTTTACATTTCTTTTTTCTTATTAAGTCTTTGGGATCCTATGTATATTTAACACAGCGCACTCTCAATTTTTCTTTTGTAGTTACATATATGGTACTTTTAGGTACAGTCACACTTCCTCTTTCCTTATACCAGCACTTTCTAACAGATAAATAATGTGAGCCTCAATTCAGACTCTCACTTTTTATCGGAATACCTGATATGCATTTAGGTTTTATAAAATTTACAGTTGAAAACATATTCATATGGCCGCGGGAGGGAAAGAGAGAGGGAGTGAGGGGAAGGAAATGAGAAGCAGGGGTGCCCTGACCGGGAATTGAACCCAGGACTTCCACATGTCAGGTTGATGTTCTACCACTGAGCCAACCAGCCAGGGCATCTTATATCTGTTTTTTTCATCAACAGTTATAGAATTGTAGAGTGTCAGAAGATCTGAGTCCAACTCATAGTTAACTCTGATATTTACTAGCAATATTATTTTGGACAAACTCATAGATAACTGTATGGTGATTACCAGAGAGGAAAAGGGTTGGGGGAGGTAGAAGAAAATAAAGGGGGGTATAAATGGTGATGGAAGAAGACTTGACTCGGGGTGGTGGACACACAATATAATATACAGATAATGTATTATAGAATTGTACACCTGAAACCTATATAATTTTATTACCCAGTTTCACTGCAATAAATTCAATTAAAAAATATAATTTTGGACAAATAAATCCCTAAGCCTCAGTTTCCTCATCAATAAAAAATGGAGATAATAGTCTGCCTTATAGACTGGTTAGTGGGGAGTGAGACTGCATATGAATGAAAATGTAAAATATTACAATCCCTAATAGTCTTTTGGGATTGGTATTTTAAAATCCATTTTGCAGATAAGCAGACAGACTCAGAAAGGTTCATTAACCTGTAATAATCAAACTAGTTAGATTATATGTTGTAATTGAAACGCAGTTTATATTAATTTCAAGTATACCACCACCTTGCAAGCCTGCGTTTTCCCCAGGTGTTTCGCTTGTATCCATTATTGGCAGGGTGCTGACTTCCTTTCTTCCCTTCATACTCAGGCCCTGATACACTTCTTATCTTCCAACATCATTGCTAATTTCTGCTGTGTACCTGCTGGGTCAGACAGTAAGTGCTTATGGTTGAGCATTCATTTGTTTCCTAATTGCCATGAGTCACTTTGCTATTTGATGTTAACTACATACATTGTTATTTTAAATAGATCTGTCAATATGCTTAAAAATCTAACCCTGGAAGATAAAATAATTTGACTTTGAATTTCACCTTACTGTGAAATACTCACATTCCCCTCTCCAACTCCCCACCCTTAAATGCTGTTTTGCTATCTCCTGTAGCTTTTCTTTGAAATATTTTCATTAACAGCATGATTCTTTACTGCTGTTGTTGGAAGGCGGTTGCACATTTATCTTCCTTCATAGTCTCTTATGGATTAGAGGTGGATTTGCAAGATTGATAAGCAGGAGAAAACCACTGATTCTTGCACTCTTTCACATAATTAGCCCCAAAGAAATGAAGTCTGCTGAGAGCAAAACAGTGCCTACAGAGGCCTGAACACTAAGCTCCTACTCAGAGCCTCTTGCGTCCTTGCTTGGTATGAATATTTAGCCAGGAGAGTTTAGCTGACACTTTAGTTTTGGGTACAGCAGACAATTCCAAATCCAGGCCAGCTCTCTGGCAGCTAGCTGTATGGGCTTTGTCATGTGGTTAGAATCAAAACCTCATTTAATGAAAGGCCTGCAGGCAGCCAGGCATGGATATGCAGGCTAAGGAAGTAGTTTGTGTAGCTATTCTGATTGTCTTTTTAAAGGAGTAGAAGACCTGTAATAAGAGCATATTGATTTTCAGTGATAAGAGTATTATAACTTTGAAACTGTTCTTTCTAATGAATTGTGGGGACTGCTTGTTGTACACAGATTAGCCTTATAAAGAGGTTTAGAATATCTTGATTGTTGAAGACGTTTTTGTTATCCAGCAGAATTTCCAGAAACTTTGAAGTACTACTATGGAAGAAATAACAGGGTAGGACCATTTGATGAGTGCAGGTCCTCAGCTCTCTATAGAGAAATGCACTGAGATAGTGGGGTTGGTATTCTGCCAGTTAGAGTAAGGAATTATATCGAATCTTTGATGTGCATTTAGGTTTTATAAATTTTACAATTGAAAACGTATGGGTTTACTAAGCCTTTTATACCTCTACACATACTACCTTGAAATACCAACATACTTAGTTGTAATGGTTACAAAGGCTACTTTAGCTAGTCTTGTCACCTGAATCTAACATCTGGTTCTAGGTATAATTTCCTACTATGTCACTAGTGTTATTTTGCTACAGTAGCTGAAAAATATGTGATAATGATGAGGCAAAACACATAGGAATCATAATACAGCTATGACTGCAACGATGACCATCTACAAACATGGACAGCCAGTTTAAGTCCTAGGTGGGAATGGGCACCACAAGCCTGACCAGGCCCTACACGGTGTTAGAGTGTAACATAATTTACAATTTACTTTGCCAGTTTACCAGTTTTCATTGCTATCTGTGGATGTCAGCAGTCTAACATTCTTTCTGAAAGTTCTTATAGGCATTTACTTTTAGACTAGTCCATAGACCCTAGGCTTGAGGGCTGGTGTTGTTTTTTCACATCTGTTAATTCTGCTCCTTGCACCATTGCTAATAAAGAGTACTGGTATTAGATTTTCTTCTAAAACTTAATGCTCTCATTTTGTCAGTTGTATCTTATGATTGGTTTGTCTTCTATGAGACAGGTTAACATAAAAGGATAATGGCATCTGAGTGGTTCCAAATTGCATTACAGCCCCTGCAGTGAAAGCCCTACAGATCTATAGGGGAGCAATAGTTTTCTGGGCTGGCGATGGAGGATTAGAGAGCATTTCCTGTTGTCCTAATGCTTTTGTTAAAAGGCTTTAATTCCACTAGAGTGGCTTTACTGATGTATTTCATCTTTTCTTCTCTGTTTAGAAAAGCATTCATATTTCATGTCCAAAGGAAAATGCATCTTCGAAGTTTTTGGCACCGTATACCACTTTTTCCAGGATTCATGCAAAGAGTGTAAGTGTTTTGAGCCTGACCTGTGGTGGCGCAGTAGATAAAGCGTTGACCTAGAATGCTGAGGTTGCCGGTTTGAAACCTCGGGTTTGCCTGGTCAAGGCACATAAGGGAGTTGATGCTTCCTGCTCCTCCCCCTGTTCTATCTCTTTCCTCCCTCTCTCTCTCTCTCTCTCTCTAATAAAAATGAATAAATAAAATCTAAAAAAAGAATGTGTTTTGATAAAATAAGGAGAAATAAAATACAGGTACCCTGTTAATTTTTTTTGCATCTACTTGTCTTGTGCTATAAACATTTATAAGTAATATGTCTTTCATTTATTTTGATTATAAGATAAGAGCTGATGAAGTATGATAACTGGTACTTGGAATCACATAGAATATGTGCATAAATCCACTCACTGGTATCTTAGACAAAGGAATTGTGAAATGAAATTTTCTTATCTGTTTTTGCAGAGCTATTTACTGGCTTTTGGATAATGATGATAGTAGCTGATATTTGCATAATTTGCTATTGCTTGTAATTTTAGCCCTTTGCCTACAGGACAGGGACATTTTCTCAAATTCTAAGTACAGCTATTGAGGAATAGTTTTATTTTTTCTGTGTTTTTTTTTTACACAGAGAGTCAGAGAGAGGGATAGACAGGGACAGACAGACAGGAACGGAGAGATGAGAAGCATCAATCATTAGTTTTTCGTTGCACATTGCAACACCTTAGTTGTTCATTAATTGCTTTCTCATATGTTCCTTGACCGCGGGCCTTCAGCAAACCAAGTGACCCCTTACTCGAGCCAGTGACCTTGGCTCCAAGCTGGTGAGCTTTGCTCAAACCAGATGAGCCCGCGCTCAAGCTGGCGACCTCGGGGTCTCAAACCTGGGTCCTCCACATCCCAGTCCAACACTCTATCTACTGTGCCACTGCCTGGTCAGGCAGGAATAGTTTTCTTTCTTTTTTTTTTTCTTTAGTGTGAGAGAAAGACAGAGACAGACGAGAGATGAGAAGCATCAACTCGTAGATGTGGCATTTTGGTTGTTCATTGATTACTTCTCATAGGTGCCTTGACTGAGAGGCTCCAGCTAAGCCAGTGACACCTTGTTCAAGCCACTGACCTTTGGATCAAGCCAGCAACCATGGGGTCATATCTATGATCCCAGGCCCAAGCTGGCGACCGTGCCATGTTGGTGAGCCCATCCTCAAGCCAGAAACCTTGGAGTTTCGAACCTGTGTCCTCAGGGTCCCAGGTCAGTGCTATATCCACTGCACTATCACCTGGTCAGGCGAGGAATAAATTTCTTTTTTTTTTTTTAATTTTTATTTTATTTATTCATTTTAGAGAGGAGAGAGAGAGGGAGAGAGAGAGAGAAGAGAGAGACAGGGGGGAGGAGCTGGAAGCACCAACTCCCATATGTGCCTTAACCAGGCAAGCCCAGGGTTTCGAACCGGCGACCTCAGCATTTCCAGGTCGATGCTTTATCCACTGCACCACCACAGGTCAGGAGAGGAATAAATTTCGAGGTCTATATGATAAAGCTCTTTCTACTATTGTGGCTTTTGAAAGTAGAAGTGAAAAATAGGTGGATAAACTGGTTATATTAAAACCTTCCAGCCCTGGCTGGTTGGCTCAGCAGTAGAGCATCGGCCCGGCATGTGGAAGTCCCAGGTTCAATTTCCGGCCAGGGAACATGGGAGAAGTGCTCATCTGCTTCTCCCCCCTTCCCCCTTCCTTTATCTCTGTCTCTTTCTTCTTCCTCAGTCAAGGCTCAATTGGAGCAAAGTTGGCCCGGGCACTAAGGATAGCTCCATGGCCTCCACCTCAGGTGCTAGAATGGCTCTGATTGCAGCAGAGCAACGCCCCATGGTGGGCTTACGGGGTGGATCCTGGTTGGGCAGATGCGGGAGTCTGTGTGGTGTCCCCCCTCCCTTGCTTCTCACTTCGGAAAATCCAAAAAAACAAAAAAACCTTCCACTTTTGTTGTGTGGTACATTTTTAAAAATAGCTATTTTTTCCCCTTATTGCAAAATAAATATGTGTTTAGGGATGAAAATTTAGGAAACAACAGAAAGTGAATCACTTTTCTTTTTCTAATCTAAAGATTACTTCTGTAAACTTTTGTTATATAGCCTTTATTAATAACAAGCATAGTGTAATAACTAACATTTACTGATTACCTATGTGCCAGCATCGCGCTAAGCTTTTTTTTTTTTTTCCAAGTGAGAGGAGGAGAGATAGACAGACTCCCATGTGTGCCCCCACCGGGATGCACCCAGCGATTCTGTCTGGGGCTGATGCTCTGCCCATCTGGGGTCGATGTTGGCAACCAGGCTACTTTTAGTGCCTGAGGCAGAGGTTCTGTGGAGCCCTCCTCAATGCCTGGAGCCAATGTGCTCGAACAAGTTGAGCCATAGCTGCGGTAGGGAAAGAGAGTGAAGGGGGAAGAGAAAGGGTAGAGAAGCAGATGGTTGCTGCTCCTGTGTGCCCTGACTGGGAATTGAACCCAGGACATCCACACGCTAGGCCAATGCTCTAGAGTATTCTGAGTCAACTGGCTAGGGCCCGTGCTAAGTTTTATATATATCAGGGGTCCCCAAACTTTTTTCACAGGGGGCCAGTTCACTGTGCCTCAGACCGTTGGAGGGCCGGACTATAAACAAAACTATGAACAAATCCCTATGCACACTGCACATATCTTATTTTAAAGTAAAAAAACAAAAAGGGAACAAATACAATATTTAAAATAAAGAACAAGTAAATTTAAATCAACAAACTGACCAGTATTTCAATGGGAACTATGCTCCTCTCACTGACCACCAATGAAAGAGGTGCCCCTTCCAGAAGTGCAGCAGGGGCCGGATAAATGCCTCAGGGGGCCGCATGTGGCCCGCGGGCTATAGTTTGGGGACCCCTGATATATATCATTATTTGACTTGATCCTCCTAATCTTTCTTTTTTTTTTAAATTTATTGATTTTTGGGGAGAGAGAGATTGAGAGAGAGAGAGAGAAGCAGAAAGCATCTACTCATAGTAGTTGCTTCCTGTATGTGCCTTGACGGGCAAGCCCAGGGTTTCGAACCAGCGACCTTAGTGTTCCAGGTCTATGTTTTATCCACTACACCACCACAGGTCAGAACCAATCTTTTTTCTTTAAATGTTTTACCAAAATAAGCCCTTATAGTACCTGCTATTTTATTTTATTTTTTGAGTGTGAGAGAGAGACAGACAGACAGAGACAGGCAGGAAGGGAGAGAGATGAGAAACATCTACTCATAGTTGCAGCACCTTAGTTGTTCACTGATTGTCTTCTCATATGTGCCTTGACTGGGGGTTAGGGGCTGCAGCCGAGCCAGTGACCCCTTGCTCAAGCCAGAGACCATGAGGTCCTGTCTATGATCCCACGCTCAAGCCAGCAACCCCATGCTCAAGCTGGTGAGCCTGCGCTCAAGCCAGCAACCTTGAGGTTTCGAACCTGGGTCCTCGGCACCCAGTCCAACTGCTCTGTCCACTGCGCCACCACCTGGTCAGGCTTCCTTTTTCTTTAATAAAAGTTTGGAGGCAGGAAACAGCTGATATGACCTATAATCTACTCCTCAGTATTCTGTCACTTTGTAAGAAATGGATAATTTAGATGTAATTACTTTTTAGGTTTAGGAACCAGGGCCCCAAAGATAGGTAATACAAATAAATAACATAATATCCTGTCCCCTCCTGGGACAATACATTAAATGAGAGGACACAGTACAGTATAACAGAGTTTCTCAACCTTGGCACTACTGACATTTTGAGCTAGATAATTATTATAAAGGGACTTTTTTTTTTTTTCCTTTTTTAGAGAAAGAGAAAGAGGGGGAGGGGGAGAAGTGGGAAGCATCAGCTTATAGTAGTTTCTTCCTGCATGTGCCTTGACTGGGCAAGCCCAGGGTTTCGAACCGGCGACCTCAGTGTTCTAGGCCGACACTTTATCCACTGCACCACTGCAGATCGTAAAGGTGGTGGTGGGATTCGAATAATTTAACAACTGGTTCTCTGCCATAATGACCATTTTAAGTATAAAAAAAAGATATACGGAAAGGTAGTTTATTATATCATGCATTTAATATTTAAATGAGAACAATAAAAGAGGTATACAAAACTAGATTACATTATAAGAAAGAGTTTTAAAATATTAAAGAATACCTGACAAAAAACAATAAAACAGTTAAGATATTTCCATATTACTTCTTGATTGGCATCTTTTTCACGTATGTACGGAATGAACATTACTGCTGGTGCTTAGAATACACTGTTGAACAGATGAATGTTGAAAAGGAGTAAGGAATATAAATTTGTGATTTTCACATGGGGCGGCTGCCCAGGCGCCCACCTTAGAGAGAACCCTGATTACAAGTGCCATTTTAACAACTGGTTCACTAAAATGAACAAGAAATTGGGTTTTGGTTTTGCTGAACCACTGTGTAAAGGGGCTGTTCTGATGCACTGCAGGATGTTTAGCAGCATCCCAGTGAGGTACCACCTTCAGTTGTGACCACTGAAAATGTTTGCAGACATTGCCAAATATCCTCTAGGGAGCAAATTTGCCCTTGTCTGACAGCCCCTACAGTATATGAACATAGTGCTGAAGACTACTGGGGGAAGAAGTGATTAAATCCTTGGCAGAGTTGAGAAAACCACTTATCTTTTGAGAAGTAGGTTTTTTTAAAAAATTATTAATTGTTCCCCTTTTCTATTTTTTCCTTTTCTCTTATTTGAGCTTATTATTAAGTGATTCATAGATTTTTTTAATTTTTCAAGACTTTATTTGTTTTAGAGAAGAGAGGGAGAGAGAGTGAAAGAGAGAAGTGGGGAGGAGCAGGAAGCATCGACTCCCATGTGTGCCTTGACCAGACAAGCCCAGGGTTTCAAACCAGCAACTTCAGTGTTCCAGGTTGACACTTTATCCACTGTGCCACCACAGGACAGGCCTGATTCATAGATTTACTAATCACCTACTATATTCCAGGTATCCTTCTGGGCACTGGGGCTATAGCAATGAATAAAACTGTTGTAGAACTTCCATTCTGGGGGTGTGACACCAGACAGGATTTGCTGATGACTTGGATATGAGATGAGAGAGAAAATGAAGATTCGGGATAATTCTAAAAATTTTGGCCTGAGAAGTGGGTAAACTGTGGTGCTATTTACTGATTGGAGAGCAAGTAGTTGTATTGCTATGGAGCAGGGGAAATAAGAGTTCTGGTTTGGACATGTTTAGTTTGAGATGTCCACTCTGTAGCCAAAAGTAGATTCCTAGCAAGTGGTTGGATAGAAACCACCTGAGTCAGGAAAGAGGTTGGGCTATGTTGCTTTAGGGATTAAATTGATTTCAGAGTGAGTAGGTAAGTGTTTCAATATGTCTTATTTGCCTGACCAGGTGTTGGCGCAGTAGATAGAGCATTGGCCTGCCTGAGACCCTGAGGACCCAGGTTTGAAACCCCAAGGTTGCTAGCCTAAATGTGGGCTCATCCAGCTTGAGTGTGGGAGAGGGAGATTAGAAGCATCAACTCATAATTGCAGCACTTTAATTATTCATTCATTGCTTTTCTCCTATGTGCCCTGACTGCGGGGCTGCAGCTGAGCCAGTGACCCCTTGCTCAAACTAGCAACCTTGGGCTCAAGCCAGCGACCATGAGGTCATGTCTATGATCCCACAGTCAAGCCAGCAACCTAATGCTCAAGCTGGTGAGCCCGTGCACAAGCTGGTGACCTCAGGGTTTCGAACCTGGGCCCTCGACATCCCAGGCTGACACTCTATCCACTACACCAGTGCCTGGTCAGGCAATAAATAAAATCTTAAAAAGAAAACAAAAGGTATATCTCTTTGTTTCAAGAAATAAAACATGTTGGCTTTAGCCTTGTTGGGAGATTGGTGATGAAAGTCAACCTTTACATGAACCACCTGTCTTTTGTGTTGGGATGTCTGGGAGGAGTGTGAAATGGGAGATCTACAACATATTACAAGGGAAGACAAGCATTTCTTTATTTGTAACACTGGTTTGTTTTGTCTTTTGAAACAGATAACATGCCTGGATGTGTCCAGTGGTGGAGGCCTTGGTGTGTCTTCTAGTGCTGATGGGAGCATGAAAATCTGGCAGGCTTCCAACGGAGAGCTCAGAGTAAAGACTTTAGATACACTTTCAGGGTCATATACATGAAGGGTAGTCTAAGAAACCCTGGACTGGACCATAGGAAGAAGATTGTCGCATTCTAAAAATATAGTACCGTTGCACTTCACTCTTTGTTCTATTTGTTAATCTGAGAACCATCCTCGAGCTTGGTGATTTGCCAGAACAAATTGAGCTAGAACAGTGGAGGAGCCAGGCCAGTGAATGCCTAAGTGGGTAGTCCCTTGGTGTGAACTGCACTGAGTGATCAGTTTCTAAGACAGAGTAGCTAGACTGTTACACAGATTTATGGCTTAGCCTCCCCTTCTATTCAAAAGATTTTAAGAAGTGGTGAATAAAAGAGTCCCTAAGCCTCCTCAGCTTCTTGTATGTAGAACTATCCTAAGGATGACTGTGAGAGCTGTGGAGTTCAAATCCACATCTGTAGCCAAAGTCAGTAAGGGAGCCTACAGCTCTTAGAAAACTACATGGTAGACAGATGAGCTAATGAGATCCTTTGGACCACCTTATTTTTAAAACGCAGCATGTGAGTATAGTATATAGATACTTCATTTAAGAGACCAAGGATGTGGGAGGTAAGAAAGCATCAAGGATGCACAAGACAACTAGCCTGGAATTTTCTTTTGTTTTTCCAGAGAGTATTGGAAGGACATGTGTTTGATGTGAATTGTTGCAGGTTTTTCCCATCAGGCCTTGTGGTTCTGAGTGGGGGAATGGATGCCCAGCTAAAGATCTGGTCAGCTGAAGATGCTAGCTGCGTGGTGACCTTCAAAGGTCACAAAGGAGGTATGAACGGTGATTTTTTCCAAAAGGCTTCTCTGATGATCCCCATAAACAAATCACGAAAAAGATAGAAACAGCATGACTAGGGGATGGCATAGTGGATAGAGTGTTGGCCTGGGATGCCGAAGACCCAGGTTCGAGACTCCGAGGTTGCAGCTTGAGTGTGGGCTCACCAGCTTGAGCACGGGGTCACCAGCTTGAGCATGGAATCATAGACATGACCCCATGGTCGCTGGCTTGAGCCCAAAGGTCACTGCCTTGAAGCCCAAGGTCACTGGCTTGAGCCAAAGGTCACTGGTTTGAGCAAGGGGTCACTGGCTCTCTGGAGAGCCCCAGTGAGAAGCAATCAATAAACAACTAAGGAGCTGCAACAACGAATTGATGCTCCTCATCTCCCTGCCTACCTCTGTCCCTGTCTGTCCACCTTTCTCTATTTCTCTTGCTTAAAAAAAAAGATAGAAACAGAAGCCTGGTTTCCACAAAAATACAAGTAATTCAGACAACTGGCCATATAAATGAGCTGTTATTTCTCCAAAGGATGAGAAATTCTTTTACTGTTCAGTCTAGTTATTGCTATCTAGAACAAAATATCTTACAGATAGTTGTTTTCACAATTGATAAGAGGAAAATATTCTCCCCAGGAGAGCCTCTCTCTGCTTTTGTGCTGAGAAAGAGAGAGTGGGAGAGAGTAGCCCACATTTTCTCATTGTTAGTCCTTTGGCTGAGGTGACAGTAAAAGCAAGGTGGCACATGGCTTCATCACAACACAACAGAAATAGAGCATGAAACTAACAGTTTCTTTCCATGGATTTAAATCACAGTTCAGATTTTTTAAATGGATTATCTATATAACCAGTTGATATGAGATTATAGAAACAGTGAGCATATCTTCCCTTTGTAACTGATTGGTTGGTTGGTTGGAAAAAATAAATTTAGAGATGTTTTATCCTTAATTGAAATGTTGAAAAGGTAACAAATAATGTTATTTTTATTTTATAACTTTGGATATTTTGAAAATGTAATAATGTCCCCAAATAATTCCTTAATGTGTTCCCTCCTTTGGAACTATATACACACTATACCACTCATTTGGGAATTATGTATTACCCTATACTTAACGGTATTTAACCCAATGTTTTTGCCTTATGTATGTGACTATATTGTAAATAAGTTGTGTGTAGAGATTAAGCTTTAAATTTTAATATTTCTTTATAATGCCTTTGTCAGATAACATACAGATTATCTAACAGACACATTTTAATCCTAGCAAATACATGGTTTACTTCTAAACTGTAAGTACACGGCTGCATTGAGAGGGAATAGAAAGGATATTTGGAGACTTCTTTGCATTCAGCCTGAAGAACTGGCAGATCTAAGGAGTCAGGGCAGCCTGTGCAGTCTAGGAGCCAAAGGAGTCTAGACAAATGCTGGGAGATTCCCCTCCATTCTGGCTTGCCTGCTGAATGTGAGGTGCAGGGGAACTTTCCAGTGGAACAGCACGTGACTGTGCACGTTGAACTTAACAAAATGTGTATTCAACACGAATGCACACTCAGTCAACTTACAACCCCTTTGAATACTGCAGTTACTGAGTGGACCCACCCCATGGATCCTAAGCTCCCAACGTCCTTCAGTTCTCCTTAAGAATACATGAGTGTGGCCTGACCTGTGGTGGCGCAGTGGATAAAGCATCGACCTGGAAATGCTGAGGTTGCCGGTTTGAAACCCTGGGCTTGCCTGGTCAAGGCACATATGGGAGTTGATGCTTCCAGCTCCTCTCCCCTTCTCTCTCTCTGTCTCTCTCTCCTCTCTCCCCCTCTCTGTCTCTTTCTCTCCCTCTCTCTCTCCTCTCTAAAAAAAAAAATGAATAAAATTTTAAAAAAAATTAAAAAAAAAAAAAAGAATACATGAGTGTCACTTGCCTTAGAGTGGGTTACAGAAAGTTTGTTCATCTGATTTCAGCTTTTATTCATGCAGTTTGTTCCAGTCTTTTGGCCTGTGAGAAAGTCCTGGGTGGGGGTTGAAAAGGAAAACTTTCTAGGTGGCAGCTCTTTGGTGTTACTTGAAATTTGTACACAGGTCTTACTAGTCATAGTGCCCTAGCCACAGCTATAGAATCCAGCTATGGGCACATGCTTTTTACAACTGCTTTTTGTTGTTGTTGTTTTTTGTCTCTGGCTAGATAGCTCAGTTGGTTGGAGCATTGTCCCAATACACCAAGATTGTGGGTTTGATCCTGGTCAGGGCACATACAGGAATCAACCAATGAATACATAAATGAGCAGAAAAACAAGTCAATAACTCTCTCCTTCTCTCTGTTAAAAGACAAACAAAAAATATGTTTTTTTAAGCCTACATCATTTCCATGGAACTCAATAACATTTTAGCCTGACCAGGTGGTTGCGCAGTGGATAGAGCCTTGGACTGCGATGCAGAGGACTCAGGTTCAAGAACCCGAATTTGGCCCTGGCCGGTTGGCTCAGTGGTAGAGCGTTGGCCTGGTGTGCAGAAGTCCCGGGTTCGATTCCCAGCCAGGGCACACAGGAGAAGCGCCCATCTGCTTCTCCACCCCTCCCCCTCTCCTTCCTCTCTGTCTCTCTCTTCCCCTCCCGCAGCGGGGCTCCATTGGAGCAAAGATGGCCCGGGCGCTGGGGATGGTTCCTTGGCCTCTGCCCCAGGTGCTAGAATGGCTCTGGTCACAACAGAGCGACGCCCCGGAGGGGCAGAGCATCGCCCCCTGGTGGGCAGAGCGTCGCCCCCTGGTGGGTGTGCCGGGTGGATCCCGGTCGGGCACGTGCGGGAGTCTGTCTGACTGTCTCTCCCTGTTTCCAGCTTCAGAAAAATACAAAAAAAAAAAAAGAACCCGAGTTCATCAGCTTGAGCACAGGCTCATCTGGTTTGAGCAAAAGCTCACCAGCTTGGACCCAAGCTCACTGGCTCGAGCAAGGGGTTACTCAGTCTGCTGAAGGCCTGCAGTCAAGGCACATATGAGAAAGCAATCAATGAATAACTAAGGTGTCGTAATGAAAAACTGTTGATTGATGCTTCTCATCTCTCTTCGTTCCTGTCTGTCTGTCCCTATCTATCCCTCTCTCTGACTCTCTGTCTGTCCCTGTAAAAAAAAAAAAGATGGTGACTAACCCTTTCTATTCTCAATGGAAGCAGGAGGATATTTTTAAGACACTGATTTTCAAACAGAACTTTCTAAAATGCCTATTTAATTTTTGTTTTTAAAAAAAACAAACAGATTTTAGGCCCTGGCCGGTTGGCTTAGTGGTAGAGCATCGGCCTGGCATGCAGGAGTCCCAGGTTCGATTCCCGGCCAGGGCACACGGTAGATGTGCCTATCTGCTTCTCAACCCCTCCCCCTCTCCTTCCTCTCTGTCTCTCTCTTCCCCTCCCACAGTCAAGGCTCCATTGGAGCAAAGTTGGCCCAGGCGCTGAGGATGGCTCCATGGTCTCTGCCTCAGGCGCTAGAATGGCCCTGGTTGCAATAGAGCATCGCCCCCTGGTGGGCATGCCGGGTGGATCCTGTCAGGCACATGCAGGAGTCTGTCTGACTGCCTCCCCGTTTCCAACTTTAGAAAGATACAACCCCCCTCCCCAAAAAAACCCCAAACAGATTTTAAAGCCAAAATAATATCTTGAAAACCACTGTTCTAGAACACTTCACTAAAATTACTTTCAAAGCTTCTTTTTCCATGTCTGTCTCTCATAGCTGGTCTTTGAACCATTGAGAAGTAGGGATTCTGTTCTATTTATTTGTTTTTCTAGCAGTTGAACATGCCCAGCATGTAGTATATATCCAGTACATGTTTGTGAAGGAATGGAGTTGTTTATGCAAATCTGTCTTCTCTGCCCCTGTAGTTTCTTTTCTGCCTACTCTGTCAGGGTCTTTTTTTTCCTCTCTTGCCAGGTATCCTAGATACAGCCATTGTTGATCGGGGGAGGAATGTGGTATCTGGTTCTCGAGATGGAACAGCGCGACTTTGGGATTGTGGGCGCTCAACCTGCCTGGGAGTCATTGCAGACTGTGGTTCTTCCATCAATGGAGTGGCAGTGGGTGCTGCTGACAACTCCATCAACCTGGGCTCCCCTGAGCAGACGCCCAGTAAGTTGATACTAATCTGTGAGCTTGTTTTGTTTCCTTAGACCCCTTCAGTATTTACCTTAGTTTCTCCTTTTTCTCCTTGTCCTTTCCTGCTCTGTAACTGGTATTTATTTCTATTTTCACCATAAGATTAATATTTGTTACAAACCTACTGTGTTTCTGTTGCTTTGAAATCTACAAAGAAACTATATGTTATAGTTACTGCATTTGAGTAATTATTGATACAATTTAATACCAGGTGAGATTAATGCCTGTAAAACAGAACAGTAAAATTTTGGCTGAAATAATTTAGTGATTCTTGGAAGAAGAGAGAGTTTGAGATTAGTGTTGATGAGAAAGGGGTCACAAAAGAAGTTGACTTTAACCTTAAAGGATGGATTCCAATTGAACAGACAAGAACAGGAAGGATGGGAGAATGGAACTAGGGCAGGGTCACCAGTGACTCCATGTTGCCTCATCTAGTCTCTGTTCTTATCTTTCTCAGTTCTCTGCAGGGTTCAACATAGTCCACTCCTCGTATCAGGGGACTTCTTTCTTGGCTTCTGTGATACCACGCTACACTGCATTTCTTCCCATCTCACTGACTGCTGCTTCTTAGTCTCCCTTTATAAACCTCCTTCATTCTACCTTTAAATATTGAAGGCTCCTCAACTCTATAGTTTTTCCCTCAGTGATTCAGCTCTAGTATTATATGTAAGCTGGTGATTTCCAAAAATATAAAGTTATAGACCTCTCTAAAACCTGAGTTTTAGACTCTATTTAGATGTGTAACAGACAACTCATACTTACCTTGTCTGACAAGGAGTGCTTTATTCCCCCACCCCCACATCTGTTTTTCCCCATCTTTCATTTGCTCAAACCTAAAGCCTAGGATTTATTCACAGTTCACTCCCGCCTCTCCTCATGCTCCACATTAGCAAAGTCTGTCATCTCTACCTTCAAAGGGTTTCTGATTTTTCCACCTTACCCTCTCCTCCTCACTCTTCCTCCTGCCCACATCTTGGTCCAGTCTGTCATCATCTATTGCTTGTACTAATCTCCTATAATCCATTCTCCTCAGAGCAACCATGTGGTCATTTAAAAAACATAAATCAGGCCCTGGCCGGTTGGCTCAGTGGTAGAGCGTCGGCCTGGCGTGCAGAAGTCCCGGGTTCGATTCCCGGCCAGGGCACACAGGAGAAGCGCCCATCTGCTTCTCCACCCCTCCCCCTCTCCTTCCTCTCTGTCTCTCTCTTCCCCTCCCGCAGCCGAGGCTCCACTGGAGCAAAGATGGCCCGGGCGCTGGGGATGGCTCCTTGGCCTCTGCCCCAGGCGCTAGAGTGGCTCTGGTCGCAACAGAGCGACTCCCCGGAGGGGCAGAGCATCGCCCCCTGGTGGGCGTGCCGGGTGGATCCCGGTTGGGCACATGCGGGAGTCTGTCTGACTTTCTCTCCCGTTTCCGGCTTCAGAAAAATACAGGAAAAAAACCCAAAAAACATAAGTCACATCACCTTCTCTTCTCCAGTGACTTCATTTTATGCACATAATTAAAACTTTAACCCTTTACCATGGCTTATTACAAAACCCTTACACTTTCTGACCCCTGCATTCCTCTGTATCCTGGTGTACCAGCCTTTGCCAGGGCCACTGTGTTCCAGCCACAGGTCTTCTGATTGTTATTTTAGCACACAGACTCTGCCAGCCAGTACTTTTCAAAACTCTTCACATGACTGGCTTCTGTTTACCATTCCCATATCACTTATAAAGTGGCCCCATGGAGCCTTTTTAAAGTTACCTTCCCCCTCAATCCAATCCTACATCTATATGACTTTTGGTCATATATTCCTGTTTTATTTCCTGTGTAGAACTCATCACTGTCTGAAAGTATCTCACTTGTTGACCTATTCCACTATTTCCTACTTCCACTAGGGTCCTGAAGAGTAAGGACGTGGTTGGTTTGTACATCACTATTTCCTCAGCACCCAGAGTAGTGTCCAATACATAGTAGAATCTCAATAAATATTTAGTGAATGAATGGATGAATTTTCTCTAGACTATAAGATCCTTGAGGGCAGAGACTCTATTTTATTGAACATTGCACCCTGCTCCTAGTATGGTACTGTTTCTTGTCACATTGCAAAGCACTTAACAATAGTATATTTAAGTTGGATGTATTGAAATATATTTTACATAAAGTAAAAGTCACTCTTTTTTAATTGCACAGTTCTATGAGTTTGACAGATGTGTACAGTCATAAATAATACCACAGAAAAGATATAGTACATAATAAGTGCTTTTTTAAATTAATGAGTGAATTACACAACAGATAACTCAGTAAACAGGTATTAGTATCTGTGCTTTCTGGGGACCGCCAGCTGATCAGCCCATTATTGACATAGCTCATCTGTCATGCAGGTGAACGGGAGGTTGGAACAGAATCCAAGATGCTGCTGTTGGCCCGGGAAGATAAGAAGCTTCAGTGCTTGGGACTTCAGAGCAGGCAGCCGGCAAGTGATTCCTCTAAGATCTGCGAACTCTAGGGCAAGCTGGGTCACTCTGATTCTTGGAAAGCTATTTGGGAAACATTTCTACATGCTCGCTGTGCTCACCTCTTGAGGGAGCTGCATGAGTGAGTGGCAGTACATGGTAGTGATTAAGAGCATGGGATTTGGAATAGGGCAACATTGAAATCTCAGCTCTTCTACTTAATGTCTGTGACAATGGACAGGTTCCTTAAGCTCTCTGACCCTGAGTCTCTTTATCAAACTGGACCTGGGTCCTGGCCAGTGGCTCAGTGTATAGAGGATCAGCCTGGTGTATGTACGTCCCCAGTTCAATCCCTAGTCAGGGCACACAGGAGAAGTAACCATCTGCTTCCCCTCTCCCTGCTTCTCTCCCTCTTCCCCTCCCACAGCCAGTGGCTCCATTGGTTCGAGCATGGCCCCAGGCACTGAGGATAGCTCCATCGGAGCACATCGGCCTCAGGGACTAAAAATAGCTTGATAGTCTATTATCAGCCCCAGATGGGGTCGCTGGGTGGATCCCAGTTGGGGCACATGCAGGAGTCTGCCTCACTATCTCCCTTCGCCCCCCAAAAAAATATAAATAAAAAAAGTAATTAAAATATAAACTGGATCTGGTAGCATTTATAGGGTTATGTGATTAGGATTAAGTGCTCTACTGCTTTGTGACCTTTGTTAAGTCACTTTCCCTCTGGCCCTTCATGTGCTATATGTAAAATGATACAGTTGTATATATTTCTTTCTACCTCTACGGTAACATGAAGGAATTCTGAGTAAAGAACTCATGTACTCGCCTAACCGGACGGTGATACAGTGAATAGAGTGTCGGCCTGGAATGCTGAGGATCCAGGTTCGAAACCCCAAGCTTGCCAGTTTGAGTGTGGAGTCTCTGGCTTGAGCAAGGGGTCACTGGCTCTGCTGTAGCCCCCTGGTCAAGGCACATAAGAAAAAGCAATCGGTGAGCAACTAAGGTGCCTCAACTATGAGTTAATGCTTCTCATCTTTCTCCCTGTCTGCCTTATGTGTCTGTGTATCTCTCTCACGCATGCAAAAAAAAAAAGAAGAAAAAAAACTCATGCGTTCAGGACTCTAGATCAGATAATGATCAGAATGTCATTTATAGAAAAATAATTAGTTGGATTTTCTTTCTTCGTCCTCTGAGGTTTTGCTAGGCATACTGTGTTCTTAAACTCTGAGTTCCCTGGGAGTAGGTTTTAGAAATTTCTTTCCAGCTCCTGTCATCATCACCCAGATAACTTTAATGATTTGGTTTGGCCTTCGGCAGTTTATCTCACTTCCTTGTGCTGGTGACGTTTGCATTTTCAGAGTTTGTTCCAGGAACATCACTAATATCTATCATACTGCCTTTGCACTCTGAATTTCCATGCTGGCTTTTACTTCCAGAGGGAAATCAAGGATTTTTGTTTGTTTTGCTTTGCTTTGCTTTCTTTCTTTTTTAGAACATTCAAGAGAGAAATGATCATTTTGAGCTAACAGTAAGGAATAAATAAAAATTTTCTTTTTCAAGTACACAGGGAGAATTGTGATTCTTTAACTTGCCGCTTTATTTAAGCTTGGGGTTTTTTCTACGAAGTACCTTCCTTAACAAAGCATTTAGAAGTGATATGAAGCAAACCTTCAATGTGTGAATTGCAAGTGTTACTCAAATAAAAAGTTGTAATGAGAAGGGGGAATGAAGGATTTTTAGTGTCAGTGTATGGAGGGGTAGTAGTCTGAAAATTGCTGCCTCAGAGTATTGCACAGTATAAACTGCTAAAGCCCTCAGCCAAGCAGCCTCTCGGGTTCCTGGAATCCTAGGAGTGCTGCTTCCTCAGTTGTTGGTGAACGCATAGTTTAGATCAAGAATACTTAAAGGGGAAAGAAAGAAAATATCTCTAAAAACAGTAAAATTTTTCTCTTCTTGGTGCCTGTTTATCTCTGGAAACAAATTAGGCTTTAGCAGCATTTTTTGTCTCCTACTTGTTCCCAGGTGTTCCTCTTTATTGGCTCGGATGCCTTCAACTGCTGTACTTTTCTCTCTGGCTTCTTGCTGTTGGCTGGGACACAGGATGGAAACATTTATCAGCTGGACGTGAGGAGTCCTGGGTGAGTCACCATTCGTTTGCATGATGGGGACCTTCTACAGAGTGGAAATTTTTATCGGCTTTAACATTGATTTAGCTTAGCATGTAGGTAATTGTTGAATCAGGGTATATTTTTCCATTTATAAAGATTTTCTGGTGTGAATTGTCTAATTGTTCTTATTCTTGGAATCATATTAAAAGGTAATTTGATTCATACTATCATGATTGTCCTATTGTAGTGATTGCTTTGGAAATTAAGCTTAAATAATGAATTAATATTTCACTTTAAAGTGATTGTGTAAAATTTAATTTTAAGGAGCTCAGTAATTTTCTCTATGGTATTAGATCTGCATTGGCCTAAGATTAATCATTTTTCAAGTTCAAATAAACCAACTCTGGTTTTTTATTTAGTTTTGATCATAACATATCTAAACAGGCCTTATTCTGGTCTTAGGGGTATCCAGAGAAAATCACACACCCTCTCTGTCCCAGGATTTAACAATATCTGCAATTTCTTCATCCATTTCGTTCAACTCATATATTTACTGAATGGCTTCTGTGGGCAACAGGCTGTCTGCAGGGCGCTGAAAAACAAAAGATATAGCCTCTGCCTTTGAGGCATTTGGAGTCTAATGGTAACACTGGACAAGTAAAAGGCTATTGTGATGAAGTGTGATCAATGGTCTGACAGGGTGATTCACAGGACTATGAGGAAGCTCTGAGGTGAGGGGAGAAGGTGAGGTTGCTTCTCCAAGGAGATGAGGCTTTGATTGCATATCGTTCTGTAGGAAGGTACAATGCAAAGAAGAAAGGGTCCTGCCCAAGGTAGAATAGCATATAGAGAAGCATGAAGGCATATGAAAGAATGGCACTTTCAGGGATCCCTGAGTGGTCTAATATGACAAGTATGCACCCTACTGACAGGGCAGCAGTGAAGAATGATGCTAGACAGGAAGGCGGGAATTTGCTTAGAAAAGACTTCTATTCCTCTCCTGGCCAGGTAACTTGGTTGGAGCATTGTCACCGATATGTGTGTGTGTGTGTGTGTGTGTGTGTGTGTGTGTGTGTGTGTGTGTGTCTCTCTCTCTCTCTCCCATTCTCTCTCCCTCCCTCCCTCCCTCCCTTTCTCCCTCCCTCTCCTCTCTCCCTCCTACTTCCCCTCCTTCTCCTACTCCCTTTCCCCCTCTTTCCCTCTATCTCTAAAATCTATAATTAAAAAAAACAACAACAAGTAAGACTTTTACATACCAGGTTAAGGAGTTTGTACTTTATTCTAAGACTAGTGAAGAAATTGTAGCTAACGAGTGACTGGCATATACTTTTCTTTTATAATTTAAGTGACTATTTTTATACTTGTTTTTGCTTCCCTGGAGAGAGAGACTCTCTGATCATTATTGTAAAATCACTCTTATATGTATATAAAATTGATTCTCACTCTTCTGTTTACAGAGTCCTGACAATTTTAATGATCTATAACTATCTTAATTGTCTATAAGTAAAAAGATTAGCATACCCTTGTCAGACCTTCCTAAAAACTGGAGATATTGGTGGTGCCCAGGTTTATTCAACTCAATGGCATGTTTAGATATATGTTTAGATTCACTCCAGAGTGTTTTTGAATGAGTTATTTTGATCTACCATTTAAGAATCTTGCAGGAAAGAAGATGTATGAATGTTTAATCTCTATCCACCTATGTCCTGTTTTCTGTTATATATAAATATTTAGTAGTATATAGTCAGGCACTGCTTTTGAAGAAGAAAACTAAAATTTCCACTTTTCCTCTGAACCCTAGGGCTCCAGTGCAAGTCATCCACAGGTCAGGAGCTCCAGTTCTGTCCCTGCTGAGATTCAGAGACGGATTCATTGCTAGCCAAGGTGGGTCAGAGACCAGTGGAGAGAGGTGGCTCCACACAGTTCAGTTAAACATAGGTTTAAGTGCCTGGTCTATGGCTGGGCTAGGGCGTGGTCCTCCATGATTGTTTGGCATATTGTGCTTATCACATAGTGTTTATCACCCTACATTGTAATGATGTATGTCCCCCTCCAGTCCAAGCTCCTTGAGAGTAGTGACGGTGCCTTATCCAGTGCCCACTATGTCAACGGTGCTCAGTAAACATTGGTAGAGTTCATGTATTGTCCTTTATTATAAACTTTGAAGATTCAATAATGAATCAGCCTGACCAGGTGGTGGTGCAGCGGATAGAGCGTCGGACTGGGATGTAGAAGGACCCAGGTTCGAGACCCCGAAGTCGCCAGCTTGAGTGCGAGCTCATCTGGCTTGAGCAAAAAAAAGCTCACCAGCTTGGACCCAAGATCGCTGGCTCAAGCAAGGGGTTACTTGGTCTGCTGAAGGCCCACAGTCAAGGCACATATGAGAAAGCAATCAATGAACAACTAAGGTGTTGCAACGAAAAACTGATGATTGATGCATCTCATCTCTCTCCGTTCCTGTCTGTCCCTAACTATCCCTCTCTCTGTTCCTATAAAAAAAATAAAAATAATGAATCAGTTAAAATCTACCCTAAAGGGGCTCACAGTTAGTAAGGCAGATAGACACGTGGACATGTGATTGAGTACAGTTTGATAAGTACTGCAGCAGAAAACTCCACAGGCACATGGAGAACAGCTGGCTCTAGTGGTAGGAGTGCTGCAGGGGTGCTCTCACGGACCAGGTGACGTGTAAACCAGTGAAGATTCTACCAGTGGGAGATGTGAGATGAACATTGAAAGCCAAAGCTGTAGTGAGGGCAAAGTCATAGATGAGGGAAGAGGACAAAAAGAAGGGATCTGTCATTTACCAGGTACCTGCTATGTAGTAGATCCTGTGCTTGAAGCTTTACATAAATAGTCTAGGTAGAGTGAATACCTGGGCATACCCAGCACAGGATATTTGGAGATTGGGAGTGGGTTGGGGAAGTGAACATGGAACAGGCTGTTCCCTAAGGGACACTGTGGATCCTCCTAGGAATGACCGGTGAGAGGACTAGACAGTGTGGACTGAGGGATCACCTTCCCTGAGTGTTTCAGTGTATCACTTAGGATGTTTTTGGCTGTTAACAACAGAATACCCAACTGAAAATGGCTTCAATACTTAGGAAAGTTTGCTACTTAACAAGAAGTCCAGATTTGCTGGTTGCCAATTAGATTAATTTAGTGATTCAAAACAGTCCTCAGAGGAGATTAAAGAAACTTGACAACTAAATCAGTGTGGTATCCTGGATTGGATCCAGAATATTAAAGTGTAGACTGGTGAAATCCAGAAAAGTGTAAACTAAAACTGGCTGAAGGCCATAGGAGAAATTTCTGTATGATCTTTGTAAATTTTCTGCAAACTTAAAATTATTCTAAACTATAAAAACTCTTTGATTTAAAAATAAAATCTTTAGCAAGGAAAAAGAAATAAAATTAGGAACCAGCTTTTCCCATCTTTCGGTGCTCTCCTCCCTGGCTTGCTGTTTTGTCCTCAGGCTGGTTCCCTCGTGGTCACCGTGAAAAAAACTGCAGTGCCTCTCACTCTCACACAGCAGTAGACACTGCTATCCTTCTTAGTAATGAGGAAAATGCCTCAGCAGCCTTGCAGACATACGTCACTGTCCAGATTGTAATTCATGGCCATGCCTAAAGCAGTCACTGGCAAGAGGAATAGAATGACCATAATTGTCTTGGGTTAATCAAGATTCACCCCATGTCACTGTTACTGGAAATAGTTTGGGATTCCATCAGTCAGGGGAAGGTGGAGAAATAAATGAGTAGGCAGCCGATAGTGTCTGGATGTCCATGGCCATGTCTCAGATACAGGTAAGTCCTTTATTCCTGTCAGTACTGGTGCCTCCTTTCCCTAGCCCTTCCTCAGGACTTTCATGGCCATAGGGGAGTAATGAGGAATCTGTGACCTAACCTTCTATCGCTCTGCACTTGCTCTCTCCGTCTCTGCCCCCCGTGACTTGGCATGGTTTGGTGATGCAGCAGCACTCTTTATAGAGCCTTAGTGAGAGCACAGCTGGCGTGCGCTTGTGGCAACTTGCCCTGATGCTGCTGCTGCCACTCGTTACGATCCTTTTTCTCAAATTCTCTTTGCTGCCATGCCACACTCTTCCCTTCAGATCTCTGTATTTTTGCCTCCATTCTCATCTTTCTGCTCAAATTTTCTTCTTGAGGGCCACCAATGATTAGCTTCTTGCTAGATCCAGCGGCCTTCTATAGGTACAGGTGGTGTCCTCTAGTCTCTAGGTTTCCTGGAGGCCAGGTACTATTTCTCTTTCGCTGTGTAGCCCCAGCCCTTGCACAGGACTGAAGAATTGCATCAAAGGTTTGTTGAGTGCTTGAGTACATATTTTCATGACTCTTAGTGGTAATAAATTCTGTTACTGTTATTCCCCTCTAAAACTTAGCTCCTTTGACTTTGGTGATACTAATAAATTTCCTGGTTTTTCTCTTTCTTCAGGTACTGATTCTTTCCCAAATTTCAGTAGCTTATAAGTACCTACCATGATTCATGGTTATACTTATTGTATGTTTTTAATTGTTGAATCCATGTGCTATTCCTACTATCATTACCATCCCTACAATAGAAATATTTACTGAGTTTAGCCTTTGTCCTTTTGTCTTTTCTTCTCCAGGATTCCTCAGAGACTAGCTGTTCATGGTTTTAGCTGTTACTTATTAGACTCCATAGCTCCTGGCTTGACCTCCTACTTCACCCTTATTTTATTAGGAAGCAGCATGATATAGAAAAAGTATAAATTTTGGAACCAAACTGGCAACCTAATCAATGAGTTTAAACTTTTTTTTTTTTTTAATTTTAATTTAATTTTATTTTTTTACAGAGGCAGAGAGAGAGTCAGAGTGAGGGACAGACAGACAGGAACGGAGAGATGAGAAGCATCAATCATTAGTTTTTCATTGCGCATTGCGACAGCTTAGTTGTTCATTGACTGCCCTCTCATATGTGCCTTGACCATGGGCCTTCAGCAGACTGAGTAACCCCTTGCTCGAGCCAGTGACCTTGGGTCCAAGCTGGTGAGCTTTGTTCAAACCAGATGAGCCCACGCTCAAGCTGGCGACCTCGGGGTCTCGAACCTGGGTCTTCCGCATCCCAGTCTGACGCTCTATCCACTGCGCCACTGCCTGGTCAGGCTAATCAATGAGTTTAAATCCTTATTCAATCATTTACTACTGGATTCAACCATAGGACTTTCCAAATATATGACCATTTTTTATTTACAAAAATGGCAATAATATATGGCTTATTGAACTAATCTAATAGTTCTGTGACCACTGGCAAGTCATTTCACTTTTGTTTTAATTTCCTTGGAGATAAAATATGTAAAGTACTCAACATAAAGTAGACATACTATAAATGATAGTTGTTTCTTACACCTGTTACTATCCCTTGCCCTGAATGCCCTCCTAAAAAGTGTTCTTTATCATCATGATCCAGTGACAAGGCACACAGCCTCAAAAAGTAGAATTATGCTATAGGGCTAGAAATGTTAAAATAACAAAGGAAATATAAATGTTATAAGAGCCCTGGCTGAATGGCGTGGTTGGTTGGGAGCATTATCCCGATAAGCAAAGCTTATGGGTTCAGTCCCCAGTCAGGGCACATACAGGAACAGAGACTGATGTTTCTCTCTCTCTCTCCCTCTCTAAAATCCATTGATAAATTATATATATATATATTTTTATTTTTTTTTGACAGAGTCAGAGAGAGGGACAGATAGGGACAGACAGACAGGAAGGGAGAGAGATAAGGAGCATCAACTCATAGTTGCGGCACCTTAGTTCATTGATTGCTTTCTCATATGTGCCTTGACCATGGGCCTTCAGCAGAGCAAGTGACCCCTTGCTCAAGCCAGTTACCGTGGGCTCAAGCCAATGACATTGGGCTTCAAGCCAGTGACCTAGTGACCATGGGGTCATGACTATGATCCCACGCTCAAGCCAGCAACCCCGCACTCACGCTGGTGAGCCCATGCTCAAGTAGGATGAGCCTGTGCTCAAGCCAGCGACCTCAGGGTTTTGAGCCTGGGTCCTCTGCATCTCAGTTTGATGCTCTATCCATTGCACCACTGCCTGGTCAGGCAATAAATAAATTTTTTAACCAATAATAAATGTTACAAGAGACTGGTGGGGAAAGGGTTTACTATATGAGTTGGTTAGAATTGGTATCCTAGCCTGATCAGGCGGTGGCACAGTGGATAGAGCGTTGGACTGGGATGCGGAGGACCCAGGTTCGAGACCTCGAGGTCCCCAGCTTCAGTGTGGACTCATCTGGTTTGAGCAAAGCTCACCAGCTTGGACCCAAGGTCACTGGCTCAAGCAAGGGGTTACTTGGTCTGCTGTAGCCCCATGGTCAAGGCACATATGAGAAAGCAATCAATGAACAACTAAGGTGTCACAACGAAAAACTGATGATTGATGCTTCTCATCTCTCTCTGTTCCTTTCTGTCTGTCTGTCCCTATCTATCCCTCTCTCTGACTCTCTCTGTCCCTGAAAAAAATTTATTTTTTAAATAATTGAAAAAAAAAAAGAAGTGGCATCCTAGAGGGAATGAGACTAGGGTTTATTAGGTGGGTAAGGTTTGCATATAGAAATTTGGTAATCATACATTTTTTGAAAGGATAAAAAAGAAACTCAGAGGTCAATATCACTTGTTTTTGCTGAAGTAATAACAGTAAGAAATTGACAAAAGATTGTAAATAGTTTCCCACTCTGGCTTAACATGAGATTATGAGACAGAAGGGATGTAAACAAACCTAGGATTACGTTGCAGCACAGTAGAAGTGTATGTCACCCCTGGGGCAGTTCCGAAGTCACAGAGCTTAGTATTCCTGAGAACCAACCAGCATGTAGGCTGCCTAGGTTCTCTGCATCTCTTTCCTTCCCTGTCCTGCCTTTAGGGCATTTAAAATATATATATTAATATCTCTGTTGCGGCCTGACCTGTGGTGGCGCAGTGGATAAAGCGTTGACCTGGAAATGCTGAGGTCGCCGGTTCGAAACCCTGGGCTTGCCTGGTCAAGGCACATATGGGAGTTGATGCTTCCAGCTCCTCCCCCCGTCTCTCTCTTCTCTCTCTCTCTCCCTCTCTCTCTCTTCTCTAAAATAAATAAATAAAATTAAAATTAAAATTAAAAAAATATATCTCTGTTGCGAGGAGATATGTGGATAAAGCAAAGGGTAACAGGGAGAAGAGCTAACTCATAACCCTTTGACTTTTTGTAACTCTTTTCTACTGGAAAGAAAGAAAGGCATAACTTCCATCATCAATATCTAAAAAGAAAAAGGGAATAAAGCTTTGTGTTCAGAGGATAAAACTAAGGCCAATAAAAGAAAGTTATCAGGCCTGACCAGGCGGTGCCTCAGTGGATAGAGCGTTGGACTAGGATGCCGAGGACCCAGGTTCGAGACCCCAAGGTAGCCAGCTTGAGCACGGGCTCATCTGGTTTGAGCAAAGCTCACCAACTTGGACCCAAGGTCGCTGGCTCGAGCAAGGGGTTACTCGGTCTGCTGTAGCCCCACGGTCAAGGCACATATGAGAAAGCAATCAATGAACAACTTTGACTAAGGTGTTGCAATGCGCAATGAAAAACTAATGATTGATGCTTCTCATCTCTCCATTCCTGTCTGTTCCTGTCTATCCCTCTCTCTGACTCTCTCTCTGTCTCTGTAAAAAAAAAAAAAAAAAGAAAGAAAGAAAGTTACCAGGAGCCACATTTAGTTTTTAATATAATTAGAAAGAAGGTGGCAGTGAGGTAATGAGCACCCGTGATCAGGGGACGGACAAGCATGGCTGGCTGGCTGGCTGCTCTGCAGGGTGCTGAAGGGAATTCTGTGCTTAGTTTAGAAGTTGGAAACAGATGATCTTTGAGGTCTTTTGGAACTCTTTGATTCACTAGAGATTGAAATTACCAGATAAAATATCCAGACAGCCTGACCTGTAGTAGCACAGTAGATAAAGCATTGACCTGGAATGCTGAGGTCGCCAGTTTGGCTGGTTCGAAACCCTGGGTTTCCCTGGTCAAGGTACATATGGAGTTGATGCTTCCTGTTCCTCCCCCCCCTTCTCTCTCTCTCTCTCTCTCTCTCTCTCTCTCTTTTTCTCTCTATCTCTTTCCTCTCTAAAATGAATCAAGTCTTAAAAAAAATTTTTTTTAATTTCCAGACAGATGCAGAGCTAGAGAGAATAGCATAGGGAACCTTCTGTACCCATTATTCAGCTTCAGCTACCACCCATGTATGGATCATCTTCTTTTTAAATTAATTTCATTTATTGGGATGACATTGGTTCACAGAACTGTATAGGTTTCAACTTATGAGTAATCTTTGTTTCATGTTTCAAAATATATCATAGAGCCTGACCTGTGGTGGCGCAGTGGGTAAAGCATCGACCTGGAAATACTGAGGTCGCCGGTTCAAAACCCTGGGCCTGCCTGGTCAAGGGACATATGGGAGTTGATGCTTCCTGCTCCTCCCCCACTTCTCTGTCTCTCTCCTCTCTCTCCTCTCTCTCTCTCTCTCCCTCTCTCTCCTTTCTAAAATGAATAAATAAATAAATAAAAATTTAAAAAAAAAGAAGTTAAAAAATATATCATAGACATCATATTATTTCATCTGTCAGTATTTATATATTACCTCTAATAGATAAGGATTTGTGGGGGGAAATATTATTTTTAATAATAACAATACAAGAAAGGATAAGGACCTATTGCTGCTGGTTGGAGTATAAGTTGATTAGCAGATTAATTAAAATAAAATTTAACATAATTTTGGAAAGCAGTTTTTCAGATTTCCAAAAAGTTTGAAAAGTTTAAATAATACTTTTGATTCTTTTCCAGGGTTCTGTACAAAGTCGTAATCTTAATACAGAAATTTTATGCATAAAGAAATTTTTTTTTCTTTGTATTTTTCTGAAGTTGGAAACGGGGAGGTAGTCAGACAGACTCCTGCATGCGCCTAACTGGGATCCACCGGGCATGCCCACCAGGGGGCGATGCTCTGCCCATCTGGGGCGTCGCTCTGTCGCAACTAGAGCCATTCTAGCGCCTGAGGCAGAGGCCACAGAGCCATCCTCATTATCCAGGTCAACTTTGCTGCAATGGAGCCTTGGCTGCAGGAGGGGAAGAGAGAGAGAGGTAGAAAGGAGAGGGAGAAGGGTGGAGAAGCAGATAGGCGCCTCTCCTGTGTGCCCTGGCCAGGAATCAAACCCGGGACTCCTGCACTCCAGGCCGACGCTCTACCACTGAGCCAACTGGCCAGGGCCTGCATAAAGAAATTTTTTATACAGTATGCTCTTAATCATGTAAAATAAAAATTTGCACAAAATGATGAAAAAATACATTGAAATGTCAACAATAATTATGTTTGAGTGGTATATTACAGGTGATTTTTTACTTCTCTGTTTGTTTATTTATTTTTTTAAGAAAACAAGTTTTATTTTATTTTTTTTACAGAGAGACTTAAAGGGATAGACAGGGACAGATAGATGAGAAGCATCAATCATTAGTTTTTCGTTGCACTTTGCGACACCTTAGTTTTCATTGATTGCTTTCTCATATGTGCCTTGACCACGGGCCTTCAGCAGATTGAGTAACCCCTTACTCGAGCCAGTGACCTTGGGTCCAAACCTGTGAGTTTTGCTCAAACCAGATGAGCCTGTGCTCAAGCTGGCAACCTTGGGGTCTCGAACCTGGGTCCTCTGCATCCCAGTCCGACGCTCTATCCACTGCACCACCGCCTGGTCAGACTTCTCTGTTTATTTTTAAAGTTTTCTTCAGTGAGCATTTACTACTTTTATATCAAGTAAGACAAGAACAACAAAAATCTCCTTAATCATTTTATAGATTATCCCAAGTTTCATTTGTCCATGTTCTTCTGAGAAAATAACTTTGAAATTATACTTTTATTTTTGTGGTATAACTTTTTTCCTTATATATATATGGTTAAGTTTATAGACTGAAGAACAATTTGGGAGATTGATTTCTTTTTTTCGAAAAACATTTATATAGACAAATTTCCTGTGAATAATTGTCTTGGATAAGTTTTCAAACAGATATGTAAATCTGTAGGTGCTCGCTCTGTGTCCTTGGCAGGTACCGCTAACGAAATACAAGCCTTCTCACAGAAGGCACTGGCCTTCACAACCCCATAGCCCAGCCTTCTAGGCAGCCACTGCAGGTCCTCATAGTTGGTCTACAATGAGACTTGTTTGCCTTTTTGGGTCGTAGGACTATTTCTTTAGGCTAGTGATGTACAGAAATAAATGAAAATATCGAGCTTTTTTAAAACTCCTTTGAATGTAGCTTTATCTTCAGTTTTCTAAATTTTCTTTCTGCCTTTTAGGTGATGGGAACTGTTTCATTATCCAGCAAGATTTAGACTATGTCATTGACCTCTCCGGCGCTGACTGTGACCCTGTGTACAAGGTACAGGCCTGCCTAGAGACCAGGCCTGGCGGTCCTCACCTGGGCTCTAGAGCTTTGGAGGGGACTGAAACCAGCTATTTTTTTTATTATTAGGGGGGATAAAATAATTAGGGATGGGATAGAAACAAATGGGAATTTTGAGTCAGAAGTCACTTCACCTATTCAGTCAGTTCAGCCGTAAAAATGGTAACAGTGAGAGAATGCATATGAGCGCCCTTTGCAAATTTAAAAATTCTATAAATAGTAACTATTATTATTATTTAAAGTTCAAGACTGGTTATCTTACTTGATTAGAATGGAAAGAGAAAAACAAAGGGGAAATGATATTTATTGACCAAACATTGTCAATATCTGTTTTACAGATACTGTCTCATTGATTAAATGCTATCATTCCATGAAGTATAGGTATTATTATTCCTATTTTTTTTTTTTTTTTTTTTTTTAGTTTTTCCATTGGCTTGAGAAAGAGAGGTGGGGGAAGAGAGTAAGAGAGAGAAGGAAGCATTAACTTGTTTCACTTAGTTGTTCCAGTTAGTTGTGCACTCATTGATTGCTTCTGGTAAGTGCCCTGACTGGGGGTCGAACCCTCGACCTCTGGCATGCTGAGATAAGAACACTTTATCCACTGAGCCATCCGTCCAGGGTCTCCTGATATTTTTCTTGCAATTAAAAAGAATTATACAATTAACATACCTATAAAAATTCAAGCAATACAGACTTATAAGTTCCCTCTAAAACTTTTTTAGTTCAAGTCTTCTTTCCAGAATAACTAGTCTTAACAGTTTGGCTCATATCTTTCATGACTGTTTTTGTGGTTATGTATTTATGTAAATAATATAGTTTTATCTTAGTTTATTCATAATTGGGATTATCCTGTGTATATTGCCTTATGGCTTATTTTACTTTTTATCTTGGAGCTCTTTCCAGATAAATGCATGTAGATCCACTTCATTTCTAAAAGTTTGTGCATAGTGTTTTATATTGTGAATTAACATATTTTCATTTTACAAATAAGGAAACTGCAGCCCCGAGGATTTGAGAAAGTTGCCCATGGTCATGCAGCTATATATTAGCAAACCTGAGATTCAGCTAACTCCCAAATTCATGTTATTTTCACCAATTTAGTGGTTCGTAACCTTCTTTGAGAAGTTGATGAAATTCTCCTCAGAAAAAAGGTACATACTGCCTGGCCTACGGTGGCATAGTGGATAAAGCGTCGACCTGGAACACTGAGGCTGCCGATTCACAACCTTGGGCTTGCCTGACGTCACTGGTTCAAAACCCTAGGCTTGCCCAGTCAAGGCACATAGGAGAAGCAGCTATGAGTAGATGCTTCCCCTTCTTCTCCCTACATCTTTCTCTTCCTCTCCTCTCTTTAATCTCAATAAATTAAATCTTTTTAAAAAGGCACATATTGAGAACTTTGCATATATCAATAATTTTATGAGGTTTGGGGATACCCAGGGCCATCAGTGGTCATCTCCTCCCCAGGTACCAGCCCTGCACTAAACAATGCACAACACTAATGTGTTTGCCCTACACTTGCCTAATTAATATCTCTGTTCTGTAGTCATAGACCCTTGACCCTGGCCAGTCATTTTTTAAATACATTTGAAAAAAATAAAACAAAATCCATATGGATGTAATTCTTTTCTTGTCTTTGGAATCAGTAAAGCTTTTCAGACTTCCTTGTACTAGTTGGGGTGAATGACAAAGCTCTGTCTTTTTGAAATGGAAGAATTCCAGATTAGTTTGAGCTGTGGACTCTTGTGTTCCAGGTAGCCACGTGGGAGAAGCAGATCTACACATGCTGTCGGGATGGCCTTGTGAGGCGCTATCAGCTCTCTGACCTCTGATTCCTCGGAAAGAGGAGCCCCAGTTAATGAAAACAATTGACCCTGATCAACAATGAGCAGCAGCAGCATAAGTCCCTCCCAAGGACCGTGGCTCTTTATCGTCTCGGGCACCCTTTGGAAGTCACAGAAAGCCAGCTGTATTGGCCATGTGGAACTATCATTCTATAACAAAACTTTTAACTGAGTAAGAAGCTCACATGTGCTCTCGGCATTTGCCCAACTTCTTGTATAACTCACCCCAACAACACAGGGCAAGGTTATGGATTGCTTACTATTTGACCTCACACGGGTTGTGTTAAATGTTTACAGGACCAGAATATTAAAGCTTGTTCTCTGAAAGAAATAAAATATGTTTGAAGGAGTCTGAGTTTGAAAAACTTTGTTAAATAATCTTGTTCCAGCAAAGAGTCAGTCAAGTGATGGAACTTCTTTCTCAGGCACCTCCTGCTGCCCGGCTGCAGAGGAGGACTGCCGACAGCAGCAGAAGTACCCGGAGGCAGAGGAGGACTGCCGACAGCAGCAGAAGTACCCGGAGGCAGAGGAGGACTGCCGACAGCAGCAGAAGTACCCGGAGGCAGAGGAGGACTGCCGACAGCAGCAGAAGTACCCGGAGGCAGAGGAGGACTGCCGACAGCAGCAGAAGTACCCGGAGGCAGAGGAGGACTGCCGACAGCAGCAGAAGTACCCGGAGGCAGAGGAGGACTGCCGACAGCAGCAGAAGTACCCGGAGGCAGCAGCCTGGCCAGGATTTCTGCATGGCTAGGAGCACGGCCATCCTAGTTTTCCTGGGACTGAGGGCTTTTCTGCAAATGACATGTTGGTCAGCCTGTATACAGGTGAGGAATTTGAATCGAATCCTTGTAAAGGCAATGACTGTCAAAGCGAGGTGCCTGGAACAGCTTATCAGTATCTTCCAGGAACTTAGAAATAGAAATTCTTGAGCCCCACCTCAGACCTAAATCAGAAATTCTATAGGTAGGGCCCATAATCAGTATTTTAACAAGTCGTCCAGGTTCTGGTGCATGAAGTTTGAGACCTTTGGGAAGAAATGGTAAAGGGCACTTGAGTCCTATGTGGAAGCCAGCACTCACAGGATGGCCCGGCTGGTCTGCAGGGGACGAGGCTGGAGAGGTTGGCAGGGCCCGGGGAGTGAGGGGCTTGAGTGCAGGGAAGGAGCTTGAACTTCACTTGGTTGGCTGTGGGGAACCATGAAGGAGTTCTTGTTTTGTTTTGTCTTGTTTTTTTATTCTGTTCTCAAATTATGAGAGAAAGTTTATTGAGAAAATTCTAGAGGTAGAAGTCAGCCAGCTGGGCTGCACGGGCTCAGGAAACAAGTTACAGAAGCAAAAGAAGGGCCCTTGGAGTTTAGGACAGGGAAGGGCAAAGGTGACAACCTGGGGGACGAAGGAGGAGGGGAAAGGAGCTGGAGAGGGTGGGCACGCCCTTGAGGGGGTTTTTGTTTTTTTAAAGATTTATTGATTTGGGAGAGAGGAGAGAAAGGTGGGGGTTGGGGGAAGGAGTTGGGGGCACCAGCTCATAGTAGTTGCTTCTTGTTATGTGCCTTAAACCAGGCAAGCCCAGTGACCTCAGCATTTAAGGTCCATGCTTTATCCACTGCGCCACAGCAGGTCAGGCTGAGGAGTTTTTTGTTTTGTTTTTTGACAGAGTCAGAGAGAGGGACAGATAGGGACAGACAAAAAAGGAGAAAGATGAGAAGCATCAGTTCTTCATTGCAGCACCTTAGTTATTCATTGATTGCTTTCTCATATGTGCCTTGACCCAACACATATGGCACTACAACAAAGTGACCCCTTGCTCGAGCCTGTGACCTTTTGAGCTCAAGCTAGGAACCATGGGGTCACAACTATGATCCCAGGCTCAAGCCAGCAACTCCGCGCTCAAGCCGGATGAGCCTGTGCTCAAGCTGGTGACCTCGTAGTTTCTAGTCTGGGTCTTCTGCGTCCCAGTCTGACACTCTATCCACTGCGCCACTGCCTGGTCAGGCCAGGCTGAAGGAGTTTTTAAGCAAGGGTATGACATGGTTACTTCTTTTCTTCTCTAAACATAAAAATGAAGTAATAATATATCCCATGGCTTATTTTCACTTAGTATCTCAGTACTTTTAGACATTCCTTATTCTTTTAAACAATTTCTAAAGTATGTATACCATATCTACATTCTAGACATTATTAAAGAAAAAGTTTCTTGCCTGACTAGTGGTGGCGCAGTAGATAGACGTGAACCTGGGACGTGGAGGACCCAGGTTTGAAACCCCATGGTTGCTGGCTTGAAGCCCAAAGGTCGCTGGCTTGAAGCCTAAAGTTGCTGGCTTGAGCCCAAGGTCACTGGCTTGAGCAAGGGGTGATTCATTGGCTTGGCTGAAGCCCCCTGGTCAAGGCATGTACAAGAAGCAATGAACACCTGAAATGACACAACTATAAGTTGATGCTTCTCATCTCTCTCCTTCCCTCTCTCTCGCAAAAGAAAAAAGAAAAAAAAAATTTCTTGGAGTATACAACACTTGAGCTGGGCCGTGTAGGCCAAGACCTAGAATTTATGTAAGAGAAGAAGGTAGTTCCTGACTGGGGCAATAATATGGTTAAAGAGTTCTTAAAGGTATATTCACATGTAATCTTTATTACTATCTTATTACATACCCGTAGTGAGATTCAGAGAAATAAAGTGATTTACCAGGGGTCATAGAGAGCAGGAACTTAAAGTTTATTTTAACTTTAAATTCAATTTTTTCTTGCCTGTTGCTTATACCTAAGCAAAATCATGAAAATAAAATACTGTAATTGATTATTTACTGATTATCTACTCTGTTCTAGGTACTATACTGATATAGTTAATCCTCACAATATTGTTATAAAGGAAATGAGCCTGACCTGTGGTGGCGCAGTGGATAAAGCGTCGACCTGGAATGCTGAGGTCACTGGTTTGAAACCCTGGGTTTCCTGGTCAAGGCACATATGGGAGTTGATGCTTCCTGTTCCTGCCCCTTTCTTTCTCTCTCTCTCTCCCCTCTCTCTAAAATGAATAAAGTCTTTTAAAAAAAAGCAAATGAAATTATTTCTGTTTTACAGATAAAGAAATTGAGGCTTAAGGAATTAAGTACGAGAGCCTTGATTTGGTTCTTGCTCAGTCTGTCTCCAGGGCCTGTGCTCCTTCCACCTCACCATGTGATTGCGAGATCTCTGGGACTAGAGCTGTTTCATTTATTTATTTATTTTTTTTATTTTTTATTTTTTTTACAGAGACAGAGAAAGAGAGTCAGAGTGAGGGATAGACAGGGACAGACAGACAGGAACGGCGAGATGAGAAGCATCAATTATTAGTTTTTCGTTGCACATTGTGACACCTTAGTTGTTCATTGATTGCTTTCTTATATGTGCCTTGACCATGGGCTGTAGCAGACCGAGCAACCCCTTGCTTGAGCCAAGCTGGTGAATTTTTGCTCAAACCAGATGAGCCCATGCTCAAGCTGGTGACCTCAGGGTCTCGAACCTGGGTCTTCCTCATCCCAGTCCGACGCTCTATCCACTGCGCCACCGCCTGGTCAGGCTAGAGCTGTTTCACTTAAGGAGTGATTTGTGATAGGGTCAGGTGACCTAAAGAGACATACCCCAGAGCCTGGACCCAAGGTCGCTGGCTCAAACAAGGGGTTACTCGGTCTGCTGAAGGCCGATGGTCAAGGCACATATGAAAAAGCAATCAATGAACAACTAAGGTGTCGCAATGCGCAACGAAAAACTAATGATTGATGCTTTTCATCTCTCTGTTCCTAAGTCTGTCTGTCCCTGTCTATCTCTCACTCTGACTTTCTCTCTGTCTCTGTAAAAAAAAAAAAAAAAAAAAAAAAAAGAGACATACCCCAGAGTTGAGAAGCATTGATTCCTAGGAGGTCCAAGGAGTGCCTCTGTGAAGTCAGATTAGGAAAACAGGATGAAGCAGGCTGTGGCTTGAGTTCATCACATGGCCACTGTGTCTCTGAGTTCCCACTTCAGGACTGACTTCCCTATTACTCTCACATTCACAAGCCCCATTCAGAGGGCTCCAGAGTTCATATCCTGGTTGTGACGGAAGCAGTGACCCTCAACAGCTGCTGCGAAATCCAGACCCAAACAGAAGGAGCAGAGGCTAGCTCTCAGGTGCCCAAAGCCTGTCTATTGTGAACAGAATAAACACCGGTTTGTAACAGACAAAGCTTTTTTTTTCATTGAGCTGAGGAGTGCATTCTGGATAAGGAGGAGTGGACAGCCACCATCCACAGCACTACAGGCCCAATGAAGCTCTGTGCTAGACCTTGCTCCTTGGTGTTCAGATGCCCCCTTGTGACTTCTTGTGAGAAGTGCCTCTTTCTCAAGCTGGCAGTGGCATCAGCTATTGTACAAATACTCTGTACCAAGCACAGTCCTCACAGTAGCCTTGCAAAGTAAAGGTTTCATTTTTTCAAACAAGTCTCTGTAAATATATGTTATATTTTTTCTAATTTGCTTTTTATTTTGAAATAATTTCAAACTCAAAAATAAGTCGCAGCCTGACCAGGCAGTGGCGCAGTGGCTAGAGCGTCAGACTGGGATGCAGAGGACCCAAGTTCGAGACCCCGAGGTTGCCAGCTTGAGCACGGGCTTATCAGGTTTGAGGAAGGCTCACCAGCTTGAGCCCAAGGTCACTGGCTTGAGCAAGGGGTCACTTGGTCTGCTGTAGACCCCGGTCAAGGCACATATGAGAAAGCAATCAATGGACAACTAAAGAACCACAATGAAGAATTGATGTTTCTCATCTCCCTTCCTGTCTATCTGTCCCTCTCTTTGTCTCTCTCTGTCTCTGCCACACACACACACAAAAAAGTTGCAAAGATGGTACAAGATATTCCATTGTATCCTCACCTAGATCACCTCCCAGTTGTTAACTTTTTATTATGTTTATCATTCTCTTTCTGGCTCGTGAATGTACTACTGCCCTCAAGGAGATGGAGCAGAACTTCCCACTCTTTATGGGTGATCCTTGAAATGACTCACCACCAAAATATACAGTCCAGAAAGGGGGGGAGGATGACTTTACAGTGGAGAAACCAGACAAACACTACCTCAGCAAGTGATCAAGGTCAGCACCCCCAGTTGGCAGCATGTACCTTTGATCTGATGTGATGGGAATGGCACTTTACCTTTGTGGTCTTCCTTCCAAAACCCACAGCCCCCAGTCTAATCTTAAGAAAAACATCACACAAACCCTAATTGTGACCTTGTATGGGTAGCTTGGTTGGTTAGAGTGTCATCCGACACACTAAGGTTGCACGTTCAATTCCTGGTCAGGGCACATAAAAGAATCAACCAATGAAGAAGAACAACAAATTGATTTCTCCCTCTCTAAAATCAGTATATTTATTTGGTTTTTTAATTAAGTGAGAGGCAGGGAGGCAGAGACAGACTCCTGCATGTGCCCGGACCAGGATCCACCTGGCAAGCCTCCTACCAGGCAATGTTCTGCCTGTACTCAGTTGCTTGGCAACCGAGCTATTTTTAGCACCTAAGGTGAGGCCATGGAGCCATCCTCAGTGCCCTTGGCCAGTTTTGCTTGAACCATTCTAGCCCTGGCTGCAGGAGGGGAAGAGAGAGAGAAAGAGAGATGGGAGGGAGGAGAAGTGGAGGAGCAGATGGTCACTTCTGTGTGCCCTGACTGGAAATCAAACCTGGGACTTCTGCATGCCAGGCCAACGCTCTACCACTGAGCAAACCAGCCAGGATCAAAATCAGAAATAATAATAATAATAATAATAATGAATCCTAATTCAGAGATATTCTCTAAAATAACTGACCAGTACTTCTTAAATTGTTAAAGTCATTAAGATCAAGGAAAGTTTGCCTGACCAGGCAGTGGCGCAGTGGATAGAGCACCGACTGGGATGTGAAGGACCCAGTTTCGAGACCCTGAGGTCGCCAGCTTGAGCGCGGGCTCATCTGGTTTGAGCAAAGCTCACCAGCTTGGACCCAAGCTTGCTGGCTTGAGCAAGGGGTTACTCGGTCTGCTGAAGGCCTACGGTCAAGGCACATATGAGAAAGCAATCAATGAACAACTAAGGTGTTGCAACAAAAAACTGATGATTGATGTTTCTTTTTTTTTTTTTCAGAGAGAGGGATAGACAGACAGGAACAGAGAGAGATGAGAAGCATCAATCATCAGTTTTTCATTGTGTGTTGCAACACCTTAGTTGTTCATTGATTGCTTTCTCATATGTGCCTTGACCGTGGGCCTTCAGCAGACCGAGTAACCCCTTGTTCAAGCCAGCAAGCTTGGGTCCAAGCTGGTGAGCTTTGCTCAAACCAGATGAGCCCGCGCTCAAGCTGGCAACCTCAGGGTCTCGAACCTGGGTCCTCCGCATCCCAGTCCGATGCTCTATCCACTGTGCCACCACCTGGTCAGTCTGATTGATGTTTCTCATCTCTCTCCGTTCCTGTCTGTCCCTATCTATCCCTCTCTCTGACTCTCTCTCTCTGTCTCTGAAAAAAAAAAAAAGATCAAGGAAAGTTTGAGAAAGAGTTGTAGTTAAGAGGAACCTAAAGAAACACAAAAACTAAATGTAATACGGGATTCTAGATGGGATCCTGGAACAGAGAAAAAAAGACATTAGGTTAAAATTAGAAAACCTGGCCCTGGCCGGTTGGCTCAGCGGTAGAGCGTTGGCCTGGCATGCGGGGGACCCAGGTTCGATTCCCGGCCAGGGCACATAGGAGAAGCGCCCATTTGCTTCTCCACCCCCCACCCCCCATCCTTCCTCTCTGTCTCTCTCTTCCCCTCCCACAGCCAAGGCTCCATTGGAGCAAAGATGGCCCGGGCGCTGGGGATGGCTCCTTGGCCTCTGCCCCAGGCGCTAGAGTGGCTCTGGTCGCAAAAGAGCGACGCCCCGGAGGGGCAGAGCATCACCCCCTGGTGGGCAGAGCGTCGCCCCTGGTGGGCGAGCCGGGTGGATCCCGGTCGGGCGCATGCGGGAGTCTGTCTGACTGTCTCTCCCCATTTCCAGCATTCATAAAAATGCAAAAAAAAAAAAAAATTAGAAAACCTGCCCTGGCTGGTAGCTCAGTTGGTTAGAGTATCGTTTTCACATGCCAAGGTTGTGGGTTCGATCCCCAGTCAGGGCAGATACAAAAAAATCAACCAATGAATGCATAAGTAAGTGGAACAACAAATTGATGTTTTTCTTTCTCTCTCTCTTCCTTTCTAAAATAAATTGAAAAAAAAAACACCCAGTTATCTGAAAATTATTCACTCTTATTGCTCGATATCACTCCATTAAATTTGATTTCTAAATAAAAATGAGGAAATGTGAATAAGGAATGGACTTCTGATATAAGTCCATTGGTGTACTGATATTGCTTACTATTTGTGACAAAAGTACCCTCTAGTCTATAGGATCATGTAAGTCGTTTAAAATGGGAGGAAATGAATGTGGGGTATTTGAGAACTCTATCTTTACAATTTGTCTGAAAATCTAAAACATTTCTAAAAAAAAACCAAACAGCTAAATGCATTCGTTCTGAAAACTTTTAATTAAAAACTAATTTCTGCCTGACCAAGCGGTGGCGCAGTGGATAGAGCATCGGACTGGGACGTGGAGGACCCAGGTTCAAGACCCTGAGGTTGCCAGCTTGAGTGCGGGCTCATCTGGTTTGAGCAAAGCTCACCAGCATGAGACCAAGGTCACTGGCTCGAGCAAGGGGTCACTTGGTCTGCTGTAGCACCCCGGTCAAGGCACATATGAGAAATCAATCAATGAACAAATGGGGAACCGCAACAAAGAATTGATGTTTCTCATCTCTCTCCCTTCCTGTCTGTCTGTCCCTCTCTCTGACTCTCTCTGTCTCTGCACAAAATAATAATAATAATAATAATAATAATAATAACTAATTGCTGCCTGACCAGGCTGTGGCACAGTGGATAGCGCGTTGGACTGGGATGCAAAGGACCCAGGTTCAAGACCCCGAGGTCGCCAGCTTGAGCTCGGGCTCATCTGGTTTGAGCAGAGCTCACCAGCTTGGACCCAAGGTTGCTGGCTTCAGCAAGGAGTTACTCGGTCTGCTGTAGCCCCCCAGTCAAGGCACATATGAGAGAGCAATCAGTGAACAGCTAAACTTCCACAATGAAAAACTGATGATTGATGCTTCTTATCTCTCTGCGTTTCTGTCTGTCCCTGTCTATCCCTCTCTCTGACTCTCGCTCTGTCTCTGTAAAAAAAAAAAAAACCAAGGCCCTGGCCGGTTGCCTCAGTGATAGAGCATTGGCCTGGCGTGCGGGGGACCCGGGTTCGATTCCCGGGACATAGGAGAAGCGCCCATTTGCTTCTCCACCCCCACCCCCTCCTTCCTCTCTGTCTCTCTCTTCCCCTCCCGCAGCCAAGGCTCCATTGGAGCAAAGATGGCCCGGGCGCTGGGGATGGCTCCTTGGCCTCTGCCCCAGGCGCTAGAGTGGCTCTGGTCGCAGCAGAGCGACGCCCGGGAGGGGCAGAGTATTGCCCCCTGGTGGGCAGAGCGTCACCCCTAATGGGCGTGCTGGGTGGATCCCGGTCGGGCGCATGCGGGAGTCTGTCTGACTGTCTCTCCCCGTTTCCAGCTTCAGAAAAATACAAAACAAACAAACAAACAAACAAAAAACCCCAAAACAAAATAGAACAAAAAAAACCCCAAAACTAATTGCTTCTTAACACCCTGGTTTCTGAGTTACAGAATTAGCCCCAGGTCTCTCAATCCTTTCATTGGTTCTTTCATAAAGTAGAGCTGAGAAGGCGGGTTAAGGTAGGAAGGACTACAACTCCCAGAGTGCCTCTCTGCAGTTGTCAGGAGCAACCAGAGAATGCAGACTAACCACCCAGCTGAAGTCAAGACTATCCAGGACTGACTGCCAGCCAGCCATGGGACAGGATTATTATTCTATACTCCAGATCACTCACAATGCAGAAGATGCCCAGATCAAGAAGGCGTAAGTTGGGGCAGGAATAGGGTTTTAGGGATGTGCTGGGTTAGGCCCCACCTTCATCTTTTTCTAATTGGTCTTTCCTGCACAGCTTAGGACAAGCAAAGTAAACCTTGTTTCTTCTCTTGGTTCTTACACACTTATATCCTTGCTTTGGACTGGGTCACGGTTCCAGTCCATCTTTTAACCTCCATACCCTGTCTCCTCTCTTGGGTGCCCTGGCTTTTCTAGCAATGAAGTGGGGACGAAGGAGAATTTTATTCTGAATATTATGGAGAACTAAAGTATTGTGACCAGAAGAGTGGCCTGGCCAGAAGGATGTGTTACAAATCTTATTTGGCCGTTATATGGGGTTTTGGTGTTGAATAAACTGCATCAAGTCTTGGGGACTTTACATTCCATTTCTAAGAAAGTCTAGGACCAGAGTCAGCACATTTTCTTAAGAAAAAAACAAACTTTTGGACAAATTCTTACTGAGCAACTACCTAATGGGTCAGGACAGGGGTTGGGAACCTATGGCTCGTGAGCCAGATGTGGCTCTTTTGATGGCTGCATCTGGCTCGCAGACAAATCTTTAATTAAAAAAATAATGTTGCCTGACCTGTGGTGGCGCAGTGGATAAAGCGTCAACCTGGAAATGCTGAGGTCGCCGGTTCGAAACCCTGGGCTTGCCTGGTCAAGGCACATATGGGAGTTGATGCTTCCAGCTCCTCCCCCCTTCTCTCTCTCTCTCTCTCTCTCTCTATCTCTCTCTCTCCCTCTCCTCTCTAAAAAATGAATAAATAAATAAATAAATTAAAAATACCTCTTAAAAAAATAATGTTAAAAATATAAAACATTCTCATGTATTACAATCCATTCATTTCCTACCGCTCATGTTCATGGTTGCGGGTAGCTGGAGCCAATCGCAGCTGTCTTCCGGGACAACACCAAATTTTTATTGGATAACACTTAACGTACACGGGTCGTTGTATGGCTCTCATGGAATTACATTTTAAAATATGTGGCATTCATGGCTTTCTCAGCCAAAAAGATTCCCAACCCCTGGGTTAGGAGATAATAATCATGACTCAAAGATGAAGCTTAATTTTGTTAGTGACTAAAGATGTTGACTAAGTCACAGGTGTGATGGGTGTTACATAAGGGGAAGTACAGGGTGCTGTGGAAGCTTATATTGGAAGGAGAGAGACATCTTCAGAAGCTGTCATGAAAAGGCAAAAAATGAAGCTTGAAGTAGGGCAGTGGGCTGCTGAGAGAAGGAAGAACGGACTTGAGAATTAATTGGATAATTATAGGGTAAAGGAAAAAGGAGAAATTTAGGATAAGTCAATCAATTAGATTGGGTAGTTGTAAAGCCAGTAGCTGGGGTTGTTATCACAGCCACCTGGCTCATGCAGGTTTGCATTTGATTCGGACAGACAGTAATGAAACAATGGAGCCAAGAACTAGTGGGCCATTATCTTTAATCCTAGCTCGCACCCAGCGGGCCAGAAATACACACCATGGGAAAACACTTCTCTTTCCGTTCAGGGCTCCCAAAGCCACTGACTCATTCGAGTATTCCTAGAATTGAAGGTTTGTACCTCACCAGCCTTATTCACCTCTATTCCCCATATCCTTCTCTCTGCACAAACTGGCTTCTCCTTCAGCACTCTGCCATCTTGGCTGCCTCTCTGCTGCAATGCTAATTTGCAGAACCAAGAGCGAGCGAGCCCCAGGTCTGCCCCATTTTATAGTGTAGAAATCAAAACCTTTAAGCCAATATACAAATAAGGAAGTCTCTGATACAAAGTCACTTATCTGAGGCATAAATAATGGGATTCCTCATAAAAGTGCACCACCCCATATCATGCAACAGTCAAGGATTTGGGGGAAAGCTTAGTGTTGAGAAGATTTTAGGATTAAAAGGGTGGGAAAGGCTTAGTCTTAAACTAAGGTTATAATGACTTTGCCTACTTACAGCCTGTCTCCCACACCCAATGCAAACTATAAGTGAGCAAACATATACAGTATATCAGGGGTTGGGAACCTATGTCTCACGAGCCAGATGTGGCTCTTTTGATGGCTGCATCTGGCTCGCAGACAAATCTTTAATTAAAAAAATAATAACGTTAAAAATATAAAGCATTCTCATGTATTAGAATCCATTCATTTCCTACCGCTCATGTTTATGGTTGTGGGTGGCTGGAGCCAATCACAGCTGTCCTCTGGGACAACACCAAATTTTTATTGGATAATGCGTAACATATACAGGTTGTTGTATGGCTCTCATGGAATTACATTTTAAAATATGTGGCATTCATGGCTCTCTCAGCCAAAAAGTTTCCCAACCCCTGCAATATATCATATTTACAAACTTATTTGACCAACAGTAGTGATAACAGTTACATCTATTGAGTTGTACAGATGCTGTTCTGAGAACCTTCCATCACTATTTCACTTGATCCCCACAACAACCCTGAGAAGTAGGTGCCATTATTACCCTAACAGCACACGCCTACTAAACAGCAGAGCTGCTATGCAGATGCCAGGCCTGCTGTAGTTGCACCTGCTGTGGGCCAGGTCCTGTAGGGGATCTAAGTAGCATAAATGGAGAGAGTCTACAGTGTGGTTGGAAAAACAGGGCAAACTCATGAAACAAAGAATAATCAGGACAGGGTGTCATGTCACCCACTGTTTAGAGCAGTGGTAGACAACCTGGTTCCTACCGCCCACAAGTGGGCATTCCAGCTTTCATGGTGGGCAGTAGCAGAACAACCAAAGTATAAATAAAAAGATAGATTTAACTATAGTAAGTTGTTTTATAAAGATTTATTCTGCCAAACTTAGCGAAAATCCTACATAAAGTATTTGGTAAGTAATTATTATTATATGCTTTACCTTGCTGTAACTCTGCTTTATAAATTTTATAAAGTAAAGTTACTTCCCTACTTTATAAATCACCATTACTGTGGAACCAGTGAGCGGTGGGAAAATTTTACTAACAGAAATACAAAAGTGGGTGGTAGGTATAAAAAGGTTGACTACCCCTGGTTTAGAGCATCTTGTTGGCCATTGGGACCCATCTGGGGAAACATCACAAAGAGGGAAGGCATCTGAAATCCAGAAAGATAAGCCCAACTTAAGCATTGGAAAGACCTAGGTCTGAATCCAGGTTTTCTTACCTGCTAGCTATATGACTTGGGCGAGCTACTTAACCTCTTTGAGCCTCAATTTTCCCATCTTTCTCTAAAAAGGGAGGGGTGTTTGTCATTTTAAGGTATTTTCCCCTCTGAGGAAGAAAGAAGGGCGTAGCCACCAAATGTGGAATAGCAAAAGCTTTATTTAGTAGAGCGCTTCCCGGATGATGTTCTCTAGTCTGCGAAACCGCCAGAGAAGTCGCGCCGCCTCCCCTGTTTGGGAGTAATTTATAGCGTTGGTAGGGTGATCGGGTTGATATGACATGGCAAAATATCATTGGCTGAGAGACAGTCGTTCTTTTTTTTTTTTTTTTTTTACAGAGACAGAGAGAGAGTCAGAGAGAGGGATAGACAGGGGCAGACAGACAGGAATGGAGAGAGATGAGAAGCATCAATCATCAGTTTTTCGCTGCAACACCCCAGCTGTTCATTGATTGCTTTCTCAGATGTGCCTTGACTGTGGGCCTTTAGCCAACCAAGTAACCCCTTGCTTGAGCCAGCAACCCTGGGTTCAAGCTGGTGAGCTTTTGCTCAAAGCAGATGAGCCCGCGCTCAAGCTGGCTACCTTGGGGTCCCGAACCTGGGTCCTCTGCATCCCAGTCCGACGCTCTATCCACTGCGCCATCACCTGGTCAGGCGACAGTCGTTCTTTTTCAAAGGGCTCCTGGGAAGTTTCTTTTGGCGCACATGGGTGTGGGCGGTTCCAGCTAAGTTCCCGGGCCTGGTTCCTCACGTGACCTTCCCCCATTACCAACCGACCTCACATTCCAATCTTTTATGTTAGATAGGGGCGCCACTATTTGTCTGGCTACTTCCTGCTGGTTAGGGGCGTCATGGGGAGGAAAGCTCAGGTCGGAAGGTGGTGGCTCTGAGGGGAGTCGTGTATATGAGTGTAGGAGCATCTGGTTGACCGTGACTCGAGAAACCTCATGGATACGGCCCGTAAGAATCTAAAAAAGAGGAGCAAATATGAGTAATATGCTGATAGTTAGAAGAGGACCTAGGATAGAGGCAGCCCAGGTGAGGATGGGTGGCTGCCACCAGGAGTTAAGCAGGTTGTAGGAGGACAGATCCTTGCACAGTTTCTCTTGCAGACAGTTGAGGACATTGATGTTTTCTTCCATCAGGCCAGTCTCATTGAACAGCATTGATCTCTGCTTTAAGTCACTCTGGTGGCAGGTTCCTGGTGGGAGGGACAGGAGCAACAAGGGGATCTGCAGAGCCCAACCTTTTGGTGAGCCAGAGGCGGGTGGGGCCCAGTGGTTCCAACTGCCAGCAGTCCTGTATGGGGGCAAGCTTGAGGCAAGAGACTTGGTACCAAGATGTTTGCCCTAGGAGTTTAGCTGCAGTAGGAGTAGTCAATATTACCGCATGGGGTCCTGTCCACCTGGGCTGTAGGGAGCCGGGCTGGAGCTCCCTCAGAAGAACTCTGTCTCCTGGCTGGAGGGGGACTGCCAGTGTGCTTCATCTGGACCCCCTATGGGAGGAAGGGTCCGGTCCACGTGTTCCCTGAGAAGATGGCGGAATAAAGACAGAAAGGGGAAGTAGGTGGCAAGGGAAGGGGGTTTTGGTTAAGAGAACAAAATTGGGAATTCAGTGTCGAAAGAAGCCTATTAGATCAAGGAAAGAAAGAATCTGAAGGAGTGCGAAAAAGGGGATTCCATCCAAACTGCATGTCAGGAGTGGTGTGTGAAAGAGAAAAGAAGAGGTCCCATCCCCTCCCATAACTGAGACCTGTGAGGGAACTAGAGGTCCAGAGTGTGATGACAAAACAGAGAAGGTAGCCACAAGAAATGAGATGGACTTAGGCCCTGGCTGGTTGGCTCAGTGGTAGAGCGTCGGCCTGGTGTGCAGGAGTCCCAGGTTCAATTCCCGGCCAGGGCACACAGGAGAAGCGCCCATCTGCTTCTCCACCCCTCCCCCGCTCCTTCTTCTCTGTCTCTCTCTTCCCCTCCTGCAGCCGAGGCTCCATTGGAGCAAAGTTGGCCCAGGCACTGAGGATGGCTCTGTGGCCTCTGCCTCAGGTGCTAGAATGGCTCTGGTTGCAACAGAGCGATGCCTCAGATGGGCAGAGCATCGCCCTCTGGTGGGCATGCTGGGTGGATCCTGGTCAGGCACATGCAGAAGTCTGTCTGACTGCTTCCTTGTTTCCAACTTCAGAAAGTAAAAAAAAAAAGAGAAATGAGATGGACTTATCCACTACCTGCAGTATTACTCTCGGCTCGGCAAGGGTAATGGGGGTCTCCGAGTCCGGGCCATGTCAGTCGTCCATGAGGTCGAGAAGTTCTAGCGATGGGCCCGCCTGGCTGGCTTGGCCTCCCATTTGGATGGCTTGTCCTCCATGTAGAGGTGCCGAGGAAGAGCCTGTTGCCCAAAAGGGGCAATTGCTCCACCAGTGACTGGGCTGCTTGCAGTTAGGGCAGGGCTTAGTGGGCAGCCTCGGGCAGGGGCACTGCCAGGACCAGTGACCCTCTTTGCCACATTTAAAGCAAGTTCCTGGCCCTGGCTGGTTGGCTCAGCGGTAGAGCGTCGGCCTGGCGTGCGGGGGGACCCGGGTTCGATTCCCGGCCAGGGAACATAGGAGAAGCGCCCATTTGCTTCTCCACCCCCCCCCTCCTTCCTCTCTGTCTCTCTCTTCCCCTCCCGCAGCCAAGGCTCCATTGGAGCAAAGATGGCCCGGGCGCTGGGGATGGCTCCTTGGCCTCTGCCCCAGGCGCTAGAGTGGCTCTGGTCGTGGCAGAGCGACGCCCCGGAGGGGCAGAGTATCGCCCCCTGGGGGGAAGAGCTTCACCCCGGTGGGCGTGCCGGGTGGATCCTGGTCGGGCGCATGCGGGAGTCTGTCTGACTGTCTCTCCCCGTTTCCAGCTTCAGAAAAATACAAAAAAAAAAAAAAAAAAAGCAAGTTCCTGGTGGGGTTCCTCTTTGCGACCCAGACTTGGGTTGGGCACCTCCTATGCCTTGCCCCTGTTGCTCTGCTGGCCTCAGGGCTGCCACAAGAGCCTGGGTTGGAGAGTTACCTTTTGCTGCATGTGGGCCTGGCGAGTAGCCTTGGCCTTTTCCTACTAGCTGCGACTGTTAAAAACCTTAAATGCCATGTTCACAGGTTCTGGATAGGGGTTTGGGGGTTGAGAATAAGAGGGACAGCTCCTAGGGAGCCTGGCACCCAGATCCAGCTGGAAACACTGGAGCCAGAGGCAGGATAGGGCCAGGCCTTCCTGCAAGAAGACCAGGGCCGGGCTGTGGGTCAGGAGCCCTGCAAACCTGCATGAGGGTCAATGGCCAGTGGAGGATGGCCTGATGGGGGGGGGGCTTCAGAACACAGCGGAGAAGGGAGGGGCTCCTAGCTGGCAGGGGAGGGGGCTTCCTGGAGGGAAGAGACCCGAGTGGAAGAGGTCCGCAGAGGGACCAGAGAGGGGTCCCGAGAGAGGGGCACCCCCGGGGATTGGGCAGGAGGGGTAGAGAGAGTTGGGGGTCAGCAAAAGAGGAAAGATCAGGAGTGGAGGGTTTAGCTGAGGTTTCTCTGGCCAAAAAGGACCTGTACTGTAGAACAGGTGGCACAGAGATTAGGAACGGGAGCACAAATACTAGAAGCCCTGAATGTAAGGGATCTCCAACCGTTTCCCAGATCTTTGGCAATAGTTAAATTGGTGAGGGTGTTAAAATCAAAAGTCCTTTCAGGAGGCCACTTGGTCCGATTATCCAGTGGGTTCTGTGGCCTGGCCACAGCAGAGAAGAAGAACAGTTTCTTCTTCTTCTTTAGGGAGGGAGAGATTCCGGATAAGGCAACTCCAGGAGTGTTTTTGAGTCAGATTTAGATTCCTGTGTCTCTATGGCCACCCTCAGCCCTCGGAGTGATCAGAGATGAGAACTGGCATCCCGCATCTCAAGCTCTGGCCACCAGACAGTTAGGTAGAGTGAGCGTGTCTGGGACGTCTCCACGGGCACACACACACTCAGAATGGATAAGAGGTCCCTGACGTAGTTGCGATTATGGACAGGGAGTCTTGGCGGAAAGAACTGAGGGGAGGCTGGAGGCAGGGGACTTACCACACCATGTGCCAAAGTGGGTGGGAGGTCAGAGATCCTGGTTCTTCCTCGGAAGGGAAGGGGAGAGGAGCGGCCCCAGTGGGCTTCAAGCCCATCCTGGGTTTTGGCACCAAATGTGAGGTATTTTCCCCACCGAGGAAGAAAGAAGGCCTTAACCACCAAGTGTGGAATAGCAAAAGCTTTATTTAGTACAGTGCATCCCGGACGAGGTTCTCTGGTCCATGAGATGGGCCAGAGAAGTCGCACTGCCTCCCCTGTTTGGGGGTAATTTATAGTGTCAGTAGGGTGGTCGGGCTTATATGATGTGGCGAAATTTCATTGGCTGACAGACAGTCATTCTTTTTCAAAGGGCTCCTGGGAAATTGCTTTTGGCACGCATAAGTGTGGGCAGTTCCAGCCAAAGTTCCGGGGCCTGGTTCCTCACGGGACCTTCCCCCATTGCCAACCAACCTCACAGTCATGGTATTAAATTGGGATTATATGAAACAATGAGCATGAAAGAAATCATTTTCATCTGAAATCCTGTCATATACAATGTGTCCGTAAAGTCATGGTGCACCTTTTTTTTTTTTTTTTTTTTTTTGTATTTTTCTGAAGCTGGAAATGGGGAGAGACAGTCAGACAGACTCCCGCATGCGCCCTACCGGGATCCACCCGGCACGCCCACCAGGGGCGACGCTCTGCCCACCAGGGGGTGATGCTCTGCCCCTCCGGGGCGTTGCTTTGCCGCGACCAGAGCCACTCTAGCGCCTGGGTCAGAGGCCAAGGAGCCATCCCCAGCGCCCGGGCCATCTTTGCTCCAATGGAGCCTTGGCTGCAGGAGGGGAAGAGAGAGACAGAGAGGAAGGAGGGGGGGTGTGGAGAAGCAAATGGGCGCTTCTCCTGTGTGCCCTGGCCGGGAATCAAACCCGGGTCCCCCGCACGCCAGGCCGACGCTCTACCGCTGAGCCAACCGGCCAGGGCCCATGGTGCACTTTTGACCAGTCACAGGAAAGCAAAAGATGACAGAAATGTGAAATTTGCACTAAGTAAAAGGAAAACCCTCCCAGTTTCTGTAGGATGATGTGGCAGCATGTGTGCATGCGCAGATGATGACATAACACTGTGTATACAGCGGAGCAGCCCACGGCCATGCCAGTTGAGATGTGGACGGTACAGAGGAAAGTTCAGTGTGTTCTGTGGCTCACTAAATTTGAATCTGTGACCAAAGTGTAACGTGAATATCGGCGCGTTTATAACAAAGCGCCACCACATAGGAATAACATTACTCGGTGGGATAAGCAGTTGAAGGAAGCTGGCAGTTTGGTGGAGAAACCCCATTCTGGTAGGCCATCAGTCAGTGACAAGTCTGTAGAGCAGAGGTCCCCAAACTACGGCCCGCGGGCCTCATATGGCCCCCTGAGGCCATTTATCCGGCCCCCGCCGCACTTCTGGAAGGGGCACCTCTTTCACTGGTGGTCAGTGAGAGGAGCATAGTTCTCATTGAAATACTGGTCAGTTTGTTGATTTAAATTTACTTGTTCTTTGTTTTAAATATTGTATTTGTTCTCGTTTTGTTTTTTTACTTTAAGATATGTGCAGTGTGCATAGGGATTTGTTCATAGTTGTTTTTTGTTTTGTTTTGTTTTGTTTTTTAATATTTTTATTTTATTTATTCATTTTTAGAGAGGAGAGAGAGAGACAGAGAGAGAGACACAGAGAGAGAGAAGGGGGGAGGAGCTGGAAGCATCAACTCCCATATATGCCTTGACTAGGCAAGCCCAGGGTTTCGAACCAGCGACCTCAGCATTTCCAGGTCGATGCTTTATCCACTGCGCCACCACAGTTCAGGCTGTTCATAGTTTTTTTTATAGTCCGGTCCTCCAACGGTCTGAGGGACAGTGAACTGGCCCCTGTGTAAAAAGTTTGGGGACCCTTGCTGTAGAGGCTATAAGGGATAGCTACCTAAGGAGCCTTAAAAAATCTGTGCGTGAGCCTGAACAGGTGGTAGCGCAGTGGATAGAGTGTCGGACTGGGATGCTGAGGACCCAGGTTCGAGACCCCGAGGTCGCCAGCTTGAGCGCAGCTCATCTGATTTGAGCAAAAGCTAACGAGCTTGGACCAACGGTCGCTAGCTCAAGCAAGGGGTTACTCGGTCTGCTGAAGGCCCGCGGTCAAGGCACATATGAGAAAGCAATCAATGAACAACTAAGGTGTTGCAATGCGCAACGAAAAACTAATGATTGATGCTTCTCATCTCTCCGTTCCTGTCTGTCTCTGTCTATCCCTCACTCTGACTCTGTCTCTGTAAAAAAAAAAAAAAAAAAAATCTGTGCGTGAGCCCACATCAAACTACACTGAATAAGTATGAAACTGGGAGAGTTTTCCTTTTATTTGGTGCAGATTTCACATTTCTATCGTCTTTTGTTGCTTTCCTGTGACCAGTCAAAAGTGCACCATGACTTTATGGATGATTAAAAGAGCGGTATGTTTCAAACAACAGTGCTTAACTCTTCTCCCCTGCAACAGCTCCTAAGGGATGAGTCCTTGTAGAACACACTCTCCCACAGGAGTACCTAGGTTTTGTGCATCCAGAAAAGCTAAACTTATATAACAATGATTCATAATCACTCAGCAATTAACCTTAGTTATCACTCATTCACTATAGGCTGCCACATCAATGCTATGACTCCACCTTCTCTCCCACTCAGGAGAGCATATGAATGACAGTGATATTACTGCAGGGATAATTTAAAATCCATTCACGTTTATATGAAAAATTGAACTCTTCTTAAATCTCTTTACTTTTACTCATTGATAAAATTTACTTGCAAGTCTCCTTATAACTGTCTGCAACCTCTGTAGTTGAGAAGGGCTGGTTTAGAAGTCACAGGGAGGCCATGACAATTGTCTTTAAGTCTCTCAAGGTAGAGCAGATTCTCTTGGCAAGGCCTCCAAGGGCTGAGCCAGGACCCTTGTGGATGAAGAGGTTTTGTGACAGGACAACAGACCCAGCTCAGTAACTGTTACTGCCATTGCCTAAAATTTAGAACAGTCCCACAGTGAGATGGGCTGCCTTGTGGGATAGTTCATGTCATTCGTTTATTCACTGCTACTCAGTGTTAGGTAATGGGGACACAAAGAAGACAGACCAGTCAACAAATAACTGGAGCACCGCATGACAAGAACTGAGGTCAGCCTGACCAGGCAGTGGCGCAGTGGATAGAGCGTTGGACTGGGATGCCGAGGACCCAGGTTCGAGACCCCGAGGTTGCCAGCTTGAGCGTAGGCTCATCTGGTTTGAGCAAAGCTCACCAGCTTGGACCCAAGGTTGCTGGCTCGAACAAGGGGCTACTCAGACTGCTGAAGGCATGCGGTCAAGGCACATACGAGAAAGCAATCAATGAACAACTAAGGTGCCACAACAAAGAATTGATGCTTCTCATCTCTCTCCTTTCCTGTCTGTCTGTCCCTATCTATTCCTCTCTCTGACTCTCTCTCTCTGTCTCTGTAAAAAAAAAAAAAAAAAAAAAGAACTGAGGTCAAAGGCACTGGGAACAAAAGAAGGAGTGTCTGATTTAGAATGGAGGCTGCAATCAGGGGCTGGAATGGACCCCTGATCTGAATGTTGAAGGATGAATAAAAATGTGCCAGGAGGAGATGGGAGGGGCTGTAGAGGGGTGAGTGTTACAGGTAAGGGAGTAGAATGCCAAAGGTTTGAGCAATGCAGTGTGGGCAGTTTGGGCAGAAGAGGTCACGGGAGCAGAGGAGAGTAGTGATGAGGAAGCCACAGAGAAGAGCAGGTGTCTGAATCGTACAGATACTTGGTTTTTAGGCTGAAGTCAAAGGGAAAACCAGAGAAGGATTTAGGCAGGATAGTGACTTGGTCAGAAGCATCAAATTAATGAAAGAAAAATCAAACTGGTGGCAGCACCAGAATAGATTGGAAACCAGAAACAGGAAGACATGGTTCTGCAACAATTGTAGGGATAAAAAGGCAGGAACAGAACATTAGTTAGAAGGAAAAACCAGTATGCCTTCCTGATGATGGGATAGGGGTGGAGTGGACGAAGAGGGCCTCAGTGTTAATGACTATGCTCAGATGTCCAGCTGTAGTACCTGGACAAATGGGGGAAAAGTCAGGGAATGAAAATGGTTTTATGGTTGGGCTCACAGAGTCTGTGAAGCCTGTGGGACATTGGAGAGGAGATACCAAGTGGGCAGCTGGATACTGTCTGGAATTCAGAGAAGGGGCCGGATTTGTGATAGAGATTTAGGAGTCATAAGCGAGTAGGTGGAACTCTAAGTGTGAGATAGGCGAGCTTGTCCATGACAGCATTTGGAGAAGGGAAGTGGCAGGGTTCTGGCAACACCAGTGAGGAAGTGTGAGCTGGCAGAGGAGCTGTGCTCTGACCCAGAGGAGCACGGGGACCAAATTTGTACTGAGTGATTTAGGAGGCTGCGCTGATGTCCCCCTTTGCTCCTCCAGGGCCTCTCCCTGCCTTTAGCCTTCCTGGCCCTCGGGCTTCTAATGCATCCTGCTAAAAAGAACACGGGGCAGGAGATTGGGAAGGAGGAGAGTGGCGCTGGGGTATTCATTCCCAGTTCCCTTTCTGTGAGGGTCTCTTCAGGTTTGCTGTGACCCTGAACTGAAGAGCACAGCTCCTGCCAAGGGCCCAGATGTACACGCTTTCTTGGGGGCTTCAGGAACCCCCCCCCCCTCACTCCTATAGACTCAGGAGGTCAGGGTGCCTCAGAGCTCCTGCTCAGGTTCTGCACTGTCCCTATGGTCTCCCACTCACTTCTGACACCTGGTGAGTGGTTCCTTATTATAAACTCTACCAATCACCCTGACCATGCCACCTCTTTTCTCCTGGGACACTGATGATAGATTCCTAGATGCTGTAGGCATCATGTCCCTGAGTCTTGGAACTGGGCAGATACAGAAGTGGGGGCAAGAATGTGCACAGAGGCAGGAGACGTGAATGGGCCTGACATGTGCTGAGTGCCTCTCTGTACCAGGCCCTTTGACACCTTATTTTCCCTAATCTTCCCAAGAAGCCTGGGTGTCAGGTTAGACACCAAGATGGGATTAGATGTGCAAAAAAATGTTTTGGGGGAAACACTAGGGTGAGAGGAGAACAGGAGTATGCAGGGAGAGCCTTCAGACCACAGTGCAGGCCTGACACCCGTGAAAGGGGAGAGGGAAGGAAGGTCTGGGGGAGGACGGATGCAGTGTGAGTGTGGTCTGGTGATGGGGAGGCTTCACGCAGAGGTTGTGTGTTGGAGGAATTCTGTGTCCTCAGGGTTGGGCCAACACTAATATCCCCATCACGCTGAGGCATTGGCTGGGAGCAGCTGGGTGGGGGAGAGGTGTAGCCTCAGCACAAAGCCACTGGGGCTGTCAGTCCACTACGCTCCCTGTGCTGGATTCTCTTCAAGGGAGTCTGAGCACTGTGCCTCCCTGGCCACCACAGCCCTGATGTATAGCAGGGAACATCAAAGCTCTGAGAGGCCAGCAGGCAGTAGGTAGCAGAGCCCGCTCTGAGCCGTGGTCTGCACTCAAGAACACAGCAGCTGCCATGACTTGCATTAACAGCCTTCCTCCTCTAGGTACCGGAAACTAGCCCTTAAGAACCACCCATTGAAGGCCGTTGAGCCATCCTCAGCAGAGATCTTCAGGCAAATAGCAGAAGCCTACGACGTGCTGAGCGACCGTGAGTGATGGGCTAAGCCTGGAGGGGTGACTCCAGGACATCTCTGTCCCACCTTTCTGTTAAGATTATTCCTTAAGTCTCGGAGTGTTGGGCTCTCTGTGGGGTCCCAGAATCGAAGTAAACTAGAAACAGAATGAAGAACCTTTCTCAGTAGACACACGCTAAGGTGGGCAACATGGCGTGGAGAGCCCCAGGTCAAGCTGACGTGCTCACCCAATCTCATCAGAGCAGGTCTGGGACAGGTCTCCTCCCACCCCCACCCCATTGTCTCCCACAGGGATGGAGAGAGCTCGCTGCTGCTGAGAAGGGAGGAAGGCTGAGGCTGAGGCTGCGGCCCAGACTATTCCTCCCAGATTTACCAAGTAGCTGAATCTCCATTTCCCTGGGGACAGTGTGTATATAGAAGGGCAGAGAGGGGCCAGTCATTAGGAAATCTTTCTCCTATGGAAACCAGAAAAGTGGGGAAAGTGATTTCCCACCCCTGCCTGGGGCATGGCCTGGCTTTCCCTGAGGGCCTTCCCTGGAGCTGGTAATCGGGATACCGTGCAGGAGGATGGCCAGATCACTAAGGTTTTTCCAGCGCGGAGTTTTTTAGCACTTTTGACCTCAGGATTTCTAGAATTTGGAAGCGCTAGAATCATTAGCTTCTGGGGTCCTATTTACCCTGAATAAGGTAGCCCCTGTGATGGGTTAAGGCAGCTAAATCCCAGAAGCAGAGCCTGACCCTTAGCCTCCCTGCTCCTTCTCCCAGCCCCACCCCTGCCCAGCAAGTCTCAGTCTACCCCATCTCTCCGTTAGGGGGCCATACCTAGGTCCCCCCACAGAGAAATCAAACCGCTAACTTCTAGGGTCTCCTTCCAAAGACTGCCGGACAGCAGACACTTTAGAAATAAGGCTGGTTTTGCCCCCAGCTCTTCCCCGTAGCCTCCTCCTTCCCAGCCCTCCAGCTGTCTCAGCCCCTAAGGCTGGGCCCCTCCTCAAGGTGGCATATCTCCACAGCTGTGAAGAGAGGCATCTACGACAAGTTTGGAGAAGAGGGTCTGAAGGGCGGGATTCCTCTGGAGTCTGGGTCCCAGACCCCATGGACAACTGGTTATGTCTTCCACGGCAACCCTGAAAAGGTTTTCCATGAGTTCTTCGGGGGAGACAACCCCTTTGGTGGTAAGAGGTTCTACCTACCCCTTTGCCTTACTAGGAAAGTATGTAGCTATAAAGACACTTTTCTTTGAGTAGTATTTTTTTTTACTTATACATATATATGTAACATGATAAAAAAAATAATTTATTGAAGAACTACATTCCAGCCCTCCATTCCTTTCCCAGAAGCAGCCACGCACTAATATTTTATGTAGTATCCCAGAAATTTTCTATACATTTAATATTTTTATTTTTACACAGGGTTTGTATTTCATTAAGGAAATGTGACTACACTATATACACTTTTTTTGGGGGGGTGTTTGCTTTTCTTATTATACATTATATACAGATTTCCTTTATTCATTTTTATGGCTGCAGATTTCAGTGTACCGATGTGTGTTGGTCAGATGAGTCCGTGGATGGCTTGGTGAATGAGCCCAGGTCCCAGAGAGGCGCCAGAGAGTTGATTTCTGAGGCTCAGAGTCATCTTGCAGGGAGTTATCCTTCATATCTGTCTTCCTGGCTCTAGTTATACAACTCAAGAGAGTCTAGATTTTTATTGCCTGGCTCCCCCAACCCCTTCTTCCTGGTCATCTACAGCCTTTCTGTATTTCAAAAGTTCTCTTTTCCTCTTTCCAAGTTACTATAAGTGGGCTACAGCCCACACCCCCTTCACTGCAGACCCTCCCACTGTGCATTGCCCCCACCAGTCTAGCAGAGGAACTTGAGTTTATAAACTCCACGTGAGACTGGGAAATTTTTTTTTTTAATTTTTTATTTATTCATTTTTAGAGAGGAGTGAGAGAGGGAGAGAGAGAGAGAGAGACAGAGAGGGAGAGAGAAGAGAGAGAGAAGGGGGAGGAGCTGGAAGCATCAACTCCCATATGTGCCTTGACCAGGAAAGCCCAGGGTTTTGAACCGGCGACCTCAGCATTTCCAGGTCGACACTTTATCCACTGCGCCACCACAGGTCAGGCCAGAGACTGGGAAATTTAAGAGACTCAGATTCAGAGGGCCTGCTTCAAAGCCATGCACTGCCACTTATGAGCTCTGTGACCCTGTGCAAATCTCTTCACCTCTCTGAAACTTTAGCTTCCTCACCATTATTAAATGACTGTAACAGTCCATTGCTCATAGATCATTATCAAATGAGATAATGTTTATGAAAACAGGCTTTGCTGCCTGACCAGGCTTTGGCAGTGTGTATAGAGCATCAACCTGGGATGCTGAGGACCCAGGTTCAAAACCCCGAGGTCGCTGGCTTGAATGCGGGCTACCAGCTTGAGTGCGAGGTCACTGGCTTGAGTGTGGGGTCATAGACATGACCCCATGGTTGCTGGCTTGAGCCCAAGGTCGCTGGCTTGAGCAAGGGGTCACTGGCTCAGCTGGAGCCCCCGGTCAAGGCACATATTAGAAGCAATCAATGAACAACTAAAGTGCTGCTTCTCATTTCTCTCCCTTCCTGTCTGTCTCTGTCTGTCCTTCTCTCTGTCTCTCTCTCATGCTTAAAACAAAGAAGAAGAAAAAAATAAAGAAAATGGGCTTTGCAGTCAGAAAAATGCCACACAGTGGACCTGCCTCTCCCAGTGATGGATGCATGGTAAAGAAGCAGTTAAGAGCCAAACCAGAGCGCACAAAGGCATTGCTCACTAGGGAAGGTCAAGCTGAGGAGTCGGGGGTCCCTCAGGCAGTTCCCAGGAGCTATATTGTCACAGTGCTTCACCATAGGGGTTCTGGTGTCCTATCTCCCTGTGGAGTCAAGGGGCTGGGCTTCCTGCAATCTGGCTATTGGGGTGTCTAAGACCTGGCACATCCTAGGTGCTGAGTGAACAAATTAGCAATGCAAGAGGGGACCAGGTAATACACAGGCCTCTTGATTACCCAACACATTTTAGGGGGACATAGTGTGATGCCGCCTTGCTCTCCCTAGTCTGAAGTCATTGTGTCACTCTAGCCTGTGAAGTTCATTCCATGACACTAAACAGGAGAGGCAGCGTAATAAAATCCTATCATGTAATGACTCCTGACTCTACAGTTTACAAGGGCTTCACATCTAGCAACATAGTGTAGTGGTTAATGTTCACCTATGTCCTCATGCCTCCTGACCATCCAGAGTAGGATCGATTTATTTTAAAAATGTGTGAGGCAACATTAAAAAAGGCAAATGTATGTTCTTCTTGTTCCCATAAATTGGTTATTAAACATAATTTTAAGTTAATAAAACTGTAACTGGAACTAATTTTATTTTTGGAAAAAAACCCTCACTCTCGGGGGTCAGCGAGCATGAAAAAAACTCACTACTCAAAGGGTTTAGGGTAGAATTTCTGTAGTCAAATCGTGGACTGATCCCAACTTTACTACTTACTAACTGTGGGACTTGAAGCATTTTGTTTGGCCTCTGAGCCAATGAGATAACATAAAAAACTGAAAACAGCATCTGATGCATAGTAAGCTCAGCAAGTTTTAGCTTTTCTTCATAGTCTTATCTAATCCTAATGGTGGAAGGCAGGTCAGGCATTATTACTCCACCTCACAAACAGAGAAACTGATGCCCAAACGATTTTACAGCACATCAGGACATCAGGTTGTGAGTACAGAGCTGGGCAGGGGCAAAAGAGTTGAGGAAGAAGGTGTTGAAGATGTGCTGTTAACCTCCCCTGCCCTGCCTCCCTCCCATCTCAGCTTCTGACTTTATAGAAACTTGAATCTGGCCCTGGCCGGGTAGCTCAGTTGGTTGGAGCATCATCCCAACACACCAGGGTTGTGGGTTTGGTCCTGGTCGGGGCACATGGAAGAAACAACCAGTGAATACATGGATGGGTGGAACAACAGACCTCTCTTTCTCTCTCTCTCTCCCCTCCTTTTTCCTCTCTCTCTGAAATCAATCAATAAATAAAAATTTAAAAAGAAACTTGAGTCTGGGGGTGTCTATCGGTCTTGGGCTCGGCTGGACAGTGAGAGGCACTGTAGCTTAGGGAAGGACAGGAGAACTGGCACGCTAGGACCAGCGGTGGGACTCAGCCGGTTCACACTGCTTCGGCAGAACTGATACCTAATTTTTTGTTGAGTTTGGCAAACTGGTTGTTAAAATGGCACTTGTAATCAGGGTTCTCTCTAAGGTGGGCGCCTGGGCAGCCACCCAATGTGGAAATCACAAATTTACATTTCTTACTCTTTTTTAACATTCATCTGCTCAACAGCGTATTCTATTTTTTATTATTTTTTTTTTTTTTGCATTTTTCCGAAGCTGGAAACGGGGAAGCAGTCAGAGACTCCCGCATGTGCCCGACTGGGATCCACCCGGCATGCCCACCAGGGGGCAATGCTCTGCCTATCTGGGGCGTTGCTCCATTGCATCCATAGCCATCCTAGCGCCCAAGGCAGAGGCCAAGGAGCCATCCTCAGCGCCCGGGCAAACTTTGCTCCAATGGAGCCCTGGCTGCGGGAGGGGAAGAGAGAGACAGAGAGGAAGGAGAGGGGGAGGGGTGGAGAAGCAGATGGGCGCTTCTCCTGTGTGCCCTGGCCGGGAATCGAACCCAGGACTCCTGCATGCCAGGCCGACGCTCTACCACTGAGCCAACCGGCCAGGGTCTCAACAGCGTATTCTAAGCACCTGCAATAACGTTCACTTTGTCCATAGGAGAAAAATATTCCAAGTGAGGATGCTAATCAAGAAGCAATTTGGCGGCCCTGGCAAAAAAAAAAAAAAAAAAAAAAAAAAAGGAATTTGGCAATATCTTAAATAACAGTTTTATTTTTTTTCAGGTATTACTTAATATTTTTTCATTAATATTTTAAAACTCTTGTAATCTAGTTTTCTGTACCTCTTTTATTGTTCGTATTTAAGTATTAAATGCATTAAATAATAAAATACCTTTCGGTATTTAATTTAATTTAATTTTTTTTTTACAGAGACAGAGAGAGTCAGAGAGAGGGATAGATAGGGACAGACAGGAATGAAGAGAGATGAGAAACATCAATCATTAGTTTTTCATTGTGGCATCTTAGTTGTTCATTGATTGCTTTCTCACATGTGCCTTGACCGTGGGGCCACAGCAGACCGAGTAACCCCTTGCTCAAGCCAGCGACCTTGGGTCCAAGCTGGTGAGCTTTTTTTGTTGTTGTTCAAACCAGATGAGCCTGAGCTCAAGCCGGTGACCTTGGGGTCTCGAATCTGGGTTCTCCACATCCCAGTGTGATGCTCTATCCACTGCGCCACCGCCTGGTCAGGTGGTATATAATTTTTTTATACTTAAAATGGTCATTAGGGCAGAGAACCTGTTGTTAAATTATTTGAATCCCACCTGTGGTGGCGCAGGGGATAAAGCGTCAACCTGGAAATGCTGAGGTCGCCAGTTCGAAACCCTGGGCTTGCCTGGTCAAGGCATATATGGGAGTTGATGCTTCCAGCTCCTCCCCGCTTCTCTCTCTCTGTCTCTCTCTCCTCTCTTCCTCTCCTTCTCTCTCTCCTCTCTAAAAATGAATAAATAAAAAGAAAAAAATTTTAAAAATCCTGCCTGCTGAGAAGAGATCTTTAAAAAAAAAAAATTATTTGAATCCCACCACTGGCCAGGACCCTCCCCTCCAAAAGTGAGTAGCAGGAGTCATTTCTGGCACTACCAGATGCTGCCACCAGAGGGTACTCTGCTCCTTAGGCAGCCAGGATTGAGGAGTAATTCCCAAGTTGTGGGAGAAAGAAGTCAGGAAAGTGTGGAGGGGAGTGTTCAAAGTGGGGGGATGAAGCAATGGAGAGTAGCAAAGGGTGATAAGCATTGGATCTGCAATTAAGGACAGCTTCTTGGTCTGAGTCTTCAAGATGGGAATGGGATGCAGGGTATTATTACCCTTGGGGACTGAAGAGATGGGGTGAGGGAAGTTCCATCAATCCAAGTCTCTAGACACAATTTCTCTTATTCTTCTTCTCTCCCCACCTCCTGCAGAGTTTTTTGATGCAGAAGGAAATGAGGTAGATTTGAACTTTGGGGGGCTTTGGGGCCGAGGGGTCAAGAAACAAGACCCCGTAATTGAAAGAGACCTCTACCTATCCCTGGAGGACTTATTTTATGGCTGCACCAAGAAAATCAAGATCTCCCGCAGGGTGAGTACTTGGCTTGCTCCTACTGAGCGCCATCATCTGTCCCCTCTAACCCTGGTAGTACCCTTTCTCTAACTGGGATCTCAGTCTAGTCTCTGATGGAAGCATGCAATCTTAGATTTGGAGATCTAGGATTGCAGAATTCTAGAATCTGAAGTTTGAAAAGGGGAATTGGGGGTATCAGCCTGCTTCTTTCTGAGTGTAGGATTTTCTCTGCATTATTTTTAATTGGGATAAGACCTTTCCCTTCTCAGTTCAGCCACAGCCCTTGGGAAGTGGGAAGGCTCTGAATGGGAGGAGCTAAAATGGTAAATTCTGCCCCCTGGGTGTTACTAGACCAAACCCTCAGGATTTTATCAGGATGTGTGTCCCATGAGTAAGAAGGAGCAGTGTGGGAATGGAGGGTGAGCTGGGAGACCATCCCTCAATCCCAGGGCACAGCCCTGTGCTAGCACATGAACACGACCCCCTCAAAACTTTGCCCAGTGTAGGAGATGCCAACTGTGGTCATGCTTTCCACAGATGGCACCCATTTGGGCATGTGATTGGGGAATGGATGGATGACATAATAGGTGAATGCTTCAGGTGAGGCTCAGATATGTTGACCTCGGTGTCATCCTCTGGGTGGGAGAGAGGAACTGAGCACATACTCACTGTGCATTTCTTAGTGGCCATGTGACTTCTAGGGCTGGAGTCGTGGGCTTGATCCACTCATGGTTACTGCTTGGCATCTGTGGCCCCAGCCCTGTGATATGCCCTGCCATCTTGGAATCCTAAGATTTTGGTTCTGCTGGAATGGGGTGGGAGTGGGAATGGCTCAAGGCAGGTTCTCCCCATTGTTAGAGGATTGAGCCCAAGCACAGATCCCTCTGCATTTTTTTCATGCTGGGAAATCTTGAGCAATCCACCCTCACCATCCTGCTGCAGGTGCTGAACGAGGATGGCTACTCCTCCACCATCAAGGACAAGATCCTCACAATTGATGTGAAGCCTGGTTGGAGGCGGGGCACACGAATCACCTTTGAGAAGGAAGGTGACCAGGTGAGAGGGAGGGAAGCTGATTCGAGGCAGTCCTAGGATCAGTCACCTGAACTCACGTGGTGGAAGACTGAGGGGGAAGGAAGCAATGCTTTTTCTTGCCCCTGTGAGCCCTGGTCTGGCAGGGAGACCAGTCTGCAGAGTGGTCTTATGTCCCTTCCAAAGGGCAGAGCCTCACAACACCTCTGTGAGTGGGCAACCCAGGGCTTCTCCCCATTTTGCAGAGTGGGAAACTGTGGCCCAGAGACGGTTGGGCCTTGCCCAAGGCAAGAGCATAGGAGCTGAAAAGAGAACCCAATCCTAACTCTAGTGCTTGATTCTCTTCCGTGTTTCTCTCAGTAAAGTCCAACTACAGAAACTAGTTATTGGCCCTGCTGGATTGCTCAGTGGATAGAGTGTCATCCTGGTGCACCAAGATCTCAGGCTAGGTCCCCGGTCAGGGCACATACAAGAAGCAATCAATCAGTGTACAACTAAGTGGAACAACAAGTTGATGCTTCTCTCTCGTTCTCTCTCTCCACCCTTTCTCAAATCAATGAAAACATTTTTTCCCTTTTCTTTTCTTAAGTGAGAGGAGGGGAGACAGAAAGACTCCTGCATGTGCCCTGACCATATCCACCTGGAAAGCCCCCTACTGGCAATGCTCTGCCCATCTAGGGTCCTTGCTTAGTTGCTCAGCAACCAAGCTATTTTTAGCACCTGAGGGGGAGTCTCCACAGAGCCATCCTCAGCTCCCAGGGCCAACACACTACAATCAATCGAACCATGGCTGTGGGAAGAGAAGAGAGGGAGAGAAAAAGAGAGAAAGGGGAGGGGTGGAGAAGCAGATGGTTGCTTCTCCTGTGTGCCCTGGCCAGAATTGAACCCAGGACTTCCACATGCCAGGCTGATGCTTTACCACTGAGCCTACTGGCCAGGATGAAAACATTCTTTAAAAGTACTTATTAATAATTTTACTTTATTTTTTTAAATAAAATTTTTTAAGATTTTAATTATTCCGTTTTAGAGAGAGGAGGGGGGGGGAGAGGAACAGGAAGCATCAAGTCCCATATGTGCCTTGACCAGGCAAGTTCAGGGTTTTGAACCAGCAACCTCAGCATTTCAGGTTTACACTTTTATTCACTGTGCCTCCACAAGTCAGGCTACTTATTAATAGTTTTTAAATACTTATTAAGTAAAAATATAAAGTTCTTGTCTAAGGCAGTAATGGTGTCTTCAGAGCTGAGAGAGATTAATTTCTCTGCCAATACTTACCCCCTTTCTCACCTATAAAACATTTACTACCAAAAACACCCCCCTTCAAGACTCAACTCCAGTCCAGTGTTCCTCCTCTGGGCATCATCCCCGAATTCCCCACCTAAGTCAGCACCTCTCTGAACTCCTGCCTCTGGGTTCCCTTTATTTGCCTTGAACATGTTGAATATTCACTGTGTGTCTGTTTACCCCTCTAGACTGGGAGCTCTTTGGGAGGAGTGGCTAGTCTGATTCCTCTGTCCCCAGTGCCCAGAAAAGACCTCATGACTTAATAAAGTTTGGCTGGACAGAGACTTTGCAGAATACCCAGACAGCATTCCACCTCCCATCTAAAGAAGCCTTTGTCTCCCTCCAGCTGAGTGCATTTCTTTGGGCATGCTCAGTAGAGGAGAAGGAATGTGTTGGGATATAGAATTCATTTGGATAGTCTTCTCAGAAGAGAGGCTATAGGGTCAAATTTAAGGGCCCTTCCAGAAAACCTGGTCTAATTTCCTCATTGTTCAATGAGACCAGTAGAAGTAGGAACTTGGCCAAGATCACAGTTAATTAGTGCTGTCCCCCCTTGGCCTCCTCTGCCAGGGCCCAAACATCATCCCAGCCGACATCGTCTTCATTGTAAAGGAGAAGCTACACCCTCGCTTCCGCAGGGAGAATGATGACCTCATTTTTGTGAAACCCATCCCCTTGGGCAAGGTGAGTGGCCACATTGGAAGGTCAGGGTGTGGGCAGATCAGAGTGAGCTCCCCCTGCCCCGTGGGAGGCCCTGAGGCAAGCAGGCCTTCAGAACATGGTACATGCCACATGAAATCTTTGTGGCTGTCTTCACTCCTGAACGTGAGTGGCCCCTCCACACCCTTAAACCCAAGCAAGAAATTAGGCACCAGCCTAGACTTTGCCTCTTCTTTCCCACCAGCCTATAGTCAGCCACTAAGTCCTGTCAGTTCCACCTCCAAACCCCTCTCCACTTGGTCCACTTCTGTTCACCCCACCATCTAGGTCTGAGCAGCAGTTTCTTCCATGGCCGTCCTGCTTCTCTGCTCATCTCCTCCAGGCTCTTGTCCACAGAGAGAGGTCTTTCCACACACTCACCATGTCACACTCCTGTCTGATCACCTTCACCTGGCATTCGAGGCCCTCCACAGTGGGGCCTCTGCTGATCTCATCCCCTGCCCTCCACCATGCCAGGCAGAGCTCCTGCCCATTTGGTACATTTTCACACCTTCGTTCTCTCTTTTGTTCTGGCCTCTCCACCTGGAGTGCTTGCTATCCACCCACCTCGTCTAACTGGCAAGCTCCTCCTTACCCTTGAAGGCCCTCATCAACTGCTACTAGCCCTTTTGTTCACCCAGAATGGTCTGGGGGCCTCTCCTTGGTTCCCACCGACCCCTTTACTTCCCTCTATCATAACACATAACAACATAACACATTACCTACCAGACTCTGAACTACTTGAGGACAGGTAATTGCCTGGGTCACTCTCTGTTAGTCCTTGAGTATCCCTTTGTCTCCTTGAGTCCCAGCTCAGGGCCTGGTACTGAAGAGGATCATAAAGTGCCTTCTAAACAGAATGGTCATGGGGACCTTCCCTACTCCTTCCTGCCTTTGGCCTTAATGCCCCCTAGGCTCTGACCTGCTGCACCGTGGAGGTGAAGACCCTGGATGACTGTCTGCTCAACATCCCCATCAATGACATCATCCAGTGAGTTCCACCTGCTTGGGCCCCATAGGCAGAAGGGCTGGCCTGGGCCTGAAAGGGCAGTATCAAACAGGTGGACCTGTTGTTCACTTGTTCAGAAATTTTCCGAAGAAGTCTGGGTTGAAAAGTTATTTTTATTCATATTCATATTCTATTCTATTCCATACTTACCAAAGTATAGGGAAATGATTATATTTAAATCTGAAGTCTTTCATTCTTTTTTTTTTTTTTTTCCAGAGAGAAGGATAGATAGGGACAGACAGACAGGAACGAAGAGATGGGAAGCATCAATCATTAGTTTCTCGTTGCGCATTGCGACACCTTAGTTGTTCGTTGATTGCTTTCTCATATGTGCCTTGACCAGGAGCTCCAGCAGAGCAAGTGACCCCTTACTCAAGCCAGTGACCTTGGGTCCAAGCTGGTGAGCTTTGGCTCAAACCAGATGAGCCCGTGCTCAAGCTGGCAACCTCAGGGTCTCGAACCTGGGTCCTCTGCATCCCAGTCCGAAACTCTATCCACTGCACCACTGCCTGGTCAGGCTATTTCATTCTTTTTAATGTCTTATATTAAAATCTAATCTAAAAAATAAAAAGGGGGCAGGAGAGTACTAAAGTCCAGCCTTTATTCTTCCTGAGCTGTGGGCTGCATTCATCTGGTTAATGGAGTGCCTTTTTCTAAGTTCCACATAGCCACCTCGGAGACTAGAGGCCCCGGTGTTAGGCAGCCCTTGCTGCCTTCATCTCCAACCCTCCAAAACCTTCCGTTAGAGTTCTGAGTTAATTCCACTAAGCCCTTTCCCAGGGAGGCCCCTGCACAGAGGCTTTGCTCAGCAGCCCAGCCCCTGCACCAGCCCAGTCTGCCCACCCTCCTTCCTTCCTCACCCTGTTTCCTACCTCTAAAACGGGGCTCCCGGACACTCGCCACAGACTCGGTATAAACGGGTTTTCAGGGAGCAAACTATATGGAACAAGCCAGTCTCCTCTCTCCTCCCACCCAGTTCTGGATGGAAAAAGCCATCCCATGGCGGAAGCTGCAGTGACTGCCCCTGCCTGAGGTGGCGTCAGCAGGGCTGGCATGGGATCTGTTGAGGTGCTGCTGTGGGGTGCCCTCTGAACTCCCTTCTTTCATCTTCCCTTAGTCCAAAGTACTTCAAGAAGGTGCCAGGCGAGGGGATGCCGTTGCCTGAGGACCCCACCAAAAAAGGGGACCTCCTAATCTTCTTCGACATCCAGTTCCCCACTCGCCTCACGCCCCAGAAGAAGCAGCTGCTGCGCCAGGCGCTGCTGACATAACCGGGGGCCGGGGCAGGAGCTGCGCCAGAGCAGGCTGCTGCGCCGCACCCTCCGACCTCCCAGTCTCAGGTGTTCAGCGGAGCCAGCCCACTGCACAGAGGAGACATGGCATGGAATGGCTTGGGACTTTCAAACTGACACAATAAAGATTTACTTCCTGTCCTCCGGCCTCACCCAGGAGCCTGTGTTGGGGGGAGAGGAGCTCCCTTGTGGATCAGAGAGAAATGGAGGACGCAGGTCCTTGTCCTGCCTTTGTGGGCGTGGCTGGGTCCCTGAGGGTTCAGAACCTCTGTGCTTCCAGCTGGAGGGCGTGGGGCAGTGCTGGGAAGCCTAAGGGTCCCCAGCTCTGCTGATTTCTCAAAATGTGATCTTCAGAAGAGGCAGTCTCTAGAGCAGGGGTCCCCAAACTTTTTACACAGGGGGCCAGTTCACTGTCCCTCAGACCGTTGGAGGGCCGGACTATAAAAAAAACTATGAACAAATCCCTATGCACACTGCACATATCTTATTTTAAAGTAAAAAAACAAAATGGGAACAAATACAATATTTAAAATGAAGAACAAGTAAATTTAAATCAACAAACTGACCAGTATTTCAATGGGAACTATGGGCCTGCTTTTGGCTAATGAGATAGTCAATGTGCTCCTCTCACTGACCACCAATGAAAGAGGTGCCCCTTCCAGAAGTGCGGCGGGGGCCGGATAAATGGCCTCAGGGGGCCGCATGTGGCCCGCGGGCCGTAGTTTGGGGTTTGGGGACCCCTGCTCTAGAGTGTGATAGTCACATTGTATTCAGGGATCAGTGGCAAAACTGTCATCAGAACCTTGAAGAGCATCTCTCACAGACTCACCCTGCTTATGGAGGTGGCACAAAGGACACAGCACTGGAAATCGCTTTGGTTTCTACCTCACCAGCCTCACTGCCTTGCCTGTGCGGTGAGTGGGTCCTGGGCTGTCTCTGGGCAGGCTGGCCTAGGAGGCAGACTTGCCTCTGCCCCCTTGGATGTTACAGCCCTTCTAAAGCAGAGCTCATAACTCCTTCAGGATACTTGTGAGGACTGAATCATTGGTGTGAAAGTGCTTGGTGAACTTGCCAAGATTCCAGGGTTACAGTACTGCTGCCCACGTGGCCTACAGGAGTCCAAGCCTCCAAGCCCAGCTGGGCCTGTGCAGACCACACCTGCCAGCCCAACCTGCCCTCTGTCAGTCAACAGTGAGGTGTGCATCTCATCTCGTCAAGATGCCGAGAGCCTGGCCAGGTGGTGGCGCAGTGGATAGAGCATCTGGGATGCAGAGGACCCAGGTTTGAGACCCCGAGGTCACCAGCTTGAGCAAGGGGTTACTCAGTCTGCTGAAGGCCCACGGTCAAGGCACATATGAGAAAGCAATCAATGAACAAATAAGGTGTCACAACGAAAAACTGATGATTGATGCTTCTCATCTCTCTTCATTCCTGTCTGTCTGTCCCTGTCTATCCCTCTCTCTGACTCTCTCACTGTCTCAGTTAAAAAAAAAATGCCAGAGACTTTCCAAACTGAATGGGTTTCAGCTGGGATAGGTCCAATGGTCCACTGTTATGACAGAGTAGGAATCACTTTTGTAGACTTCATAGGTGCCAAAATCGGTAACCATTATTGCTTGGATTCCATTCAAAGCACCATACTAGCATAAGGCTTTTTTCCTTCAATGGGGACTCCATAGTACTAGTCAGCCACTTTTTTTTTTTTTTTTTTGAGAGAGTAACCAGAGAGAGGGACAAGGGAGAGAGATGAGAAGCATCAATTCATTGCAACACCTTGGTTGTTCATTCATTGCTTTCTCATATTGCCTTGACTGGGGGATACAGGAGAGCAAGTAACCCTTTGCTCAACCCAGTGACCTTTGGGGAACCTGGGTCCTCTGTGTCCCACTCCAAGGCTCTATCCACTGTGACAATGCCTTGTCAGGCCTAGTCAGCCACTTTTAACCCATTAGGGAGAAAGTTACAGTAGTAGCAGCAGCAGCCCAAAATGTGGGATGTGGGACCTGGGCCAGGTCTAGGGACTATCCCTGCAGTCATTGAAGAACATGGCTTTGGAGTTAGGTGCACCTCAGGTCTATTTACCACCTGTGTGCCCTTAGACAAAACTCTTTGCTTCTCTGAAACTCAGATCCATACAAAACTCACCCCTATCTTACAGGCCTTGTGCAAACCAGATGAAGCCTGAGTCAGGACATGGAGGTGGTAGCTGCCCTGCACTGAGAGCAATCAGTGGGTGAGGGCATGTGGGATTTGCACTGGGAGGTCCTGGTACTCCAGGTCTCCGAGGCCAGCTGGAAATTCTGCTCCCAACCTCTTCCTCGTGGTGACACTCTGAAGATCTTTTTGAGATTCGCGCTTTTTTTTGCAGCCAAGAAAGGATTAAGGAGATGGTGCCAGGCCCAGTCACAGGTAGCTCGTGCTCAAAGATCTGACTCCATTTCAGCAATCTTCAGTGTTACCTTGTGAGCCAGGAAAAGCAGGGCTTTTCATACACCTTTATAGGTACCAAGGACAAAGGACCAGTTACTGAGGCCTACTAGTACCCTGCCTTGTGGTTCACCTTTCCCTGTTCACTGTCCCAGGACCATGCCCAGAACCATGATGTCTCGTGGACTCATTTGTGTCTGGGACATAAGCCTGCTAGATGAACCAGCTGATGTACCTAGGGTCAGTGGTTTTCAACCGTTTTATAATTGGGGACCAGTGAAAACATTATTATTCCAGGGACTGCTAAAGCAGAAATCACCCTGAGCAGAAGTGAATATAACTATCACCACTCACTGGGTCTATAATCGCCATACGTCAAGGTATTTAACTATTTCAGACTGGCAACAAAGTTCTGGCAGATGGGCAGTTGAAAAACACTGCCCAGTTCCTCTGGTGTAAAACAGTGAATGGCCTACCTCACTAAGATCCAAGGTGCATAAGGTATGTTGCCAGGGGCCTCCATTTATGCTGACTCCCTGCAGCCCAGCAGAGGACAGCCTGGCTCAGTTGCCTGCCTTTACCCTGAACTGACTCATGGCACCCAACCCCGTTCCTCTTAGGGACTCTGAGACCTTGGTTTAACTGGTCAGAAGCCACCTAGCCATCTCTCCTTCTCAAGGAACCTAATATCCTGGACCCCTTGCCCAGATACTGAACAGTCTAACCTCCAGCTCCGAGCAATAGGGCAGGAGCAGCAGTAAGTAGCACCAGCTGCTTCAGGTTGAGGAGGCTCGTGCTTTCTCAGTCTGGCTTCACAACTGCCAACAGGATTCCCAGCAAAGGTCCCTGAAGACGTGAGTCTTAGTTCCAGATCACCTGTTGTCCTGTGTCCTTGCCTGCATGACCTGTCTGGGCCCTTAGATTCTTCAGACATATGTAAAATGGGCCTGGATGGCTTAATTCTAAGGGCTCAGCCCTGCACAAGATATTTTCAGATTCTGGGACCTCATAAAGTCCCTGACCCCTTGAAATAAAAGTAGCCCTGCCCACCTGCTTGAGGACAGGTGGTAGAAAGAGGGACAGAAAGGTGTCAACCCGAGTGGCCTAAGCCTTGGATTGTCACCACCTCCTCTGGATCTCTAGCCCGTGGAGAGGGTGAGATTGAGTGGAATGTACCCCCTACCCAAGGGCAGATGTCTGCCTGGTAGCCTGTCCTCCCAGTCCAGCAACACTGCCTTCCAAGGGTGGGAGTCCGGAGGATGGGAGGCGGCCCAGCTTGCCCTCACTAGGTCTGGGACTTGGGAAGGTAGGTTTCCCATTTGTAAAATGGAGTAAAATAAGCCCACTGCATCGAAGATTCCCAAGTTGCTCTAAATCTTCCAAGAAGCACAGGAGATGCAGAGCAGACAGGCACACTCTCATTTTGCAGATAAATAGGCCTGGGGCCAGCTGAGGGGTTGGAGTTCTGGGCACTGGGTGAGTGAAAGCTCAAGTGGCCTGGTGAAAGCAAAGCCACTGACTGCTGTGACTGGGCTGCTCCTTCACTTGCCACCTCGGCCCAAGGCCTGGTTTGGAAAGAGAAACAGACTAGATGATCTCCATGGGCCCCAGGTTGGACACTGAAGGTGGGAAGTGGGTCACACACCCTTTTCCAAGTCAGGGGTGGCTCCTCCCCTACCCACCAGGTCCCACTAGACCAAGATCTCTGATAACAGCTGAGAGAGGGAAGAGACACCAAGGTTGAGCTTGTTTTATGGGTGACATGCTGGCTGGGCTTAGGGACAGGATAATGAGTTGGGCTGAACTTTTCAAGGGACTGAGGGGCTTGGTATTCTGGCTGGTGGCAGGCCTCATGCAGTGTCAGCTGAGGACAATTCCATCAGAACTGAGAGGAAATAGGGAGATGAGGTAGGAAGAAGAGGTGAGAATGGGGATAGGGAGGGGAGGTGGTAGAAATGGGAGCAAAAGGAAGGGGTGGGAAGAAGGGAAGTAGAAGGGAAGGAGGGCCTGGCTGGAGCGAAAGCCAAGCCAGAGGGGTCAGGCTGGCAGCAGGAGAGGCTCAAAAGGGAGCCTCCTGGGAAGTGCAGGCAGCCATGAGGGCCCGTTTCAGCTGCTCATAGGTGACGAACATCACCACGTTCCAGGAGCCCAAACGGAGAAAGGAAGGCATAAACCTAGAGGGGAGAAAACATAGGTCACAGTGGGCACCTCCACCTCCCATTCACTCCACTGGGCCCTGGCATCCAACCCAACCCAGCTGCTCTGTCCCAAAGGAGGTTGGGAGGGCCCAGGGATAAGAGCCTCACAGCTGTGTGGCTATGAGCATGAATCCTCCTTAAGTCTCCATTTTAACCCTTAAAATAAGTAGCAACTCAGAGGAAGGAGTTCAGAGCATGACAGAATACTGGTGAAATACCAGAACCAATGTCAGAAACAGTCTGACACTGGATGGCTACTCAGTTCAAGATGGTTCCCTCCCACCTGTGTGATAGGAAGCCTTGAATCAGGTGAGGTGGGTCAGAGGCTCACCCTTTATAGAATGCTCGGGGTCCCTCCTTCTGGAGCATGGTGAGGGCACAGTGGCCAGCGCTGTGGTACTGGCCCAGCGCAGAGTTCATGAATCTCGTCTTGACTACATCGACAGGGGAGGCAATGATGGTGGTGCAGAAGCCGGCTCCGAAGGCAGAAGTGAAGTGGCAAGGAAGGTCATCTGTCAGGGAGGAGGAGCAGGCAAGAGCGTCAGCACTCCTCGCACCACCGTTCCAGAGGGAAAGAGATTATTTAAGTAGCAGTAGTCTTATGGTTTTAGAGAAACAAAGGACCAAAAAGTAATTTTGCCCACCCTCCCCTCAGTGTACAAAGTGGGAGCTTCATCCCATCTGGCCTCAATACAGCAAGGGAGAGAAACTCACCACAAGCAAAGAGGAACCAGGATGAAAAGATGTGGGCTTCAGGGAACCAGATTCCCACACCCGATACTGGGCTGGAGAAAGGACAAGACCCAGCACCCTTTATTTACCCTAACCCACCTGTCATGAGGTTGGCTTTCAGGAGGGCATCCTTGATGAGGTCATAGGTCACCAGCTCAGCACAGTTGACAATAGCATTACGAGCAATATTGGGAGAGGTCCCTACAGAAGAAAAGGGTGCCTGTGTGAGATAGGGGAATAGGAGTGGAGGAATAAGGGGAAGAAAAAATATCTGGTACTCACCTTTCCAGAGTCCCCGGAACCCTTCCTCTCGAGCAATGGTCTTGTAGGCCTCAACAGTGCTTTGGTATCTCTGGCCACTTCCAGCCCGGGCCTGAGCCTGGAATCGGACCTTTACCACATCCGTGGGCTGGGCGACAGCCACAGCCAAGGCACCTGTGGTGCTGCCTGCCAGGAGGCGGCTCCCAATGCCAGCATCTGGGGGAAAACCGTGGGGTCAGTGTCTAGCTGGGCTTGCACTCATTTTCTGCCTCTCCTCCTAAATACACCATGTGACTGTCACAATCTCTTGCCTTTTAGGAATAAAATCTAGACCAGCTCTTGCTCTACAGACTCCTCACATTACATAAAATGTTACTGTTAGTGTCTACTACTTGCTAGACACTGGGACACAGCAGGAAGTACAATTTGAGACTTGGTGCTTTCTTTTGTAAAATATTTTCATTTATGTCACAACCTGCTCAATAGCCCTGAGAAACCAGTTATTTCCATTTGAAAAATGAGAAAACCTAGGCTGAGAGAGAAGTGGCGTACCGTCCTGGCCTTGGAAGCTAATGCCCTAGGTGTGTTTTCTGGCTTCGCATGGTATATGCCATTGGCCAAGTCCCTCATCCCACCCCACTGCAAGCCTCGGTCTCTTCATCGGTAACACAGGGATGATACCACCTACTCTCCAGGTTGTGAGGACTGTTATGAGAGGACACCTTACTCAGAGCCAGCACAGTGCAAGAACTCAGGAATCATTAGGAGAGTCAGGGCCCTTCCAGTTCTCCATTCCTCTGTTCTCCTAGGAATCGTGGGGCCTAATGGGGCTGTACAGCAAAATGAGCTATCACCGGGAAGAAAAGGCCAAGAAGCCTATACACTTACGCTCAGAGCCCTTGGTGTAGAACTGCTTGACAGAGTCGTAGAGGCCGATGCGGACAGAGGCAAAGCTCATCTGGCGCTGCAGGCCGGCCACCAGCCCGTTGTAGAGGCTGCGGGGACCCTCGGTGCGCACCATGGTCAGGATGGTGCCCAGCACGCCGCGGTACTGGACACTAGCTGCAGCTCGCACTGCCCCCTGCCTTTCTCCTTGGATCTGCAAGGCCAAGACAGGTATCGGGATAGGCAGGTTGCTTTCTTCATCTCCTGCCTTCCCTACGCTCCGAGGTTTACAGTCCCAAACACCCTACTGGCCCGTGAGGAGTCTGTGTCTTGGGGAGGGAACTAACTAGATACCATCAGGATCCCCAGGCTTTACCCCTCACCTGCAGCCGAACTTTAGCTGTATCCAGGGGAAAAGTGATGAGATCTGCAATGCAGGCAGCTGTGCCAGCCCCCAGGAACTTCACAGTGGCAGTGGGGGGCACATCTGTGGCCTTGAACCCAACCATAATGCTGACTTCCTGCTACCTCCCCAGGAGATAAAAAAAAACTGGAAGAGGCACCTTCTTCCAGCAACAAGACGAGATACAGGAACTCTGCCGGAATCTATGCAGAGAAAACAGAAGCCCCATTATCATCAGTATCCCTAGGCCCTCCCTGCTCACTATCCCCACCTCGGCCCCTCGACAGTATCACCTCCCTAAGCAAGGACTAGGGCAAACCTAGGAGTGAGCTCCAGCGGTACTCAAATAGGGGCTGAAGCAGCAATTCCTGCCCAAGAAAGTCCAAATTTTGTGACGAGCCCCCTCCCTCTCACTACAAGGAGACTCTGGATCACAGATATCCTATCCTAGTGCTGCCTCAAATAGGCCCTGGCCCCAGCCTATGGGTCTGGAATTGTCTAAGTCTGGAAGAAAAGGAATGGATAAGACCAATTCAGTGCCATTCCAACCCATCCGTCTCATTCTCTTCCCCAGCTCTCCTGAATCACTTTCAACAAGACTGCTTTGCTAGGTCCTGGTTCACTGAGATGCAAGAGAAAGAGGGGGCTTATTGTATGACAGAGAGTTGGCAGGTGATTCAAGTTGCACTGGAGCTTACAGGACCTACTGTCAAACTGCAGAGGAGGAAACAACTCCATTAGGAGAGAGGTAAGGAAGAGTGAGTCATCAGAAATCCAAGGCAACATTCAAAATGCCCAGAGAAGGGAGCATTTCCGAAGTCTTAGAAAAGGTAACCTTTAGTGGGCCCTTGAAGGATGCGGGGCTGAGAGCAGTGTTTAGGTGCTTAACTTTCTTCCCCTGGCCTACAGTGTGATTTAGGGAAAACTGTCTCCTTCTTTGGCCAGTTTCCTCTCCTCCCACATAGGGGGACCCACATCTTTACCACAAAAGAGGTGGGGAGATGCCAAGTCAGAGATATAAAGTGACACAGGAAACCAAAACCCCCATTTTGTTCTGAGTTGGAACACCCTTCCCTCCTGCTAAGGGAGGAAGCGAGCCCAGCACCCCAGTGGGGGAGGACGACCTGCTTCTCTTTCCCCTGAGCTCACTTCTCTGATTTCATAGGAGCAGCTGCTCTAAGCCCAGTGTGATTGGCCGTCTCTGTTGCTGGGGCAGGGAAGAACTGAGCAGCCAAGGGAGGATGTGGTGGGAGTCAGCTGTGCACACAAGAGACCCATGAAACAAACAGCTCACCAGCTCCTCCCTCCTGGGGTTCTTAGCCCAGGTGGCTGGGGCAAACAGGGAAATCCAGAGCCTACTCACTGCTCAATTGCATCAGGAGCTCCTATAGGTCGGGGCTTATTTTTGTTTCCCGCTTGTGGCTCAATGAAGATGGGTGCTCAAATGGCATAATGTGTTGAAGGTGCTCCAGACACCCTAGCTTCCCTGCTCTGCCATCCCCCCCCCCCCAGGAGGTGCTCTATCGTCCTACTGCCTGGGGCACTCCATTAGCCCTCTTTTGCCTCAGAACAGCCCTGTGAGGTGGCTGCCCTTACTTATATATTACAGATGAGGAGAGAACTTAGTAAGAGAGCCATGTCTACAGGCTCCAACACATCTGTTATTTGATATGTACTGATGCTCAGCTCATTTCTTGCTCCAGGCACAGACAGGCCCTTTCACAACGAATTCCAACAGCCAAATTTTCTTGTGCAAAGCCAATATGACAGTTCTGAGGATGTGAAGGCAAATGACATCCCTTCTCTGGGCATCAGAGACATGACACAAGTCTTATGTCCTGACTTTGAGCTAAGGGTGTTGTGAGTGCCAGAATAGAATAAAACCCAGCCCTGACCCACCTCAAAGATAAATGACAAACTCAGCGGCCATTTTGAATGTTGCCTTGGGTTTGCCACAAGTCAGGTCTTTCGAGGCATGGTATGGGGGTAAAGGTCACCTGTTAAAAACCCTAAGTAGAGTTAGCAAAATTAAGGCCTAGAAAGAGCTAATCATATATTTTTAAAATTAATCATATTTTAGTCCCCAGTGAATAACCACTTTCAGTGTTCCAAAAAAGTACATATTACTCAGGGACAATCAATGCTGGAGTGAACATATGGCTAGAACAATAGGTTCCCGTTCTGCTGATTCCCAGGGTCACCCAAGGCCAATCGCTGTCCCACCTGGGGCTCAACTTTTTCCTTTGTAAAATGGGGACCATTATCCTTGGCTTGTCAGGGTCAGCTTAAGAGCCAGAATGAGACCAGGGATATAGGACAGTGCTTTGTGAACTCTGAAGAGCCACTTACCTGGTGTGGTGATGGTAGCTATTTTTGTTAATGTCCTACTAAGCCCCACCCCCACCCCAGACTCTAGGGTTAGGAGGCAGCAGGAGACCCCGGCCTGCTTAGACTGGACTCTTACCCGGCTTTGTAAGGTCTCACGTTGAGGCCTTCAAGATCAAGCTTCTCTAAAGGTGTCCCTTTCTTCAAAGCTGCCAGAAGATACCATGGCCCAATCCTGTTGGTTTTCCATAGAAAATGGCAGGGAGACGAAATACCTAAAGGTCATACTATGTGTCCTGTGGATAATGACAAAGGAGTCGAGTTTAGAAGGAAATTCACCTTAAAGGATCTCACGTCAGCAAGGAAAGGGCTACCAGCCCAAGGCACACAGCCCAAGCAGTCAGTGCCTGGGGGGAGGGAACTGGGTCCCTCCCAGGGAAGCAGAGGACGCACTAAGTGCACACAATGGGGGTGGGAGGGAATGAACCCAGCAATTCTCCCTGCCCAGTCTGCTCTCTCAGTATTACACATCCGCTCTCTTCCAGACTTCTGCTTTGGTGACACGCGGTACCCTGAAAGCATCCCCCAACCCGGCCAGCAGACCGGTGAGTTATGAGTGTTGCAGCGTGTTGAGGGGAGAGGGCGGGAAGTCAAGATGGGTCAGAGCTGGGTGGGAGTCCACTAGGGCCGAGAGCCGGGCTGCGAAGAGGTTAGAAGAGTTGGGATCAGGCGCAGCAGAGGCCGGTTCAGGCAGCTCAAACCCCCTCCCAGCAGAAATAGCCCCGGCAATGGCCTGGGGCCCTCGAGGGAGGAAAGGTCATTCTGGTTTTCGCTGATGTGCGAGAAGGCCCCCACCCAAGGGAGGGAAGGGCATTCTGGCCGAGGGAATGTGGAGTGGGAGGGTGAAGGTTTAAATTACAGCCAACTGAACGCGGGAAGTAAAGAACAAAAGCGAGATACGAAAAGGGTGAAAAAAAGAGATAAAGAAAGGACGGACAAGAGAGGAAAAATACAAAATAAGTTGGAAGTACAGGATGGAAATTAAAGAGAGAGAGGGGGCGCGGGTCGGTGCCGCCGTAGAAGCACGCGTGAACCATGTGAGCAGGGCTGGGGTAGGCGGGGGTCGGGCTCACCGGGTTGCAAGGAGAACACGAGACAAGAACGCAGGTGGCTCTGTCTGTTGGCGATCAGAGGGCGCGTGGGGGACAGCGCAGGAAGCAGCTTCTTCGGAGCGCGACCAGCCGGCTTTGCAGTGGGGTCCGCGGAGGTAGCCGCAGCAACTTAAGCCCTGGGGGCGGGGCCTGTGGGGAAGGGCGGGGCCTGCGGGGCTCTGGCTCCGGGATACGGACAGCCCTTCTAGCCGCCGCCTTTCCGCCGGGGCCCTCGCGGTGCGCGCCTACCTCCCTTCCCTTTTCTTTGCAGGCGGATCCTCGCGTTTACCACTTAGGTCTCCTTCCCCCATGCTCTTTATCACTCCCTCCCCCGAGTCTGCCAACATTATGAGAATGGAAAGACTGACGGCGGGAAAGCAGAAGCCGCCCAGGATCACACAGGCCTCTGCCTCCACCCTTCCCTGCCAGGCTCTTTCTAACAGCGGCCCAGGGCGCGGGTATAAGTGCTCTCCTTCCTTCCACACACCCAGCGCGCAAGCCCAGACTGCACGCCCCCCGCCTGCCGCGGGAGCGAGCGCGTGGCCTCCCGACCGGCCTCGCTGCCGATTGGTTAAAGCAGCTAGGCGCCAACCTGCAGCAGCAGGTGGCCGGCAACCGCCAACGGCCGTTGGGAGCCGTTGGGCTGCCTGCATTCTTCTGCCGCGGACAGGCCACGCCCTGGGGACCCGGGGACTTCCGGCCAGGGTGAGGCGGGGGATGCCGAGCGTGACGCGAGCGGGCGCCCCGCAAGTGAGAAGGCCAAGCAGGGCGGTGGCCGCGACGAGCACGCGCGTTAGAGCTGTGTTCGCCCTTGGATTCTCTGTCCCTACTTTTGTGTCCCCTCTTCTCCATTTTCTGTTGTGTACCCTTCTTCGTTTTCACCCTCGTCTGCCTTTGAGGACTGTTGTAAAGGAAAGCTATCTCCCTGACTACACTGTAAGTTTCCTATGTTTTTAGTACCACAACACACCAGGGGCCAGTATACCTGTATACATTTAGTAGAGGCTCCGTATGTGCAGTTTGGGCTGCTGTTGAAGCGCCTAGAGCCCTGGCCAGATAGAGCGGTTGTTGGAACACTGTCCCAAAGCGCAGAGGTTGCAGGTTCCATCTCCGGTCAGGGCACGTACAGGAACAGATCGATGTTCCTGTTTCCTTCTCTCTCTTCCTCTCTCTCTCTCTAAAATAAAGAAGAAAGAAAGAAAAGAAAAAAATCAACTTGAAAAGCGTAGTGGGAGGACCAGAGGAAATGAACATTTGGTGTGCGCAGTTGCTGTGTTCAGGTCCAGTGTGGATCCTCCAGGTAACCCTGTGAGGCCGCTATTTAACCTCCTCAGAAAACAGTGTCCCAGGAAGGTTAAAGCGCCCGCCTAATGTCTCACAGCTGGGGAGTGGTGAGTCCTCACTGAAACCCCCTTTGGGCCAGGCCCCATGCTTGCATATTCTTATTGTCCACAAGTGTCAGGACTTGTCAGCTGAGGAAACTATAGCTGCAGTGGGAATGCATAATTATAGCAGGTGTCCAGGGGAAAACGTCCAAACCTGTAGAAAAGTTTTAGAGGTTATTTGAACTAAGTTTTAAGGACATGCCCGGAAGCACGATCTGAACGGATTAGGAAAATGCTCTGGAGAATGACAGTTTTGCGTTTAGAATCAGGAGAAAATATAAGGAAGGTACATGAAATCTGGTGGTAAATTTAAGGAGGTGGGAGAAAGTAAAGGGGGAAATCTCTAGGAGTGGATAAAAAGCAAAATAGAGAAACATACTTCTTTTATATTGTTGGATAGAGGATAGTTAATAATTAACATTTACAATACATAGAGCCTGACTGGTGGGGACCCAGTGGATAGTGTCGACCTGAGACACTGAGGGGACGTCCCACGTCTCAAACCCTGAGGTTGCCGCCTTGAATGTGAACTCATCCGGGCTTAAGTGCAGGATCATTGACATGATCCCAAGGTTATGGTTTAAGCCCACAGGTTGCTGGCTTGAGCAAGTGGTCACTGGCTTGGCTTCAGCCCCCTGGTCAAGTCACATATGAGAAGCAATCAAGTGACACAGATACAGTGGTACCTTGACACACAAGTTTAATTTGTTTCATGACCGAGCTCGTGACTCAATTTGCTCATGTGTCAAATAGCATTTCCCTATTTAAATTAATGGAAATGCAATGAATCTGTTCCAGCCCCCCCAAATCACATGAATTTTTTGTTTTATATGCTTTTAAATAAGAAAGTGTACTTTATAAATAACAAATACATACACACACACACATAATAAGAGAGAATATAAAGAAATAAACTGCCTGACCTGTGGTGGCACAGTGGATAAAGCGTCGATCTGGAAATGCTGAGGTCGCCGGTTCAAAACCCTGGGCTTACCTGGTCAAGGCACATATGGGAGTTGATGCTTCCTGCTCCTCCCCACCTTCTCTCTCTGTCTCTCTCTCCCCTTTTCTCTCTCCTCTCTAAAATGAATAAATTAAAAAAAAAAGTGAGCAAACTAAAAAAATACATTAAAAAAAAAAAGAAATAAACTGGTTTATGAAGTGTATTTACCTTCAAGGTCAGGCAAAGTTGCTGGTGGAGGGGGAGGATACATTAGCATAACAATGGCTCTTCCCAAGCAGGAAGGTAATTAGCAATTTCACAGATAGCCACCCAGTGCCACTTTTAACAATAAAAGTGAGCAAACTCAGAAAATACAAATTTTACAAACTCATTTGCCCAACAATCTTCATTTTCTTTGCTGCCTTTTGGCTTTTTTGCCACACTTTCCTTGTTTTTATTAATACTTAGAGGCCGTTTCAACGAAAATCTTTCCATGGAAGTTTGTTTCTTCCTCCCTTTCAAAATGTTCGACTGCATATCTAGTGGAGGGTGGCGGAAGCTTGTGATTCAAATATCTGCACGTGACTTAAAGCAAAAAATCCTACGAATGACTGCTTGTCTCTCAAATTACTCGTGATTTAAAGTGCTCATGTGTCAAAGTACCACTGTAGGAATTGATTCTTCTCATCTCTCTCCCTTCCTGTCTCTCTTAAAAACAAGAAACAAAAAACAAAAAAACCCAAAACATTTACAGTACATAGAGATGGTATGCAAGGAACAAGATAGCAATGAGGTGTTCTGCAGTCTACTCAGGTGGTCTTAGGTTCTGGTGTCTGTTGGTTGTGCCTTTGAGGGATCTAGAAAATTATTCTGACATTTCAATGGTATGTTATCCTAGATCAGGGGTTGAGAACCTTTTTGACTGAGAGAGCTATGAACACCACATATTTTAAAATGTAATTCTATGAGAACCATACAATATGTTTAACACTAAATACAAGTAAATGTGTGCATTCTAAGTAAGACCAACACTTTTAAAGTACAATAAGTCTCTGAATTCTTTTTAATAACATTATTATGCTGTTGCTAACCAATGATGAATAAAGTACTTGTTACCATTACTGCGACTTCTGGTGCTCCATGGTTTTGCTGATGGCTTTGTAGTCTGGTTGATATGTGGTGAGGTTAAGCTTCATGCAGGCGTTGAGACTTCCATCTGTTAAACATGATCATAGGTTGGTCTTAATGTTCTTTAGATGTGAGAAAGACTGCTCACATGCATACGTAGAGCCAAACATTGTCAGTCAGTACAGCAATACTCACACGGGAAGCACGTTCAAGTTTTTTGTTTTTTTTTTTTTTGTATTTTTCTGAAGCTGGAAACGGGGAGAGACAGTCCGACAGACTCCCGCATGCGCCCGACCAGGATCCACCCGGCACGCCCACCAGGGGCAACGCTCTGCCCACCAGGGGGCGATGCTCTGCCCCTCCGGGGCGTCGCTCTTTTGCGACCAGAGCCACTCTAGCGCCTGGGGCAGAGGCCAAGGAGCCATCCCCAGCGCCCGGGCCATTCCTGCTCCAATGGAGCCTCGGCTGCGGGAGGGGAAGAGAGAGACAGAGAGGAAGGAGGGGGGGTGGAGAAGCAAATGGGCGCCTCTCCTATGTGCCCTGGTCGGGAATCGAACCTGGGTCCCCCGCACGCCAGGCCGACGCTCTACCGCTGAGCCAACCGGCCAGGGCCACGTTCCAAGTTTTGACAATCATCTGGTCTGTGGGTTGAAGTTTTTTAATCTCTCCCCACTTATGTTTGCTCGCTAACTCTGCTTGCTGTCCTGCAAGTATTTCCAAATCTTCATTCAGTGACTTGAACTTATTCACCTACATGTCTGAGGCCTTCAGGTCACAGCTTGTAGCTCAAAATCTCTGATGGAGACACCGGGGATGTAACTCAGGTCAGCGCGTCCGCTGCACACTCGCATGGATGGGTGATGAACTTAAAAAGACGAGAACTTAAAAACTTTGAGATCGCTTACAAAATTCTCCAAAGCGTGCTTTGAATGACTGCAGGAGATTAGATGTGAAGCCTGCTAGCTGCTGAAGATCAAGATGTTGAGCAGGGTCACTTGCTGTGCATGCATCTTTAAATTCTCCCACTTTTTCCAAGTGTAGTAAACGACCTGTTTCAATATCTGCGGTGAAGAGTTCCAGCTTGTTTTCAAATGCAAGCACTGCTTTTTGAAGGGATAAGACTGTATTTCCAATGCCTTGCATTTTCACATTGAGTTGGTTCAAATGTTCAGTCATGTCCACGAGATAGTAGAACTTCAGGAGCCACTCAGGTTTAGCTAACTCAGGATGCTCGAAGTTTTTCATTTCAAGAAAAGTCCGGATTTTGCTCAGACAAGCTGTGAAACGGCTGAACACCTTTCCTCTTGACAACCAACGCACATTGCTGTGCAGAAGCAGACCAGGATAATTATTCCCAACTTCATCCAGCAGTGTTTTAAACTGGCGATCATTTAAAGCTTGGGCAACAATAAAGTTCACCACCTGAATGACCAGCGACATCACTTCACCAAGCTGCTCGCCACACACCTGAGCACAAAGCGCCTCCTGATGTAGGATGCAGTGAAAACTTAGGATGGGTCTCTTTTCACATTCACGAAGAAGTGCCACAAATCCTCTGTTTTTCCCCACCATACATGGAGCACCACCAGTTCACGCCGAGATAAGTTTATTCATCGGTAGATTTTTTCTTTAGCGAACTCAGTGAAAGACTAGAATAAATTCCCCCCCTTTTTGTTGTCTCTTTCATAGGCAAAACAGCAAGACTTTCCTCACGTAGTGTGTCACTGACAGCATACCTTGCAATCACACTGAACTGGGATAAATGGCTGTCTGTTGACTCATCCAAAGCAAGAGAAAAGAGTGGTGCTGCATTTATGTCCTTTACTTGTGTTGCCTCAATTTGATTTGCCATCATGATGGTACGATCGTGAACAGTTCTTGCCAACAGAGGCATGTCTTTTATTCATTTGATTATCTTGTCTTTATCTGGAAAGTCGTCAAAAAGTTCATTGGCAACATCAAGCATGAATGTTTTGGCATACTCCCCATCTGTGAATGGCTTCCGTTTCTCACAATTGCTAAAGCACCAGCAAAGCTAGCCGAATTTCAGTCACCTTGTTGGGTCCAAACACGGAGTTGCTGCTGACTAGCTTGCACTCTGCACAGTAGCTTTTTTTTTTTCTTTTTTCATTTTTCTGAAGCTGGAAACAGGGAGAGACAGTCAGACAGACTCCCGCATGCGCCCGACCGGGATCCACCCGGCATGTCCACCATGGGGCGACGCTCTGCCCACCAGGGGGCGATGCTCTGCCCATCCTGGGTGTCACCATGTTGCGACCAGAGCCACTCTAGCACCTGAGGCAGAGGCCACAGAGCCATCCCCAGTGCCTGGGCCATCTTTGCTCCAATGGAGCCTTGGCTGCGGGAGGGGAAGAGAGAGACAGAGAGGAAAGCATGGCGGAGGGGTGGAGAAGCAAATGGGTGCTTCTCCTGTGTGCCCTGGCCGGGAATCGAACCCGGGTCCTCCGCACGCTAGGCCGATGCTCTACCGCTGAGCCAACCGGCCAGGGCTGCACAGTAGCTTTTGACATGCTTTCCTCCTGCTGTCCCTTGCTGGATATTTCGATGCAAATATAGTATGGTGTGTGTCGAAATGCTGCTTTATATTTGACAGTTTCATGGATGCAATTTTATCATTGCATATTAGACACACCGTAGAACCTGCTCTCTTCACAAAGGCGAATTCCTCTCTCCATTCCTGCTGAAAAATACGATACTCCTCATCTTTTTTTCTTTTGGCCATCTTCTTTGTCAAAAGGGTTTCTGCAGGCCCTGGCCGGTTGGCTCAGCGGTAGAGCGTCGGTCTGGCGTGCGGGGGACCCGGGTTCGATTCCCGGCCAGGGCACATAGGAGAAGCACCCATTTGCTTCTCCACCCCCCTCCTTCCTCTCTGTCTCTCTCTTCCCCTCCCACAGCCAAGGCTCCATTGGAGCTAAGTTGGCCCAGGCGCTGAGGATGGCTCTATGGCCTCTGCCTCAGGCGCTAGAATGGCTCTGGTTGCAACAGAGCGTCATCCCAGATGGGCAGAGCATCGCCCCCTGGTGGGCGTGCCGGGTGGATCCCGGTTGGGCACATGTGGGAATCTGTCTGACTGCCTCCCCGTTTCCAACTTCAGAAAAATACAAAAGAAAAAAAAAAAAAAGAGCCACATCTGGCTCACAAGCCATAGGTTCCTGACCCCTGTCCTAGATACATAAGAAAAATGGTTATGGCTCACTTAAAGTAAACATTGACCTTTGCTATGGGCCTGAGATGTGACTACCCACTATGACTTGCTCAATTAGAAATTTGCGATCCACTGTCCTATGTGGTTTTTTTGGTCACTGAACTTGTTGGGCCTGCCGTGTGGCCCCTCCTGTGCTTGTCAGCTTTATTACATAGTCCCTTTTTCATTCATGTAGGAAAGAAACACCTCAGCACATGACCCTGGTAGAAGCAGAAGGAAAGTGGAAACTGAGAATTCAAGTAAAAATTATTTTTGGCACTGCGGGGTCTCCCCTGCTGGTCTTGCACTCAACTGCAATATCTAGACTAGCATAAGATGGTAAAGCAAACTTGACAAAGCTGGCCTCTGTGTGAACATTGGTGTTAAAGCACCTTCCTAGAATTAGTGAACAAAGTTGAGATGTAGAGAGAGTTTTTTACTGGAATGTCAAGAGTTTTTGAAAGCTTTCTTTTCTGCAGAGGTTGTATGTAGCAGTTTTCCTACAAACTTTCTAATTTGATTGAGAGCTAAACAGTTAAACAGCTCTGAATTCAGTGAGAAACAGCTCAAGAGGAAACCAGTTGGCTTCTGTTGTGGCAACATCCGTTCTGTTTTGTTGTTGAATCCTTAGTTGCTTCCTCAATGACTATTCTGTACTTTCATTTGCTCTGAGCTGGAAGTTAAGTCAAGTTCTCCTTTCTCATCAGAAGCACCACCAAGTGTTCTGTTTGCATGTTGACTAGAAGCGTAGACATGGGACATATCCACCGAAACCCCTACAAGCCCACTTTGTTCCTTGATATTTGTAATGCTTATGAACACCCATATCGACACAAGCAAACTCTCCTTGTAGCTTTGTTTTATCAAATGGAAAAGGTTTCTCTTATCCCATCATTCAACATCTGAGTTAATCTGAAGTAGGGATTACTTCAGGATTATGACTCCAAAAATATTATTAATGCTCAATAATAACCCTGAAATATATCTGATAGTTTTTGAAGTCTTGTACCTTTGGACAGTAAAATAAATGAGAATTGACTTCTAGGCAGTGACTACTGGATAACTGGTCTAATATTTGGGGAGTACTATAGCTGATGGGCTGAATTCATCAGTAAGAAGAGTCATGGAAAAAAGTATTGTTTGGAACTCTGCTTTAAGTCACAGGGTCCAAATCAAGAAGGCTTCACCCTAGCCAGATAGCTTGTTTGGTTAAAGCATCATCCAGATGCGCAGAGGTTGCCGATTCTATCCTCGGTCAGGGACATACAGGAACAGATGGATGTTCCTGTTTTTCTCTCTCCCTTCCTTTCTCTCCAAAATTAATAAATACATTTAAAAGAGAGAGAGAGAGAGAAAGAGAGAGAGAGAGAGAGAGAGAGAAGGCTTCCACAGGGTAAGAGACTCAGAAGAAAACCATAACTGGGTTGTTCTGGCTATGCAGTTTTGAGACTATGTCATTAATATACAGAGACAGGATTGTGTTTCTCAGAGTATGTGCCTGATCAAAATATCTCTGCACTTCTTCTTCACCAGTGTTTTATTTTATTTTATTAATTTAATTTTAGTTTATTTTAGGAGAGGCAGGAAGAGAGAGAGAGAGAGACAGGAACATCGAGCTTTTCCTGTATGTGCCCTGACGGGAGGTAGAACCAACAACCTCTGCCCTTCAGGATGACGCTACAACCAACCAAGCTATCTGGCCAGGGCTTTTCACCAGTGTTTCGAACCTTTTTTAGTTTTGTAAGAAAGCTGTCCACAGACTTATGTCAGAATTTGCCAACTTTTGGTGAAAGATTTCCTGTCGTTAAAAAGATAAGAGTTGGCCCTGGCCGGTTGGCTCAGTGGTAGAGCGTCGGCCTGGCATGCAGGAGTCCCGGGTTCAATTCCTGGCCAGGGCACACAGGAGAAGCGCCCATCTGCTTCTCCACCCCTCCCCCTTTCCTTCCTCTCTGTCTCTCTCTTCCCCTCCTGCAGCCAAGGCTCCATTGGAGCAAAGTTGGCCCAGGCGCTGAGGATGGCTCCATGGCCTCTGCCTCAGGCGCTAGAATGGCTCTGGTTGCAACGGAGCAACACCCTAGATGGGCAGAGCATCGCCCCCTGGTGGGCATGCCGGATGGATCCCGGTTGGGCATATGCGTGAGTCTGACTGCCTCCCCGTTTCCAACTTCAGAAAAATACAAAAAAAAAAAAAAAAAAATTAAGTCCTGGCTGGATAGCACAGTTGGCTGGTTGAAAAGTCTTCCCAGAGAATGGAGGTTGCTGGTTCAATTCCCTCCCTGGTCAGGGCACATACAGGAGCAGCTTGATCAGCTTGATGTTCCTGTCTCTCGTCCTGCTTTTCAAAAAAAAAAAAAAAAGATAATAGTTGAATCAAATAGGAAACCAATAAGCTTTGTGTATCCTGTAGACAAACCCAGCTGCTTATACTGGCTGTGTCAGCTGGATCTTGACTATTTTTATCAATATTGGAGCTGACGAAGCTTCTTGTTCAAGACTCCTACTTTATTTCTCATCCTGTGATAAGAATAGCTTTTGTGGCTTGAAAGTACTTTTAAATCTGTTTATAGATTAAACATTCCATCTTTTTTTTAATAAATGACCGATAATTTTTAAATTATTTTTATTTATTCATTTTAGAGAAGAGAGACAGAGAGAGAGAGAGAAAGAAAGAGAAGGGGAGGAGCAGGAAGCATCAACTCCCATATGTGCCTTGACCAGGCAAGCCCAGGGTTTCGAACCGGCGACCTCTGTGTTCCAGGTAGACGCTTTATCGCACTCAGGCCAGAAACACCATTCTTAACAAGGGAAAGCCTGTCTTTTCCAAGTTGGTTAGCTCAGTTGGTTAGAGCAATGCCCTGATACACCACAGCTGCAGGTTCAATCCCCAGTCAGGACATACAAGAATCAACCAATGAATGCATAAATAAGTGTAACAACAAATCAATATTTTTTTCTCTCTCAAATCAGTGGGGGGAAAAAAAGAAAATCTATCTCAAGGTTGTTTGCAAGCTCTGCAACATTAGTATGCTCTACTATTGAAAGAAATATAGTTAGAAATTTTCATCACCTTGCATTCAATTCATTATAAAATCTTCAAGAGAATAAAATGGTCATTAGATATTGATACATAAAAATAAATGACTTGTTATATAAACTGTGTATCACATTGTAATATAGTGATCTGATCTACAGAGTTGAGGCTGTTTTTTATAGTATATTTCTGCCTGGCTTTATGTTATTTTTATGATCTGACCAGTCTACACCACCCACCATGCCTCTATGGTATTGTCTATAGTTTTGTAAGGCAGACGATGTGACCATTCTTCAAATGGACACACTGTATGTGAACATTTCTTCAAATTTTAAAAAGAAAAAAAAATTGATGATCTACAATGATTTATAGCAATGTACTACTACCTTTTTTTTTTTTACTACTACCTTTTTATGACAAGAAAATTTAGACAGTGAACCCTGTAAAACTGGGCAATGAAGCATAAATTTTTATTTGTTGATAATGTCCTCTGTAATCTCAGTATAATACAAAAATGGTGTTCTCCTTAGGCCCTTTACCATAATATCCAATATACGGTAAAGGTGCAGTATGAAATAATCTTAACTGTGATAGTTCCTCAAAGTATTTGCATTCATCTCTTTTTTTTTTTTTAACTTAATTTATTGACTGGTTTTAGAGAGAGAGGAAAGGGGGTGGGGAAGAGATCTGTTCCTGGATGTGCCCTGACCAGGGTGGAACCCACAACCTTTGCGTATTGGGATGATGCTCTAACCAACCAAGCTGTCCAGCCAGGAATGCATTCATCTTTCTCGACATGTTTAAATGATGTTTTTGTATCATAACTGATTGTGACTATGTAGAGGACAACCTACTTTGCCTATTTTCTCTGTGAATTCCAAGACCCTGTCTCATGTTGTCAGGCAGCTAGCTCTGTGAGTGGCTGTGCCTGAGGTGGAACTCCATGCCCACGTGTGAGGGTCCTGGGCAGTTGTGGGGCCTGCTGGAGGCCTCTCTCTCTATGCTTTAGAATGCCTCGGATGTTTTATGGTGAGGGCTCCTGACAGCTCAGCATGGCAGAGAACAGAGAACAGTGTCAGAAGTGTATCAGAGGACTCATTAAATTGTATTTTAAGGAAAAAAAAGTTTAAAAAATTATCTCATAAATAATTCTACAGGCTCACTAACCTACTTATATGCATATGTAACCATTCCTTAAATTTCAATGAAAGGATTGGAGCAGGGGAACCCAAACTATGGCCCCCTCGGGCCACATGCGGCCCCCTGAGGCCATTTATCCGGCCCCCACCGCACTTCCAGGAGGGGCACCTCTTTCATTGGTGGTCAGTGAGAGGAGCACTGTATATGACGGGGCCGCAAAGCGCAGCATCGCTCACGTACAGTACTACTTTGGTGACGCGGGACGCAGGCGTCGTATCACTTATGGCTAGCAGTGACAAATATGGAACCGGACATTGACCATCTCATTAGCCAAAAGCAGGCCCATAGTTCCCATTGAAATACTGGTCAGTTTGTTGATTTAAATTTACTTGTTATTTTAAATATTGTATTTGTTCCCATTTTGTTTTTTTACTTTAAAATAAGATATGTGCAGTGTGCATAGGGATTTGTTTGTAGTTTTTTTTATAGTCTGGCCCTCCAATGGTCTGAGGGACAGTGAACTGGCCCTCTGTGTAAAAAGTTTGGGGACCCCTGGATTGGAGAATGCCTTCATTTTGCTTCTAGTTCAAAAATTTTGCCTGTATGACTTTTGTTTCTCATATCCTGCCTAGAATGGTCCATCCCACCTATACCTGTTATTTTGTGTTCTCTGTTTCCTCTAGGACCTTACTTCTGCAATCTTTCCTCCTCATCTTCAGTCTTTCCTTACTTTTAGTGTATGTGTGTAAATTAAACCAGCAGTTCTTTCCTAACCCTTTTACAATGGCTATTTTTTTCTCCTTTCTTTCTCTGCCAAACTTTCACCACAACTGACTGTCCTCTGACTTCTCAGCCTCTGGCAAACTCTTACATATTTGATGAATGAATAAAGGAATGATCTCACGTTTGTCTCCTTATTCACTTTACACCAGCCATGTGGGATTCTTTCTGTTCTTTGAACATGCCAAGTTCATTCTCACAGGGCCTGTAAACTGCCTGTTCTCTTTTCCTGGGACACTCTTCCTCAGATCCTTACCTGGCCAGCTTTGTTCATTATACACACACACACACACACACACACAATTGTATGTTAGTCAAGTCAAAAGTTAGAGAAAATTTTAAATATGAATTTTATTTGAAAGCCAAACCAGACAATTTTCATGTTTTTGTTTGGACTTTCCAGCTTGTATATGTAGATGATCTCAAATGATAATTTAAATTTAGGAAAGTGTTGAATATAAGTGGATGTTCACTTTTTCCCAGGGTGTGGAGGAGTCAGTATGAGGAAGGATGGCTTTGCTGAGCAGTTGTGCGAGGTGAGGATTGTTCCCACATCTTCGGTAGGACCCTGAGGTACGGTGGGGTGGGGTGAGGTTTGAACCTAGTTCTGTCATCAGAGACACACAGGCTGCTAAGAGGCAGAAAAAGATAGGCATTCTGGGTCCCCATTATCAACCTGAAAGATACCTAGGTTTTTTTTTTTGTTGTTGTTTTGTTTTTTTTTTCATTAAGTGAGAGCAGGGGAGGCAGAGAGATTCCTGCATGCACCTAGAGTGGAATCCACCAGGTAAGCCACCTATGGGGCGATACTCTGCCCATCTGGGGTATCATTCCATTTCTCGGCAACAAAGTTATTTTTAGCACCTGAGGCAGGGGCCACTGAGCCATCCTCAGCGCCTGGGGCCAACTCACTCAAATAAATCAAGGCATGGCTGCAGGAGGGGCAGAGAGAGAGAAAGGGGGTGAGGAGAAGCAGATGGTCGTTTCTGTGAGCCTTGACAGGGAATCGAACCCTGGACATGTACATGCCAGGCTGAAGCTCTACCACTGAGCAAATCAGCCAGGACCTGAAAGATGTTTAGTTTTAAATTCAGAAGGTTGTCTGGTCTAACCCCACCTTTTACAGATGGAGGAGCCAAAGCACTAAAAGGCAGCACAACCAGCCTGCAGGGGAGGGCGAAGGCAGTGTGGGCTTGTGGGGCCTGATCTGGCCCAGCCCTCACGGATAGGAAGCCTGAAGTGAGAAAGGGAATTCTAAGAAAGAGAAGGCAGAAAAGTGGCTGTTCTTATTCCAACACCCAAGGTGTAAATTCCTTTATTAAGCCATAATAATATTCCAACAATTCTGAGTCTTCCTACTTTAGGCTTTCAGCCCAACCATTTGCCTCTTTTTCTCCAGGCTCCGTACTCTTCAAGGTGCTCACAGTCCAGCCAGGGAATGGGAGCTGCATGGGTGTGGGTGTCCAGTGGCCACATGTCATCCACTGTCACTCCCAGCCCATGAGTCCCTGGTTCTTTTGTCTGTATCTCTAGTCAACTGTCTTTCAAGAACTTCCCTGGCACTTCCTGTCATGACGAAATCTTTCTTAAGGCCTTGTCTTTATATTTACATCTGTACAGAATTTTTGCCTTTATAAAGTGCTTTCCTGTCCAGCTTCCCACTGGATCCTCACGATACCCTGGTGAAGTAGCAGGGATGGGATTTTTACTCCGATTTTGCAAGGAAGGGAGAGTGAGCTGGCCTCAGGATTCTCTGGTGTCATCCAGGACTGATGGTGATTCTCACCCTCACCCCAGCCCAGCAGCACTCCTTTGGCACCGATTCCAGGTTTTATCTTTTCTGTTCTCACGTTTCCTAGAATCCCAATGAGTTCTACACAGCGGACTCATGACGATCAAGGGATGCAGTCACGAGCTCTGTGCTGCTTTGCAGTTCCTTTCTAGAGTCCTTAGCTGATGCTGTTATCACATGCCGCTCCTTCCCAATGCTTGTAGTCTTTCTTTCATTGTCTAACCAGATCTTTCAGTTTACAAACTTCCATTTTATCCAAATGGATCTGTTTTGGTTTATTTTCTCTTGCCTAAATGTTAGGCAGCCCACCTAATGGGTGTCAAAAATTAATATAATTTATTTTCCATCTCTTCAGTGCCCAAGAAAAACATTCTGAAGGCAATGCACTGAAGACCAGACTCCTTCCTCCTCTTCTCCTTCTGTTTCTTGAGTGAGCAGCAAGGAAACAGTTCTGTAAACATGTGTGGGTCTGTGTCCTCATGTGCGTGGACCCACTGTTTTATTCCATTCTTGGCTGGTTTGTCCCAAGTGGCCTTTCCTACTCAGAACGGGGATTCCCGTAGCATCTGGACTTTCATCAAGGTCCGTTTCAGCTGCTCATAGGTTACAAACATCACCACATTCCAGGCTCCCAGTCGCAGAAAGGAAGGTGTAAATCTGATGAGAACAACAACAAAACATTAGGCGGAGAGGACTGAGTTCCGAGAGATCTGCTGTGCCCCCCACACCGTGTCAGTGGACCTAGACCTGTGTTAGTTGTGAGCATTTTCCAAGATCTGTTCAGTCTTTTTCTTCTCTGGTGAAGGAACTAGGAAGAAGTTGGAATCAGGAAAGGCAAGGAAAGTGTGTTTAGCCAGGTCACTATTTCAGGCAGTAATTCTCACAGTTCTATAAGGGAGCTATGATTGTTGCCAGTCGTCCTTTGCAGAAACTGAGGCCCAGGGAGGTTAAGTAGCTCTACTAACACCTGCCTCCACTCTGCTGCTGAGTGCTTCTGGGCTCATTTACATCTTGAGTGGTCACCCTGAGGAGGCACCTGCCAGGGCACCAAGAAGCTAGGACACCACAGAGCAAAGACAGTGTAACACCAAATGCAGCTAATCTCCAGAGAATTTGCCTGGCCTGTGATAACGCAGTCGAGAGAGTCCCCACCTCAGCTGCGTTTCACAGCCTCAGGGAGGAGCCTGTGACCTGGCCCGCCCTCCTCTTCAGCCTCTCCCTGCTAATCCCCTCTGGTCCTGTCTGCTCCCGCCAGGCCAACCCGATTTCCATGCCTTTACCCACGTTGCTCCTTCTGCTTGGAATGGCCCCTGCTTTCCTTGCCCGCTGGTTGCTGTTGGACCTGTAGGAATCAGTTTGGGCACCAAAGCCTCTCCTGAACCCTAAGCCTAGGCCCCTTATAGGGTGTAATACTGGGGCAATGACGTGAACTCTGGAGGCAGGCCTTGGTTTCAATCCTAGCTCTACCAGTTTCTAGCTTCATAAGCTTGTTTGAGTTAATCTTTCTGAACCTCAGTTTCCTTATCTGTAAAAGGAGGAAAATAATGGTATCTAGCTAGTTCACAGAGTTGTCGTGAGAATTAAATGAGTTAATGTATAGCACACAGCACAGGGCCCACTATCCAAAAATGCTCAGATGTCACCTGCTTGTCTGCTGCTCTTTGAAGGAAGCATAGCACAAGGTCCGGCACCCATGAGATGCTCAGTAAATGTTTCCCAAGTCAATAATTAAACTGAAACTAAGTGGCTACAGCTGAAGATTGTAATGACAGAGGCACTTACAGGAAAAAACAACAACCCCATCTGTCATTGGAAATACAGGTTGATGATGTCATTCCCGGGGTTGAGAACCTGTTTGCTTGTTGAGTTCAATCTTACACTGGACACCAGAAAACCCTCATCATGGAGAGAGGTGAGAGGCCTAGGAAAGGGCTGAGTGGTACAATGGACACCACGTTGGGTGGTGTCTGATGGTCTGACTTTGAGCTGTGGATCTGCCATTTTAATTTTGTGATCTTGGACAAGTTATTTGATATTTATGAGTCTGTTTCTCAGTAATTATGGAGAATACTATCCACATTTTGGGGTTTGTTGAGATAATATATAGAAAGTGCTTAGCACAAGGGCTACCACTCAGTGACTTAGCGATCATGATGGTTGTTAATAACCTATGTACTGAGTGCTGGCTTTGTGCTTGGGACTCTGGGAGGTGAAAGATGCAGAAGCCACCCGTCTTGGCATCAAAGTGCTTACTTATACTCTGGCATAGCAGATAATTTAATTTTACAGATACTATAACAAATAGTAGGTGGCAAACACCATACTCATAGGGTACTTGAGACGGTTGGGGAGGAGGTGGCATTTGAACTAGTCTTGAAGGACAGCTAAGATTTAGAGCATGTTCATTTTGGTGGTTGCCAGAGGGGTGTTGAGGGACTGGGTGAAAAAGGTGAACGGATTAAGAAGTATAAATTGGTGGCTACGGAATAGTCATGGATATGCAAAGAACAGCATAGGGAATATAGTCACTAATATTATAATAACTATGTATTGTGCCACGTGAGTACTAGGCTTATTGGGGTGATCACTTTGTAAGTTATATACATGTCCAACCACTAGGTTGCACACCTGTAACTAATATAATATTGTACATCAACTATAATTGAAAAAATAAAAATGTTATTTCTTAAAAAGATTTAGAGCATGTAGGTGGCATGGGAAAGGCATTCATGCAGAGGGAACGGTAAATGCCAAGACACAAGCATGAAAATATGACACACTTTGGGCACTTAAGGTCCATCAGTGGTGACCCACAGTTGTGGAAAAGCCTCCAATTACCAACCACCTCTCCTTCCTTCGCCTCTGCCCAATAAGTTTGGGGACAGCACTTTGTCCTATGCTTAGACTCTTTTTTCTCAGATAAGTCTCCCTGCCTCTCCAAATTAGATCTGCTTCACTCTATTTTAACATCCATAGTTCTTGATACTCTTCTTTGTGGCATTTACAGCTGTGCTGTTCACCACTGCACACCCCCCCCCATGGACCCATGGTAAGCACATTATACATGAAAGGAATAAAAAAAGGAAGAAAGGAAGGAAGGAAAGAAAAGAAAGAAGGGAAATAGGAAGTAAAGAGCAGAAGGAAGAAAAGGGAAGAAGGAAGGAGGGAGACAGACCAAATTTTCTGGGAGGGAGTGGGAGGCTCACCCCTTATAAAAGGCTGTGGGACCCTCCTGGACCACCATCGTCAGCATACAGTCCAGGGGACTGCGGTACTGGCCTGGGAGTGAGTTCATGTACCGGGTCTTCACCACGTCCACGGGGGAGGCCACCACTGTGGCACAGAAACCAGCTCCAAAGGCAGAGACAAAGTGGCAGGGGAAATTGTCTATAGCACGGAGGGAAGAGCAAACAGTGGCCTGTGAGCTGAGGCGAGCACTTGCTTTCTGCTCTGTGTGTGTTCATCATATGTCCCCAATGAACTGGGGAACTCCTTGAACATGAGGGTAGTATTTTCTATCTTTCACTGCCCTGGGTGGAGCTCTGGGTAAGTACTGGCAAGCTAGAACTGAGCCGTCCCAGGGTCGGAAGGTCATCCATCCCAACCACCGTTTGAGGAAAATGAAGTCAGAGTTGGTGATCTTGCTAAAGGTACATAGAAGCGATGCTGGGCTAGGTCTCTGGCTTCCCCTTTCAGGGCTTTTTCCTACTTATCACAATGATATATATACTGGGCACTGTGCCGCTCTCTGCTCCTTCTGAAGCCCAGGTGTCTCTGAGTGGCGCTCACTACGTGAAGTTCCATGTTCCCTCCCGGCTATGGGAGGGCTGACTGGAGCCCAGGGCCTCACCAGTGAGCAGGTGATGGTCTAGCAGCTTCTCCTTGATGATGTCATAGGTCACCATCTCAGCACAGTTGACAATGGCATTCCTCGTGATGTTGGGCCAAGTTCCTATTAGAAAGGGGGGGTGGGGGCTGATAAATAGGGAGGAGGAGGAGAAGTAGACCCCCTGGCTGCAGGGCCATAGGCACCAGTTTGGGGGCACAGTGCCCCATTCCAGTGGTCTCAGAGAACCCACCTCAGCTGAGCAGATTACAGATTTTCTAGTGTTAACAATTCTCAGATTACCCATGTCCTCCTTAGAGACAGAAAATAGAGGCCCACTGGGTTTGTTTGGGCCATATTTTGGAGGATAATCTGCAGTATCTATCAAAATTTAAATATACCTCCATGAGCCCTGGCTGGATAGCTCAGCTGGTTAGAGCATCATCCTGGTACGCCAAGGTTGTGGGTTTGATCCTTGGTCAGGGTATATGCAAGAGGCAACCAATGAATGCACAACTAAAGCAGAACAACAAATGAATGCTTCTTTCTCTCTCTTCCTCTCTCATCGATTTTAAAGTGGAATATATATATTCCTCCCTGAGACTTATCTAGAGCTAGAAAAGGAAGTCTTTCTTTGGAAGAGGGAGGCTGGCTCTTGGTAGTAGCTGCTTCTCACATGTGCCTTGACTGGGCAAGCTGGCTGGCTCTTGGAGAAGTGGCAGAGCGTAGTGCCGGTGGGGCCCAAGGGGAGCATCCAGACCACCCCTGGTTTCACAGCTGAAGGCCAGGTTCCCAGAGGGCACAGTGCCAGTGAGTGCAGGGCCAGGGCCGGAGCACTGTTTCTTCTGCAAGGATTCTTGTGACCCCTGGTCTCCATATGGGAGAAACTCCAGCATTTGTCGAGGTTGCTGCCATTTACATAGCTTCCCAGGGAAGCTGCCTCCTCACGGACTCTCCCCCTGCCCCACTCCTCACAGTTGCTGTTTCTTCTCCACACCCTGCAGTCACCTCTCTTAGATCTTTGCTTGGAAGACCCTTTGCTGCAATCTCCACACACCTAGAGCCCACTGAATCTTTTGTGTGTGTGTGTGTGTGTGTGTGTGTGTGTGTGTGTGTGTATTTTTCTGAAGCTGGAAACGGGAAGAGACAGTCAGACAGACTCCCGCATGCGCCCGACCGGGATCCACGTGGCACGCCCACCAGGGGGTGACGCTCTGCCCACCAGGGGGCGATGCTCTGCCCATCCTGGGCGTTGCCATGTTGAGACCAGAGCCACTCTAGCGCCTGGGGCAGAGGCCAAGGAGCCATCCCCAGCACCCAGGCCATCCTTGCTCCAATGGAGCCTTGGCTGCGGGAGGGGAAGAGAGAGATAGAGAGGAAGGAGAGGGGGAGGGGTGGAGAAGCAGATGGGCGCTTCTCCTGTGTGCCCTGGCCGGGAATCGAACCCGGGACTTCTGCACGCCAGGCCGACGCTCTACCGCTGAGCCAACTGGCCAGGGCCGAGCCCACTGGATCTTTAAGGCTCAGTTTAAGAGCCACTTTCCTCCAGAGTCCACATGGCCTCTCCTGCCTCTGGACCTGCATGTCGCCATGAACCTAGCACATCCTGCCCCTGGTATGGTTGCTCCTTGACATATCTCATCTCCCCGGTGTGGGTGTGGAAGGTGTCTTTTATTCTTTTCTGTCTCCCTCCTGCTAGCCAGCACATGGTGAAAGGCCGGCAAATTGAACTGAATGTGAGGAATGTGATGGGTCAGGAGCTGCTCTTCCAGATCCATGGGAATTCACTGTGCTGGGAGCTCCCTCGTTGCTGGGTTTTCTGCCCCAGCCTTGGGGTAGGGAATGCTCGGCCGGAGGGCCCCTGAGACTGGAGTCCAGACCTACCTTTCCACAAGCCCCTGACCCCTTCCTCCCTGGCGATGGTCCTGTAGGCATCCATTGTCCCACTGTACTTCTTATTGCTCCTAGGCCCGAGGTGCACGTTGGCCTGAAATCGAACCTTCACCACATCTGTGGGCTGGGCACAGGTCACTGCCATGGCCCCTGTGGTGCAGCCCGCCAAAATCCGGGTGGTGATGCTGGAGTCTGGGGAGAAGGGCGGAGAAGGAGGCAGAGGGGGCCAGTGAGCCGCCAACCAACAGCTCTGAGCCCGATGCTGTTTTTGCAGGGCTGTCCTGCCTGATGTCTGCCTCTGCTTCTGGGTCAGCGTGCTGGGGCTTTTTGATGGTGCTCCAAGTCTCCTCATAAGCGTCCGTTACCAGCTCCTCACACCCCAGCCCGCCTCCGAGTCTGCCCTGCCCTGGTCTCTGGGCCCGCACACCTAGGTTCTGCTTCCGCCCGCCCACCAGTGTCCACTGGATACTGGGCACTCACAGTCTGATCCTTTGGGGGTGTAGAACTGCTTGACGGAGTCGTAGAGGCCGATGCGGATGGAAGCAAAGCTCATCTGGCGCTGCAGGCCGGCCACCAGCCCGTTGTAGGGGCTGCGGGGGCCCTCGGTGCGCACCATGGTCAGGATGGTGCCCAGCACGCCGCGGTACTGGACTCTCTGGGCCACCTGGTTCTCCCCCTGGATCTATGGGACACCCCCCACCCCGGCAGAGGTGTGAGGAGCGTGATGGAGGGGAGAGTGGGACTGGGGTCAGAGGGACCTGCCGGGGGCTGGACTTTGAAAACAAGCATGACGACAGCTGACACATCCCCGAAAGAATAACTGAGGTTTGTGCAGCAGTTTACAACTCACAAACTCTTAGACACGGTGTGGCATTCGATTCTCAGAGAAACAGGAGGACAGACTGTTTTTCCCACTACAATGGCCAGTGGCTTGCTCAAGGTCACCCAGTAATCCCTTACTTTTATTTACTTCACTCTTTATGGTTTACAAAGTAGGGTTACGCAATGAAAGGCCCTATCCTGTCATGCCAAGGAATTGAGATTTTTTTCTCTTGGGCAATAGCGATGGGGAGGCGACAAGGCAGGGTCTTAAACAGTGGAGTGAATGGCCTGCTCGGGGCTCCACGTGAGGAAGAGCTTGCTGGCAGACTGCGCAGACGCAGATGCAGACGCAGGCCCAGGTGCAGGTGGTGGAGAACTGAGCGTTCCTTTGATGCAAACATTGACTATTGGCCAAAGGGCACCTACCTGCAGGCGGACCTTGGCTGTGTCCAGTGGAAAGGTAAGGAGGTCAGCAAAACAGGCTGCTGTCCCAGCCCCCAGGAACTTCACAGCCGTTGTTGGGGGCATCTCTGAAGGCTTTAGTCCAACCATGGTCCCAGAAGTCTCTTCTGGTCTCTTGAGGGCCCAGTGCAGGTCCAAGGAGAGAGGCCACTCTGCAGCCCTGAGCTTTAGTGCAGGGAGGCTGCAGGAGACAGGCCAGACAAGGGAATTGGAACCTGTCTGGCCAGGCCCCAAACTCCCCTCGGCACCAAGGGGGGCTTTCTAAGCGAAAAGCCTGGGCATTGCCATGCTCAGCTGTGTGGAACTGGCTTATAAAAACTGGCCACTTGACTTAGCCTTCTCTCTTTTGATCTTTCCCCATATGAAGTTGCATTTAAAATTTTATTTTTAAAAACTTTTAAAATGGAGGTATAACTTTCATTTAATGGTTGTGTGCATATTAACAGCTTCTGAGCTGTAAAGGGAATAGTTTGCTGATTCTGGAATGTTCAGCCAGGTCAGCAGATAAAGGAAGCGATTTTCTGGGTGGGGATCTAACCTAGAATCCAAGCATACATACTGTATTGCCCCATGTATAAGACCTACCTTTTTTCAAAAAAATCGGGATTTAAAAACTGGGTGAGTCATATACAGTGGTTGTAGTTTTTGTTACTTGCATTTTTACTTTTTTTTTTTTGTATTTTTCTGAAATTGGAAGCGGAGAGGCAGTCAGACAGACTCCCGCATGCGCCCGACTGGGATCCACCCGGCATGCCCACCAGGGGGCGATGCTCTTCCTGTCTGGGGCATTGCTCCGTTGCAACCAGAGCCACTCTAGCACCTGAGGCAGAGGCCATGGAGCTGTCTTCAGCGCCTGGGCCAACTTTGCTCCAATGGAGCCTTGGCTGCAGGAGGGGAAGAGATAGAGAGAGAGAAAGGAGAGGGGGAAGGGTGGAGAAGCAGATGGGCACTTCTCCTGTGTGCCCTGGCTGGGAATCAAACCCAGGACTTCCATATGCCAGGCCAATGTTCTACCACTGAGCCAACTGCCCAGGGCTTTTACCTGCTTCTTCGCACTTGTTTTTGTGCTCATTGTTGAAGACAGTGATTCCTCATCAGACATAGATGAGGACAAGCTACTGGATGGGAGTTTAGATAGTGATAAGGAGTTATATGAAGTTTATGATGAATAAAACTTGAGTTCAGCCTGACCTGTGGTGGTGCAGTGGATCAAGTGTCAACCTGGAATGCTGAGGTCACTGGTTCAAAACCCTGGGCTTGCCTGGTCAAGGCACATATGGGAGTTGATGCTTCCTGCTCCTCCTCCCCCCCCTTCTCTCTCTCTCTCTCCTCTAAGATGAATAAATAAATAAAAATAATTAAAAAAAAACCCAAAACTTGAGTTCAATAACTTTATGTAATACTTTCCCCCCCAAATTTTGGGCCCCCAAATTAAGGTGCATCTTATACATGGGAGTGTCTTATACATGAGGAAATACGGTAAAGTCAGATCATCTCACTCCCTGTTCTGAAATTGTCCAATGCCCCGCTCTCCCCCACCCCAAGTCCTGGCCATGGCTTATGGACCCACCTATAAGATCCACCTCATGTTTTCTGGACCAATAAAAAAAAAAAAAAGATCCACCTCATGCCAGGTTTTGTGCTCGATACCCCCTAGGAAATTGAAATGAGTAAAAACAGTGTGTGTGACCTGCCCACAAGGAACTAACTCTCAAGGAGTCTTGCAGGGGCATTAGACATGCCCACAGGTAACTGTAGTGTAAGATAGACTGGGCCACCGTCAGAGGAAGGAGTCATCAAGAAAGGACTCAAGGAGGGAGAAACCCTCTCTTTGTTTGTGAGGTAGAATTAGAACAGTTTCATGGGGGAGGGTGTGGTTGAAGGGTTGCACAAGTCAGGCCTTGAAAGGTGGGCAGGAGAAAGGTGATCAGCAGATGGAGAAAGGTGTCTGAGGCACAGGGAAGGGCATGAGCTTGGGTGAGCGTGGGGCATGGCTTAGGGTGAGCAGGGAATGGCTACTGGGCTGTGAGGACCTCACAGTGAGCTTTACACACAATCTCATGGAATTTTCATAACTTTTCTGAAAGGGAGCTTCCCTTCCTTTCCCCTACTTTGGATGAGTAAACTGAGGCTCAGAGACATGTGCTTGCTCAGTGTTACCAGCCACTATGTCACAGCCTGGTTCCCTCTGCTATACTAGACTTAAGGTGCCCTGGCAAGAAGGAAGGAGAGCATTTGAATCCTTTTTGAGCAGATGAGAAAATAGAGGCCTAAGATGGAAAGAGACTGTCTCAAATTCACCGAACTGCAAACAGCTTCTTGGGATGGCACTAAGGCTCCCTTCACCATTTACTCAGGGCCGCAGTTGGCTACCCACAATATTGCCTCGTTAACTGAGGGCATTCAAAGGCTGAGTAGACATCATTGCCCAGTTTGTTTGTTAGCTAAAAAAAAATGGGGCCCCAAGAAGCCGAGACCTCTGCAAGTTGCACAGTCAGGTCTTGGCTCTCTCTGTAGTGCTCCTCCCACAGCCCATCCTCCTGCCTGTCTGCACTGCCTTCCTGACATGGTCCAAGGAGGACTTGGCTCCTTGGGAGGCTGGTGTGGGTGTCCCAGTGTCCATGCCGCTGAGCTGGCTGAGGGGTCAGCATGGCAGACATGCTGGGGAAGCCCTACAGAAGACCAGCTGCCAGGGGAGGCTCGGTTCCCAGCTGGGAAGTTCTGGCTCCTCTGCTCAGGGCTGGAATGCGCGCGCGAGAGAGAGAGAGAGAGAGAGAGAGAGAGAGAGAGAGAGAGAGAGAAACACGCTTGCTTGTGTGAGCAGAGCCCTCCCTCTATGCCTGCATCCTGTTAGCCTCTCTTCTTCAAGTGCTGGCCTTGGCATCCTCCTGCCCTTCTCCCCTTTTCTTGTAAGCTCAGCCTGGGGGATCCGAGGGCCTGATTTGCAGAGCTGGGAGGCCCTAGGGGGCTGTGTTCTTGGGTGTCTCTCACTGGTTGTCGGAGTGTGCCTTCTTAAAACCTTTGGTGACTACCCAGGCTTTAGTAGAAGAGCCCTACGAGTTAGGTCTTCTTATTCCACTTTCAGAGTTACAGACAGGCCCAGACAGGTAGAATGACCTGCCTGAGGTCACAGGTGAGCAGGCATGTGTGTGATGTGCTGGTCTGGTCTGGAACACTTTGTGGGCTTACCTTACAGCGATTTATCTTCTTGGGGGAGCCTGTTTTCCCCTGGCCCAGGGGCTGAACCACCCAGGGCTTCCCTTCTGAACGTCCTTTTTCCCACCTATCCCGGCCCTACACCATCCTTTCTTGTAGGATCAGCTCATTAACTGCAGTGGTTTCCTGCCTAGGTGGGGGACCCCAAGGGCAGGGGCAGGGTTGACTTATCCTGTTTCTTTGTGTAGCCTGGTACAGGGATGACCTAGGGCTGGAAGGGCCCAGGGAGGGCCAGTTGACCAAGGGACCCTATTTGCTGAAGGGGGGAAATGGGAAATGAAAAGAGGTGCCCACAGAAGCCTTTGGCGGAGGGCCTCAAATACCGGAGCTATACTTAATCCAGTAGAGAGCGGTTGGGGGTTTTCAAGTTGAGGAGTGACACCGCAGACTTGTGTGCAGAGCATGCTGGTGTGGGTGTTGAGGATGGACTGGGAGAGACGGGAGCTCAGAGATCAGTGAGGAGATTGTAGGAATAGTACAGTGAAAGGTGTGGGAGCCTGAATTTGGCCAAGAGCAGTGGCCCAGGGTGAAGCTGGAGCATATTCAAGAGGTGGTGGTCTGAGCCACCCCCGGGAGGGAGAGCGAATAGGCTTGGACTCAGGTCAGTGGCCACACCTTCCGGGGAGAGCTCTAGAACTTCCACTGGTCAAGCTGAGGCGGGGTATAGGGAAGTTGCAAGAGTGGGCACAGGTAAAGGCTGCCCTGAGGTCAGTGTTCCCCAACCTCCTTCCTTCTTTACAGCTTCCTGAATCTACTTGAGGAGCCCCAGCAGAACTTTGCCACTCACTGGTAGAAGCTGGGAGCAGAACCCACCTCCTAGTAGCTCTGTTGGGGCACTTGAAGGGTGGGATGTTCTAGTCTGCATGGCCTGGTGCCCATTAATGTTTGCTCAGTGCTTCCTGCACCAGGCACCCTGCTGAGGGCTTTATAGACATTAATTCAATCCCTTTATGAGATTCAGGTAGTTGCTAGGATCATTCCCACTTCATTATCAAGAGACTGGAGACTTTGAAGGCTGAGGGATGGGGCTGAGATTGGAGCCCAGGTCTGCCTGAAACCTGTGCTTCTTCCGTTGCCTAGTTGCAGGTTTCAAGGAGAACTCAGGATCCATGGAACCACTTGTTTACAGAGTGGATTCTCAACCCTCATCCCCAGAGATCCCAATTCAGGTCTGGGTAGGGGGGCCTGAGAATCTGCATGAGAAACAAGTGCCCTAGTGTCTATGGAGCAGGGGTCAGAGGACTCCATTCTGCGACACCCTGCCCAACCCCACCATCCTGGCCAAACCTCTGCAGCATCCCCACTGGGGAAGTCGCCGGGTGGAGAGTTCCCACGGGGCTCTGTAAAACTCCCAGCATGCAACTTGGGCCAGGCCTCATGCCGACATGCCTCCACCATCCCTCCTCAGGAAGGGGTCCGTAGGGCCCTCACAGGAAGAGGACTTTATACTCTGGAGAATCCTGGGGGGATTCTGGGTCAAATTAAGGAGAAAGCCATGTCTTATTGTCAGGGATGTGCAAGATCACAGCAGAGGCAGCCAGTGGAGCCAAGGGTGAGTCCTGGATGAGGAACGTGTGCCAGGTTTGAGTCCCAGCCCTACCACAGGGTCCTCATCAGGGCTGCCGTTCCCCATCCTGATAAGGTGGGGGCAGGACTAAATCTGTCAGCTCCGCCATGCTGTGGGAGTGATCTCTGCCAGTTCCTGACTACTCTCTGTAAGCCACCGTGAAGGGCAGAATGCGGAGGAGGAAGGGGGAAGAATGGGGTCTTACCTGAGTCCAGCTTGGGTGGGAAGCTCAGGACCTCCTTAACACTCCTCAGGGCTCCATCCCAGGAGGTGGCAGCAGGACTCTGCTTGCTCCCTTGCCATTCACTGTCGTCTCTGCTGCCTCAGGCTTGGCGCCTACCTTTATACACTTCAGCTGACCTGAAACCTTACCCCAGAGACGCTCTTGACAGCCTGATCACTTGACAAGAGGCGGCTGGTGCGGGGCAGGGAGGTCAGAGTTCTAGATCTGGTTCAGTTCCTTTGACTTGAGGTTCTTTAAAATAGTTCCTTTCAGCTGCTGAAAGAAGAGCTACCTCAGGTTATAAGGGTATATATATATATATATGTGTGTGTGTGTGTGTGTGAGTGTGAGAGTGAGTGTGAAGGTTGGATTTGTGACCTGTCAAAGTCCAAAGGTCAAGGCTCCCTCAATAAGCTGAGCAAGGCTCTTCCGCCCTCCCCCTTTAATTAACTGAATTTATTGGAATGACATTGGTTTGCAAAACCATACAGGTTGCAAGTGTACAACTCACTAAAATACCCTCTGCACTTGCCGCAAGCAGTCTCTTTCCACCCCCACTTCCACCCCCTTTGCTCACCTCCACCTAACTCCCACCTCCCTGTCCCTCTGGCTCTCCCCACACTGTTGTCTGTGTGTTCTGTGTATGTTTTTTCGGCTAATCCTTTCACCCTTTTCCATCTGGTCCCCTCACTGCCCTACTCTCTGACAGCTGGCCATCTGTTCCATGTGTTCATGCCTCCGTTTCTATTTTGTTCATTAGATTCCACATATAAGTGAGATCATATGGTACTTGTCTTTCTCTGACTGACTTATCTCACTTAGCATAATACTCTCCAGGTCCATCCATGCTGTTGCAGAAGGTAAGATTTCCTTCTCTTTATGGTCGAGTAATATTCCATTTTGTAAATGTACCACAACTTTTTTTTATGCACTCAGTTACTGATGGGCACTTGGGCTATTTCTGGATCTTGGCTATTGTAAATAATGCTGCAACGAACTAGGAGGTTCACGTATTCTTTTGAATTACTGTTTTGAGTTTCTTAGGATATAGTCCCAGAAGTGGGATAGCTGGGTCAAAAGGCAGTTTCATTTTTAATTTTTTGAGGAAATTTCATGCTGTTTTCCACAGTGGCTGCACCAGTCTACATTCCCACCAGCAGTGCAGGAGGGTTCCCTTTTCTCCACACCCTCGCCAGCACTTGTTGCTTGGTTTATTGATGAGAGCCATTTTGGTAGGTGTGAGTTGGGCCTCCTAATAGCAATGAAAATAACTCTCATTTCTCGGTGCCTGCTACGCTAGATACTTGACTACATTATTTCTACTTCTCACAACCCTATGAGGTAGGTACTATTAGGACTCTTAAGTTTTTTATTTTTTAGTAACTCCTTTATTGAAGTATAATTCACACATTTACCTATTTAAAGGGTACAATTCAATGTTTTTAGTATATTCACAGTGATACTACCATCAATCACCACAATCGAGAACATTCCCATCACCCTCAGGAAAGTGCCCCACATGTCAGCAGCCACTTCCCTCCCCCAGCCTCAGGCAACCACTAATCCACTTTGTCTCTATAGATTTGCTTGTTCGGAATATTTCATATAAATAGAATCATACAATAGGTGACATACTCTATGAGGCTTCTTTCACTTAGCATAACGTTTCCAAAGTTCACCTGTTTATTCCTTTTTATGACTGAGGATCGTAACATTTGTAATGCTTATTTTACAGAGGAGAAAACTGAGCCTCAGGAGAGAGAATGACTTACACAGGTCATACAGCAAGTACGAGGCAGAGCTGACCTCTAGCCTGTAAGTTGTAATGTACTTCCGGTCTGTCCGTGACCACTGTTTTTGATGACATAACACTTGGAGGCTCCAGCATGAACACAGGGTGGGAAAGGTCCCCCGCAGCAGCTAATGTAGGGCAGGCACTGAGGGTAAGGCTTAGGCACATCTGAACCCGGGACCCAAGTGACAGAGAAAAGAGGAGAGGAGAAAGGGTGAAGGGAGGAGAGGGCAGGGGAAGAGAGGGGCAGAGGTTGGGAAGGGTAGGGAAGGGGATTAACCGGGTGGGGCAGAGCAATAGGCAGAGGCCACTGTGGATTTGGGCACAGAGCCATGGCCATGAGGCAGGTGGTCACAAGTCCAGATGCTCAAGTGCAAAGCCTGTCCTCCCCCTGATGTCAGCAGAACAGGCAGCTGTGTTGGTGTGTGACAGCAGGGGCTGCCAGGGCTGCCATGCTGCTAGGGCTGCTGAGGTTGGCAAGGCTCAGGAAGCACGTCCTGGGCTCCACCTGAAAGTGCTGGCCTGGAGGTGGCGGGTGAGTTGCAGTGGGTACTGGGTGTGGGGAGGGACAGAGCAGGAATGCAAACAAGGCGCGGTGGGCCCTGGGAAACCCAGGGGCAGGCAGGCTGGCTCTGCTTACACTGGCCTGGGAACTTCTTGAGGGCCAGGTCTGTCTGCTCTGGTTCCCTGTCCCCAGAATCCAGCCTGCCCTAGAAGTCCCAAGGTTGGCCACTCTGAGCTAGGATCAATAACCCCTGGGGTGATCAGAAACACCCACTTTCAGGTCTCCGTGAGGGAGTGCTCAAAGGGAAGTGGGGAGACACTGGCTAGCTCTGCTGCTGGTGGGAACAAACCTCTACCTCCCACTGCATGGCCCTGCCAGGCATTTCCCCTCTGAGCGGTCACTGGGAAAGACCCACCTTCTGGGGACACAGCAGACTTCAGACCCTCGGAGCCTTTGGGTCAAGGAGGCTTTCTCAGCCTGGGTAGAAGCAGCCAGTGTCCTCCTGTGGCCTTATCCTAACTCCACGTGATTAGGCTATTTACAGGACGTGAAAGGAATATTCTTCACCGGCTTAACCCCTCAGGCCTGGGCTTGGGCCTGCTCCACTGTAGGTTCTCTGTGGCCTCAAAAAAGGTATAGCTCCAGGCCTGACAATTGGGTTAGTGACCTGAGAGGGAGGGAGGCTCTGGGGAGGAAGTGAGTGGGCAGGCTGAAAGTTCAGGGCCAAGGTGCACAGATGAAGCAGGCTGGTCTGCGGACACTTAACTGAGGGCACCTGTTCCTCCTTGGGGCGTCTGCATCACCGCTGTGAGGGCATATTCTGCCTGTCTCTTGGTTGGCGTGCTGGCCTACCTATGGACTTGCTGCAGGAGAGTGGGGAGGTGTAGGCGGGGCTGACATTTCCTAAGCTTCCTCTAAGTGCCAAGTGCAGACGAAGCACTTTCACAAATGTCATCTCATTAATCTTCACAACAACTCTGTGAAGCTGGGTTATTATCTCCATTTCACAGATGAGGCAGAGGCTCGGATGGAGGGAGTGGGAAGCCGGAGGGGACCTAGTGGCTCTGCCATTCCCCAGACGTGTGTGGCCTGAGCGGCCTGTTGTTCTCTCTCTGGGCTCACCTGCAGAATTACCTCTTTAGGAAGCCTTCCTTGGCTGCTCCAGCCCACATAGTCTTTCCCCCCAAATTCACAGCACTTACTGGCTGTAACCTGTTTCAGTCACTGAGTGCAGAAGCCTTGAGACATCTCTGGAGATACCTTGTGTGGTGAGTCACTTCCTGTCTACATCAAAAGAGGCAAATTAACCTCACCGAGCTTTGGTTTAACTGCAGAACAGATGGCCTGTGCTTGGGGGTGGAAAGCAGGTCCTCCATGCCAGCTCCCTTCTAACCTCGCAGCCACTCCGCGCGTCTTTGCCCTTGTCTCCCCCACAGCCGTGTCTGCAGTCGCTGCTCAGATGTTTGGGGTCTGACAGGCTAGGCCAGCGCTCCCCATCCCTGAGAGACAGGGGATTCTGAGGACTTGTCCCATGGACTCCCTCTACTTTTCTACCAGATTTGAGGAACCAGCAAAAATAATAATAATAATAATAATAAAAATAATGGTTGTCATCCTCATCTGGGTCAACCTGACCTCGGGGAGCTCAGAAGCCTCATGATGACCCTGGTCCCACTTTCAGATGAGCTTCATCGAGGGACTGTGTGGTTGTCAAGCTTTCTCTCTGGCTGTCAGAACACAAATGAATTCCTAATGCCCCTTGTCCAGTGGCCAGTTCAGGAAATACTTGGGCACAGAATACGAGGAACAATATGATTTTACTCAAAATAGGCAGGAACAATGACCTTCAGAGTTAGGTAAAAACAGTAAGTTAAAAGCACAGTTAGAATTTCAGACAATCAGATAAAATATTTGAAGGAGGGGAGTACCTCCTCCTCTCCTACTGATTAATTCAAACCAGCATATAAAGAATTTGCATCTATAAAGTACCCTATTCCCAAGCCTGAAGGTGACCACAGCATTCCTCAGTTACACAGGATGCATACAATTACACCTCTCCCAAAACCTTTAAGGCAGAAATGGCCCATTATCTTCAGGCAGAGGGTGGGCTCATGTCAGCAATACTCTGTCAGGGACATTGGGAGGAGTTTCTCAGCCAAAAGGTGATGCGTGGGTCCTTTCAAAAGACAGGTGGGCCACTCGGGTGCTGGAATCCACTTTGTTCCTAGCCTTTACCTCACTACAGAAGGAAGAAGCTGAAGTCCTTGCAGGTGGACATGAGGCCACTTTGGGCCACTCCCACCACCTTCTGGTGCCCATGGACTTGGCTGGTGGTGGTTTAGGACTCGGACGGCCCTGAGGGAAGCAGACCTGGTACCTCCTGTGAACAGGACCAGGCTGAGGGATGGCGGCTGGTGGGCCCTCTTTTCAATCTCAGGCTGCATCAGTCTTTCTGGGAGTATTGGGAAGAAAATATCCGTGCAATCCTGCGAGTTTCTTCTTCAGGCAGGTTAGGAGGCAGTGAACGAGGTCTGAGGTGACAAGGCATTTGGGATGGGGCTCTTCCAGTGGCTTCGCTCTTGTCCTGGAGAGGAAGTCAGCTAGGTTACAATGAGGATAAGGCACCAAGAGATGACTCTTTAGAGATGATCTCTTAAAGAGATGATTCTCCTCAGCTAATAGTGATGCAGAGCTTAGCAGTTATGAAGTACTTTACATGTCTGATCTTTTTAAATCCTTACCTTGACCCCCACAGGTGATACACCATTCCCATGTCATGGATGAGGAAGCTACAGTTCGGGTGAAATAAAGTCAAGGTCCCCTAGGGCACAGTAGCAGAGCTGAGATATGAGCCAGCGCACACACTTTCTAGGTCTCTGGAGGAGGGGCAGTTCCCTCCAGGATGGGTTTGAGGCCTCATCCATCCTGTTGCTGAATGAGTCAAGACAAGTCGTTTGTCCTCTTGAGTTATGACTGTGCCATGTGTGACCCTGGGAATATATCCAACTTCTGGGGAGAAGATATTGGTGAATAATATACTTTGTTGACCCTCGGGAGTTTCTGAAGCTGCCAAGTGATAGGAAGCACATACCCATGGACCTGCTACTGAGCATCTCCCTGCCTTGGGCTGACAGTTACCACTCATTCCACTTTTAAGGTGCTTGCATTTGGGTTATTCTGCTGTGGTCCAGAGCACTGGACTCCTCTATGACTCATCTGCTCAACTGTTTTTATACACACACACAGCTCACAAAAATTAAGGGATCAGGGAACGTGCAGACACTCCAGTACTTTTAGTCTTTTGTATAGTGTATTTTCACCAAGGAAATAAAAGTTGGTTTTGCATCTCATTTGCATAATTAAACAACTTTCTTTGATTTGCCATTTGCTTTTCTGATGTTCTTGTATAATAAAAAAAAAATCAAATGTTTTTAATTGCTTCATATTCATTTTGAAATATCCCCGAAATTTTTTTTTTTAAAGATTTTATTTATTCATTATAGAGAGGGAAGAGAGAGAGAGAAGGGGGGAGGAGCAGGAAGCATCAACTCCCATATGTGCCTTGACCAGGCAAGCCCAGGGTTTTGAACCGGCAACCTCAGTGTTTCCAGGTTGACGCTTTATCCACTGCGCCACCACAGGTCAGGCAATATCCCCGAATTTTTATGAGCAGTATATATTTATTTTTTAAAGAGAGAAAGGCAGGGACAGACAGACAGGAACATCATGCTGTTCTTGTATGTGCTCTGACCAGGGATTGAACTGGCAACCCCTGCACTTTGGGACAACACTTCAACCAACCAATCTATCTGGCCAGGGCCTAATTTTTTATTTATTGATGGGTTTTTAGAGAGACAGAGGAAGGAAGAGAAAGAGAGAGAGAGGGGAAGGGGACAGGAAGCGTTCATTTGTTCTACTCAGTTGTTCATTCATACGTTGCTTCCCATGTATGCTCTGATCGGGGATCAAACCCGAAACCTTGTTGCTTTGGGGCCCTTTTTGTGTGTGTGTGCTTAGTCTGGGCCGGGTTCCTGCCCTGAAGGAGCCCAATGAAAGCTACCCCAGGCAGCTGGCTGAGAGCAAGGCTCTGGCGAAGAGGTGCAGGCTGGTAGGAGAAGATGCAGTGCTGAAAGGAGATGGGCGTCCCACCACTGACAAACATGGCTGACTTCACAGCATGAAGCCTGCCCTGCGGATGGACCCAGACCCCAGGAGCTGAGATCGTCACCAGCTGAAGGAGCACCAGGACGCACTGTGCCACTCCTCCTCAGGCACCGGGCAGCAGCTCGGTGGACACCCTAGACCTCCCTGCTCCCTGCAATTCTGCTGCTAGTGGGAAACTGAGGCCCAGCTAGACTTGCTTCTGGGATCAGTAACATTTAGTAATCCTTTTTTCCTTTATTTCTTTAACCTATTTAATGCCTACTGTGAGAGGGAGACAGAAATGAACGGAACTTATTTCTTGAGCTCCACAGCTCAGAGGTAAGCAGGGGAGACAGAAAGATCTATTGAAAGAATCAGAACAGCAGCCAGCATACGAGGGGAGTGGAGTTAGGCATCCCCACTCTACTGCTGGGTGTTGGTTTCTCACCTGTGGAAAAGGGGGAGGTGGGCAACCACGAGGGTCCTTGCCCATCTGGAATTCAAAATGCCTAGAGGAGTGCACACAACCCGAGTGAGCTCTCGGTCCACAGGCAGTTTCCTGAGAACCCAGAGCAAAGTGGTGCTAAGGGCTGAACAGAGATGAGAAGACACAGCTCTGTCTTCTAGGCGGGCTAGGCTAAAAGGAGAAAAAGGAAACCAACCCTTTGCTAGTGTATGCATTTCTTCTTTCCAAAATATGGGAGGCATCTGTGTCTGTGTCTCATACTGCCTCAGGTCAGGGGAGGCCAGCTGCCCGTCCACTGCCTGTTACCTTCCCTTCCAGACTGGGTGGACTGAATCTGATGCTTGTGAGTCCAACTGGGCCAGGCCCAAGATAGGAGCCTGGTAGCTGCTCGATCAGTGAATAGGTAGGACCAAGCTACAGTGACCAGAGCTTAAATTGGGTGGGGAGGAGACTGCCTCTTATAGCAAACATCCATTCATTCGTTCTGGAACCGTGGTTCTTACAGACTACCATGTACCAGGTCTTTGGTTGAATCAAATCCTTTCTGCAGCATTTTAAGCCTCAGCATGCCTCTCTCTACTCCTAAGATCCAAGACTGTTGTTCCAAGAGCTACTCAGGATTTACAAGTGACACCGAGTCCCATTCTAGTCATGTAGTTGTACTGCAGATGTGTCTTTTGGGTCACCAGCTATAATTTTCTTTTTTCTTTAAGTTTCTTACCATTAAGAAATGGAAATCTTAATATCCATTTCTTTCTCTGTTACAGTGAAAGGGGACAAGGACAGATTGGTCCCCTATCTCAAATCCTAAGACAAGGCCTCTGTATCCTCTCTGTCAGAGGAGAATTCTGTTTGGAAAGGTTCTGATGGATCTTGCTCTCTATGACTAGAAGGGCTGAAGTACCTCAATTCATGAAATGGCCATCAAAAAACCTTTGTTGGTGCCTGACTGGGGGTGGTGCAGTGGATAAAGCGTCTACCCAAGACGCTAAGGTCCTTGGTTCGAAACTCCAAGATTGCTGGCTTGCCAGCTTGAGCATGGGATTGCTGGCTTGAGTCCAAAGGTCGCTGGCTTGAGCAAGGGGTCACTGGCTCAGCTTGAGCTCCCCAGCTGAGGCACATATGAGAGGCAATCAATGAATAACTAAAGTAAAGCAAGTATGAGTTGATGCTTCTCATCTCTCTCCTCCCTCTCTCTCTCTCCCTTCCTGTCTCTCTCTCAAAACAAAAACAAAATCCTGTGTTGGTGATTTATCAAAACTTTCAGGAGCCTACTCAACCTGATCCATTTGTAAGGATAATTTTAGGTAGCCATAGTTCCTGTCCTCATGGGGCTACTCAGCTAGAGGGGAGACGGATGCCAGCCTATCCAACAGTCACAGAAATGAGGCCTAGAACTTGGGAGCACGGAGAAAGGAGCAACTGCTGACAGGAAGCTCAGAGTTTTCACACAGAGGTGGGCAGTGTTTCAGCAGAGCTGGGGGTGGGCATGAGGTCATCCACTGGAGGGAACAGCACGAGCACAGGCCTGCTCCTGCTGGCTGGGCCAACAACTGCCCTGGAGCTGAAGCTAGTGTGTCTGGTTCAGCCAACCTCCCAGCACCCACACCCAGACCCCGAGACTGAGGGGGCCTTATCTGTGTGGGCCAGGGCCAGGGCCAGGGCTTGGCTTCAGTACAGGGCAGGGCAGGGGTGTGGAAGGACAGAGAACACAGCCTCAGCAGCATTTGGCTTTTGTTGACCTCAACAGGTTTAAAATACATCTTGACCAGTAACCAAGGTTCTTTCTTCATCAGGGTTGCTACCCTAAAACACACAACCCTGGAGGGGCTGGGCAGAGGAAGAACTGCCCAGAGCAGGGATACCCCTCCACCTACTGCTCCTCTGAAATACTCCCATGTCCCTGCTGCGGCCCTGTGGGCATAAGCAAGTTCCACAGCCTTGGATTTGCAGGAGCCTCAGCCTTCCTGGAGGCAGGAGGAAGCCATGTGGAAGCAGGGTCATCACACACTAAGGAGCTATAGAGACCCTGGAATCTAGATAGTGGAGTCTTATATGGGTGACAACCCTGGAAGGGTACTTTGAGGAGGAACTTGAAAAACATGGAGGTAAAATCTGAATAAGGAAGATGAGAGAGGGTGTTTCAGGTGGAGGCTCAGCTTGAGCAAAGGCGCGAAGGAGTTTGTTTGCTGGGAGAGCAGTTGGGCTGGGCCGGTTGAACTGAAGGGAGAGAGAGCAGAAGACAAATGCAGAGAGAGGGACTGATGCTTGCTGAGGGAAGTTCCTAAATGTCTGGGGAAAAACTGACCATATTCCTCTCACGCCTTCCCAGTGAACTGGGATCCAGGGGTGGAGGGCTGACCACTGTCCCGAGTTGAAGGACAGAACTAGATTTTCCAGTGGGTATTAAGCATGGTAGCAGGCCAGGGATCTCCAACTGCCACCATTAAACCGCCCAGCTTTCCCACTAAATTCTCTGACTCTCAAATATGGGAGTCTGCATTTTCCAGGTACCTGTGCACTCAGGCCATGAAGATGAACAGGCCTTTTAGTGTATTATTTGAGACAGATGTGTCTCAAAGGAACCTTTAATGCCAAGATAGAATTCTGCTGGGGTGAAAATAAAGCATCATGAAAGGAGTAAGGAGCAGGTGGAAGGAAAATTTGGGGCTTCCTGGCTCCTCAAATCAAGAGGCTAACTAACCCTGGCTGGGGAGCTGGTTCTAGTCCTGACTCGAGCACTTCTTGGCCAAGTGACTTTCTGCAAGTCACTTTCTCTCTGGGCCTTCATTTCTCCATCCAAAAACAAACCATCAGCAGATAATGCTAGAGGTGCTCTCTGGAACCCAGGGGCTGGTCCTGGCCCATGGTTCCCTCTTTGGCCATGTCCCTGTGATGCGTCTTCTCCAAGCCACTGTGATCTGGGTTCCCTCCACTCCAGTGCCCAGATGGATCTTCCTGGAAAGGCCACGTGTTCCTAGGATGGTGACAGGTGCAGGTACTCCCACTTACCCTGCTTCAAGGTGTCCTTGGGACTCTCTCACAGGGGAGGCACCGGGGGGGGGGGGGAGGGGAGTGGAAGGAACACTGGTCTGTGGCTCAGCCCAGCTGCCCTAGTTGCTCAAGGCCAAAATATTTTCCTTCTGGCCTTCTTACCTCAGGTCTACTGTGATGCTGGGAAACAAAATTCGGATGTGACCAAGGCTCTTGCCAGGCACAGCTTGTACAACACAGGTGCTAAACTAGAGGTAGAGCAGACACCCGCTGCAGAGTGAAATGAAGCCTAGCTGTTCTCAGACCTCACTCCCAGCAGAGAAGAAGTGGGTACAGCAACCCCCTAAGGCATGCCCAGTGCTTGGCCAGGCCACTCTCCCAGAGTGGGGCTTCAGTACAGGGCAGGGCAGGGCAGGGCAGGGGTGTGGAAGGACAGAGAACACAGCCTCAGCAGCATTTGGCTTTTGTTGACCTCAACAGGTTTAAAACACAGCTTGACTAGTAGTCAAGGTTCGTTCTTCATCAGGCCAGCCTCTGGGCCTGGCATCAGGGCTGAAGTTTTGCTCTTCTCCAGAGCAGCTCTCCTAAGTGACATAAACACTGACTCAGGAGCTGGAAGCAAAAGTTTCCAGAGCTGAAAACTGAAAGTAAACAGCGGTCTGGTTCCGGCGGATTAGGTGGGCTTGCCAACAGTCTGCTGCTTTAGAGACAAAGTGCTTGCTCAACTTTCACCCCCTTGGCTGGCTGCCTTCTCCTGGGCTGTCCTCTCTGAAGGCCAGGACTAGGACTTGGTGCTAAAGACAGAAACAAACTTTGCAGCTGTAGCTAAGAGCAGGGGAATGTGGGGACAAGGTACACAGACCAGAGGCCTAGTCCTGAGAAGCAAATCCTCAATCTGACCCATCCAGCCCAGCTGTAGCACGGCTGGGGTCCACACTCTGAGCTCGCATTCCATTGCTGCATTAGAGCTCTGATCATGTGGGTCTCACTTCCTACATGCTCCCCCGGCTCCTCACCACCCCAATGCCTCTCTCTCCGTCCTCTGAAGTCTTCTCTGACAATGGGCTATTCCTAGGGTCACTCCTTCACCCCAGCCTGTCTCCCCATCTACCCAATGAAGAGGCCTGACTAGATCCAGACTGTTCAACTTTCTGAACCTATGCCCTGTCAGTGAGAGGGCTCAAAAGGTTCCTGAGAGGGAAGAGTTAAAGTGACACTTTTAGAACTCCTGGCTCCTCCCAGATTCTGGCCTTGGCCTTAGGCAACTTGAGCCTAGAACCTACCCAGCAGGCCTATGGGCCCCAGCCAATTCTAGCTGTTTCCCCTGACCTCTGTACATCCTTGGCCAGAGAGCTCACTCCTTCCCAAAGCTGTGTGGTCTTTAGCAGAAATACTCTAACTTTCAGGTCTCCTCTGGTGCTCTGCAGAGGGCTAGGGTCTTAGTGGCTCAAAGAAATGAGGTAATAAGTCATTAGGGCAATAGGTCTTGGAGCCTCCTGCTCCAAGAGGGGTAGCTCAGCCATCAGTCCTGGACCACAGGCTGAGGAGAGAGGACACGGGGCTCAGGAAGTTCCGTTGGGCCCTGCTGCTTTGGTCTGGTGATTTTATTGTGCTTGGATTTCTCTATCAGAAGTGTGTATATAGATACCTCTGGGTTTGGGGAAGGGAAACCAAGGGACAGAAACATTCCTTGGGCTCCTGGGAGAAAAGAAGCAGTCTTAAAGTCTTAAGACTCATAGGCAGGCCATGCACTGCTGAGGCGAGGGCTCTCTTACCCTTAGGTGGGGGCAGTGTGTTGTCCTGGGCCTCTAACTTGGTCTAAGCTGAGCACACCGTACACTGTGCAGCCCTGAGCACTGCTCTCCATACTTCTGGGGTGCCCTTCTCAGCTCCCCACTCCCAGTGTTAGGCTTCTGATCACGTCTCTGTCCCTTAGTACTTCTTTCCTATCAGTCCCCCCAAAATGTACTTTGTATTATCTTAGTTAATTCTAAACAAACCCTAGAAGGCAGGTGCTCTGCCCATTTTTCAGTTAAAAGAACTGAAGCATAGAAAATGTTAGGTAACTTGCCTCAGGTTACACAGCTGGTAAGTGGGAACTAGGCACTCAGAGGCCATGCTCCTTGTTGGGCAGATAAAATGTATTATGCTCACTTTGTTAAAGAGGCCATCGCCCAGGTGATATTAATGTGTGTTGGAGATCGTTGTAACTTGGGGCTTGGTTTTGGGATTAAGCCTTTCCCACCCTTTTTGCTGTAGGGCGGTACAATCCAATCATGCCTCAGAGAAGTGACTTTGTATTAGAGACTACCCTATTTTGTATATTGGATTAAAGGTTGTGAAGCTACACTATAAAATGGGGGCAGAACGGGACTTGACTCTTGGTTCCTGAGATTAGCATGAGAGAGCAGAGAGAGTAGAGCCAGCAGCAGGAGGAGGCCACGTGGAGGAGGCCAGGAAAAGCAGCCAAGATGGCGGAGTGCTGAGTGAGATGCCAGTTTGTGCAGTTTGACGCTGGAGAAGGAAGGAGATGGGGAACTGAGGAGAATAAGTCTGGTGAGCTAGAAACCTTTGATTCTAGGAAACTCGGATAAATCAGTGGCTTTGTGAGCACTGAGTGTGATTGGGTTTTGGAGCCCAGTGTGTATTTTTACTTGCCCGCCGGGTGCAAACTAGGATTAAAGACTATGGCCCACCAGCTTTTGGCTCCGCTGTTTCTTTACCGACTGTCCGAATCCAATGCGAACCTGCATGGGCCGGGCTGCTGTGATAGTGGCCCTTGCCCTGCCTGTTGGCTTTACACTCCTAACCACCACACAAACTGCCTGAAAGGAGAGAAGAGGGAAGTGTGCCTCAAACTGAGTCCATGTTGCCTCTCCAGAGACCAGAGAGACCTTGCTCTACACCCCAGAAAGCCAGCAGCAGAGCCGGGGCAAGAAATCAGGTCTGCTGACTCTCTGCTTTCCAGCTGGCCTGGAACACCTTGATCACTAGACTATCCGAATGAAACACTGGTCTGGCTGAGTGGAGGTGAGAACACTAGGGTGGGAGGGGTAGACAACCTGCCTGGTCTTGCCTCTGACTCCTGCTTCCTACACTCACTCTTCAGGATCAAGAGCATTTGGCCCCATGTCTGTGGTGAGCCCAGGGGCTCATTCATGATGTGGGAAGAGCCTGGCCTTCAGGCAGGAAGGCACAGAGCAAGACTAGGCCATCTCATGGTAAGGACTTGCCATGCTGGCAGGTAGAGAGGCAAGGCTCAGATGACAGGCTGTTGCTTGTGTTTGCTTCTGATTCTTATCTTATCTTGATTGTTTCCACCCAAGCCTCTCTCTCCTCATCTCTGGTCTTCTCTTAAGCCCATATTGTTTGAACCTCCCAGTGCAAAATTCTGTTGATTTTGACAGAGGACAATCTGACTTTGGGTGATGGGTATGCAACATAATTGAACAACAAGATAACCTGGACATGTTATCTTTGAATATATGTATCCTGATTTATTGATGTCGCCCCATTAAAAATATAAATAAATAAAATAAAAATTGTTGATTTTCTGAGATTAAAATAAATTATTTATTTATTTTAGAGAGAGGAAGGGAGAGAGAAACTGATTTGTTGTTCCACTTATTTATGCATTCATTGGTTGATCCTTATAACAGCCCTGACTGGGGATTGAACCTGCAACCTTGGTGTATCAACAAAATGCCCTAACTAGCTGAGCTTCCCAACCAACTAAGCTACCCAACCAACTGAGTTATCTGGCCAGGGCTCTCAGCAATTTCTTTTCTCCAAATCCACAACCTACAAAGTCTTTCCTTCATCTTTGCTGAATTCTACTCAAGCCACCCTATGTGTCTCTTCCTTTTCCTATACTATTTTCTTTACTTTGTTTTACTTAAGTGTTAGCATAGGCTGATATGATTTGATAAAGTTATTGAATGACTTTGAGGCTACTGCCTTTCAAAGAACTGTGAGTGTTAGGTTCGAGGAGGTGTGCTGTGGCTGCCAGAGTCTAACTCTTGAAGGAGCAGGAACAGGGAAGTGCTGATAGGGTCCCTGTGAGGCTGAGAACAAAGAGATCAGCAAAAAGCTGGGAAAACATCCTGCATTCTATTGGTTAGAGACCCTTATCAGAAGTTTGTTTGAAATTCTCCACTAAGCTAAAACTCTTCCCCTGTTGCTATGTTGCGTGCGACCCCCCTAGCGAATAGCGAACTGTCACATCTGCTTCTGTATAATGCTTACTCACTTAGGATATATAAGGACCTAGTTGTAAGCTCCAGGCATGACTCTCGGTTGTAGCCCCCTGTGGGTACGGTGTCTCCGAACACCTTGAGAGTTTGTCTCTGTGCAGGTTAAACTTGGCCATTAAAGTAAGATCTAACCCTTGAAAGTCTCCGACGTTTATTCTCACGCGTGGTGGATGCAACATTTGGTGCACTGGCCGGGAAACTTCCCCCGGTTCGGAGACCGGATAGGCAGCTCGGGCTGAGTAAGTATTTACTGAGGATCTGCTTTTGGTTCGGTATTTGGGCTCCGGAGCAAATAACCCTGAGGTAGTAGGTGGGACGCTACTGGTAACCTACCCAGGACTTTCAGAGGTGGGACGCCGCTCTCTGAAATTTGGTTTCGCTAACATTAGAAGTGACCGGTCACGTTAGGGTCCTTATTGGCTTGTGCTGCGCTGCGTTAGTTTTTTTTTTATTTACATGTCATTCTCGTATGTATAAAAGTTAGATTGTCTCATCTGCTCCTTGCTAGTCTGTATTGTTTGTTTTTCCCTTTTTATTCTTCCCTGATTTTCTTAGGATGGGCCAGCAGGAATCTATACCCGGTTCTCCACTTGATTGCCTATTGAAGAACTTTTCTGATTTCCAGAGGCAGGCCCAGGAATACGGGGACCCACCGCCAGACCCTGAATTTCTCCGGACCTTAAGTCAGCTAGAGTGGCCCACCTTTAATGTAGGATGGACCACAGAGGGTACCTTTGACCTTCCGACTTTATTTGCTGTTCGAGCCACCGTCTAGGGTTCCCCACCTGGACCAATATCTGTACATAGACGTCTGGGTAGATATAGCTACTGAACGGCCCGGATACGTTAGGAAGTATTTGAAGGGAAACCAGTGGTGAGGCAGATGGGCAGTTTGCCTCCCTGCAGGGAAGAAGAAGGTCAAAGAAAAGGAAAAGGGGGAAGCCCATGCCCCGAAACAGCCTCGTAGCCAGCCCAGGCTTTACCCAGTCTTGCCCGAACCACCGGAGGACCACCTAGACCTGGTGAATGCGCCTCCACCTTACCCGCATCAAGAGGAACCAGATTCCTCGAGTCAGGATGCGGGCGGGCTCCCGAGCCCACCCCACACCCGGGGAGGGGTATTCTATGGGGAAGAAGTCTTGCCTTTGACGGGAGGCGCCATCTTGCCTCCGGCAGGAGGTGCTGCCATCTTGCCTCCGGCGGGTGACGGCGCCATCTTGCTTTTGGTGGGAGGTGCCTTCTTGCGTTCGGCAGTAGGTGCCATTTTGCCTTTGGTGGGAGGCGCCGCTGGCACCAAATGCGCCACCACGGGCACCTCCCCGCCTTGTTTATGTGCCCTTCTCCACCAGTGACTTATATAATTGGAAACATCAGAATCCCCCGTTCTCTGAGAAGCCCCAAGGGCTGATCTCCCCCCTCAAAACCATATTCAGAACTCATCAGCCCACCTGGGATGACTGTCAACAGATCCTGCAAACTCTCTTCACTTCTGAAGAGAGAGACAAGATAATGCGGGAGGCTGCAAAGGCGGTCATGGGGGAGGAGGGAGAGACTACAGCCGGGAGAAGGGAAATAGAAGACATACTCCCTTCTCAGCCCCCAGCCTGGGACCTTAATACTGCCGGGGGAAGGGACGCGCTCCTCCAGTATCGCCAGGCTCTGCTGAGGGGGCTCAAGGCAGCTGTGAGAAAACCTACCAACTTCAGTAAGGTTAGTGAAGTCATCCAGGGAAGAGAGGAGTCCCCAGCAGCCTTCCTAGAAAGACTCATGGAGGCTTATAGAGTATATACCCCTCTAGATCCTGAGGCAGAAGAGAACAGGAGACTAGTAAATATAGCCTTTGTGACTCAGGCCGCTCCAGATATTAGGAAAAAGCTTCAGAAGATAGAAGGATTTGAAGGAGAAAATAGAAGCAAGCTATTAGAGATAGCCTAGAAGGTGTACGTCAATAGGGATGATCCGGAGGTTGGCAGGGTGAAAGAAGTTGCCAAAATCCTGATTGCTGCCTAGAAACTTCCTCCCAAGGCGAAAGGGGGACAGCAAAAGGGCCAGGGACGGCGAATAGCCAAGGATCAATGTGCCTATTGTAAGGAGAAAGGGCACTGGAAAAGAGAGTGTCCAAGGTTGAAACAGCAGTTCTACTTGGCAGGTGAGAGATAACAGCTTCCTAAGGAGCATGACTCACTGACACTTCACCCACTTGGCTCAGAGGGGAAGAGGGAACAGTGTCTGCTTTTTTCCTCTAGGGAAATTCTCACCAACATCCTAGTAGGTAAGATTTATATTAGCTTGACTGTTATTTATAAGGAAACTGAGACTCAGAAACTTAGCTAATAAGTAGCAGATTAAGTATTTCACCTCCTGGATGTCTCACTCACAAGCTTGTGCTTGTTGCTTGGACACAGCCCTGTGACCCTCTTGTAAATGCTGATGAATATGTATGGAACAAAAAAGGGAAGATGCAGAGAGGAAAGAGATGAGCTTGTGACCACAAACCGGAGTCGCAATAGTTCCTAGACAGGGACTGGCACTTCTCCTCCTCCAGGAGAGGATTTATAAATTTGATAAAAACTGAGATGCATGGGCCCTGGCCGGGTTACTCAGTGGATAAAGCGGTGTCTCGGTCACCAGGGCACATGAAAAGCAGTCAATGAGTGCACAACTAAATGGAACAACTAAGTGGAATGGTGTGTTCATACTTCTCTCTTCCTTCTTCCCCTCACTTTCTCTCAAATCAATGGAAACCAGAGGAACCCCCTCCCCAAAACTTGGAATAATGTCTAGTGCATAGTAAGAATTAAATAGAGGTTAATTATTATAGTTAATAAATGAGCTATTACATTTTGTCCATATCATGTATTATTTGTTGAAATTATCTTGTTTTTTAAAAAAAGTTCCATGAGGCAGGGGCTCTGTACCGACTTCCCCCAAGTCCTAGAACGGAGCCTGGCACATGGCTGAAATTCATGGCTCCTCTCTACACTCCATCACTGCAAGTACTCCTTCAGGATCACCCATGCCCACCATGCTACCAAGTCTGAGACCAACAGTCTCCACTCAGCACTTTGGGTGAATTCTTCAAAACCAAATTAGAGGCCCTGGCCGGTTGGCTCAGCGGTAGAGCGTCGGCCTGGCGTGCGGGGGACCCGGGTTCGATTCCTGGCCAGGGCACATAGGAGAAGCGCCCATTTGCTTCTCCACCCCCACCCCCTCCTTCCTCTCTGTCTCTCTCTTCCCCTCCTGCAGCTAAGGCTCCATTGGAGCAAAGATGGCCCGGGCGCTGGGGATGGCTCCTTGGCCTCTGCCCCAGGCGCTAGAGTGGCTCTGGTCGTGGCAGAGCGACGCCCCAGAGGGGCAGAGCATTGCCCCCTGGTGGGCAGAGCGTTGCCCCTGGTGGGCGTGCCGGGTGAATCCCGGTTGGGCGCATGTGGGAGTCTGTCTGACTGTCTCTCCCCGTTTCCAGCTTCAGAAAAGTACCAAAAAAAAAAAAAAACAACCAAATTAGAGGTCTGGCTCAGCGGTAGAGCGTCAGCCTGGCGTGCAGGAGTCCCGGGTTCGATTCCCAGCCAGGGCACACAGGAGAAGCGCCCATCTGCTTCTCCACCCCTCCCCCTCTCCTTCCTCTCTGTCTCTCTCTTCCCCTTCCACAGCCGAGGCTCCATTGGAGCAAAGATGGCCCGGGCGCTGGGGATGGCTCTGTGGCCTCTGCCTCAGGCGCTAGAATGGCTCTGGATGCAACAGAGCGACGCCCCGGATGGGCAGAACATCGCCCCCCTGGTGGGCATGCCGGGTGGATCCCAGTCTGGCACATGCAGGAGTCTGTCTGACTGCCTCCCCGTTTCCAGCTTCGGAAAAATGAAAAAAAAAAACAAAAAGCAAAAAAACAAAAAAAAACAAATTAGATCTCACTCTCCTGCTTAACCCACTTCAATGGATAACCCTGCTATTAGAATAAAATTGAAACTCCTTTCCCTGATTTACATATCCTTTATGATCTGGCCTTTCGACCTCATTATGACGGTCTCTCTGCTCTGCTGCAACTGGCTCTGTCCTGCTGAGCTCTTTCAGCCTCAAAGCCCTTGCACTTGTTCTTTCTGCCTGGAACACTGCTCTCCAAGCTGCTTACACAGCTGGCTCCTACTCGGTACAGTATAGTAGTTAGAAACACAGGTTTTGAAATCAGTGGCTCTAACACGACCTGTATGAGGCAAGTTACTTAAAATGTGTGCATCAGTTTCCTCACCTTAAGAAAGGGATAAAAGTGTGTGCCTCATCAGGTTGCCAAAGTATGTCAGTTAATATAAAGTGCTTCAATCCATGCCTGATACCCAGCAAGCACCACACCGATCATCTTTCAGCTTGAATACTCTGAGACCATGCTCTTTATCAAAGCACCCAGTACTCCTCACAATCTGTAAATATTTTATTTTTTACTATTTGTGCTCCATGAAGACTGTAAATTTGTCTTATTTACTATTGCATCCAGCACAATGCCTGATGCTCGATCATTATATGTTGAGTGGCTAGAAAACCAGTTATTTTTCTTGCCACCTTCAAGAAAAGTCAGGTACTGTGCCAAGCCAGAAAAGCGAAGAGCTGGGATTTGTACCAGGGTTCCAACCACCTCGCTCAGCTGAATGATGAATAGTTAACTAAGGTATTGCATTGGTATTATTCTCTTCATCCAGACCACATTCATCTGTCGGGTCTCCTAAGGTTGCACCTCCTGTTGGAAGCTTCTTCCGCACACGCCTGCCTTTGCTAGTTGGAGCTCCAACAGCACTATATGCATTTCTTAGCTCAATCCTGCTTTTATGCTTCTGCACTGTTTCTTCCACATCATCTTAGCTAATGATGCCCTGCCCTGAACATATCAGCTCTTCCTCATTTTTCTTGAGCTCCTTTGCCCACTGTTGGGCCCACAGAATACACTCAGCAAATTTGGAGAGTGACCACTGCAAATGCTCTTTCATGAAGCCGCCCTGGGTAGCAAAGCATTCTGAACACTTTCACGAACGAGATGATGACTCTACAGAAGAGGAAGTTCTCTTACCTGATCTGTTGTGGCTGCTGGTGGCAAAGCTGATGAGAGTGAGAGCATCCGCAGGGAGGCCTCCAACTGCTGGGTAGGCAAAAAGAAGTTGGGCACCACAATGGGCTCTGGGCTATAATGCTGGTTAAGGGACACATACACCTAGAAACCCTCCCACTTGTCAGACCAGCATCCTCCCTAATATGTACATCTGACCATCTCACACTCTTGCTTGCCAGTTAAGATTTACTGAACACTATTTTGTACCAGGCACTGTACTAGGTAGTTCCTCTATTAATTGATTTTAATTTTTACAATCCCAAGAGAAGTTGTATTTTCTCTATTTTAAGGACAAGGAAACTGAGGGTTAACTGCTTGCAGGATAGTCCAAAGTATTTTAGCTAGGCATAAAAGGCCTTGAAGATCCAGCCCTACCTCACTGCTCACCACAAACTAACTCCTGGGCTCTAGCCGCAGTGAAGTGCTGCCCACAGGCCAGGCTCTTCCACCTGACTATGCCCCTGCACACACAGTTCACTTTCTCATTTGTCTACAGAATACCTATTCATCTTTGAGTACCTATTCACCTATTCATCTGGCTCTAATGTCTCTTTCTCGGACACCTCCAAGCAGAGTTATGGCAGCTTCTTCCTCTTGCTCTCCAACATTTAATCCATGTCTCGTCATAGCATTTGCCTTTTTTAAAAAAAATTAAATATTTGGCATATCACTGTAACTCTGAGCCTCAGTTTTCTTACATGCAAAATACAATGACAATACCTACTTTAAAGACTTGATGTGATTGAATAAAAAATGTATGGAAAGAGCCTGGCACACAGTAAATGCTCAATCGGGGTAATACTCTTCTTTCCCCCATTTGCACCTTCCACTTCTACTTCCAACTGAGATTAAAGGTCTCATTCCTTAGCGCAAGAGTCTTGCCTTCAGGTGTAAAATACTGTACTAATAGGTTAATCAGGCTAGGATAGGCTAATCAGTGCACTGCCAACACCTAAACCCAGTTCAATACACTATGCTTCAGAGAGCTGGTGTTAATGGGACAATCAGAGCACACTGTCAGTGCAGGTGAGTCTTCTAAAGGGTCTTCCCGTGCCCCTCAGAGCATCCCACGAGGGTGGCAGCCACTGCTCATGCTCACACAAGGCTAGTCTAAGCACCAGCGTCCAAAGAGACTACACATGGCTTTAGAAGCTACTGGTGGGAAGCACCAAAGGATACAGAAGGAGGCTCTGCTTTGTGGAAACCCCTGATCCAGATGTTGCCTGCTTCTGCCTGATGTCAGAGCAGTTGGCAGGTGGCCCCTTACGATTTTCCCTTTTGTTCTGGGAGACTAGGTGTAGAGGGAAATTCTCAAAGCTATCAGCAGAGTCACTTAGCTCACTGGAGGCAGCTTCATTCTCAGCCTGGGCATTTGGTTTGGGCTCCTGGTCCTGATCTGCTTGTGGTGAGCAAGTGTTGTTCTGTTGGGCTCCTGAGAGTGTCACACATGAGATGAACTGAGGATCTGCTGAGGCAGGCTCTCTAACCCTGGCCTTAGAGTTCTCACCCTCACAAGGAACAAGACTTTGGCTAGCAGAACCCTGCATAGGCAGGTGGGGGTTGACAGCCCTTTCTGGGCTGGACAGAAAGCTACTTCTAACCTTGAGTTCCTTTCTAAGGCAAGTCTCTAGAGAAGGACAAGAGGGGCCTACCCTCTGCACCTTATCAGACTGAAGGTTTGTGATCTCACTTGTGTCTGACACAAAACTGGACCATGGGCTAGTTTTGTCTGTTATGGTGGTGATCTCATTGAGTGTCCTGGGCTCAATGATGTCTTCTTCATAGTCCTCATCACTGTACACTGGGCCTCCCTCAGTGTCCTCATTGCTCTGCATCCTTGTAATGGGTACCGTGTGTCCAAGGGACTCATGGAGCATTCCTCTTCCATTTGAAAACTCTTTACGAGTAGGGGGCAGAGGGGAGTCTGTGCCCTCATCTGGAGCTCTTGCCAATGACAGGGCTGGAGTTGTGCTTTGTTCTTGCATGGCTTCTGTGTTCTGAGCATCTGGAAGAGTGGTAACTTCTCTGCTTCTACTCCTGGCTTGGTGAGAACTCAAAGATGCTTGAGTGTTCCTGGTGATAGTCTGCAGATCTGAAGAGCAACAGATATCATTCAAACTACAAGGTAGAGCCACACACCGCTCACCTTTCTCACACTAACTTCTAGTTTCATAAGTATTCTTCTGCCTGGCCAGGCAGTGGTGCAGTGGATAGAGCATTGGTCTAGGATGCTGAGTACCCAGGTTTGAAACCCCGAGGTTGCTGGATTGAGTTGGGATCAGACATGATCCCATGGTCACTGGCTTGAGCAAGGAGTCACCAGCTTGGCTGGAGCTCCCGGTCAAGGCACATATGAGAAAGCAATCAATGGACAAGTAAGGTGCTGCAACTATGAGATGATGCTTCTCACCTGTCTTCCTTCCTGTCTGTCCATCTGTTCCTCTTTCTCTCCCTCTATAAAGAAGAAGTATTCTTTATTTTTCTTTATTTTTATTTTTTAGTGAGAGGAGAGGAGACAGAGACAGACTCCCACATGCGCCCCAACTGGGATTCACCCAGAAAGCCCACTAGGGGGCGATGCTCTGCCCATCTGGGGCTGTTGCAACCAGAGACATTTTAGCACCTGAGGCGGAGGCCACACACAGAGCCATCCTCAGTGCCCGGGCCAACTTGATCTAATCGAGCCATGGCTGCAGGAGGGGAGGGGAGGAGGGTGAGAGAGAGAGAGAAGTGAGAATGGGAGGGGTGGAGAAGCAGATGGGCACTTCTGTGTCCCCTGACTGGGAACTGAACTCGGGACTTCCACATGTCAGGCCGACGCTCTACCACTGAGCCAACTGGCCAGGGCCAGGAAGTATTCTTACAATCAGACTTTGAATAAAAGTTAAAGATAGTTAATCCGCCCAAGAGTCAGTGAAACTATATTCAAAGCAGTATAATTTCTAGCACTTTATTCTAATATCAGAAGACCAAAATCTAATCTATTTATAGTTATGGTTACATCTGTAGAAACGCTTTCAGATACTATCTGCTCCTGCTCAGGAATTCTTGGGAGCTGGGAATCCTGGTGGGCATGTTCATGCTTCCATTTACTTCAGTAATTACCTATATTAAAAACCAAAATAAGAATCCACTTATTTACCTATTTGATGACAACTATTTAAACTACCTATTTTACTTGAAAAATAAAAGCAAGAAAATATCACCCAAATGGGAACAGGCAGGAGAGGTTTACAGAGAAAATGGAGGCAGCATGGTGTGCTAGAAAGAGCAGAGGCTTTGGAGCTGGTTCTTGTGCGTCAGGAAACTATTCTGTCTGAGCCTGTTTATCGTTATTATTAACACGACCCTTTTTGCAAGGTTTTGGTATAAATAATACACAAGATAAATGGGCACATGTTGTATGGCACATATATCGACACAAGAAATGGAAGCTACCAGTCACCACCTGAAATTATTTTGGAGACGAAATGGTAGGGAATAAATGAATAAACAGGTGTAGTAAATGTTGTATGTTTATATGATTCTTTTTTCTTTTTTTTTTCTTCTAAAATTGGAAACGGGGAGAGACAGTCAGACAGACTCCCGCATGTGCCTGACCAGGATCCACCTGGCATGCCCACCAGGGGGGCGACGCTCTGCCCACCAGGGGGCAATGCTCTGCCCCTCCGGGGCGTCGCTCTGTTGTGACCAGAGCCACTCTAGCACCTGGGGCAGAGGCCAAGGAGCCATCCCCAGCGCCCGGACCATCTTTGTTCCAATGGAGCCTCGCTGCGGGAGGGGAAGAGAGAGACAGAGAGGAAGGAGAGGGGGAGGGGTGGAGAAGCAGATGGGCGCTTCTCCTGTGTGCCCTGGCCGGGAATTGAACCCGGAACTTCTGCACGCCAGGCGGACGCTCTACCACTGAGCAAACCGGCCAGGGCCTTATATGATTATTTGAGAGGAGAAAAGAGTTGGGAGACAAATTTGACTCCTAGAGATAGGTATCACATCTCCCTCATAGCACCTACGGGAGGACTCAGACCACAGAAGGTGCTGGCTAGGTTTAGTACAATGACTATTTTCAGGTCTCAAAGGGGAGTGAATAGATGTATGAAAATGGAACAACCCTACCTGCAAACAGAACAGGAACCAGGAAGCACAATTAGTTGATCCTGGTTCTTTGGCCTGAACTTCCCCTCTGTCTTAGAGCATTCTTCCTGCTTTTCATAACCAGCCCATCCTTCTAGGCCCCACTCTACTGAATTTTCTTCAGGAAGTCCTCCCAGACATACTAGCTGGATGGAACAGCTACATAGCTTTGTTTTTACATGGAAGCATAAGAACATACTATTGTGTATTTGTCTGTCTATATATTTCTCTTCTCAGATTATGAACTTCTCAAAAGCAGAGACCATATATGTCTGATTCATGTTGTAATTGCAGGGCCCAGCAAAGGACCTGGCATATAAATGTGGCATAAATGATACACCATTCAGTAACTCCCCCTCATATCTACTTGTCTAAAGACTTCTTTTTAAAAAAAAAATATTTCTGCCTGACCAGGCGGTGGCATAGTGGATAGAGCACTGGACTGGGACGCAGAGGACCCAGGTTCAAGACCCCAAGGTTGCGAGTTTGAGCATGGGCTCATCTGGTTTGAGCAAAGCTCACCAGCTTGAGCCCAAGGTCACTGGCTTGAGCAAGGGGTCACTTGGTCTGCTGTAGTCCCCAGTCAAGGCACATATGAGAAAGCAAGCAATCAATGAACTAAGGTGCCGCAACAAAGAATTGATGCTTCTCATCTCTCTCCTTTCCTGTCTGTCTGCCCCTATCGGTCCCTCTCTCTGTCACACACACACAAAAAAATGTTCCCATTGATTTAATGGAGGGCAGAGAGGGAGAGAGGGGAAAGGAAGGGATTGAGAGAGAGAAAGAGGTAGAGAGAGGGAAGGAGAAGGAAGGAGAGAGAGAGAGGAAGAATGAGAAAGGGAGGGAGAAGGAGGAAAAAGAGGAAGGGAGGGAGGGAGAAAGAGAGAGAAAAGGAGAGGGAAGGAGGGAGGGGGGGGAGAGACAGACAGACAGACAGACACAAATATTAACTTGTTGTTTCACTTAGTTGTGTACTCACTGATTGCTTCTTGTACACGATCTGGCTGGGGATCAAACCTACGGGTTGACAGTTTATCCACTGCGCCATCCAGCCAGGGCCTCTAATAGCAGCTTCAAGTGCAGGGGTTAGGAACCTTTCTGGCTGAGAGAGCCATGAACGCCACATATTTTAAAATGTAATTCCGTGAGAGCCATACAACGACCCATGTATGTCATGCATTATCCAATAAAAATTTGGTGTTGTTCCGGAGGACAGCTGTGATTGGCTCCAGCCAGCCGCAACCATGAACATGAGCAGTAGGAAATGAATGGATTGTTAACACATGAGAAGGTTTTGTATTTTTTTTTTTTTTTTTTTTTTTACAGAGTCAGAGAGAGGGATAGACAGGAACGGAGAGAGATGAGAAGCATCAATCATCAGTTTTTTGTTGCGACATCTTAGTTGTTCATTGATTGCTTTCTCATATGTGCCTTGACCATGGGGCTACAGCAGACTGAGTAACCCCTTGCTCAAGCCAGAGACCTTGGGTCCAAGCTGGTGAGCTCTGCTCAAACCAAATGAGCCCCGTGCTCAAGCTGGCTGGCGACCTCGGGGTCTCGAACCTGGGTCCTCCACATCCCAGTCTGACGCTCTATCCACTGCGCCACCGCCTGGTCAGGCTGTTTTGTATTTTCAATGTTATTATTTTTTAAATTAAAGATTTGTCTGTGAGCCAGATGCAGCCATCAAAAGAGCCACATCTGGCTTGCGAGCCATAGGTTCCCGACCCCTGTTTAAGTGTATTGAGATACGATAGAGGCAAGGGAGTGTATTTATTTAAACTGGTCTCCCTGATCCAATCATTTTCTCCTTTAAAATTCATCCTCTCCTTGTGAAATCAGTTCTCACAGTCATCCCCTTGCTTAGAACTCCCCATTTTCATCCAGGAATAAGATTAAACTCTTAAGCTTGCCTTCAAGGCGCTTCAGCTTCAATCTTTCACTTCTTTTCTCTTCTTTTAAAATATCCCTTTAAAGGGATTGCTTATTTGCTCTCATCTCTACCACAAACAAGCCTCCCTCTTTTGCTCTTAGCGTTCTTTCTGGGAGGTAGTTTCTTTAGTTGACTTAATAATGCATGCTTGATGAAGCAGAGACAGTGCCACCACTGTGTCTTTCTGGAACTAGCAACATGACAATGCCTGGCATGGCTGGTGCTCAATCAATAGCTGACTATTACTTCCAAGCAAGTAGAAGCCAAATATAGAGTACATCTCTAGGCCCTGCTACCAACAGGTTAGACACCTGGGAAAGAACGTAGGATAAGAAGATTAGTACCTAATATAAAGGGGGCTTTTTTCCCTTTAAACAAAGAAAATGGAACTTATCCATCCCTGTGTACAATTCACACATTTTCCTTGAGCAAAAATGACACCAAGTGAGAGTTGAATTCAGGTGCTGATCTAAAGATTTCTTAATAATCCCCAAAGCATACCTGATATAAGTTTACAGGACTTAAACTTGGATTCTGATTCAGTTGAACCCAGCAATCTATATTTTCAAAATAAGTACCCCAAGGTGATACTTATCTCAAGCACGTTTGAAAATATTGTTTTAGAGTGATTTCTATCTGGGTTGCACAGTGGAATTACCGGGGAGTTAAGAAAAATACTGATGCCTGGGTCTCACTCTCAGAGAACCTGATTCAACTGTCCTACAGTGCAGCCTAGGCACCTAGAGTTTTAAAAGCCCCTCAGTAATTCTAATATGCAGCCAAAGTGAGAATCACCACTTTAAGGGTTTTTTCAAAGGATGGACAATGATTACCAACATCCAAAAGCATCTTGGGTGTCTGATAAAAATGCAGACTTCTGGGTTCTGAGAATTAGGATTATAAATATATCTGTATTTGACTTTTTCTGAAAACAGAGTGGCACAAGTTCAAGAACTTCTCCTGAAGAAATCTAGTCCAACCTCCTTTTTTTTCTCTGTAGGGGAAACCTCAAGAGGGAAAAGGTATGTATGCTCAGGTTCAAACAGTCCGTGCTAGAAACCCACCAAGGACCTGCCGGGGCCTCCTGCCTCTCAGTCCAATGCTCTTTCACTGCACATGTTCTTGTGCCATGCTACTATGCCTCTCCTTTCAAAAGGAAGACGATAAATTAAATAAGATGATGAAAGCTGTTGGTCTCTGTTGGTCATAGGAGTTAGTCTGAGGATAGACATTCAACCACTGTTGGGACAGGCACCCAAGTGACCAGAATTCCTCAACAAGAGGGGCCCTGAGCCATACCTGTGATTAAGGAGCTGACTTGCAACACCAGGTTACTGGATTTCTCCAGGATGCCCTGGCTCTCAGGGTCTAGGCTGCTGGCTCCTGGCCCACGACGGTCCCCATGGCTCTCTTGGCACTGCAAGATGGTCTGAGACTGAGGACTAAGGGGAAGTAAAGGCTTCGTGAGCTTCTGGCTAAAGTATCGCTGAATATGATCTAACTCATTCAGATTCTTCCTGTAGAAAAAGAAGGGGTGAAGATGACAGAAGGTCATTCACTGGGACTATAAGCATTTTTTATGTTTCCCTGACATTCTACTGCTCGAGCTAGGACCCGAATACCTCTCACTTGGTTTATTAATACTAACGTTCTCTTTCCAATCCACCAATTCTCCCTTCATGTCTCTGGCTATAGTCCCATTACCAGGGACAACCTTCTCCCTTTCTCTCTGGCTCATGCAATTCCTCTTCTGATGTTCAGAAAAAAATCTCTCCTCCTTGTAGAGAACCACTCTTATTTTTTATTTTTTTATCTTAAAAAAATTTTTTTTGCCAACCTGCAGTGGTGCAGTGGATAAAGTGGCGACTGGAATGCTGAGGTTGCTGGTTTGAAACCCTGAACTTGTCTGGTCAAGGCACATATGGGAGTTGATGCTTCCTGCTCCTCCCCCCTTTCTTTTTTTTTTTTTTTTTTTTTTTTTTTTTTTCATTTTTCTGAAGCTGGAAACGGGGAGAGACAGTCAGACAGACTCCCGCATGCGCCCGACCGGGATCCACCCGGCACGCCCACCATGGGGCGACGCTCTGCCCACCAGGGGGCGATGCTCTGCCCATCCTGGGCGTCGCCATATTGCGACCAGAGCCACTCTAGCACCTGGGGCAGAGGCCACAGAGCCATCCCCAGCGCCCGGGCCATCTTTGCTCCCATGGAGCCTTGGCTGCGGGAGGGGAAGAGAGAGACAGAGAGGAAAGTGCGGCGGAGGGGTGGAGAAGCAAATGGGCGCTTCTCCTGTGTGCCCTGGCCGGGAATCGAACCCGGGTCCTCCGCACGCTAGGCCGACGCTCTACCGCTGAGCCAACCGGCCAGGGCCCCTCCCCCCTTTCTTTCTCTCTCTCCTAACCTCTGTCTCTCTCCTTTCTCTCTAAAAATGAATAAATAAAATCTAAAAATAATAATAATAATTTTTTTTTAATTTATTCATTTTAGAGAGGAGAGAGAGAGAAGGGGGGAGGAGCAGGAAGCATCAACTCCCATATGTGCCTTGACCAGGCAAGCCCAGGGTTTTGAACCGGCAACCTCAGCATTCCAGGTTGATGCTTTATCCACTGCGCCACCACAGGTCTAGAGAACCACTCTTAATCATCATTCCATCCCTCATGCCCTCTATCTCTGACAGGTAAGGCCTTACTCTGGGCTAACACTGACCCTTGCTATCTCATAGCCATTCCTGATCCTTCAAGCTAGTAAGCCTTCCTTGACTGTCTAACTTGGTGTAAGGCCATAGTTCTTTCACACTCTTCAATCACGTTGCTTATTTGTTTCACATCTATTTCCCCTGAAGAACTATGAGCTCTGTGTTGATTCCTTTATATTTATTACACCCAGCATAGTGCTTGGCACAAACTAAATCAATGTTAAATGGACAAATAGACATGAATAAATTATTTTAAAATATCTTCTGTTCAAAAACCTTTAATTGGGCAGCATTCATTTTTTTTGAAGTGAACATGTCCTCAAGATTTTACTGTCACATAATAAAACAAAATATGAACCTTAGAACTGGATCACTTGGCCCTTTCTCTTCTTTTCTCCGTCCAGTCAAAATATGCTGCATACCTTAACAGCCAGTGTGCTCTTAGATCTGCAGTTGGGCTCAATGCATTCAATCCTAAGCACAATCTTCTTTGTAGTTTTAGCCTTTTTACGAAAAATTAGCTTACGCTGCCTATAAAAGCCATTCTGTTTCCTGTTGTAACGCCACTTTCCCTGTGCGTACAGAGAACCCTTGCCCTCTGTACTGCTACTTTCTGGGGTTGATGCTTGCCACATTTCTTAGAGAAAGTCCAGCAGGTTTTAGGAATGTTCACCATGTTTGGACAGCACTATCTGTACGGAAAGACAGGCCACATTCATTCTTACCATTCTCCAATGAGAAATCACACCAACCACTACCACCTTCATTTGCAGAGGATTTTGTTTTGTTTTCAAATATGAAATCAGTAATTACTGTTTTACAAATAAGGAATGTGAAGATCAGAGAATTTAAGTGATTTGTCCAAGGTGAGTAGTATGTAGCTACTCAGAATTTGGAACTCCAAGTCCTGTGCTTTTTCCATGATAAGAGATGGGCCCTGTCCCAACTGGGTTCAGTCCTGCCTCACAGCTCTGAATGCTGGAACTCGAGTTCAAGCTACCCCTGCTCTGTCCTATTCCTTTCAAATTTTAAGATGCTTGTATTTCTCCTTTTCAAAGTCCATCACCCCAAATCACTGGGCTACCTCCCCCTTACACTCCTTCACTCTTGGCATCTCCATGGACCTGTTGTCTTAGATTTCCCTTTAGTTTTCTCATTATATGTTAACTGAGTTCCCCTATCTAGGCCATAAGCATCTGGTAATAGAAGATACTATCTCAAACTTCTCTGTTTCTCTAGTATACTCAATGTGCCTGACACAATTGGCACAAAATAGACACTTAATACCTGTGAAGTAAACCAAAGTCTTTCTATCCTTTTGTTAGGAATAGTCTGCATGGCTTAGAGTTAAATCCAAAGTAAATGAGGACAAATCTGATCCTCATTCTGTCAGTAGAAGCCAAGACTCTACCAAATCCCAGTGGATTAACTTAGATGTCTACATCTGGGTACAATGCCACATGGATAAATACCAATAGCAGGAACATGCAAACAAATATAAACATGGTGAAGCTTTAGAAAATATGCAAACCCAACTAGCCTTACCAGGGCTTCTGGGTATAGAACCTACCATCAAGCAGCAATTTTCTCATTTGTGAAAAAGGTTTATTTAAATTGTCTTGCAGGCCTTATAGGATTGCTGTGACTCAAAGGAATCACTGTGAACCCAAAGAAGTTATGAAAAATTGGTATTATCTTGATTCCCTCCATTTGGTAGAGAATTCATCTATAACAGTGGTTCTCAAAGGTTCGCATCAGCATCACCTTAGAACTTGTCAGAAATGCAAATTCACAGACTCTATTGAATCAGGAATTATATGGGTGGGTCCCAGCAATCAGTTTTAACAAGTTCTTTCTTTTTTATTTTTTAGGTTTTATTATTTATTCATTTTAGAGAGAGGGGACAGAGAGAGAAGGGGGGTAGGAGCAGAAAGCATCAACTCCCATATGTGCCTTGACCAGGGAGGGAAGTCCAGGGTTTCGAACCAGCAACCTCAGCGTGGCAAGTCGACGCTTTACCCACTGCATCGCCGCAAGTCAGGCGACTAGTCCTTTCACCTGGCTTGTGGTGGTGCAGTGGATAAAGTGTTGACCTGGAATGCTGAGGTTGCCGGTTTGAAACCCTGGGCTTGCCCGTAGAGGAACATATGAGAAGCAACTACTATGAGTTGATGCTTCCCGCTCCCCCCCTTCTCTCCTCTAAAATCAATAAATAAGATCTTTAAAAAACAAACAAACAAAACAACCAAGTCCTCTCATGCAATTCTGATACACAACTAAATTTTGAGAAGCATTACTCTAGGGTAGTGGTTTTAGCTTGGGAATTTTGACCCCAAGATGACATGTGGTCATGTGTGGAGACATTTTTGGTTTTTACAACTGGGGAAGGATGCTACTGGTATCTGGTGGACAGAGTCCAGGGCTGCTACTAAATATCATAGGACATGCATCCACAGCAAAATATCTGGGCTAAATGTTAATAGCGCTGAAGTTGAGAGAAACTGCTCTAGGGTGAAAGAGAGTTTCTTTTTCTCTTTTCTCAGAGGGACTCACCTGAGAGAAGTCAGAATGGAAGTATGGGAGGACAAGGATGATGTGGTCAGTTTATCATCACTTGGCAAGACTGCCTCTCCCTGCTGCAGGGATTCATGAAATCGGCGGATGTTCTGCATGTGCTCTTCATGCCGTGATGCCTGGCTTCTTGTGGCACTGCTTCTGTCAGAAATAAATGGGAGCAACATAAACTTCCAACCACTGAGAAGACTCCTAGTGTGACAATAAATAAATCACCTTCCTGAAATGGTACTGCAAATCCATCCCACTACCACTGTTCTGGCTTCATCAACTCTGGCTTGGATTACATCAATCTCCTAAATAACCCCTTCAGTATTACTCATTCCCCTTGAATACATTTTCCACATTATTGCCTGAGTGATTTTTTAAAAACACAGATCTGAAATAACGAGAACAACATTTATGGAGTCTTTATTACATGCCAAACAATGTTCTAAGCATTCAACATGTACTAACCTATTTAATCACCATCATTCCTTTCTAGTTTTGGGTTCTTCTTTTATTTATAGAACAAATTTCAAATTCCTAAGCAGGGTATTCAAGAACTTATCCCAGCATAATCTTCTTTTTAAATAACAGATTCATTGAGATATAATCCACTATACAATTCGTCCATTTAAAGTATATTCTGAGTGGTGTAACCATCATCACCATCAATTTAGAACATTTTCATCACCTCAAAAAGAAACCCCATTAACTATCAGCAACCATTCCACATTTCCTCCTATCTTCCCAACCCCCACCTAAACCTCCCAGCCCTATGAAACTGCTAATCTACTTTCTGTCTCCATAGATTTGACTAATTTGGATATTTCATATAAATGGACTCATCTAGTATATGGTCTTCTGTAACTGACTTCTTCCCTTCAGCATGTTATTATAAATTTTCACCCAGGTCGGAGCATGTATCAGTACTTCATTACTTCTCATGGCTGAACAACTTTCTATTCTATATATTTTATATAAAATGAATTTTATATAAATGAAATAATATAAAATATACTTTTTAAAAAAATCTAGCTTCTCCTTGCATAATTATTTTGATTCATTTTATTGGATACCAACACTGCCTTTTTAAAAAAATTCTGTGAAAAGAGGAAAGGCAGAAGACTCTTGCATGTGCCCCAACCGGGATCCACTGGCAAGCCCACGATGGGGAGATGCTCTGCCCATCTGGGGCACTGCTCCATTGCTCCTCAACTGAGTTCTTCCTATCGCCTGAGGTGGAGGCCATGGAGCCAACCTCAGCGCTCGGGGCCAACTTGCTCCAATGGAGTCATGGCTGCAGGAGGGGGAGGGAGAGAGAAAGAGAGAGAGAGAGAGAGAGAGAGAGAGAGAGAGAGAAGGAAAAGGGGGAGAGGTGGAGAAGCAGAGGGGGCCTCTCCTGTGTGCCCTGACATGGAATCGAACCTGAAACATCCACACGCTGGGCCAGTGATCTACCACTGAGCCAATCGGCCAGGGCCTGCCTTTCTTTTAAGTGGTATCCCATCATAAAATATACCACAATTTGGCTAGCCTTGCATGGTTAACTGAACTAGAGTATGTCCTTTTGATATAGTCTTTGAAGTGGGAACATAAATATTTTTATGTGCAAACCACTAAATTTGTAGCCACTTATCTCTATTTCTATTCTTGTACCAGTACCCTGATCCTATGCATCTGTCTTATGGATTGGCTATGGTCAAAGTAACACCCATAAAATAACATAGAAGATTTGACTTAGGGTGGTGAACACATAATACAATATACAGATGATATATTATAGAACTGTACATTTGAAACCTATGTAATTTTATTAATCAATGTCACCCCAATAAATTTAATAAAAATACCCCCCCCTGAAATTATCTAAACCTGAGATCTAAGATTTGACAGACACATGGGCTCCCTATATGCAGAGCACATATGGTGAGTAGGTAGGAAGCTACACAACACTGAAATGGGCCTTTGAGTGGCTAAACAGTATTATAGAGTGTCTTTCTTGGAATAAAGGGTCTACTCAGTAATTGCTGCTGTTGGAGTGGCTGCTATATGGGAAGATCCCTTGCCTTTTCTCTGAGGTAGAGAGAAAGACATAGGAAAGACTGGTGGAAGCACAAGGATGTCAAATGGCAGCAGGGTCTGGAAGGGAATAGAGTAGAAAGAAGCAATCTTATTCTTTTTTGTGTGTGTGTGACAGAGACAAAGAGAGACAGAGAAAGGGAGATAGGGACAGATAAGAAGAGAGATGAAAAGCATCAATTCTTCATTGTGGCACCTTAGTTGTTCACTGATTGCTTTCTCATATGTGCCTTGACTGGTGGGCTACAGCAGAGCTAGTGACCCCTTGCTCAAGCCAGAGACCTTGGGCTCAAGCTGGTGAGGCTTGCTCAAACCAGATGAGCCTGTGCTCAAGCCAGCGACCTCAGGGTTTCAAACCCGGGTCCTCCTCATCCTAGTCCAATGCTTTATCCACTGCGCCTCTGCCTGGTCAGGTAGCAATCTTATTCTTAGACCGTGCCCTTTGACAGGATAGAATATGCTCTAGCCTGATATTCACCCATGGTTGGCTTGGGTGAAAAGGATAGGCCAGTTGCTTTTTATAAAATAACCTGGCACATCAATTTGGGAGGGGAAAAATTAAGATATCTTTCTCACACAGCTGATTACTGATTTTACAGATGAAGATCAAAGATCTCTTGAGGAAAGAGAAAAATATCCCTTGCCTGAAGCTATCCTTTGGTAGTAGTAAAAGTTCTACATCCTATATTATAAAAACTTTGTTTTCATAGTATCTAGTGGTTCCCAGGTATTATGACAGAAGGTTAACAAAGCTCTTTCCCTGTCTCTAGTATCTTCCGCTAATAAAGGAAACAGAAATGACAAGCTAGTTCACACACTTCTACTCTTTGAGTTCATATCTTTCTATCATCAAGAAATCACTAGCCTGATCAGGCAGTGGATAGAACACTGACCTGAAATGCTGAAGACCCAGGTTTGAAACCCCGAGGTCTCCAGCTTGAGTGCAGGCTCACCAGCTTGAGTGCGGGGTTGCCAGCTTGAGCGTGGGGATCACATATATGACCCCAAGGTCGCTGGCTTGAGCCCAATGTTGCTGGCTTGAGCAAAGGGTCACTGGCTCAGCTGGAGACTCCCAGTCAAGGCATGTATGAGAAGCAATCAATGAACAACTCAAGTGCTGAACTATGAGTTGATGCTTTTCATGTCTCTCCCTTCCTGTCTGTCTCTCTCACTTAAAAAAAAAAAAGCCCTGGCTGGTTGAGTCAGCGCACACATGAGAGGTGGCTATCTGCTCCTCTTTTCCACACACTCCTCCTTCCCCTCCTGCAGCCAGTGGCTCAAATGGTTTGAGTATCAGCCCCAGGAGCTGAGGATAGCTCGGCCAGTCCAAACATCAGCCTCAGGCGCTGAGGATAGCTCAGTTGATTCGAGCATCAGCCCCAGATGGGGGCTGTTGGATGGATCCCAGTAGAGGTGCATGTGGGAGTCTTTCTTTCTTTCTTTTTTTTTTTTTTTGGAGTCTTTCTTAAAAAGACTCACTTAAAAAACAAAGAGAAAAAAAAAAGAATGAAATTACCTCCCAGGAGAGGAGAAATCAAGCTCTTTTGATGAGGTGTGAACAAGTTGTTCTGGAGTCTGTCTTGCAGTGCCGCTGGGGAAGGCAGCATACACATCAGAGACGGGGAAGGAAAAGGGGCCGTATACCGGGTTCTATATAGAAGCAAAGGAAAAACAGTATACTTATCACCACAAATCCTTTAGAAACAAAGTAGTAGAAATGAATTTGTATTTTTTATTATGTGTATAAATATAATTTCCTAAGTTTTTTATGCATTGAGCACTGTACTAAACAATTTACATGCATTTTCTCATTTAAACTTCATAATAATCTTATAAAATAGGTACTATTATGCCCATTTTATAGACTACATTATCAGATTTCTTTTTAGTTGATTTATATGTATTTATAATCTTGTTCCTCCAGCTGGACTGTGAACTCCTGGCTACATATCATCTTATATTTATATGTGAGGATAACCTGGTTGTAATATTTATCTGATGGCAACCAGGGTTGATGTGTGAAGACACATCAACCTTACTATATAGAGACTTACTATATAAAGACCTTACTATATAGAGACTATTCAACTCTGTCATTTTCTCTTGCATTCATTATTTGCTGATGCCCACTCTGCCAGGGCCAGGCATGTATAATAGAGAGATGAATAAACCATACTCTGCCTTGACAGAGCTTCCCTATCTGGGACAGTTGAGAAAGCTCTCCTTTCTTTATATTTAATTCCCTGAAAGAGTTGTCGATGCTTAGTATCATAAATTCCCGTCATCCCAGTCTCTCACTTTTAATTTTTTAATGATAGACCAATAATTTTAATGTAAGAGTTTTAATGAAGTTTGACCAATATGATTTCAGATTCCACACTGCAGCTCTCATTTAAAAACTGAGATATGCCTGACCTGTGGTGGCGCAGTGGATAAAGTGTCAACCTGGAAACGCTGAGGTTGCTGGTTCAAAACCCTAGGCTTGCCTGGTCAAGGCACATATGGGAGTTGATGCTTTCAGCTCCTCCCCCCCCTTCTCTCTCTCTCTCTCTCTCTCCTCTCTATAATGAATAAAATCTTAAAAAAACCCAGATATAATTAATGTATTATAAAGTTCACCCTTTGAAAGTGTTTAATTCAGTGGTTTTTAGTATATTCAGAATTGTGCATTCATCATCACTATGTAATTATAGAACCTTTTCTTTTAGAGAGAGAGGAAGGGAGAGAGATGAGAAGTATCAACTTATAGCTGAGGCACTTTAGTTGTTCACTGATTGCTTCTCATACATGCCTTGACTGAAGGGCTCACTGAGCTAGTGATCCCTTGCTCAAGCCAGTGACCCTGGGCTCAAGCCAGCAACCTTGGGCTTCAAGGCATTGATCTTTGGGCTCAAGCCAGTAACCATGGCATCATTTCGATGATCCCATGCTCAAGCTGGTGACCCTGTGCTCAAGCTGGATGAGCCTGCTCACACACTGGATGAGCCTGCACTCAAGCCAGAGACCTTGGGGTTTCGAACCTGGGATCTCAGCATCCCAGGTTGATGCTCTATCCACTACGCAACCACCAGTCAGGCTACAGAATATTTTTATTCCCTCTAAAAGGTCAAATATCTTATAAAACAAAAATAAATAATATGTACTGTAAGCTGGAGTACCAAACACATGTAAAGAATCTTTGTGTAGGTTTTGCTCAGCAGAACCCTTTATTGCTTAAGGATGTGAATCAGGATACATACCAGTGATCCCGAGGTCTCCGTCCCACGTCTTGCTTGCCTTTCTTCTTTGAAGTGCATCACACTCTCCAAAGGGGAGATAGCAACTTTTACCTGCCCCTGGCACTCTCCACTGAAGTCTGTGATGTTGTACCAGCCACAGACAAACTGGAAGCCAGAGAGAAGCAGGGAGAGGTCCACGGAGGCAAAGCCAATCACTCTCTCCTCATCTGTGGGGGAAAGAGAAGAGCTGGGCAGAATGGCTGGGCATGTCTTTCCCCAAGATTAGAAGCTGCACACAGAGAAACTGTCAGGAAAGAGGGAGGTTTAGTGATTCCAAAATAAACAGAAAAGACAGACAATGAGGGTAAGACAGACTGGCAACCACATAGCCTGTTTTCACTTTTATGACTTAATTCCCGTTTTGTATGGCAGGGAAAAGCTGGCAGGGTTGAGATTTGTCCTTTTGATACAGATAACTAGAAAACACCTTTAAATATAAGAAACACATGTTCTTTTCCCAAGGTTAACAAGACTCAGTGACTGTCCTCAAGGCAGCGGATTTTGAAAGAAAGCATTCGAAAGACCATCACCCTTGGAATTATGAGGGATTTATTTGCATTTTTCCTTTTATGCTTATATGTGTTTTAAAAATGTTCTGTAACATTTGAATTAAAAACAAAAGTGACATAAATCACAAGAGAGAGACGAATAATTCCCTGGAAAACCAGTGGAAGTGCAAAATGTGCTTGGGTGTTGGCTCCTAAGGGGGTTGCCCTGTAATGGCTGAAAAGGCCCCTTCTTGGCTGGAAAAGCTACCAGGCAATGACCTTTGTTCTCAGATGCACTGCTTCTTGTTCCTCATTTCTGACATGAAAGTAGTGAGGACTAACAGGCCTCTGTCACTCCTCAAGTTCCTGTTTTGTACAGCCTCTGCCCCCTCCACTGAATATCAAAGGATGAATCACCAATATGGACACAATTTTCAGTTTTCAAACTGCTAAATAAATCAAGGAATGCAAATTTTCAAGAGGAATGGTTACAAGTTTCCCAGGTCCTTGTGCACACTACTGGTGACACTAAACTCACCACACGCCAACAGTTGTTTACACAACTTACTCTTCTTTAGACTGGGACCTACCTAAAAACTGAGACCAGATATTATTCACTTTATATTTTCTCCATTTTCCATACCTAACATTACAACTTCTCTCATCATGAGGACCTTGATAAACATCACTGAACACTAGTGAACTGGCCAACGGAGATTGGGACAAAGCAGCAATGTGCCACAGCAGTAAATCTGAGTGTGGCTTTGGGTTGAAAACACATTACTTGAGCTCCCTGAACCTCAAAAGTCTCATATATTTAGTGAGAAGTACTGAACTCAATTTAAGATCCCCTTCAACATGGACAGTCTTAGATTCTAGGAATACTGGAAGTTGTGCTCCCAACGGTAGACCATTCTTACTTACTGAGGATAAAGAACAATGGCTAAAGCCATTAATGTGCACTCCAAATATTTGTTACCACTCTACAAAGAAAACTTATTTGCTTTATTTGATTATTGGAGATGTAACCTGTTCTTCTAACTTTAGGTCTAGGTAACCCCAAATTGAGGCTTCTGCCTAACATGAAAGCACTACATCCTAAACATAGGGGAGGAGGAAACTGACTAAGTTGATCACTAAGAAAAACAATGGTTTTGCAGAGTGAATTTAACATCAGATTCAGCAGGACAACCCACCATTCTCCCTTTGTGGTTCTAGTGATGCTACACTCCCTTCATATCCTTTTTTCTTTCTTTTCTTTTTTTTCCCCTCTCTTTCTTTCTTTCTCTCTTTTTAAGATTTTATGTATTCATTTTAGAGAAGGAAGAGGGAGAGAGAGAGAGAGAGAGAGAGAGAGAGAGAGAGAGAAGGTGGGAAGGGCAGGAAACACCAACGTCCATATGTGCCTTGACCAGGCAAGCTTGGGGTTTCGAACCTGTGACCTCAGTGTTCCAGGTTGAAGCTTTAGCCACTGCACCACCACAAGTCAGGCCATACTCTTTCTATACTCCAGGATTTTGTATTTGCTGTTTCCTTGGGCTATATTGTATCCTGGCCCTTCTTTTCTCAGCTGAGGTATACATGCTCCAGGAATACCCTAAGTCTAAGTTAGATGTCCCCTATCAGAGCACCCTGTGTTTGCCTAATCATATATAATGTTAGACTGTAAGCTCCAGGAGGACAGAGACCATGTCTTATTTTACCTTTGTTGCAAAAGCATTTAGCATAGAGCCTGGCACAGAGTAGGAACTCAGATATTTACTGAACACAGACTGATTTAATTTGAATACCTTTTGCTATAGGTTCGTTGAGTCTGTGTGTAGAGGATGGGGTTAAGGGGAAAGAAGTATCTATATACACTCAGAGGCAGAGCTAGAGCTCATCAGTTTGATCTCACTATTTTCCTCATCTCCATTTACAACAGAGTCCTACAGGACTCTCTAGGGTTCCTGAAGGGAGGAAATTTATATATATATAAGGTCTACCAGAAAGTTCTGTCCGTTTCTATCACAAGTTTCGACACATAAGCATGTTTATTTGGCGCATGTGTGCCTCTCTATTTTTATCACTTAATGTATACATACTGACATAGCAAATTAACTAAAACAAAGTTGATTCACGTTAGTCTTATGTGTGAAGTGATAGTGTACCCATGGCTACTGATAAAGTTCATTTACGCCACTGTAATTTTTACGAATTTCAACAAGAAGAAATGCTACAGAAGCATGTAGAAATTTATTGAAAGTGTTTGGTGAAGGAATAATACCGACTATCACTTGTTTTTGTCCTTACAAAATTTTTTGAAGGGCAAAAAATTCAAAAATTAAGAAGATATCAAACAAGCACTGGTTCAATTTTTTGCATCAAAAGATAAAACATTTTCCAAAAATGGGATATACAAATTGCCCTCATGCTGGCAAGAAATCATTAATAATAATGGCAATTATATTATTTAATAAAGTTTATTGATGGTAAGAATTGTATTTTGTTTTATTCCAAAAATGGACAGAACTTTCCGGTAGACCTCATATATATAAATATAAATAAAATTATTATTATTATTATTCTATATATCCAACAGCCCTAGCACAGTATCTGACACACAGCAAAAACAATAATAAAAAGAGCTCCACTTACTAATCAGCCAAATACTTTATATATCAATATATTATCTCTAATCCTTACAAAACCCTGTGGTGCAGGTACTGTTATCTTTATTTTATAAATAAGGAAACAAAGGCTCGAAGAGGTAAACTCACTTATTTTAGGCCTAACAGTCTGTAGACAGCAGAGCCAAGATTTGAATCCAGGTCTACATAAGACCAAAACTTATTTTTTTCCTGGTAAGGTAAGTCTTTTTTTTTTTTTTTTAATTTTTTCTTTATTTTTTCTTTATTCATTTTAGACAGGAGAGGGAGAGACAGAGAAAGAGAAGGGGGGAGGAGCTGGAAGCATCAACTCCCATATGTGCCTTGACCAGGCAAGCCCAGGGTTTCGAACCGGCAACCTCAGCATTTCCAGGTCGACGCTTTATCCACTGCGCCACCACAGGTCAGGCCAGGTAAGTCTTGAATTAAGGTGAGCCATGGTCTACTTTACAATCTCTGGAATACTTTACAGAGAAGAGAAGAATAGAAAGCAAGACATAACTAAATAAAGCAGAAATTTGTAGTGTTGATTCAGAGAAAACCTATTTATGATCAGTTCTTGCTGCACTTTGGAGGTTGGGCAGGGGTGGGGACATAAGTGAATCTGAGGAGGCAGCATGGGAGGCATCATAAAAACCAGACCTACAGCATCACTTCCAGACAGGAGCACAGGAGGGGAGACAGGTAAGTTGATTTCTTTTAAACCCTGACTACTCTCAGGTTTTTATTAGGCTTTGGGGTTAGCTCTAAAAACTTACCACTAGACAAACAAAAACTGTAATGCTGTAGATGACTCAAAGCAACAGAAGGTTTTAAAACCAGACCCTAGCAGGAATCTTAGAGCAACTAGATTTACTGGAGGGATTTAGCTCACTAAAACTTTCTAAGTATAGGAGTTGTAAGATAGCTGGAGGTCCCCAGCACCTTATTTTCTAAGTCATCCAATCTTACTGATGTTCTGAAGTACAAACAGTGAAGGCTATATAGCCAGTCAAAATTGGGTTCTCGAACCTGGGTCCTCTGCATCCCAGTCCGACGCTCTATCCACTGCACCACCGCCTGGTCAGGCCGTCCTTGGAAGCTTCTTAAAAAAGGACAAGAGCTGGCCCTGGCCGGTTGGCTCAGAGGTAGAGCGTTGGCCTGGTGTGCGGGGGACCCGGGTTCGATTCCCGGCCAGGGCACATAGGAGAAGCGCCCATTTGCTTCTCCACCCCCCACCCCCTCCTTCCTCTCTGTCTCTCTCTTCCCCTCCCGCAGCCAAGGCTCCATTGGAGCAAAGATGGCCCGGGCGCTGGGGATGGCTCCTTGGCCTCTGCCCCAGGCGCTAGAGTGGCTCTGGTTGCGGCAAAGCGACGCCCCCTGGTGGGCAGAGCGTCGCCCCCTGGTGGGCGTGCCGGGTGGATCCCGGTCGGGCGCATGTGGGAGTCTGTCTGACTGTCTCTCCCCATTTCCAGCTTCAGAAAAATACAAAAAAAAAAAAAAAAGACAAGAGCCCTGGCCAGATAGTTCAGTTGGTCAGAGTATCATCCCATAGCACAGAGACTGCCAGTTCGATCCCTGATTGGACACATACTGGAACAGCTTGATATTCCTCTCTCTCTCTCTCCCTTTCTCTCTCACTAAAATCAATATATAAAAATTAAAAAAAATAAAATAAAAGGAAGGACAAGCTGTGCGACTCTAGTCTTGTGTACTGCCTGAAAATGCTAGGATCTTGGTTAATAAGCCAGAGTTAACAGAAGGCGTAATGTGATACAAAAGAGGTAGAAACCACTTGTGCTTGGCATGATGTACATAATAGTTGAGATATAATTAGAAATACTCAAATGTACTTGGATTTCTGCACTAAACATGGAGTCAAACAAAATTAAGTGCTTTCTAAGGGTTTAAATTCTAGTGGCATTCTGTGGGATTCCCTCTAACACTGGGATTCTAACACAGGTGTTCTCGGCACCATCAGCACCAATGTTTCTCTTGCTTAAAAAAAGGATTAGCACACTGTCAATTGTGTGTGAGCTCATTTTTTACAACCAGAGATTACAGAGTTCATACCTCCTTTATGCCAAACTTTGAAGACCAGAGTTTGTTGTGGGTCCAAAAGAAGCTCTTTTGATAACCTATTAAGAAAAACAACCACCATAAATTGTGTAGAACACTTCTATAGTATGAAGCTGAAATTTGAAGAATATCTTGTAGTTTGTAATGAACTTTAACACTTTCATTTTATGTTCTCAGTCATCTTCTAGGATAGATTTTTATTTTCATAGTTGAAAGGAGATGAAAACTCAGAGAGGTGAAGTAACTTGCCAAGACTAGAAAACAGGTTCCCCTGATACTGATTTCCCCTCGAACACTCAAACTTTCTCAAGGCAAGGGAGGGAGTATGGAAAAGGAGCCCCTCCATAGGGAGTGAACAATTTTACTGGAGCAGGTAAGAATACTCTTAGTAACATGGGAGTGGGAGGATGATGAGAAGGAAAAAGGGGACAAGAACATTTACTGAGTGCCTTCTTGGGTTCAGGCACAGTGTCAAGTGTTCTATATACATGTAAAATGCACAAAAAGCTATGACATGAGCATTATCATTCCTGTTTTACAGAAGATAAAGCTGGGCTCAGAGAGGCAATTTGTTCAAGGTGACATAAAAGGGGCAAAGCTGGCATTTCAACCCTAGTTTGCCTGACTCCAAAGCCACTCTGCACAGAAGTAAGACACCAAAATAAAGTGTCCAACTTTCATACCAAATAAAATGATGTGGAAAGCATTCAGCACCTTTAATACGTATATTTTATGAATCACACAGTTTTAATGATAAAGATTTAGAAAGTTCTAAACCAGGTACCACTGCTCCAGGTGAGCAAGATGGAAAATGAAGGCAAATCTAAAGATTTAATTTCCTTCACCAGATACCACTGGAGAATTGAAGAGAGCAAGTCTAATGAGAGGTCCTGCTGTGTTCAAGTAAAACAAATACCATGGGTGTCTGTTTTTAACCCTTTGACTAATGAGTTTTTTCATGCTCTCTAATCCCCAGGAGTGAGTTTTCAAAAAATGAAATCAGTACCAATTACAGTTTGATTAACTTAAAATCATGTTTGATAACCAATTTATGGAAACAAGAAGAACATATATTTGCCTTTTTTAATATTGCCTTACACATTTTTAAAATGTGTAACTGTACTCTGGATGGTCAGGAGGCACGAGAACGTGCATGAATGTTTGTACTACTCAAAGGGTTAATGCTACCTGGGGGGTCAAAATACTTACCTTTGTATTTCCACTTCTGCTGTTGTCACCTGAGGGACCCTGACTGAGCCTAGTTTTCTTTTAGCTCTGGTTTTTCTTACTTGTAAAATAGAATATCATCTACCTATAAGGTTGCTAGAACAATTTTGTGATAAAGGAATGATAAACAGGACCATTATTCATTTTTCTTCGAATCTTGACTCTGCTCTCTACAATTATGTAATCTCCCTGGGCCAAAGCCTCTACAACTATAACACGATCGACAGAACTCAACTGTTGGTATTTTGAGCCTTCCATAGGAGATCTGTTATGTACCATAACGTAATTTTCCTAAATGTCATCAAATTTGGACCTCACAATAATCCTGCGATTTATCCTACCTTACAGATGAGGAAAAATCGCTTCTTGACCTTTTGGCTAAGGTCAAGTGTAGAGATGAGGAATCTGAGGTTCAGAGATGTTATGCACATTGTTCACACAGTTAGTAAATGAGAGATGGGGTTGGGGGCCAAGTCTCTCTAGTTCCAAAGTTCAGCCTCCTCATACTGCACCAGAAATCTTTTCCAAGGATGTATAATTCACAGCCTTTTCTAAGATTAGTTTTCTCTGTCATCTTCATCTAGATAACATATATATAAATTCTTCCATACTTAGTTAGCTGAGGTATCTAAGGAGACTTCTGTGAACTTCTAGCTCTTCTCTTCTAACACCTCAACCAGAATCCTCCCAGCAACCCCATCTGGGGTGGATGCTTGAGTACCCAGCTATTTTTAGCGTCCGAGGCTGATGTGCTCCAATAAAACTATCCTTGGTGCCCGGGGCTGTGCTCGAACTAATTGAGCCACTGGCTGTGCGAGAGAAAGAAGGAGAGAAGGGGTGTGGGGGGAAGAAGCAGATAATTGCTTCTCTTGTGAGCCCTGACTGGGAATCGAACCCAGAATGTCCCTGCACTGGGCTAACGCTCTATCCATTGAGCCACCGACCAGGGCCTCTATGTATTTTTCTGAAGTGGTAAGAAGTGGGGAAGCGGAGGGGTGGTGGTGGTGGTGGTGGTGGCACAGACAGACAAGACTCCCGCATGCGCCCAACCAGGATCCACCCCACATGCCCACCAGGGGGAAATGCTTGGCCCCTCTGGGGCATTGCTCTGTTGCAACTGGAGTCATTCTAGCACCTGAGGCAGAGGCCATGGAGCCTTGGCTGCGGGAGGAAAAGAGACAGAGAGAAAGGAGAGGGGGAGGGGTGGAGAAGCAGATGGGCGCTTCTCCTGTGTGCCCTGGCCTGGAATTGAACCCAGGACTTCCACACACCAAGCCGACACTCCACTGTTGAGCCAACTGGCCAGGGCTGGCCTCTATGTAATTTTTAATGTATCTTAATCATCCTAAACACCTTGCTTTGTTCCAGGCACTGGGAATTAAAGATAATTATAGTCCTTACTGAATAATTAAAAAATTTTTTTATTTGTTGATGTTTTAGCCAGAGAGGAAGGGAGAAAGAGAAAAACAGGACCACTGAGCTGTTCCTGTATGTGTCCTGATTGGGGATCGAGACAGCAACCTCTGGGCTTCAGGCTGATGCTCTCATCAATGGAGCTATCCAGCCAGGGCCTGAGTAATTTTTGAACTGTACTAAGCAGAGTTAAAACACTACAACAAAACATTTAAACCACTGCTAACTGTGAACTTTTCCCTTAAAAATTTTTTTTTCAATTACAGTTTAAATTCAATATTATTTTGTATTAGTTTCAGATATATGGCATAGTGGTTAGAAAATCATATACTTTACAAAGTGACACCCTGATATTTCAAGTACCCACCTGACATCATACATATAGTAGTTATAATATTATTGATTATATTCTCTATGCTATAGTTTACATCTCCATGATTATTTTGTAACTACCATTTGTACTTCTTAATCCCTTCACCTTTTGCTATTTGTGAGTTTGAAAGCATTAGAATTAAATAACTGCTTAATAAGAAAAGCATTTTCCAGGTCTGCTCAATATTATTGTGTCTGTTACATTCCCTGTTCTGAGTTTGTTACCTGGAACCAAAAGCAGATTCCAGAAGGCTGATGGAACATCATAAAATACAAACCTTGATTGATGTTGAAAATTCCAGATGGGGGAATCTGTGTTTTCAACCACGGGGGTGTAGACAGGAGATGGTTCATTAGCTGTTACAAAGGATACACAACAACTGGGTACTGATACTTTCCTTTTGGTCAAGGGGCTCCCTGAAATAGAACAGAATGGAGTGACTGTCACTTAACATACCCAAAAGAATGTGTTGGAAGCCTCCCATTATATAGGTATAAGCAGGACCATTCCAGCCTTCTCCTACCTTTGGCTCTTTGCTCGAACTATTTCCTGTACCTGAAATGTTCCCAGTGTCCTTTTTGCTACTAAAACAATCCTATCAAGATTTAGCTCATAAATATTCCCAGATAAAAAATGACTTCTCCCATCTTCTTGTACTTTATGGGATGACAGAAAATAATGGATTGAGAGGCAAAAGACAACTGCAAAAAGCCCTAGACATAAGGGTCAGTTGATCAACTACTAGCTCTGCCACATATATTCTGTGTGACCTCAAGCAAGGCCTATCTAGGCTACAGCTTCCTCAAATATGGTTTATGATACCTACACCTCCTAAGATGTTAAAAATAAATAATATACAGGCCCTGGCCGGTTGGCTCAGCGGTAGAGCGTCGGCCTGGCATGCGGGGGACCCGGGTTCGATTCCCGGCCAGGGCACATAGGAGAAGCGCCCATTTGCTTCTCCACCCCCCCCCTTCCTCTCTGTCTCTCTCTTCCCCTCCCGCAGCCAGGGCTCCATTGGAGCAAGGATGGCCCGGGCGCTGGGGATGGCTCCTTGGCCACTGCCCCAGGCGCTAGAGTGGCTCTGGTCGCGGCAGAGCGACGCCCCGGAGGGGCAGAGCATCGCCCCCTGATGGGCGTGCCGGGTGGATCCCGGTTGGGCGCATGCGGGAGTCTGTCTGTCTCTCCCCGTTTCCAGCTTCAGAAAAATAACCACCCCAAAAAATATATATATACATAGTAGCAGGTAACACTTCTAGTGTATCACTTACTATGTGCCAGGAACAATTTTAATATATGTATATACATTAATTCTTTTAATCTTTAGAACCACCCTATGAGGTAGGTATTACTATTATTTCCATTATACAGATGAAAAAACTGGGGTACAGAGAGATTAAACATTTATTAAGTGGTCACACATTTATTATATGGTAGAATTCAAGCATTCTGGTGTAGGAATATGCTACGAAAATATGCATAGTTAGAATAACAATCAGAGACAGTGGGGCACGCAAGGGCAAAAGCCCTGAGTGGAGGAGAGTCCAGGGGTCTCTCTGACCTGTACTGGAAACATTGTGTGCTCGAAACAGCAAACCAGCAGGATAGAAATGTTCAGCAACAGAAAATGTTTAGGCTCTCAGAAAGAGATTAGGAGTCAGCATGTTCCTTGTCCTTGACTTCATCCCCTGAGAACTTCTTCTCTCTGTTTCCTTGAGTTATTTCTACTGGTTAATAAATATGTGAGTAAGGCTGAGGATGGGCCTTCAGTCTTTCGATCTGTTGATGGGGACTGTTGCCTCCCCTTGGCGCATTGGAGCATTTTATCTGGTCTCTGAGTAAGTAGTTTATTGTCTGTCTCTGCAACAAGTGGTGCCCCGTGTGAGAAACGGGAACAAAATGACAGGTTTGCACTCCAAGTAGTTCACTATAGTATAGCCGTAACAAGTGGTTTCCAGAAGAAAACGACCTCTCAAAGGAAAAGGATGTCCACTCACCCGGTTTGGTAAGGGACACAGCAGCAGGGGAAAAGCCCTTGAGTGCTTGTGCTGAGGTCACTTCAAGGGATCAGGCCAGGGGATTTCCCTTTCCCTCCATCTCTCCTTCATCATGGGGAATTCCCTTTTCCTTAAGCAGCAGAGTCTCAAGTTACAGCTATAGGGAATCCTCCAATCTGTAGGGTGTCAGATTAGAATTTAACTATCCTTTTGCTCATGATCTGACAACAATGCCCTTGGTATCCAAAGGAGGGAAGTTTATACTTAGAATATTGGGAAAGCACTTTTACCAGGGGACGGTTGAAGCAATCGGGACGGGATATGAAATGACCTCTTGGGGTTTGAAAGGGCTTGTAAAAACTGTTCTCATCACTATGAAAGCTAGTTATTTCTGAACAGATAAGAAAGTTTATGAAAGTTACAGAAGGTTTGTGATAGAAAAAAAAAAGAGAAGGAACTAAGAAAGTAGACAAAAGTGAGAAAAGGAAAAAAAAAGGAACATTAGAAAAGTCTTAGGAGCTTGAGGAATTCACCCAAACTTACAGGTATTGCAGAAAGAGACAACAGCTTTCTTTCTTTCTTTCTTTTTTTGTGTGACAGAGACATAGAGGCAAAGAGAGGGACAGACAGACAGGAAGGGAGAGAGATGAGAAGCATCAATTCTTCATTGCAGCACCTTAGTTGTTCACTGATTGCTTTCTCATATGTGCCTTGAACAGGGGGCTACAGCAGAGTGAGTGAACCCTTGCTCAAGCCAGCAACCTTGGGCTCAAGTCAGAGACCTTGGGGTCATGTCTATGATACCACACTTAAGCCAGCGACCCCACGCTCAAGCTAGTGAGGCCATGCTCAAACCGGAGACCTTGGGATTTCGAACCTGGGTCCTTTGCATCCCAGTCTGACGCTCTAACCACTGTACCACTGCCTACTTGGTTAGGTGAGACAATAGCTTTCTTAAGCCCCAACTACACAGACAAAAAAGGGGCAGTCAGGAGGAGAGACTCACTCCACAAGAACAACTGTATAAGGCTCTTTTTACTCTTAATTTTTTGAACATTTCCTTATCTGGACTTACTGTAGCCAAGAGGCCTTTTATACCAGCTAAGCAATGACCTAAACTTCTCATATTGAACTGGGAAATATTAGCTGGCCCTGAGGGGCAGAATCCAGTCAAATCACTAACTTGGGGGCGAGGGTATATTCCAATTTTGTCATCAACAGGTCCTCTTTGGATACCAGCAAGAAACGTGAAGCCTTATCATGATTTGGCACCAGCCCTTAGAAAGCAACCTGGTTCCAGAGATCCATAAATCCATCTCCAGAAATGAACCCCCAAAAGAGGAGAACACCGAACTCACTCCCAAGCACTTAGGGAGCGTCTGACATCACCTGGGACACTCTGAAACATCTAACCAGGTGTGCTAAAGAAGCTTTGAAAAATACAGGCATGCCTGTGAGCACTAAAAATCTCTCTCTCTATGCTTGCCCTTCACCTTCCACTGCAATCACTGCCACCCATTAAACCTAAGCATCTCACTCTCTGTTAATCTTTACTTAAACAAAAAAGGGGGAAATACAGGATATGCTATGAAACTATGCATAGTTAGATGAACAATCAGAGACAATGAGGCGCCCAAGAGTGAAAGCCCTGAGCAGACGAGAGTCCAGGGGTCTCTCTGACCTGTACTGGAAACACTGTGTGCTGGAAACAGCAAACCAGCAGGATAAGATTCAGCAACAGAAAAAGTTTAGGCTCTCAGAACAGAGATTAGAAGTTAGCATGTTCCTTGTCCTTGACTTCATCCCCTGAGAACTTCTTCTGTCTGTTTCCTTGAGTTATTTGTACTTGCTAGTAAATATCTGTAGGGCTGGGGACAGGGCTTCAGTCCCTCAATATGTTGACCAGGACTGTTGCCTCCCTTTGGCCCCTTGGAGCATTTCATCTGGTCTCCAAATATTTCATTGTTGCCATGACATTCGGGCTCTAGAGCCCAAGCTCCCAGCTATCAATTATACTGCCTCAACTATAGAGTTAATGAATGTAAAACACTGAGTACTATGCTGGTACTAATTTTTGTAACATCAGGTTTCCAATGTGAGAGACTCAGTCTTTTATTCACTCTTAAAACAATGCAAAATGAAGATGTCTAATGATACCAGATAGTCTAACTGAGCTGTCCAGCAAGTAACCACTAGCTATATAGTTATTTAACTTTAAATTAATGGAAATTAAATAAGATTAAAAATTTAATTTCTTAGTTGCACTAACCATACTTTCAAGTGCTCAACAGCCACATCTGGCTAGTGGCTATAATACTGGACAGCAAAGATACAGAACGTTTCCCTCACAGTACAAGTACTTTTTGACAGTGCTAAATTAATACAAACTCATAATATAGACTCTTTGTACTCCATAAGATCCCTTTAGCTCTAAAATGCTATGAGTGTCAGGGTTACAGGTGTAGGAAAGAGAAAAAAACAACAAGAAAATAAGTATGTCTTAAACATCATTTATGTGATCCAGAGGAACAAATTCTGCATGTAGATTCTAAGTAGTTTGTCTTCTTTCTACCTGTCCAGCTCAAGGTTTCTCCAAATCCATACCCCCACTTCACCTGTAGGTAAAGTTAATCTTTGAGGCACCACCCCACTCCTTCTCTACCTGGCTGCTCCTTTTAGTAACTGCTCTTCCAAAGACCTCAGGCTATCCTGTGGAGAGAAAGCAATCTGATAAACAAGCCCTGGTCAGGAACTGCTAACTCTCCTCTCCTCCACAAGCAGTGTAACATTTAACAAGTAGCCATTAAAAGACAGGATCTAGCACCATCTACTCTCAGAAGCCTCTCGACTCTCTAGACCAGTGTTTCCTAACCTTTTTTGTGCCATGCCCCACCTTAACCATTCTAAAATTTTTATGTCCCCCCCTATGTAACATACATAATTTTTAACATTAAAAAATTGATTTGTTCACTTAATAAACATAAATGATAGGTTCTAGGAAGAAATCACTATGAAATTGTTAACAAAACACAGTAAGTAAAATTTCAAAACATATAATGAAAAACAAATTTAAATTCCAAATAATTTTAATACAGATTTTTCTATATTGATTTATTATTTTAATTTAGAGTGATCCTTGCACTTGATGCTTGCTGCACAGAGATTTTATATTAGGTTAGCTTTAGTCTCAAGTCTCCACGTTGTGTTATATCCAGCCGATTTCTTTTTTTAAAAGTAAATCATTTACAGCACTAAATCCACATTCAGCTAAAAATGAAGATGGAAACGGTAGCAATAGTTTTCTTGCACATTTGGTTGAATTTGGGTATTTGATTTCTGTTTCCTCACAAAGCCATGCCATCGCTCCTTTGATATTAAATAAAGCTTTAACTGACTCATCATTTTGCAATTCTGAGAGTTCTTCTTGATACTGCATATTTGATATATCAGACAAATCCACTAACATTGGCTGCATCATCCATGTTGGGAAATCAATTTGTTTTAAATCAGAAAATCTTTCTTTTAAATCAGCCGATAGAATATTCAAATGATTGACAATAACAAGGAAAGCGGTATCAGTTACTTCACATTTTTGGAGCCAATGAAACTGTTTAAAGTTTTTGTTGTTAATATGTTTCTGACATAACTCAATATTGGTAATGAAACCAAATATCTTTGCTTTTGCATCGACAAGAGTTTTATTTGTTCCTTGAAGTTGCTTATTTAATATATTTAGTTTTTCAAAGATATCGGCTAAATAACTCACAAATGCTTTACCATCTATTGTTAACAGATACTTCATTTCAGGTTTGTCGCTTAAAAAATCACTAAGAGTATCAAATAGTTCCATAAATCTTTTCAAACAGTTTCCTTTAGATAGCCATCTTACTTCAGTATGAAGTAAAAGTCTCACATGGTCTTCATTTTGTTCTTCACAAAATAGCTTGAAAAGACGCTCACATTTGGCACTAGCTTTAATAGCATTAACACACTTTATTACTGTATGTAATACTTCATTCAGAACAGGCGAGATGTTTTTAGCTACCAAGTTTTCCCTATGAATAACACAATGCACAAGAATCATTTCTTGATTCGCATCTTTCATCAATTTTAAGCAGCCATTTTTCTTGCCCATCATATTGGGAGCACCATCTGCAGCACAAGATGTTATATTTTTCATTGGTATATCATTGACATCTAAGTAGCTTTTATCTTTGGAGGTAGTGGTGCTTTCTAATCTTTTACAGAACAACATTTCTTCAGCAAAATGTCCTTTATCAATATATCTTACGTAAGTTATCAATACTGCCTCACTGTCTCTCAAAGTTGATTCATCCATTTGCAAGGAGAATTTTTTTTTTTTTCCTTTTGTATTTTTCTGAAGCTGGAAACGGGGAGAGACAGTCAGACAGACTCCCGCATGTGCCCGACCGAGATCCACCCAGCACGCCCACCAGGGGCGACGCTCTGCCCACCAGGGGGCGATGCTCTGCCCCTCTGGGGCGTCGCTCTGCCGCCACCAGAGCCACTCTAGCGCCTGGGGCAGAGGCCAAGGAGCCATCCCCAGCGCCCGGGCCATCTTTGCTCCACTGGAGCCTTGGCTGCGAGAGGGGAAGAGAAAGACAGAGAGGAAGGGGGAGTGGAGAAGCAAATGGGCGCTTCTCCTATGTGCCCTGGCCGGGAATCGAACCTGGGTCCCCCCATGCCAGGCCGACACTCTACCACTGAGCCAACCGGCCAGGGCCGAGAATTTTCTTGTTTTCAGCTTTTCAATAAGTTGTTTTTCAATATCCTCACTCATTTCGTCTATTCTTCTGCTAACAGAATTGTTACTGAGTGGCATAGCTTTTACATCTTTGTCATCTTTTTCAAGAACCGTTTTAAGAAATGCTGATATTGACGGTTTTATTAAATTCTCTCCTATAGTGTGATTTTCTCCAGTTTTAGTGATGAATAAAGAAATTTGATAACTAGCCTCAAGAACACGATTATTAGTTGAAGTATGAGCAGTAAATAGAGATTTTAATGTTGTTCTTTATACAAAATTTTTCTTTAAACTTTTAAAGTAACTCAAATCTGAATTAATATGAGCACTATGTTTCGCCTTCAAATGCGCCTCAAGATGACCTCGTTTCATTGATTCGTTGGTCAAGCATTGCTGGCATAAAAGACAAAAAGGAATCCGCTCATCGTGAACAGCGGGTATGAACCCAAATTTTAAATATTCCTCCGAATACTGATGAGTTTTTTTCTTGCTTGCACCACTCATTTTACTATGAGCTATAATAAAAATAAAATCAATTAAAAACTAATATTAAAATATGTGTTAAAATATATTCGATGTGACATAGAGTAAACGTATACTAAAAATTCATATTTATTTAAATGTATGTAACACATTTACTACACTACCACCGCAAATCAAAAGGTATCTATATTTTTTCCACTTGACAGAATTTTCTGGAAAGTTATGCTTCTAAAATTAAAATTGTCATGCATGCACCATTATAGCCCCAATAATATTTGTGAAATATTATTGCTTTCTAGCCCCGATGCAAGAAGTACTTAATAAAGAGTTTAATATTGATAAAAATAAAATCAAATACTTACCAATTATATCTATACAATATATATATGTATATTTATTAAATCAACGAGCTTTTACAACAGTTTTGACTGACACTTATTTCAAATTAACACCAAATGAATGATGTGAAACACTACAGAAGTTGCGATGGGCCAATTAGGTGAGAATAACTGCGTTGTTTAGCGAGTTTTTAAAACGTCCGGGGTTCCCCGCGGCAGACGGCACGCTCTGCGGTGAACCCAGGACGAAGTTTACTTGACGACGCCAATCACCCAGTTGATATTTTGGTCTCATCAAACGAAATTATACTTAATAATTATTTACTGCAATTATTTAAGAATTGCATTTTTTGTTAAATTTGGCACCGATATCTAGCATTGCATTTAAATGGCCCGGGGCGAAAGAGTTAAAGTCGTGTCGAGTCCATTTTCAAATTGCCCCCCTTAACTATCGAATTGCCCCCCTGTGGGGCGTGGGCCCCACGTTGGGAAACACTGCTCTAGACAGAATCACTGAACTTTATACTCTGAGTTAGATTTCTCCAACTTCAGTTTTCTTTTGATATATTTTCCTCAACCCAAAGAATTTCTATCAGAGAAGACCAATTCTTTTCAAACTTTTCCACAAAAATAACAATAATCCAGTAAATTCTAAAGTATTGGGGTTGCTGCTGCCTTTAAAGAGCAACAATAGCCCTGGCCGGTTGGCTCAGTGGTAGAGCATCGGCCCAGCATGTGGAAGTCCCGGGTTCAATTCCTGGCCAGGGCACACAGGAGAAGCACCCATCTGCTTCTCCACTCCTCCCCCTCTCCTTTCTCTCTGTCTCTTCCCCTCCCACAGCCAAGGTTTCACTGGAGCAGTTGGCTCGGGCACTGAGGATGGCTCCATGGCCTCCTCCTCAGGTGCTAGAATGGCTCCAGCCACAACAGAGCAACACCCCAGATTGGCAGAGCATCGCCCCCTGGTGGGCATGCCGGGTGGATCCCCGTCGGGAGCATGCAGGAGTCCTATCTGACTGCCTCCCCGCTTCTAACTTTGGAAAAATACAAAAAAAATTAAAAAAGAGCAACAATAACCATGACATCTATTAGCAGGCTTCTATTTAATTTAAAAATTTATGAGAATTTTATATTAACTTCCATAATACAGCCCTAGTTGTTTAAACTAAAAACAGCCCTCCCCAACTCTTGGTTAAAAATAAACACATCATTTAATCTCGTGCATTTTAACACCTCAGAGCACACAGCTAGAGCAGATGGCATTACTTTTAGACTGTCTTACAGGGGATAATTCATAAAGAAAATGAGTGATAAGGAGAGCAAAGGGAGTGGAAATGTTATAAGGAGGCTGTGGGAAAGAACTGACAAGAAGGAAGAGGAACGGCTAGCCTTAAAAGTGAGACTGGGGGTGTCTGCGAGGCTGAAGGGAGCTGAGGCATGTGAAGAGCTGCCAAAAGCAGAAACCGGAGGAAGGAAAACTTGGAGGCAGAAAAGATTTAGAATTAGGAAGTCACTAAAGATACGGAGGAGATCTAGATAGGGAACAAAATAAAACAAAAGCCACTGGCTTACAACATGACAAAACTAGCTTACAAGCATATTCTTGAAAGAGCAAGAAAGAAGATTCCAGTAAAATAGTGTAAGCAAAGAATAGTTAACGTAAATCAATTAATTTAGTATCCATCATTTCAAATATAAAATGTAGAGGATGGCGCTAATAGTACCTTTATCTAGTGACATATCATCTTAAAAGTTTTATTTTAGTGAATATGAATAATATTTATGTAAACTGACATGCTCAGCATCCACCACCACCCACTTTTTATTTTTATATATTTTTCAATTTTATTTTTTAAGTGAGAGGAAGGGAGATAGACAGACTCCTGCATATTCCCCAACTGGGATCCACCTGATAACCCCAGTCTGGCTGATGCTTGAATCAACTGAGCTATTTTTTAGCACCTAAGGCTGATGCTTGGAACAAATGAGCTTCCCTCAGTGCCTGGGGCCACACTTGAACCAATCAAGCCACTGGTTGCAGGAGTGGAAGAGAGAAAGAGAAGGGGGGGGGAGAAGAAGGGGAGAGAAGCAGATGGTTGCTTTTCTTGTGTGCCCTGACTAAGAATTGAACCTGGGATGTCCTTACATTGGGCCAATGCTCTATCCACTGAGCAAACTGGTCAGAGCCACGTCTGCCCACTTTTATTGTACTGTATTTCTTTACTATATAGACTGAAAGGGTAACAACTACATTTTCTAGACTCTCTTGCAGCTAGAGGATGGATAAAAATTGGCTTCTTGCAATTAGATGCCACTGCAACAGATTTGGAAGGCAGATGTGAGGCAGAAGACATCTTCCTTTTCTACTAGCAAGGGTGGCACTAATTTCCTGCTCCAGGGTTTGGTCCCTGGGTTACCAGAGGCCCTATGGTAATAGGATTGATGAGTTTTGACTTACTATTTTGAACTAAAAGATCTAGTGGTTAAACTTAGCCTAAAGTCTACTCCTCTAGCTCTTCCAATGACCTGAGGTACCTTAATATTCTGTATTAAAGTCAGGAATAAGTTGTTTTCTATAATTGGGCTCTCCCCGACACAGCTTTCATACTGGCTCCTGCACTCCCACTTTCCTTAGTAGAAATCAAGCTTCTCAACTGATTTCTTCCAATAAAATGTCATAAATCTTCACAGCAAGGGAGACATAATCTGTCTCTATACTGACAGTTCCCACAGTATTCTTTAATAATCTGTGTGTCTTGTGTCCCCCCTACTAGATGGAGAACTCCTTGAATGCAAAGTAGGCCCAAGGTCCTTATTATAGGTCTAGAAGCTCTGCCTGACCAGGTGGTCACACAGTGGATAGAGTGTTGGCCCAGGATGCTGAGGACCCATGTTCAAAACCCCAAAGTCGCCAGCTTGAGTATGGGTTCACCAGCATGAGCACTGGCTCACCAGCTTGAGTGCAGGGTTGCTGGCTTGAGCCCAAGGTCGCTGGCTTAAGGAAGGGGTCACTGGCTCAGCTGGAGCCCCCTGGTCAGCAATCAACTGATAACTAAGGCGCTGTAACTATGAGTTGACACTTCTCATCTCTCTCCCTTCCTGTTTGTCTGTTCCTCTCTCTCTCTGAAAATAAATAAATAAAGGTCTGAAGACTCTTCACTGCCTTTGGTCTATAGATGGTTACCCAGGTTGGAGGAGAGAAACTACCTTGTCTGCTAGTAGTGTGTACCAGCAAAGGACAACAACATCTGCTCAAGGATGTTCTGAGAGAGATCAGCAGAGAAGACCAGCTGCAATTCTGAAATGCTTGACTTCTAGGTTCTGCAGTTCTCTAAGACAATCTCAGCGATGATCTTCTATGAGGATCACATTTGACAGTTGAGGAAAAGAAAAATGGGTTTGCCCAAAGTAACAAAGTAAGTTAATGGCTCAGATAGGATCAGAACCCAGTCTTCTAATTCTCACTCTGGAACTCTTTCTATTATATCATAATTTGGAAGGCACATTTCAGAGTGATGATGGGCAGGTCTATACTCTTAGGGTTCAGCACAGTGCCTGACTGACACATAAATGTTTGTGGGGGGAAGAACTACACAGGCTTGTCATTGCAAGGAAGGAAATCATGATACAACAGAGACTTCTGAAAGTCAGATGCTTACTCTGACTTGGCTAAACAGAAAGAGGCCAAACAATAAGTGACTTACTGTTTTTGTGTGTGACAGAGACAGAGAGAGGGACAGATAGGGACAGACAGGAAGGGAGAGTGATGAGAAGCATCAATTTTTTGTTGCGGCACCTTAGTTATTCATTGATTGCTTTCTCATATGACCCAGGAGCTACAGCAGATCGAGTGACCCCCTTGCTCAAGCTGGCAGCCTTGGGATCAAGCTGGTAAGCCTTGTTCGAACAGATGAACCCATGCTCAAGCCAGTGAACTTGGGGTTTCAAACCTGGGTCCTCTGTGTCCAACACTCTAATCATTGTGCCACTGCCAGGTCAGGGAAGTGACTTACATTTTTTTTCAGGGACAGAGAGAGAGTCAGAGAGAGGGATAGACAGGGACAGACAGACAGGAACGAAGAGAGTTGAGAAGCATCAATATTAGTTTTTTGTTGCGACACCTTAGTTGTTCATTGATTGCTTTATCATATGTGCCTTGACTGCGGGCCTTCAGCAGACCGAGTAACCCCTTGCTCGAGCCAGCGACCTTGGGTCCAAGCTGGTGAGCTTTTGCTCAAACCAGATGAGCCCACGCTCAAGCTGGCGACCTCAGGGTCTCGAACCTGGGTCCTCTGCATCCCAGTCCAATGCTCTATCCACTGCACCACTGCCTGGTCAGGCATAACTTACTTTTTTTTTTTTTGTATTTTTCTGAAGTTGGAAACTGGGAGGCAGTCAGACAGACTCCCGCATGCACCCAACCAGGGATCCACCAGGCATGCCCACCAGGGGGTGATGCTCTGCCCATCTGGGGCATTGCTCTGTTGCAACCAGAGCCACTCTAGCGTCTGAGGCAGAGGCCACAGAGCCATCCTCAGTGCCCGGGCCAACTTTGCTCCAAGGGAGCCTTGGCTGCGGGAGGAGAAGAGAGAGACAGAGAGGAAGGAGGGGTGGGGGTGGAGAAGCAGATGGGCGCTTCTCCTGTGTGCCCTGGCCAGGAATCGAAACTGGGACTCCTGCATGCCAGGCCAACGCTCTACCACTGAGCCAACTGGCCAGGGCCACATTTTAAAACTCATACAAGGAGTATTAAGAGTTGCTAAGTATCATATTCACAAATGAGAGGACATTATGCTTACATAGCTACATTGTAAAGACCAAGGTCCTAGGATATGGAAATAAACAACATGCACAGGCCCTGTCCCCAGACAACCTAGTGGAGAGGGACACTGTTATTTTCAGTATGGAATAATAAATGATAGGAAGAAGGAAAACTGTGGGGGGTTGGTGGTATGGGCAAGTGCTGACAACACGGAGGTTTTCTGCTGATAGGGGTGGTCAGTAGGCTTCAAAATGTTGCAGTCACTTTAATGAACTCTTGAAGGATGAGGAACATATTTGCTGAATAAGAGTGGAAAAGATATTCTAGGTAGAGGAAACAGCATAGTCAAAGGCTTAGTAATATAAGAGAGAATGGGCACTGGCATAAAGTTTATGAAGCCTGGACAAGCAAAGTGGGCAGTGAGAATGGAGAAATGGTGACAGAAACTTTCTAAGAGGCCATGATCCTATACCATGTATTGGACACAGTGGAAACTTTGGAGAGGCAACACAGGAAATCAAAGAAGGTATCACAGAGAAGAAGCCAATTGTGCAAGGCCTCAGATTCACATATTTCTTCATTAGACAAATATTTACTACTTATGCATCAGACACAGTTCTAGGTATTGGGAATTCAGCAGTAAATAAAACAAAGCAAATAAATAAACAAAATACATTGTTCAAAGCTGCAGACAAAAATAAAGCAAGAAAGAAGGATAGAAAATGTTGGAGGGGCTGCAATTTTAGATAGGTGGCCAAGGAAGGCCTCGCTGAGACACAGTGATTTCAGTAAAGACAGGCCAGGAGTGAAATAAACTCCAGGTAGAGGAACATTGATCCAAAGACCCTGAGAAAGGAGTCTGCCTATACAGTCAAGAAAAAGAGGGCTGGTGGATGAGAAGAAGGGGAATGCCAGTAGGGTAGGTAGAGTTTTATAACTGGGAAGAGAGAAAGGAACCCAGGCTTAGAAAGGGTGCATGAGCAAAGGCTCAGGGAGTTACTTGCTTGTTCTGGTAGAAGGGAAAGGAAGCTAAGCACCACTGGAAAAAAGTCGCCATGGTGCCACATGGCCATCTAAAATCATGTCAATTATTCTTAGTCAAGTCTTTACTACTGCTCAGCAATTTTCTTATTTATCTTTTCATGAGATCCTATAGGCTCCCTTGCAATGACCTTGAGTTCTAGCCAAGAGAATCAACTGCTATCAGATCCTCCATGTCCCCTCTAAGCAAGCCCAAAACATGTACTTTCCTACTTCAATACCTTTGTTCAAGTTGAAATATCTACTTGGAATTTCATTCACACCTTTCTGAAATTCTATTCAATCTAAAAGTTTTGATTCCTTAGCCATATCTGATTTCTCTTTTTAAACTTTGTGAACACTATAAAGTGTATTACCCTTTGGCCTTCAGAACATTTTGTTTCATAGATCATTCATTAACTGTGTAGCTGCTAATGTTCTTAACCAGGTTATCAGCTGTTGGAAGACAGAAACTATGTGTCATTTGCTCTGCACTCTCTGTACCTGGCACAGGTCCCACACAGATTCATTCACTATTTGCTGAACTGAACTATCATTCTTGCAATGAAATCACAGGACTGGACATGTGATAAATGCCCACCCTTGGCTCGGCTTGACTGACTGGTAAACAACTGCAGACAGGACTAACTGGCAAACACAGCTATATCTCATTCCCAAGAGGCGAGACTTTATAAAGGAAAGAGTATGGTGTGAGAGTCAGATATAACTGATCCAAGCTGTGGCTTTGCAGTTTATTAACTATGTAACTCTTAACACCTTCTTGAGCTTTAACTTCCTCATTTATAAATGGGTATATACTGTGATCTATTCATATCATAACCCTGCTTGTGGTAAGAATTAAATGAAATAATTAATGTAAAAAATGAGAATAAAACTTGGCACTAGGAGGTGTTCAATAAATCACTGTCCAATTTACTCTGCCAAGTCATATCTTAAAAATGAAACTCACTCTCTGATAGAAAAGTTACAAGTATATTTCATTTTTTTCTCATACAGAGACTCCCCTGAAAATGAGATATAAACCATATTTTTGTATATTAAATTTTATTTTTGAGGCAGTAACAAAAAACCAAAATAATTGTTGTAAAAAAAATCAAAGCTTTTATGTGCTTTTTAAAAACTCAATCAGCATTTTTTTTGAGAGAGAGAGAAAGAGAAGCACTTTTTTGAGAGAGAGAGAAAGAGAGAGAAATTTGCAGCACTTTAGTTGTTCATTGATTGCTTTCTCATATGTGCTTTGTCTGGGGCTCCAGTCAAGCCAGTAACCCCTTGCTTAAGCCAGAAACCTTGGGCTCAAGCCAACGACTTTTGGGCTCAAGCCAGCAACCCCACGCTCAAGCTAGTGAGCCTGCACTCAACCAGGATGAGTCCATGCTCAAGCCAGGATCCTCAGGGTTTCAAACCTGGAATCTCAGCATCCAGGTTGACGCTCTATCCACTGCTCCATGCCTGATCAACTCAGCTATTGATTTTTCTCTAAACCTATATAATATTATTAACCAATGTCACCTCAATAAATCCAAAAAAATTAATTTTAAATAATCCTTAACCAGGCAAGAGCCAGTGGCTCAGTGGATAGACCTTTGGCCTGGTGTATGGACATTCCAGGTTCAATTCCTGGTCAGGTTACAAAGGAGAAGCAAACATCTGCTCCCCCTCTTCTTGCCCTCTTCCCCTCTCGCAGACAGTGAGCATGGCCCTAGGCACTGAGGATATCTTGGTTGGTCTGAGAGCGTCAGCCTCAGGTACTAAGGATAGCTCGGTTGATGGATGATTCAAGCATCAGTCCCAGACTGGGTTGCTGGGTGGATCACAGTAAGGGTAAATGCAGGAGTCACCTCACTATCTCCTCTCATCTCACCCCATCCCCCCCAAAATCCTGAACCAAAAGATTTCATTTTTTAAAATATCAACTTGTCAAAAACAGGCTGTTCTGGTGGAGCAGTAAAAAAGCAAAAATTATTTCTCAATTTTGTTACTTCTAAGGCATCTCAGTATATCTAATCTCAGTATCTCAAACACTGCAAAACAAGATTGTACTTGAACTGTCCTGAGATAAAATGTCTCAAGGTTATGATACACAAAGATTATGAGAAGAATCATTATATGGAGATGTCATTATAGAAGCTTACAATACCAGGAGTGATGTCTGTTGATGGTGTGTATAGGTTGAAATAGAAATGAAATATAAACAACAGTTACTATGAGCATGAGTTTTGTTTCTGTTCCAACACAGTACAAACTAAGAGATCAATACAGAGATGATAGAATCAAAACCAAAGGATGTATTTTGAAACTTCTGAACTCATAAGGCTATGGTTTCTGGCTCTCACAGCCATCATACATCTCAGATCTATTAATCCCAGCTATTCATAAATGAGAAATTCAAGATACAGAGGGAAACAATAACTTGGTCAAAGATATATACATACACACACATAGCACACTGGCTGAGAATATAGAGCTGAATATGTTCCTACTAGAATGTAAGCTGCAGAGGAATACAATTTTTGTCTGTTTTGTTCATTACTTTTATCCCTAGCACCAAAGACAGGTTTGCACATAGCAACTATCAAGTTTTGTTGCTGAATGATGAATGAGAAAATCAGATAAGCTTAAATAGCTCATATCTAGTGAAAAAAGCCATGCAAACAGTCTGACCTGTGGTGGTAAAATGGATAGAGCATCAACCTGGAATGTTGAGGTCCCAGGTTGGAAACCCTAAGGTCGCTGGCTTAAGTGCAGGCTCATCCACTTGAGTGCAGAGTTGCAGCTTGAATGTGGGATCATCAATTTGATCCCACGGTTGCTTGCTTGAACAAGGGGCCGCTGGCTTAACTGCCCCCCCCTCCCCATCAAGGCATGTATGAGAAGTGATCAATGAACAACTAAAGTGATGCAATTATGAGTTGAAGCTTCTCGTCTCTCTCTCTTCCTGTCTCTATCTCTAAAAAAACAAACAATCCCCATTCAAAAAAAACATGTAAACAATTTCAGTTCTGTGGAGGGGATCTTTATGTCAGGAAAACTGGTACATGGTATTGTTTGAGCTGAGTCTTTAGAGAGGAGTTGGAATTGAGCAGGCGAAAGAGAAGGGTGATGTCAAAGGGAAAATTTTAGGAGCAATTCCAAGGCTGAATAAAGGCAGGGTAAAGGTTCCTTGTGCATGGTCCCCTTTGGCTGTCTGACGAGGTATACGGGCCTCTTTTTTTTTTACAGAGACAGAGAGAGAGTCAGAGAGAGGGATAGATAGGAACAGATGGACAGGAACGGAGAGAGATGAGAAGCATCATCGTTAGTTTTTCGTTGCAACACCTTAGTTGTTCATTGATTGCTTTCTCATATCTGCCTTGACCGCGGGGCTACAGCAGATGGAGTAACCCCTTGCTCGAGCTAGTGACCTTGGGTCCGAGCTGGTGATCTTTGCTCGAACCAGATGAACCCACGCTCAAACTGGCGACCTTGGGGTCTTGATCCTGGGTCCTCCGCATCCCAGTCCGATGCTCTATCCACTGCGCCACCGCCTTGTCAGGCTGGGCCTCTTCTTTTAACATTGTTTTTTTAAAATGCATAATGTAAAATACACAGAATTACACAAAATCAAATTATACTGGCATAGTTATCAAAACATTAAAAAAACTTTGTGATAGCCTGACTAGGCGGTGGTGCAGTGGCTAGAATGCCAAACTGGGATGCGGAAGACCCAGGTTTGAAACCCCAAGGTCGCCCAGCTTGAGCGTGGGCTCACCAGCTTGAGAGTGGGGTCGTTGGCTTGAGTGTGGGATCATAGACATGACCTAAAGGTCACTGGCTTGAAACCTAAGGTCGCTGGCTTGAGCAAGGGGTCACTCACACTGCTGGAGCCCCCGGGTCAAGGCACTTATGAGAAAGCAGTCAATGAACAACTAAGGCATTGCAAGGAAGAACTGATGCTTCTTATCGCTCTCCCTTCCTGTCTGTCCCTATCTGTCCCTCTCTCTGTCTCTCTATGTCTCTGTCACAAGAACAAAAACAACAACAAAAAACTTTGTGATATGGTAATATGTGCTTTACTAATGTATAACAAGATCTAACTGTAGGTTTAATAACTACCATAATTTTGAAATAATAGGTATAAATGATATTTTAGATATCTTCAATAACTACAATGAGATATGAAAATACCTCTGATTTCTATTGTTGACATCACAGATACTGTTAAGATTGCTAGGGTCTATTGCTTATATTCACAATCAGAGGAAATGTTAAATTTTAGTTAGAGTAGCAATTTTCAACTGTTTCATCTCATGGCATACATAAACTAATTACTAAAATTCTGTGGCATACCAAAAAATATATTTTTTTCTGATCTGACAAAAAAAAATAGGTATAATTTTGATTCATTTACATTGGATAGCTACGGTTGTGTTGACTGTTGTAATTTTTTAATGTGACAATCTAAGGGAAAAGAGCTCAGTGTCCCTGACTAAATAGTCAGGTATCACACGTTTTAAAAAATTCTTGCAGGCCCTGGCCGGTGGCTCAGTGGAAAGAGTGTTGGCCAGGTGAATGAATGTCCCAGATTGTATTCCTGGTCAGGGCACACAGGAGAAGTGACCCTCTGCTTCTCCCTCCTTCCCTCTCCTCCTTCTCTCTCTCTTTCCCTCCTGCAGCCAGTGTCTTGATTGGTTTGAGAGTGGCACCAGGCACTGTGGATAGCTTGGTTGGTCCAAGCGCATGAACCTCCAGTACTAAAAAGAGCTTGGTACTTAAGCATTGGCCCCAGACAGGGGTTGCTGGGTGGATCCTGGCCAGGGTGCTTGTGGGAGTCTGTCTCACTATCTACCCTCCTATTACTTAAAAAAAAATCTTGCAGCTCACCAGTTGAAAGCCACTGAGTTAGAGGTTAATAATGTAACCTCTATGTAATTATTTTCCTATCTAAATTCACCAACCCTGATTTTTATGCTTGGCTCCTTTGGGGGTTTTATGGATCCATGTTAAAACTCTTGACTGTAGGTGCATAGTGAAGGCCTAAGTTGGTAGCAATGAAATAAAAAGAGATATAAAATAAATTTAAGAGAGAGAACAATTTAAGGGCTCTTATATTATAATTTGATGGTAACTAAGGAAAAGAGAAGTATCCAAGCTGCTACTCAAGTTTCTGGACTGAGAAATTTATGATATGTAAAATTAGGATAACAGAGTTTCACTTATATTTAGAAAGGTTTTCAGGTTGCTTAAACCTTTAGGCTTGAGAAATACAATAGTTACTGATCAAGATGGTTAACAGTATTTGCATATCCTGCCATGAAGTGAAAGGTCAATGAGAGAGGACCACAGCTTGAGGAGTCAGATATGTTTCTGGATAAGTGAGCAGAGCATACCTTTCAAGCTCAAGTGCATTGCTCTTTCTACCAGGATACTGACTGCAAAAGTTCCATCCAACTCAGCAGGGCCCTCCTGGGCTGGGCAGACTTCAGCTGTGGTGCTGGTGCAGGGAACTGGGGTGCAGGCAGAAGGCTCCTCCTGGTGGTCAGGTGGTAGAGACAGTTGGATCTTATCGTTCCTTCTGGGGAGTTGCTCAGACTCACTGTGGCTGCTGCAGTCCATGGAATCCAGCTCATGAGTGGGCCCAGGGTGTTGGGAAAGAGATGAAAGAACCACATGAATTCGCAAGGCAGCTCCTGAGAGGTTGTAAGCATTTCGTCCAAATAGAGGATACACACCTGCAAGAAAATAAAGAACAATAAGCCTAAGCAAGCAGGAACCAAGAACACTCTCAACCTTGGAGGAGAAGCTCACTGAGGGTACCTGTGGTCCTATCTTTGGTAGGTCTCCATGCCACAACATACCACGTTGTAAAAAACTGTGAAGTTAGTAGACTGTGAAAATTTTTCACATATCCACCCTCCTCACCCCCAAACACACACACTATTTCCAATAATGGAAAGCAGTGAGAACTTGGACTTGACCCGTTATAGTTTTCCATAGCTCTCAGAAAAAGTCCAAACTCTGCTGCGTAGAAGAGGCCTTCAACATAGCACTTGTGTCCACATCTCTGGCTTCGTCTCCCATCACTTCCCAACCTGTGCATCCTATAATTCAGTAGTACCAAATTACTTCTAGTGCCTAATATGTATCAAACTGCTTCATGCCTCTGTGCCCTCACTGTTCCTTTTCAAAATATTCTTTCCCCCCCGTTCTTTGCTTATTTCTAAATCTTTGAAACACAGATCTCTTCTTCCCGAGATATTGTCCTTGAACTAGAGATGCTGCATGTCTGTGCTCCCATAGCACTGCTGAGAAAACCTTCTTCACAGTTCTTATACATTGTAATTGTTTATTTACTATTCTATTTTCCCACTAGACAATATACTCTTTGAGGTCAGAATTATTTCCCATTCATCTTTTGAGTTCCCAGGGCCAAGTACATGTACGAAGTATTGAACAAATGTTTGAAAGAGAAGTACCCAGCATATAATGCTGCTTGCAAAATGTAACTTTTTCCCTTTCTGCTTGGCGAACCAATTTATTACTATGCAGATTTTATGATATCAAGATATGTTGACCAGAGAGAAGGATAGCCTAGTTTCATTAGCAGGTATGCTTTTCAGTGTATTTAAAATATAGCATTCTAGATTATCATAGAGGCTCTCATACATGTGGTGAAAGGTGACCCCCTAAATTCACTCATTATTTTACACATATTAAATCAGTGCTTACAATGTTGTAGGCACTACATTAGGTGCAAAAGTCTGAAGCATGTGAATGTACTCTAAAGCTACTATGTACAGAGCTGGTTCTTAGAGCCATGGTGACTCCATGAAGGTATGCTATCACTAGGTAATGCTCTGCCTTTTTTTTTTTACCGAGACAGAGAGAGAGTCAGAGAGAGGGATAAATAGGGACAGACAGGAATGGAGAGAGATGAGAAGCATCAATCATCAGTTTTTCGTTGCGACACCTTAGTTGTTCACTGATTGCTTTCTCATATGTGCCCTTGACCGTGGGTCTTCAGCAGACTGAGTAACCCCTTGCTTGAGCCAGGGACCTTGGGTCCAAGCTGGTGAGCCTTGCTCAAACCAGATGATCCCGTGCTCAAGCTGGCGACCTCAGGGTCTCGAACCTGGGTCCTCCGCATCCCAGTCCAATGCTCTATCCACTGCACCACCACCTGGTCAGGCTAGGTAATGCTCTTTTTAATTTTTTTTTTTTTTACTTTTATTAATTTTTAGAGAGGAGAAAGAGAGAGAGAGAGAGAAGGGGGAGGGAGGAGCAGGAAGCATCAACTCCCATATGTGCCTTGACCAGGCTAGCCCAGGGTTTTGAACCGGCGACCTCAGCATTCCAGGTTGAGGCTTTATCCACTGCGCCACCACAGGTCAGGCCGTAATGCTCTTTTTAAAGCAGCCAGTAAACCTTTCTTTCTGAAATCTATTTATGAGCAGCATTACTAAATTACTATTAATATTTCACAATACAATAATAGGAAGAACGCTTCCTAGTCTATGATCCTAGGCAGTTACCCAACCTCTCTGAGCCTCCACTTTCATGACTATAAAATGGGTCTCTCACCTATCTCACGGGATAGCTTGGAGGATCAAATAAAATAATGTCTGAGAGGGTATCTCACTTTAGTGCTTATCATAGAGCAGGTGCTCAAACCACAAGAGCTGAAGCTGGTTCTTAACTTACCACTGATAGTTAGTGTCCTTGCTGTCCTCTCCCCAAGTCTGGCCAGGTCCACATAGGCTGAGCCAATCCAACTGTCCGTATGGTGGGGCCTCTCCACACTGTCATCGCCATAAGCCCGCCACACTTGAACCTCTAATCTCTCCTCCCTCAAGTACCAGAGCAGTGATGGGCCCCTACTGACTTCTGCTCTTTTGGATGCCTTAAAAGTAACCATGACCTGGTTTTTATTTGTAGATTCCTTAGGTTTCTTGAGAGGGGTCCAAAAACCTTCATGATCATATAGCTTGTAGCGGAGGTAACAATATGTGTTCTTATTAATGCGCTTCTGGCCAGCAAGCAGCACACAGTGGGTGGGCAACCAGAGCCTTGGCGTGGAGACAGTGATAGTGGCTGGTTCTTCTTCATCCATCTTGCCAAGATCCTTCAGGTTATGGTTATTCTCAAAGCTCCAGCCCAATAGTTCAGCAGCTTCCAATACCCGTTCTCTGTCTCCAGGATGGGTAAAGGAAACTGAAAGCTCCAGACCACCTACAATCTTCTGCATGAGCTCTAAGCCATGAGGTGTTATACCATCTTCTGGTAAAATAACAGGATACCATCCTGTGATCCCTTATGGAAAAAACATTTTCAATTATTGTTTTAAAAGTAAAAATACTTATACCCATTCTCCACCCCAGAGTCACCAACACCTAGCCCAAGACAGAACAGAAAACATATGTCCAACAGTGCATTGCAGTTTCTTTCATGTGATCACTGAAAGGCAATGAGATCAGGTTGGAGAACAAAGGCGAGGAGTTAGGAGATATGAATTCACTCCTTGGTTCAGCCTAAAACTAGTGGGTTCGTCTGGGTAAACTACTAATTTCTCTCAGCCTTGTTTTCCTTACCTGCCTACAGACAAAGCTGTTATAATCATTAAATGAGATAATGGTTTTAGAAGAGCTTTCAAAGAGAAGTGCTATAAAAGATATGAAATATTATGATGTTATGAAATGAAACAGGCAAGGGACAAGAAACAGGAGATCTTGAGTCTAGTCAGAAGTCCTCCCCGAAGGCAACTCCCACTTAGTGAATACCTACCAAGGACCAGGAACTAGATTTCAAAATAGTAACAGCTACTCTGCTGAGGATTTACTACGTGTCAGAAATTCTAGTGTTTTATATATATTACTTCATTTCATTTTCCTGATAACCCTGTGAAATTCTGAAAATTAAATGAGATAAGATAGAGATGAGATATTATAGAAGAGAAAATGTAAGCCCAGACCTGCCCAACTTGTTATAGCTACCAAGGGGTAGAGCTAGTATTCGAGCCCAACTCTAGCTGGTTCCAAAGCCTACATTCCACCTACTATAGGTTCACAACCCTTTGGGCCAGATTTGTTTCTGAATTTAGAATTTTTCATATTTTAGAAAGGCATTATTGTATATAAATAAAATATACAAATATACAATAGAGTGGTCATTTAAGTCATGGGTTGGTAAACTTATTCTGTAAAGGCCAGGCAGTAAATATTTTAAGCTTTGGGCCATATGGTCTCTGTTGCAACTACTAGCTATCCTGTTATAGTGAGAAAGTGACCATACACAATATGCAAATAAATGAGCATTATGTGTTCCAATAAAGTTTTATATAATCAGACAGTTGCATAAGTCATAAATTAAGACTAAACAGTCTGTCAGTTGAGGTCAGGTTTGGCTGCTCAAAGAGTTAATAAAAAACTTCTGATTTTCTGAGTTTTTTGGATTTCACAATTATATAAAAAAGACTGTGGATTGGAATAATAATATTCACAACAATTTTATGAGAAAGGTTTCATTCATTAATTATACTTTACAGATTAGAAGATTTAACTTATTGAAATTAAATTTCCAAAGGTCTCTTAAGACGTTATGGTTTTTAGAAAAGGCCTTTAATTTTTCTGAGCCTTCCTAGTTTCATCCATGAAATAAGGAGGCTGAATACATTGATCTCTAAGACTCCTTTGGCTTGGTCAGTCTAAGAACTTATGCCTTCGCTTTAGTAACTTCACCTCTCTGGATATTAATTTCCCAATAACCTAGTGGTTCTTAGTTTTTGATCACAGAACCCTCTGGCTCTAATGAAAACTATTATTATCCCCAGAAAATTGCACAAATGCACATACAAAATTTCACACCATTTCAGCAATTAAGAATTGCTAATTAGATTGTTCCTTTTGCTCTGAGATTCTATAATTGAGATTATTGGGAGGAGGAAAGGAAAATTAAAATGTTTACTTTAGAATAACTCTGAAAAACAAAGACAAATGATATATCCCAAACTGTCTAAAAGATTTTATTTCCAAGGGTTAAATTTAATTTGTATAGATATGGGATATCCTAGATGGTGCCTACTGCCTGACAAACTGTAGTAAGTTTCAGAAGAAAGGAAACTGAGGTTTCCTATGTGCCTAGGTCTGTGCCAAGATCCTTCCCATGTACATTTTCACTGAATGGTTCATAATCTTGCAAAGTAGATCTTACTATTTCCATTTTTACAGATGAGAATATTGGATCTGAAAGATGAAGTGACTTTTTCTAGATCACGAACAGTAAGTGACAGAAGTGAGATTTAAAGCCCATATCAAGTTGGTTAGATTTCTCTCTGGCAGACATACAGCACCTACATATTTATAAGAGTATCGCTCACACTTCAATTTATAACTGAACTTGGGGGATGTGTGACAGAGTTTTGGAAACCAGATTAAATAACCTTAGGAAGTAAAATAAGAGAAGAAAAATGAATATTTACTGAGTGCTTACTATGTGTTAGGTACTTTATCCTATTTACTGTATTTTTCACTCTATAAGACGCACCTGACTATAAGACACTCCTAAAGTTTTGAGGAAAATAAGAAAAATACTCTAAACCAAATGGTATGTTAAAATATTTAATAAAATACCATCTTTTTCACTCCATAAGACGCATGGGCATTTTCCTTTCCACTTTTTTGGGGAAAAAGTGCATCTTATGGATCAAAAAATACGGTAATCATTTCTTACACTGTAGACTTGTCAGGATTAACTGTCTCTACCTATGAGCTAAGAAAAGTGGGGTCAAGCAAGGTCAGGGTCACTTTGTACAGGTCACCAAGCTAGTAGTAAGTAGGACAGGACCAATATTTTCTTTTTTTTTTTTTTTTTCATTTTTCCGAAGCTGGAAACGCAGAGGCAGTCAGACAGACTCCCGCATACGTCTGACAGGGATCCACCGGCATGCCCACCAGGGGGCGATGCTCTGCCCATCTGGGGCGTTGCTCTGTTGCATCCAGAGCCATTCTAGCGCCTGAGGCAGAGGCCACAGAGCCATCCCCAGCGCCTGGGCCATCTTTGCTCCAATGGAGCCTCGCTGCTGGAAGGGAAGAGAGAGACAGAGAGGAAGGAGAGGGGGAGGGGTGGAGAAGCAAATGGGCGCCTCTCCTGTGTGCCTTGGCCAGGAATCGAACCCGGGACTCCTGCACGCCAGACCGACGCTCTACCGCTGAGCTAACCGGCTAGGGCCAGGACCAATATTTTCAAACTGTCTGGGTGATGGTATCATCACCTCATGTCCTTATTCTTTTTTTAAAAAAAAATTTAGACATTAAATTTAATGGGGTGATGTTAGTCAGTAAGAGTCCATAGGTTTCAGGTCTCATGTCCTTACTCCTTCTTCATTGAGAGGAGTGTTTAGAAAAAAAAGAATGGGCAAATCTGGATTTGATGTCCAGTACTGTCACTCACTAGCCGTGTGGTTTTGGCAAATTACCTCTGTGATTCTAAGTTTTCTCATCTGTCAAATGCAAGAATAAGATCCTGTGTTCCCACCAGGCAGGGTTATCATAAGACTCAAACAAAATTGAAGAAAATATATTACCAAGGGCTATATCGAATGGATATCACCATATTTATTAGCAGTAATATCATTATCATTATCTTTCCTTGAGTAAGATGACAGTACAATGTTTTGAGCTTCTCTGCTTTATTAGAAAAACTTTGAAATGATTCGGAGAGGACCTGAAATGTTTTTGAGAAAACTTTTGAGATACCTAGGAAAATTCAGAAGCATGTTAAGGGGTCATAGCTTTTTGCATTTTTTCTTTTCCTTTCTTTTTTTAAAATTTATTAACTTTAGAGAGAGAAGGGAGAGAGAGACAAGAACATCAATCTGTTCCTGTTCCTGTATGTGCCCTGACCAGGGATCAAACTGGCAACCTCTGTGCTTTGGGACGATGCTCTAACCAACCGAGCCATGTGCCATGACTCTTCTGCTTATCTTGCAAAGGAGTGAGACAAGATGATCTCTTGTAGGAAAGTGAATGGGAAAGGATGAGGTTAGAAAGTGATAATCAGGATCCTTACCAGATCTCTTGATTAGCAGCTCTTTTGTTGGAACCTTTACTACTCCAAGTAGATAATCTTTGAGTGACTGGATACGAGTTATATCACTGGCTATCAGATCAAACAAAAAAGAGAAATTATTTGGTGTCTACTGATTGAAGGGTGTTTACAAGTACATCCATAGCACCCTCCCTTTACGCTTACTGAATCTCAGTGTTGGAAGATGCAGTAGAGATCATCTTGCTCAGTCAAATGCCCCTCAAATTACTTTTACTTAAATTATTAGTCATATATATATATATATATATCAGTAGTTTTAAATAATTTTACTTGACAAAAATTCAGGCATACAGAAAGGCTTCAAGAATATTACCGTGAACTTCACCTAGATTCACCCATTAGCGTCTTGACACATTTATTTCTGCCTACATTCTCTCACAAACACACACAGTCAATAGATATTCTACTGATTTTCACTATACCCTTCAGAAGTAAGCTGCAGAGAATATGACCCTTCACCCCTAAATACTTCAGCATTTATCTCCTAGGAAGGTTATACCATTCAGAACAGAGTACCTTTTAATTCTGATTGTGATGACCCATTTGGTGCTCACCTGACTTGGTATCTTCATGATAAATGGCAAAAGTGACCTCTGCAAACGCTAAGAGCTCTGCCAGGAGACAGGCCTCTCCACTGCAGTGCTGGGTTACTAAGTTACAGGAGAACTCAGCGTGATGGGAGAACTCAGGGCAGAAGGTACAGGCCACAGGGCGGGTTTGGCGCTGTTCTCCCTTGGGCAGGAAGGAGAGATGAACGGTGACAAATGCATTGACTCCAACTGAGGCGCTAAACTGTAGAGAGGGTTCCTGCTCAGCCAAAGCCCTGTAGGGAAAAAGAGTGGGCAGGAGAAGTATCAAAAAATAGCTTGACTGTCTAGAAAACATCTCCACCATTTCCATAAGGTCACCACCATGTTTCCTACCTCGGCTTTGCCACAGTGTGCTTTCTTAGTAATCTGGTTATCAGAGTGTATGTGTATGGGGTGGGAAAGAGACAACAGTCATCTATTCACCAGAGTGACACTTCACAGACACTTCACTGGACTATCAATACCCTTCAACCAAAGACTACCAGGCACCAGCTGCAGTTGAACTGCACTGAAGAACACACACTGTGGGAATCATGGTGCTGGCATCTCTGTAAGAAGGCCTCAGAAAGGACTCATAGCACTGGGTTCATGTTAGGTGATCTGAAGGAGTGAGTACTCAAGGAAGTGGGGCTGTGCTCTGGATAGGTGTTCTTTTTTTTTTTTTTTTTTTTTCATTTTTCTGAAGCTGGAAATGGGGGAGAGACAGTCAGACAGACTCCCGCATGCGCCCGACCGGGATCCACCCGGCACGCCCACCATGGGGCGACGCTCTGCCCACCAGGGGGCGATGCTCTGCCCATCCTGGGCATCGCCATATTGCGACCAGAGCCACTCTAGCGCCTGGGGCAGAGGCCACAGAGCCATCCCCAGTGCCCGGGCCATCTTTGCTCCAATGGAGCCTTGGCTGCGGGAGGGGAAGATAGAGACAGAGAGGAAAGCGCGGCGGAGGGGTGGAGAAGCAAATGGGCGCTTCTCCTGTGTGCCCTGGCCAGGAATCGAACCCGGGTTGGATAGGTGTTCTTAATGAATCTTATTTAGAAGGAAGGCTAAGCCCTGGCCGGTTGGCTCAGCGGTAGAGCATCGGCCTAGCGTGCGGAGGACCCGGGTTCGATTCCCGGACAGGGCACACAGGAGAGGCGCCCATTTGCCTCTCCACTCCTCCGCCGCGCTTTCCTCTCTGTCTCTCTCTTCCCCTCCCGCAGCCAAGGCTCCATTGGAGCAAAGATGGCCCGGGCGCTGGGGATGGCTCTGTGGCCTCTGCCTCAGGCGCTGGAGTGGCTCTGGTCGCAACATGGCGACGCCCAGGATGGGCAGAGCATCGCCCCCTGGTGGGCAGAGCTTCACCCCTGGTGGGCGTGCCAGGTGGATCCTGGTCGGGCGCATGCGGGAGTCTGTCTGACTGTCTCTCCCTGTTTCCAGCTTCAGAAAAATGAAAAAAAAAAAAAAAAGAAGGAAGGCTACAGATGTAATTGGTAAAGCAGCAGCAGACACATTAGCCAGGATGTGAGGATATTGGGTATTTTTGTGGCTTTCTTAATGATCACGTTTTGGTTTGTGCTTAGACAAGATTATGAAGTTGTCTTATTTTTGTCTCACTTGATCATGGTCACAGAGTGGCCTTGTCTGATGCTGATGTCTCATGAGATTGTTTATGCTCAACAGGAGAAAATACCAAAGCCTAGCTGAGTGCCAGATCAATTCTCAGATGCCAGGGGGTGCTTTTCTCTTTGCCAGTTCAGATGTTCCGTGATGCACAGATAAAATCTACCCAACTTTAACTGATGTTCACAGAGTCAAATCTTTTGTGTTGTGGGTATAGTATCCCTCCCCAAACTTCCCAAGAATATAAAATGGACATTTAGGCAAAGATGTCACCTTTTTTTGAAGCATTCCCTGACAGTCCCAAAGAAGACTTAAGGGTTCCTTCCTCTAAGTTCCTTACTACACTTGCTATGTTTCAGTAGAGGGTAATAATTTGAAGTTACACAGATCTGGTTTGAATCCTGGATGCACCATTTAAAGTGTAACTTCAGACAAATTATTCAACCTCTTTCAAGTTTGTTTCCTATTTGCTAAAATGAGGACAGCATATGGACACAACAGATACTAAAGATGTGTGTGTATTTGTATAATTATAGCAATTTCATTTCTAATGAAATGCAAAATGATCATTAACAGTGGACTACTGTATGTACATATAATAGCATACTATGAAATATATAGCATGTCTAGGAAAAATAAGATGGAAACAAATGTTAGCAGTGGCTAAAAAATAAGGATAAATTACTCAATGTTTTAAAAATCACATTAGACAATACATACAAACAGAGAACCTATCTATGGGTGTTGAAAAGACTCTTTTTTTGTAATTCACCCAAAGTCAAGCCTCCTGTCACCACACCATTTATCCCCCTCTGTCCGCCTCTAGCTCCCCCACCACTCTCCCTCTGGTAGTCACCATATCACTGTCTGTGTCTATGCGGTTTTTTTCTTCAACACTTCACCTTTTTTCACCTAGATACCCCCCCAACCTCCAGTTCCCTGACAGCTGTCGGTGTGTTCTCTGTATCTAATGAACAACAACAAAAACAAAAAAAATAGAAAATAATATATTTTTTTTGCTTGAGAGAGACAGAAAAAAAGAGTGAAGAGATGAGAAACATCATTCCGTAGTTGTGGAACTTTAGTTGTTCATTAACTGCTTTTCATATGTGCCTTGATGGGGGTGGGGGGGTTTCAGCTGAGCCAGCGACCTTTGGGCTCAAGCCAGCGACCATGGGGTCATGTCTATGATCCTACACTCAAGCCAGTGACCCCATGCTCAAGTTGGTGAGCCTGTGCTCAAGCTGATGAGCCTGTGCTCAAGCTGGATGAGCTCGTGCTTAAGCCAGTGACCTTGGGGTTTTCAACTTGGGATCTCAGCATCTCAGGTCGATGCCCTATCTGCTGTGCCACCACTGGTCAGGCAAGGGTTGGTATCTCTCTCTTTTTTTTTTTTGTATTTTTCTGAAGTTAAAAGTGGGGAGGCAGTCAGACAGACTCCCACATGTGTCCGACCAGGATCCACCCAGCATGTCCACCAGGGGCGATGTTCTGCCCATCTGGGGTGTTGCTTCCTTGCGGAAGGAGCCCTTCTAGTGCCTGAGGTGGAGGCCATGGAGCCATCCTCAGCGCCCAGGCCAACTTTGCTCCAATGGAGCCCTGGCTGCGGGACGGGAAGAGAGAGACAGAGAGGAAGGAGAGGGGGGAAGGGTGGAGAAGCAGATGGGTGCTTCTCCTGTGTGCCCTGACTGGGAATCAAACCCAGACCTCAACATGCGGGCTGCCACTGAGCCAATCAGTCAGGGCCTGAGGATTGGTATCTCTTTTTTTTTTTTTTAATTTTTATTTTCTTTTGGTATTTTTCTGAAGCTAGAAACTGGGGAGAGACAGTCAGACAGACTCCCGCATGCGCCCGACCGGGATCCACCTGGCACGCCCACCAGGGGGCGATGCTTTGCCCCTCCGGGGCGTCGCTCTGTTGCGACCAGAACCACTCTAGCGCCTGGGGCAGAGGCCAAGGAGCCATCCCCAGCGCCCGGGCCATCTTTGCTCCAATGGAGCCTCAGCTGCAGGAGAGGTAGAGAGAGACAGAGAGAAAGGAGAGGGGGAGGGGTGGAGAAGCAGATGGGCGCTTCTCCTGTGTGCCCTGGCCGGGAATCGAACCCAGGACTTCTACACGCCAGGCCGACACTCTACCGCTGAGTCAACCGGCCAGGGCCAGGATGGTATCTCTTGATGAAAGAGGGCTCACTTCAGAGTACCTGCTATCTGGATACCAGAGTTAAGATTCAAAGGAGTAAGTTTAGAATACCAAGAATTTCTCTCTTCAATAAAAGCCAATATAAAACATATTTCTAATTTTACTATATTCTACCAGCTAATAAAGGTAACATTAATTATCCATACACTGGAAATAATCCTAAAAATCCAAACATTGGCATAGAAGTTAGTAGTTTATAAAAATGACTTCATATTTGTTCATTTCTATACTAATCCTTATAAAATTGGGGGAAGGGTGTGTTCATAATTGTCACTTTCAGATGAAGAAACTGACACTCAGAGAGGTAAAGAAAATAACCTAAGATCACGCATAGCTAGTAGGAGATGGAGGTGGGACTACAAGCCAGTGGGTCCAATTTCTAGTGTAGTTGTGTTTCCATTACACCTTGGTTTGTCTCACATCCTGTGGAACTCTCTCCCCCAAACTGATCAGAAGAATGTAGTGTTAGACATGGCCTGGCTTCTTGCCCTTCCTTATCAAAACTATAGCACAGACCAAAAGCGGGACTCACAACAAACTGCCTGCTATCCAATCTGACTTCCCTCATGTGTCTCCAGAAAGGGGAAATAATGAATTTCTTATCTATTATTCAGTCTCTCTCCTTTTCTGCCAATTATGTAGTAGTTAATTTAACACCATATTGAAGAATTCTGATGTTGGCTGGGTATTACACAGAATAGGTACTTTTTTAGACATGAGTTTCATGTCTTCATGACTTTGCACGTGGTCTCTTTGACCAGAATAATTTTCAGCCCTCTTAGGTATTTTGTTAAGTCCTATTCTTCTTTCAAGATTCAGATTAAGACATTTCGAAGGGCCTTGAATGCCAAGGTGAACATTTTGAACCTTATCCTGTGAACCAGTGGTCTTTAAAATAGATTGTGTACAACCAAAGGGGTTCACAGAGTAAACTATGTGGGCACAAAAAAAATATTAAAGCTTCTATACTTGTTATTTGATATGTTAACATTTTATTACTCTGATATATTTTACAATGTATTTAATATATTAGTATAGTATTACATGAAAATAAATTTATACGTGATTAAGTATACATATATTTGGAGGGTATGTTAAAGTTTACTTTTTCTAGTAATAGGAATAAAGTTAAGAGACCTTTAAAATTAGGAGATCATTGCTACTGACAATGGGAAACCATCAAAAGTTTTAATGTGAGGGAGTGACACGATTAAAAAACTGCCATGGTGTCACTGACGCTGACACGTTCTTGGGTAATTACTGAAAAAGTCTATTTGGAGAATCAGTGATGAAAAATATTAACCAGACTGAACATTTTACCAGCTGTTTCAGCATCAGATCTCACATGGGCAGTAGTTCAATTATTTATTTAGAGAGCATGAAGTTTAAGGCAAACAATCTGATTCTAAGTTACAACAGAAAAAGGTAATAAGTACTTGCTTCTTCTTTCTTGAACTCATGTCCAAAGTGAATTAGTCTGCAGCAGGAGTATGACCTAGTTCTCTTTTTTTTTAGCAAGAGACAGAGAGACAGAGATAGAAACAGGAAGGGAGAGAAGTAAGCATCAACTCGTAGTTGCAGCACTTGAAATATTCATTGATTGCTTCTCATACATGCCTTGACCGGGAAGAGCTCCAGCTGAGAAAGTGACCCCTTGTTCAAGCTAGTGGCTTTGGGCTTCAAGCCAGTGACCATGGCGTCATGTCTATGATTCCACGCTCAAGCCAGCAACCTTGGAGTTTTGAACCTAGGTCCTTGGCATCCCAGGTTAACACTCTATCCACTGTGCTACCACCTGGTCAGGCTGACCTAGTTCTCTTTCCTACTGAGCACTGTTAAGTGCAAGAACTATATTATGTGGTGGTGGCGCACAGAGAGGATTAAAGTAGTGTCTGTGACTAGAGGAACTCACAGCCTAGTGGGGGAAAACTCATGTATGTAAATAATTTAAACAGAGTGATATGTGCTGCAACCACGGTATTAATAGACAAAGTACCCATTCTGTTTACATGTAGAACGATGTAAAAAAAGGCTACTTCAAAGAAGCTGCAAAGTCTTAAAAGAAAACGGAAGAATCTGTTTAGTAAACAAAAGAACATTCAAGGTAGAGAGAAGTATGAGCAAAGATCTGAAGGAAGAGGGTCAAGCTGTTTATATATAGATATAGTGTTCCAGGCACAGAAAACAGCAAGACAAAGGCCCAGAAAGGAGAATGAGCTTGGTGTGCTAGTAAGCAATAAGAGGGCCAGTGGCTGGAATGCGCAGAGGGAAGACCAGCAGGAAGAGATGAGGTATCTTACACAAAGACAATGGGGTCAGATCATGTGGGGTCTTACAGCCTTTTTCAGGCTTTTACTTTGAATGAAATGGAAAATCATGGGTAGGTTTTAAGAAGAGGTGTGTTAAGATCTGACTTAAGCCCTGGCCGGTTGGCTCAGCAGTAGAGCGTCAGCCTGGTGTGCGGGGGACCCGGGTTCGATTCCCGGCCAGGGCACAAAGGAGAAGTGCCCATTTGCTTCTCCACCCCCCCATCTCCTTCCTCTCTGTCTCTCTCTTCCCCTCCTGCAGCCAAGGCTCCATTGGAGCAAAGATGGCCCGGGCGCTGGGGATGGCTCCTTGGCCTCTGCCCCAGGAGCTAGAGTGGCTCTGGTCGCGGCAGAGCGACGCCCCGGAGGGGCAGAGCATCGCCCCCTGGCGGGCAGAGCTTCGCCCCTGGTGGGCGTGCCGGGTGGATCCCGGTCGGGCGCATGCGGGAGTCTGTCTGACTGTCTCTCCCGGTTTCCAGCTTCAGAAAAAAAAAAAAAAGATCTGACTTAAGTTTCCATAGGATCATTGGCTTCTGTATTGAGGACAAACTTGAAGGGGAACAAGCAAGAAAAAAGAGGCTGGCATTCAGAGACAGAACATGAGATTACAAAAGAGTTGTAATGATTGGTCCTGGCATGTTTTGAGGGTGTATGTAGGGTATGACTGTAGGAATAAGCCGTTAAATATAGTAGAGGATAAAGTTGTTAGACAAAGTTAAGGAACTAAGTTGTAATAACAGTTAAAAATAGCAAAGTTTGCAAGTGATTTATTCAAATATATTCATATATTCTAAAAAAAAGAGAAAAGAGTAGAGTTGTGGTTAATGATGTGGAAATGGTACACAAGCAAGTTCTGTGTATCTGAGCATCATGTATCTGTGGATTGCGGTGGAAAACGTTTGAGGATTGCTTTTCTAGGGAGACTTACTTGGCCGCTGCTTGCAGACCACAGGCTCTGATAATCTGGACTGAGATGGAGACAACTCGAGCAGCAAGAACTCCCTCTGCTGTCTTTGAAGTACGCCTGTACCTCAGGCCCACATCTAGTAAACCTGAAGAAGGACAAAGGGAAAAAGATAAATAGGTGGTTTGGAGGATCTCTATTCTATCCAGCCCCAAGTACTGGGCAGGAAGGAAGGAGAGAATAAACACTATAATCCTAATGAACAATAAGGGCCTTAGCAGGGAGAGAATCACATTATATTATTGTACTGTAAGATTAATAGAGACATAATAGTAGTTACTATTTTTTTAAATGGCTTTATTTTTATTTTATTTTATTTTAATGAGGGGAGAGATAGATAGATAGATAGATAGGAGGGGAGGAGCAGGAAGCATCAACTCATCAACTCCCATGTGCCTCGCCTGGGCAAGCTTGGGGTTTTGAACTGGCAACCTCAGCATTCCAGGTCGATGCATTATCCACTGTGCCACTACAGGTCAGGCAGTAGTTAACTATTTTCACTTTATATCCAAGAATCTATGGCTCAGAGACTCAATTGCCTGCCAAGATCATATAACTACCAGAGGCAGAACTTCAAGATTTTCTAAACCCCCAGTTATTTTTATAGAATTGAGATGGGTTCTAGATTTTCTTCTCAAACTTTTGAAAGGTTTTTATACTCTTATACTTCTATCACTCTCCTGCCACCACCACTTAAAACACCCTTCATATGGCATCTTTTTATCAAATCTATCCTCCATCACATTTCAGGGAAACTTTACAACAGAACAAGCTGATCAGTGAGCATCAGTAAGAACAATTCAATCTTAATCATGGCACAATAAAACCTTTGTTTCAGCAAATACTCTTCAGCAAGCTTGTAGAGTAACTTGATTTAGGAGCTTAATATTAGTTACCTATTATGTACTTGGAGGGCAGGTCATCCTGCTAGAACCCTTAGGATTTAATTAAAAACTTCAAATTCTAACCAATTTCTCCCAACTTTAAATCCTAACTGTCTCCTCCCTTACAATGAATTCCCAGTTGATGCTAATTATATTCTACCAATCTCAGATCTGCTTATGTTATCTTGGAATAATAATTCTCTGAGTATACCTATATAATATATACTTAGGATTTAGGCTGTGAGGGCTTATTAAATACTTAAAAGGTGCAATGGGACAAACAACATTCATACAGTCAATGGAACTATAAATTTTCTAAAATTGTATGCAAAATTTGCAGTGTATAGTTCCACTAATTTTTCTAAGAGAAGGTACCTCACAGTTTTCATCAGATTCTGAAAAAAGTACTACAAAATGTGAAGAATAATTTAGAGAGAAAGAGATATTTATGTATACTGATTTTGAAAGGGAAAGACAAAATAATCTTCAATCACCTGATGACTGGCTCCTCAGTTCTTTCCTATTCTCAAGCCTGGAGGTTAAAGGGAGAGTAAAGGTCTGTAGTCCCACATCCTGACGGTGCTGCATGGTTACCATGGCACAGATCCTTGATAATGGCAAGGTTCCTCTGGCGACCATCTGGTCTCTTACATTAGGATAATAGTATCTGTAAGTGACAAAAGCACAAGCTGTCAGTTGGAAGAATTAGGTAGATAAAAGATTCAGTCTGCCCTAGGGATCATCTTTCAGTATCTAGTTATTTTTGAAGCTTGATCTGTATTCATGGTATACAGTTGTGGTTGTCTGGCTGGATTTACTGCCTATTATGTGAAGGTGGACCCCCATAAATTATACCCTGTGTTCAGGACAAAGCCCGGTTAGCCACAGCTTTCTGTTTGAGTGTCTGCATCTGGCCTGGACCTTCGGGAGCAGCCCCTCCTGAAAGCATCCATCTTGCAGTAGCACAAGTGGTTCTAAGTGGAGCAGTCCCAATTTCTTCTATGGCTTCAGGCCCAAGCCTTTCATATTTGGAGGGTAATGAGAATCTGTTAGTACCTATATACTACCTATCATCTCAAAACATCCCATTTTTAGATCACAAAGTTATCAAACCTGATTTCCAACAGATTCTATTTCCGAAAAGGTTCTGGCAAGTGGCTGTTACTCTTTCCTAGTTCTGTCCCTGATGCTGCTTCCTCTCCTTTTAGATTTTAGATTTATACTCTTAGTCATTTTAGTTGGTTTCTTGGTTATGGGGATACAAAGGAGGAGGTTGAACACCTGTTTTAATGCCATTATTTTTCCTGAAAACTGACAATGTCTGTGACATGAGTAGATTTAGATATTATGAAGGCTACTCTTCTGGTGATGGGAAGAATAGATTACAAAAAGTCTAGAAGACCATTATAGTAATTTAGGTATGATATGGTATGGGACTGAATAAGGCAGTAAGCTTCCTTACAATTCAACCTAGGCTAGTTAAGGAAAAGATGCTCTATGCTTGTGTATTTACTTCCTAGGTACAGGATTGGATTCTCCACATTACCTGCACCAGATTTCAAAGTGGACTCCACCTCCAGGCACAAGTGCTTGTGCAGAGAAGGCACTGAGTAGAAGCGTCTGCACTGGAACTTCAGCTGGCAACAGAAGAGAGTGATGGTGCTCACTATTAAAGATGGGATCTGGAACACAGAGTGTGGTTGTAGATCTGAAAGGCTTCAGAGTGATTCCTTTGGAAAAGAAAAGCAATTCAGAATAATCTAGCATATCATTTAGTGTTTTATATATAGTAAGACAGTATGTTACTGTCCAGTATTATTCAGTTTTATCCTCAGAATATTCCTATAAAAAACAAAGCAAGTATTATTACTCCTATTTCACAGATAAGAGTACGAACTAGTGAGTCACAGACCTGGAGCCAGAATCTTAAGGTCCACTTCACTAGTAGGTATGGTACCTAAGGTCTCACCATAATACAGAAAAAGCCCCTTGTTGGTGGACAATAAGCGAGGGTTCCAATTTCTCCACCTCTTTGCCAACAATTAGTCTTTTTCTTTTTTTTTTAAACTATAGCATCTTATTAGATATGAAGTTGTACCTTGTGGTGGTTTTGATTTTCATTCTTCAAATGACTAATGATGTTGAGGATATTTTCATGTGCTTATCGACCATTTATATGTTTTTGGAGAAATGTCTTCAGAGCCTCTGCCCGTTTTTAAATTAGAATGTCTTTTTAATATTGACTTATAAGAGTTCTTTATATATTCTGGGTACAAGACTATTATCTGCACCCCAAAACCAATACTGATAGCACCTTGGCAGTTATTTCCTGACATGCTCAGAATGGCAAAAAAACTTGTTCATTTCAAGGTGAGGTAAAAAAAAGCAATATTCTGCCTACTTATTTCAGCTCTCAGAAATGACCAGAAGATATGCCCTGGCCAGATGGCTAGCTTGGTTGGTTAGAGCAGTGTTTTTCAACCAGTGTGCTGTGAGACATGGTCAGGTGTGAGTATAAATCCATTTAGAAACTATATTATTAACTATATGTATAATATGTACTGTGTTAGAGTGTCATTTTGTGTCATTTTGGTAGGTGGTGTGCCCCAGGATTTTGTAAATGTAAAAAATGTGCTGCAGCTCAAAAAAGGTTGAAAATCACTGGGTTAGAGCACTGTCCCGAAGCACAGGGGTTGCTGGTTCAATCTTGGTCAGAGCACATACAGGGACCGATCAATGTTCTTGTCTCTCTCTCTCTCTGAAGTTAATAAACATTAAAAAAAAAAAAAGAAAAGAAATGACCAGAAGATAGGTACGGTGGAGACAGTGTAGTGTAGTGCAAAGAGCTCTGGCTCTGGGGCCAGGGGTCAGGGTATCAATGTCAACCTTGGTACTTGTTAGTGGGGCGGCCTCAGTCGTTTCACACTCTGAACTTTGTTTTCTCTTTTGTAAAATAAAGAAAATAGAATTTATCAGAATAAATTGATTTTAGAATTTAAGACTATGATTAACTATGCTGTAAACCTGAAACTGAAATAATATTGAATGTAAACTGTAATTGAAAAATAAAATTTAAAAAAGATTCTGTTCTATGTGAGATATGTACATGTACATATTTCACCAGATGGGTGGTGATGCAGTGGACAGAGCATCTAACTGAGACGCTGAAGTCCCAGGTTTGAAACCCTGAGATCACCAGCTTGAGAGCGGGCTCAACATGATCCCAAGGTCGCTGGCTTGAGCAAGCAGTCACTGGCTTGGCTTGAGCCCCCTGGTCAAGGCATGTATGAGAAGCAATCAATGAACAATTAAAGTAACTCAACTATGAATTGATGCTTCTCGTCACTCTCACTTCTCCCTCTAAAAAAAAAAGAAAAAAAAAAAAGAGAGAAACCAATTTCTCCCAGGAGCAATGGTTTTAGTATTTTCTAATTTAGTGTTTTAAAGACTTTATAGACTATAACGTCCATGGATGATGAGAATCAACTGTATGTTTATAGATGGTAAGAGTGAGTAGGCGAGTAAATAAGATGAAACAAGATGTAAATAATTGATAGATCTAGATAAAGGTATACAGAAATTCTTTGTACTATTTTCACAACTTTTCCATAATATTTAAGTCAAATCAAAATAAAAAGTTACAAATTTTTTTTTAGGAAAAGTAAAACAAACATTTAGCCTATCTACTGTCTAGTTAAGATGATAAAGATTGAGGAACACATAATTCACTCAAGAAAAAAAAACTCCTAAGTATATCCAATAAAAGAATCATATAAGAGCAAGAAGGCCTCATCTCCCAAACCTACCATTTTCAAAGAACTCAGGTCCTTTCAGCACACTGGATTGTGAGTCTTGAACTGGAAAGTAGTATTGAACATAACAATCTGCTTCTCCCCAGACTGTTGCCTGAAGAGGGACTAATCCTTTAACCTTTTCTACATGGAGCTCAAAGTGGTGCTCCACCAATCCATTTTGTTGGTCTTCTGCCTATTAAACAAAACAGAGAGAGACTGGTGAGCTTTAAAGAGTAACCTGCTTAGAATATTCTTGCTTCTCTATGAAGTCTTACAGATGAAGAAATAAGCATAATTAGCCTATACTAAATCATTAATTTTAATTAATTCATATTTAATTTTCAGTGTATATAAATCTTACAACTGTTCATTATAATTAGATCAAGATGGATTTATTTTAGATTGTGAGACTGGGTCAATACTACAAAATCCATAATTGTGACTCAGTACATTAATGAAAAGAAAAAAGAAAATAACCCATGAGTCTCTCACTAAAGACTAAAAAAGCACTTGATAAAATCTAACATTTGTTCCTAATTCTCAGTACACTTAGAATAGAAGGCAATTTCCTTAATAAAATAAGAAATACACATTTGAAACAAACAGGTAATAATTTACTTAGTTACTATTTTTAATGAAGTCAGGAATAATAGCAAGTGTTCACTAACGGGAAGGAAGGACTACGTGGGGAGGTGGTGAATATACTGTTACTCAAGGTACTTCTACTAACAATTAATAATGCAGTCAACATTCACTATGAACCGAGCACTCTACAAACCCCTTCACCTATATTAGCTCATTTAACATGCATAACTAGTAACAGTGGGACCATGGTGTTTGAACGCAGGTAGTCTGATACCACAGCCAAAGTTCTTTAACTCTGTTCTACATAGGTTCAGCAGACACTAGATAACTGATTATTGAGAATATTTAAAGAGGAAATTCAGGGTTCAGATAAGGGTCAGACTGTATAATTTATATATGTTTAATGTTCAATAAATTTGGAACAGAGATTAGGTCTTTGCTTTGTGATCTGAAAACATGTCAATGATACCTGCTCAAAAACCTTATGAAAACAGAAAACTTTCAATTTTATTCCACAGAGAATAAAAATATAGAAAAGAAAAACCTCTCTGAATTACAGCACCTGCTCAACATGGCCACACAGTATCAGAGTAATTTAATAATTCAGTTCTGCACATACTGAACTGGATGAGAAACTTAGGAGTGTAGAAGAGAAACAACTACCGTGTATTTGTGTTTTTTTTTAAAGCAAAGCAGACATAGACAGGAAGGGAGAGAGATGAGAAGCATCAACTCATAGTTGCAGCACTTTAGTTGTTCATTGATTGTTTCTCATATGTTCTTTAACCAGCTGAGCCAGTGACCCCCTGCTCAAGCCAGCGACCATGGCGTCATGTCTATGATCCCATGCTCAAGCTGGCAACCCCGTGCCCAAGCTAGTGAGTCTGTGCTCAAGCCAGTGACTGGGTCCTCAGTGGCCCAGGTTGATGCTCTATCTACTGCGCCACCACTTGGTCAGGCAACAATTGTTATTTGTTTGATATCAAACATTTCAAGGACTTCTTGAATGTATTCATAGTGAATAACATTTTCTAACTTACTCCACTGCATGCAATGTGAGGGCCATGTAATACTTACTAAGAGTTGGGAATATTATAGATGATTTTTCTTTACTTTTGTTTTTATGTCATTTTAAAATAAAAATAAATCACTATTGATAGATACTAATGTACAAAAACCAGAAAAGTTTAGAGTTCATGACAAATAGACAATAATACTAATAAACACTTTCCTAATAGTTCCTCTTTGCTAGAAAAATTAAATTTGTCATTCAGATTCAGATTAAAAAATACATACTTAAATGATAGCACTATGTAAAAAAATATTACTTTTAAGTTATTAGAAAAGCTAGCAACTTCACTATAACTTTCTAACACGGATTTAGTCAAGAAAAACAGTAAGATTTTGCTGGCTTACATTTGGAATCACTCTCCTTTCCCCATCCTGTTTTTTTTTTTCCTGAATTATTAAAAACATTTTTTAAAATTAAGATTATATTTTTTTAGAGGAGCTAAAATTCACTCCAATATTATAAAAAGGCAATTAAATTCCTAAATTAGAGGATTAGGATCTGGTTGTCCAATTAGATTTCCTTTATAAATTCAAGAAAATCAGACAAACACATATATCTACTTAAACCACAAAAGAAAAGTACTAATGATTCCTTTGATCTATAAGCAAGCACTAAAGTGCAAGTACATGCTTTTGTTATGCTTTTCATTACTGAAATAAGGATTTGGGCAATGGTTTCATTAAAACTTGCAAGATAAAATGAGATTATGATACTTAAAACTTCCAATGGCCCTGGCCAGTGGCTAGAGCGCTATCCCAGAGCACCAAGATCTCTGGTGTGATCTCATGGTTGCAGGCTTGACTCACAGTTGCTGGCTTGATTCCCAAGGTTGCTGGTTTGAGCCCAGGGCAGGGCACAAATGAGAAGCAATTAATGGTACAATTAAGTGTAATGAATTGATGCTTCTCTCCTTCTCTTTCCCTGTCCCCCTTCTTTCAAAATAAATAAAAAGACAGTAGATCTGCCCTGGCCAGATAGCTCAGTTGGTTAGAACATCATTCCAAAGGGCAGAAGTTGCTGGTTCGATCCCCGGTTAGGGCACATATAGGGACAGCTCGATGTTCTTGTCTCTGTTTCCCTTCCTCTCTCACTGAAATCAATAAATTAAAAAACAAAAAAAGTAGATCTAAGGATTCTCACCATAAACACACAAAAAGGTAACTAGGTGAAGTGATGGATATGTTAATTAGCTTGACTGTAATAATCATTTCACAACATAAACATCTATCAAAACATCACATGGTACACTTTAAAATAAGATTATGGTTTTATAAACAATCAAGTGTTTAGTCACCTCCACAACAACAGATGTGTTAGATGGCTGGTCCAGTAAATGAGCTGGCCTAGAGCTCAAGGGAGGAAGTGTTTCTTCTTCATTCTTTAATCTTCGTAGTGCCATTATCTGATCCGAAGATCCCATAGCTAAAAAGACTCGAAGACTCCCGTTTTGCTGGCCTGAGAACACATCAATCACAGGCATGTAGCTGTCGACAGCAACAACTGGGTACTGAGCATTAAGCAGCAGGCAAGAAATCTTGGGATCTCTAAAGGGAAATTGTACATGGGTAAATAGCAATCATCAATCATGTCATAGAGTTGCTTCATTTCTTACTTGGCTCATTTTTTTCAGTTTGTTAAAAATGGATCTAAAACTAGAAAAGCAATGGTGGTTTGAAAAAACATGAATCTATCCATAACCCATCAAATAAAAATCACCAGGCAGTTAAGTTCTAAATGTAGCAATTTAAGGGTAAAAAGAGGTTCACGAGATAGTACCTACAACAGTGCCCTTTGTAAAATATAAAACACAGCACTTAAAACATAGATCCATGAGAAGGATGCTGGGAAAGAGGTCAGTGCTAAAATAATTTAAAATCAGCACTTTGAATCAAAACAAACAAAAAAAACACTGTATTGAGGATAGCAACTGCCTTCAGATGAATCAATAAATACTCCATCTAGGTGCTGGGTAGTGATAAGTTAGGTATATTAATCAAATCTGAAGGTCTGAAAGACAACACTAAATCTTGCAAATAGCTGACGTGAATAATACTACAGTTTTGTGACAGGGAAAAGTATTTGTTTTGTAAAGTGGTAAACTTTGGCAGCGGAGGTTCTTGGTAAAGGACAGTGGACTCTAGAGCAAGGCTCTCTGGGTTCTAACCTGGTGTACTACTTGTAATACATACATCATGTTATTTAACTTCTGTGTGCCTCTGTTAACTCATCCATAAAACAGGGAAAAGAAAAGTTACTGTCCTCAGAGGATTGCTGAGGATAAATGACTTGAGGGGGTCAAGTTCCTAAAATAGGGCCTGAAACACAGTAAGCGTTATCTTAAGACTACTTTAACACAGAAGAGCAAAAACTATGGTGAAATTGAAAAAGTCCTCCAACAAGTTATTGAACTAGCCATGTTTGCAAACCAAAGGAATTCCTCTTCTGTCTATACAAAGTTAAAGATATAAAATAAAGAATACTCAAAAGGTCCTATTTACTTGAATGACATGTAAAACTGATGGAGGGGGACTTTCACCAGCCCGAGCAGCTTGTCCTGTCCTGGGCTCCGCACCTTGTTCCAAGTTTCAATTACCATCACATTGTTCTTAAGCCTTTCCAAGCTTTTTGGAGAGAGAGAAACAGGAATCACCTGGGAAAAAGAACATAAAAAATATAAAAAAGCCCACCGCTGAGAAAGTAATTTATACTTTTATTCAATAAACATTTACTGAAAGTCTACTGTGTGCCTTGCACAGTTGCTAGGAGCTGAAGACATTAAAATCCAATCTACATCCTCAAATTAAAGCCATAGTCTGGTGTCAGAGACCAACATATATAAAGGCCAAAAACAAAATGGCATTAGTTCTTAGATGATAAAGTTCATATAGATGCAGCTTTGAGGACAGAGAATGTTGTCAGACATGTCAGTTATGGGGCCTGCCAGGCTCACTCAACCTTTCCTAAGGCAAAATGACCCATTTCTAATCCCCTCCTAAAGATTTATGTTTTTCAAACAACCTGATCAAAGGGCAGCCAATCCACTGGTTGAATGGTATGGCTCAATGCAAAAAGCTCTGCCTAACAGGTACTATGGTAAATAGCAAGGCCAACTGTCTATCTGGATTTTCTATATAAAACTACTCCAGAATTGGCCAGCCAGTTGGTAGCTGAAAGAAAAAAGAGAAATCACCAAGAGAACTAGAGATCCAGAGTCAAGAGCAGGTCAAATTAATAATGGAAGTAAAGGCCCGCCAATTTGAAGAAACCCGACCTTAGTACAACTGTAAAGCAGAGGAGAGATAAGCCCTAGTGATGTAACCTATAGAAAACACAAGAGGCAAAAGGGTGAAATCTGAAGAGCAGACAACCAGAGAAGATCTTCTTTTATATTTATCTAAGAAACTCCAATTCCATAAGGTACTCTGAGCACATGGGAGAAAGTAAACCTAAATCTTAAGGATAGCACGAGTGAACGAGTACAAAAAGCTCTGCCTAACAGCGGTCATGAAAGCTGAGAGGAAATTCCGGCAGAAGCACATTTAAAGACACAGAGGTAGGAAAGGAGAATACTCAGGAAACTGCAAGTAGCTGAGCACAGCTGGACTATCTTTTTTTTTTTTTTTAACAGAGACAGAGAGAGAGTCAGAGAGGGATAGACAGGGACAGACAGACAGGAATGGAGAGAGATGAGAAGCATCAATCATTAGTTTTTTGTTGCGACACCTTAGTTGTTCATTGATTGCTTTCTCATATGTGCCTTGATCACGGGCCTTCAGCAGACCAAGTAACCCCTTGCTTGAGCCAGTGACCTTGGGCTCAAGCTGGTGAGCTTTTTGCTCAAGCCAGATGAGCCCGCACTCAAGCTGGCGACCTTGGGGTCTTGAACCTGGGTCTTCCGCATCCCAGTCTCACGCTCTATCCACTGCGCCACTGCCTGGTCAGGCACAGCTGGACTATCTAATGTGAAGGGAAGAGTGGCGAGAGTGGAAACTGGAGAAATATAGACAGTTCTTAAAGGATTTGGGCTCTATCCTGAAGGTTATGAAGTAACACTGAAAGGTTTGAAGCAGGAGTAAATACTCAGGTTAGTGTTTCAGAGGTGTACAGAAGGAATGCATAGGGAGCAAACAGAAACAGGTATGCTAGTCTGAAGTCTATTTTGAATGAGATTGAGGGCCTGAATAAAAGCAATGGCAATGGCCTCTGCCTCAGGCTCTAGAATGGCTCCCATTACAGCGGAGCATTGCCCCCTGGTGGGCATGCTGGGTGGATCCTAGTCGGGTACATGCAGGAGTCTGTCTGTCTGCCTCCCCCGTTTCTCATTTTGGGGTGGGTGGAAAAAAAAAGCAATGGCAATGAAGTGGAGATAAGAGGATTTATTCCAGAAAAATTAAGTTTCCAACATCTATTGGGCTTGGTGAATAATTATGTAAGAAAGAGTTGACTTTTATGTTCTACTTGGGTTTCTGAGTAAATTATAATATGAATTAGGGTAGACAAGAGGAAAACCAAATTTAGAAGTAAATTTAGAGATGACATTAGAGTAATGGCAGTGTGAGAGATACTCTTAATTTCTCTCCTTGAAATTTCAACAAATTGAACAACCATAATGCAGTGAAAGAACGTCAGCTAAGCTCGCAGGCATGCCTGAAAGATCTGCACACTAAATCGACTAAAGGTGGGATGGGTTGAAAAGGGGAGGCAGAAGATAAAACACATTCACGGTCCACTCTGGGGAGAAGACAAATCTGGAGTGACTGGGTTTTATTTTCTCTACCAGACTACGGGAAGGAGGGAAGCTCAGGCTGTCGGGTTTTGTCTGAGGGGTACAGAGAGGGAAACCCAGAGTGATTGGGTCTCCTTCTGCTGGGAGGGGCAGTGAGACAGAGGGGCATAAGGGAGATAAATCAAAGAAGCGGCACAGCGCAGGTCACAGCCAGTGTTCCCTCGTCTGACTACAGCCCACATTCGGCAGAGACAGAAAAAAACTAAAGTGCAGTGCCCCAGCCAAACCCCACAGCTAGCTCTCCAGAGCCACTATCTTCCCTGAAGAACAAAGGTGCTCCACAGCCGGTCCCCTAGTCTGTTGATACATGGGGAGGAACATTGGGAGGCCTGAGATCATCATTGCTAGAGCTGTAAAGTCGGAAATCCGAAGGTCTAAAGCCATCACAACACATCCCACCCACCAATGCAACTGCAGCCCCACCTACATCATTGCAACAGCAACATGTCAGTAGTGGAGGACAGCCCAGGAATTACACAGCGCTCAAACTTGTAACACAACAACACCTACTGGAAGAAAACAGTAACCTCTCAAAACCAAAATTGATTTTTCCTTTTTTTCCCTTCATATTCTATTTACCTTTTGAATTTCATTTTCCTTAATTTTTGTATTTTATGTTATTTTTTGTAGGTGTTTTGTTAGTTTTTGATTATTCTTTTTTAAATTTTTGATTTTTTTTATGGTTTTCTTTTTAATTTGTTATCTTTTAAAAAGTTTTTAATTGTGATTTTAAATTTTTTAAGTTTTTTTTTGTTTTTTGCTAGAGCTCTTAACAGTAAAACTCTGCAAAGCCATCCAGAAAAAAGAAATCAAATAACATGGCTACACCAGACAGAGATGTAGTCTGGAAAAAAAATAAAAAATCTCCAGAAAAAAAATCTCAATCACATGAAACCTTGGAGTTAAATGATAGAGAATTCAAAATTGAAGTTCTGAAAATACTCAATGAGATGGGAGAAAACACCAATAGGCAACTTAATGAGTTCACCCAAGAGAATGAAACTTTAAAAAAAGAGATGAAGAACTCAATAAATAAACTGAAAATTGAGGTAGCAAATTTAGCTAATAGAACAAGCCAGATAGAAGAAAGAATCAGTGACATTGAAGACAGGCAACTATAGATGCTACACAGAAAAGAGGGAGAGACTCATGAATTAGAAAAAATGAGAGAGCTCCACAAGAACTGTCCAACTCGATGAGAAAGAGCAATTTAAGAATAACGGGTATATGAGAAGAAGAGAGGGAGAAAGGAATGGAGAGCTTGTTAACAAATAATTGATGAGAATTTCCTAAGCCTATGGAAAGAGTTACAGCCTCAAATCCAAAAGCAAACAGAACGCCAAGATACCTCAACCCAAACAGACCTACTCCAAGGCACATCATAATAAAATTGTCAAAAATCAATGACAAAGAAAGAGTCCTCAAGGCAGCTAAGGAAAAGAAGAGGAAAGCCCATTAGGGCTCAGACTTCTCAGCAGAAACTCTATAAGCTGAAAGAGAGTGGACCCAAACATTCAAAGTACTGAAAGAGAGGAATTACCAGCCAAGAATACTATATTTATCAGTTATCCTTCAAATATGAAGGAGAAATAAAAACTTTTACAGCCGATAAATTTGGAAGAAGAGTTACAAAAATCAAGTAAGGAAACAATATAACCAGTAGTGTGAAATTTTACATAGAAATCAAGTAAAATGGAGTATTGAAATAAATAAAGGAATAAATTAGAGAGAATATAAGTAGATAAAAAAAATAAAGGAGAGATTGGAGAAACAGAAAGGAAAGGTGGAAATTTAGGTGATCAAAGCCCTAGAGGAAGCAGCAAGAAATAGAACTCAGAATTCAGGCAAAAAGAAATAGTGGGAACTAAGAACAGAGAAAGACACAAAAATTTTGAAAATGCTGGCAATATTTTTTCCTCTTCCCATCCTACAGTGGAACTGGACATATATACTAGAAAATTACAAAGGTCCCTCCCAGTATGAACATTCTGGATTTCTTTTACAAAGGCATTATAAACTTGGGAAACATACTTGTCTCCCATCCCCCTACATCCCTAATGGATATGAAATGTTGATATGTACAAAGGTACCTGAGAAAAGTTAAAGACTGGTTGTGTCATGTCCCATGCGATGGCAGATCTGGTGACTTCCTCTGTGCTGAAGAATTTGCAATTTAAATAAACATTGCACGGTGGTTGTTTCTCAGATTCCCCAGTAATGAAATCTTTCCCATCTGGCACCATCAACAGCACATGCAACAGCAAAGCACTCTCTTTGGTTGACCCATCTGTCTGATTTACTAAATTGTGAGAGGCTGAAATAGCCATGAAGGTTGAAGGATTTGGTACAAGAGGGCTTGGAGATTGTGGGTTGGGGAGCAACAAATTCTGGTCTTCCTTTGCAGTTTCTTCATGAATTTGATTTAGGTTCTGTAAATTTTTTGTACAAGTAACATGTTGGCTACTTTCTGGTAGTTTCTTATCTGGACTTGTAAGAAAACAAAGTGGGGTATGTTGGGTGCTACTATTTAACTTTGTCTTGACACCAGTGAAATCCTTGTTATCTATAACAAGCTCCACAGTTACCTACAGAACACAAAAGAAAGTGAGTTAGGAATCTCTTCTAGAATCAGAATCAGAATTTTAAAGTTGGATGCAGCAATGGATTGTTAGGAAATATATTAACTCATTCACAAATACCGTTATAGTAAGAATGTTTTCTTACCAGGAGTAAGTAAAACTAGGCAGATGATTTATCAATAATATAAGATGAAACTGGTACATTGACTTGTGCCAAAAAATAAGGACATGCTCAGAAAAGGATGGAGACATACTGAAAGGATACAGAATCCAGTTGAAGGGGATCCCACTGGCCAAATCTGGGACTATCTGAACATCAAAATGAGTAACAGTAACGGGTTATAACCAATTTAATAATGTAAGATTCCATAAGTCCATAACAATATAAGTAAATACGGGAGAAAGGCCAACTCTTCTGAATAGCAGAATGCCATTTAATAAATGTACAGAATTTACACAATAACTGGCTTTACTTTTCAAAAATATCAAAGTACTCAAAGACAAAGAAGGGCTACAGCACTGTTACAGACTAAAGGAGATTAGAGAGATACAATTAAATGTAATGGATCATGGACTGAAAAAAAAGTGCTGGCACAATCAGAAATTTTAGTATGGACTATAGATAGAATACAGTAACACTTTTAAACTGATTTTTATAACTGTACAGTGTTATATATGATAGTGTCTTTGTTCTCAGGAAATATATACCAGAATTTAGAGGAAAAGAGACTTGATGTCTGTGACATAATCTCAAATAGTTTAGAAAAAAATTGTATATGTGTTATGTAGTGGGGTGGGGGGAGGCAAAAAGGAGAAAGTGAGAAAAAGAGGTACACAATGATAAAGCAAATGTGATGAATGTTAATAACTGGTGAGTCTAGAAAAATGGTATGTTAAGTTCTTTGTATTATTTTTATAATTTTCTGTAAGTTTGAAATGGTTTTTAAAAGTTAAAAATATTAAGTAAAAGAGGATGCAAGAGAAATGATGAACAAAAGTGGTCACTATTATGAGACTGAATAACTAAAGAAAAAGAGAACTTCCTGTTTCTTTTATTTAAAACCCACAGTAAAGTTCTTTTGTTCTATCAAATCTAGATGGCAGTCTGTCTGGAACAGAACTTCTCTCAAGGCAGGATAGAAACAATTTCTAGTCCATCAATTCTATTTTTACCCTTTTCTGATTTTAAACATTGCAGGCCAGAATGAACTAGGCAAGGAAAAAATAAAACTTTCATAGCAGAAGAGTAATGTGATGTAGATTTTTTGCAATAATAATCACACAAGTCTTTAAAACTAAATGGTGGCCCTGGCTGGCTGGCTCAGTAGTGGAGTGTTGGCCCAGCGTGTGGATGTCCTGGGTTCAATTCCTGGTCAGGGCACAGAGAAGAGCCACCCATCTGCTTCTCCATCCCTTCCCCTCACTTCTCTCTCTCTCCCTCCTGCAGCCATGGCTCAATTGGAGTGAGTTGGCCCTGGGCACTGAGGATGACTCCATGGCATCTACCTCAGGCACTGAGGAGAGCTTAGTTGCTCAGCAACAAAGCAAAGCCTCAGATGGGCAGACCATGGCCCCTTAGTGGGCTTGCTGGGTAGATTCTGGTCGGGACACATGCAGGAGTCAGTTTCTGCCTTACCTCCTCTCACTGAGTTAAAAAAAAGGAAAAAGAAAAAGAAAAACTAAATGGCATTATTATTAAGACCAGGAAGAGGCAGACAGGGCTTCCAAGAAGAGGAAGCATAATCAAAATCAAGAACAAAAGCATGAGCACTGTTCACAGTGGCCAAGACATGGAAACAACCAAAAAGCCCTTCAATAGAAGACTGGATAAAGAAGATGTGGCACATATACACTATGGAATACTACTCAGCCATAAGAAACGATGACATCAGATCATTTACAGCAAAATGGTGGGATCTTGATAACATTATAAGGAGTGAAATAAGTAAATCAGAAAAAAACAAGAACTACATGATTCCATACATTGGTGGAACATAAAAATGAGACTAAGAGACATGGACAAGAGTGTGGTGGTTACCAGGGGTGGGGGGAGGGAGAACAGGGGGAGAGTTAGGGGGAGGGGGAGGGGCACAGAGAACTAGATAGAGGGTGGCGAAGGACAATCTGACTTTGGGCGAGGGGTATGCAACATAATTTAATGACAAAATAACCTAGACATGTTTTCTTTGAATATATGTACCCTGATTTATTAATGTCATCCCATTACCATTAATAAAAATTTATTTAAAAAAAAAAAAAAAAAAAAAAAAAAGAACAAAAGCATGGAGGCATGAACCAGCATGACACCTTAGCAAGACTTTATATAGTTTGACATAGCTCTTGGTAGGAAAGCTGCAAGGGAGAAGGCTACAGTGGTAGGCTGGAGTCAACGGCATACCCTGTATGTTATCCTTTGGGTGCTGAAGGGCCATGCAAATGTTTTAGGTATGGCTCTGGTAATTTTAAAAGCTCATCAGGTCAAGCCACACTTTCAAATTCTGCCATCTAAGAAATTCTGATGCTTCTGAATACAAGGAAAGAACCCTCTCTCCAATGAATTACACATCAGAATTCATTCACCAGGAACAAGTTCAGTTAGTTTTCTCCTTGTTCACTGCCACTACTCTCTTCCAAGACATCAACAATCTCTTTTCTGAACTAATCCAACAACTCTTCCATTTTCCCTCTTGCCCCCAAAAGTCTATTTTCTATATAGTAATCTTTTAAAATGTAAATCAGATGACATTCGCATGTTTCAGTGTTCCTTCTTGGCACTGAGGATAAAATCTAAACCCTTTACTTTGACCTATAAAGCTCTAAATGACATAACTTCCACCTGCTCATCCAATCTTACGTTCTACCACTCTCCCTTTGGGCTATCTATCCTATGTCAACATTCTGATCGTTGATAACACCAAGCCCACTCCCACTTTAGGGCCTTTGTATGTGCTAATCCTTTTTTCTGGAATGATCTTTCCTGCACTTTTTACTTGGTGGTCTCTTCCTCTCATTCATCAAATCTCACCTTAATATGTCACTTCCTTAGAGAGACTTCCCTGACCACCATCTCCTTCCTCCCAGGTACTCATCATCACATCATACTATTTATTTCCTTACAGCACTCCTGTTGTCCTATTTTAATAAAAGCGACAAAAGCAGAGATCCCGATTTTCTTGTTCATTGCTATATTCTCAGGGCCAGCCAGTAATATTTGCTTCATCAACACTGGACTGCCTGAATTATCTCTGTACCTTGAGGGGGCCAAGTGGAGCCTGACCACTTTCCTCCTGCACTGGAAGCTGTTCACTGAAAGAAAGGAGCTCAGACTGAATGACAGCTCTCAAAGACAGTGATGCAGATCCAACAGCTTCTGGCTGAGAGAGAAGAAAAGAAAAAGTGTAAGTTAAAGAGGAGCCACAGGGCCCTGACCTGTGGTGGCAGAGTGGATAAAGTGTTGACCTGGAACGCCGAGGTCGCCAGTTCGAACCCTAGACTTGCCTGGTCAAAGCACATATGGGAGTTGATGCTTCTTGCTCCTCCTCCCTTCTCTCTCTCTCTCTCTCCTTTCTAAAATAAATAAAGTCTTAAAAAAATTGTAAAAAAAAAGAAAAAGAGGAGCCACAGGGAATTTTAACAAAAATGACAACATATGATGTTTCATAAACGAACCTATGCTTTATGAAGTAAATAGCTTAATTATTTGACCAAGGCAACACTAAGTAGAAACTCATACTTTGTCATATTTTGGCCACCTCTTCTGGGTTTCAGTACTTCTCCTTGGGGGATTACAGAGGGCTTCATGAGTCACAAAGAAGTTGGAAGATTACTCTTTTCTGTTTTTAACAGTTCTTTATAAAAATTGTTCAACTTAACTCTTAAAAATATAAAATGAAATTAAGATGATAAAAATTTTTGCCATTAAAGCTAGCAAAATTATAAAACACTATTACAGATGCTATCAAAGTTATGGAGAAAGAGGCAGTCATATGCCTAAAGTTGGGAATATAAACTGGCAACATACTTTTGCGCATCCCAGTCCGACACTCTGTCCACTGCGCCACCGCCCGGTCAGGCGACAACATACTTTTGAACAGCAAATTTGGCAATAAATATGAAAAGCTTTAAATACTCATACTCTTTGGCCCAGTTATTTTACTTCTGGATATTTACACTAAAGAAATAATAAATACGGGAGGGTTTTGGGGGAAGGGTATAAAGAGGGACAAATATAAGGTGATGGAAAATGGTTTGACTTTGGGTGATGGGTATACAACACAATCAACAGTTCAAATGCTATAGAAATGTTCCCCTGAAACCTACGTGCTCTTATTGATCAATGTCACCCTATTCATTTTCTAAAAAAATAATAAATACATAAAAGTATCATACACAAATATATATATTTAACAATGAGAAATAACTAGATGTTTAATAATCAAGTTATAATTAAGGTAATCATAGCAAATTCCTGTGCTCTGATTATATATAGTGAAATAATATATATGATGCAATAATATAGTCATTAAAATAATGTTTACTGCCTGACCAGGTGGTGGCGCAGTGGATAAAGCGTCGGACTGGGATGCCGAGGACCCAGGTTCGAGACCCCGAGGTTGCCAGCTTGAACGCAGTCTCATCTGGTTTGAGCAAAAGCTCACCAGCTTAGACCTAAGGTCGCTGGCTCGAGCAAGGGGTTACTCGGTCTGCTGAAGGCCCGCAGTCAAGGCACATATAAGAAAGCAATCAATGAACAACTAAGGTGTCGCAATGAGCAACGAAAAACTAATGATTGATGCTTCTCATCTCTCTGTTCTTGTCTGTCTGTCCTGTCTATCCCTCTGACTCTCTTTCTGTCTCTGTAAAAAAAAAAAAATGTTTACTAAAAGCCTGAATTACCATAAATAATACTTGTTTATAATGTCTGATAAAAATAGAGTATTCAAATACTTATAAAACTTTGGAAAAGATTAAATATATATTTTTGAAAAAATGAATAAAAACCCTCAAGATAGCTTGACCTGTGGTGGCGCAGAGGATAGAGCTTTGACCTGGAATGCTGAGGACGCTGGTTTAAAACCCTGGCTTGCCCAGTCATGGCATATATGAGAAGCAACTACTATGAGTTGATGCTTCTCGCTCTTCCCCACCCTCTCTCTCCCGCTCTGTAAAAAACAAAACAAAACAAAAAACCATCCAAATCAAAACAAAAAACCCTCAAGATGTTAAAAAAAAAAAAAAGGATTGCCTGAACAGTGGTGGTGCAGTGGACGATAGAGTATCAACCTGAGACACTGAGGAACTAGGTTTGAAACCCTGAGGTCGCCAGCTTGAGCACAGGCTCATCTGGCTCAAGTGCAGGCTCACTAGCTTGAGCGCAGGGTTGCCAGCCTGAATGTGGGATCATAGACATGATCCCACGGTCACTGGCTTCAACCCAATGGTCTTTGGCTTGAACAAAGGGTCACTGGCTCAGCTGGAGCACCTCTTCCATTCATCAAAGTATGTATGAGAAGCAATCAATGAAAAACTAAAGTGACACAACTACAAGGTGTTACTTCTCATCTCTCTCCCTTCCTATTTGTTTCTGTCACCAAAAAAAGGAAAGGATAAAAATTGCATACAAAATTATCCTAACACTGTCAAAGATTTACATACATAATATAAGGTCTACCGGAAAGTTCTGTCCGTTTTTGGGATAAAACAAAATACAAATTTTTCTTACCATCAATAAACTTTATTAAATAATATAATTGCCATTATTATTAATAATTTCTTGCCAGTGTGAGGGCAATTTGTATATCCCATTTTTGAAAAATGTTTTATCTTTTTTTTTTTCTTTTTTTCTGAAGCTGGAAACAGGGAGAGACAATCAGACAGACTCCCGCATGCGCCCGACCGGGATCCACCCGGCACGCCCACCATGGGGCGACGCTCTGCCCACCAGGGGGCGATGCTCTGCCCATCCTGGGCGTCGCCATGTTGCGACCAGAGCCACTCTAGCGCCTGGGGCAGAGGCCACAGAGCCATCCCCAGCGCCTGGGCCATCTTTGCTCCAATGGAGCCTTGGCTGCGGGAGGGGAAGAGAGAGAGAGGAAAGCGCGGCGGAGGGGTGGAGAAGCAAATGGGCGCTTCTCCTGTGTGCCCTGGCCGGAATCGAACCCGGGTCCTCCGCACGCTAGGCCGACGCTCTACCGCTGAGCCAATCGGCCAGGGCTGTTTTATCTTTTGATGCGAAAAATTGAACCAGTGCTTGTTTGATATCTTCTTCATTTTTGAATTTTTTGCCCTTCAAAAAATTTTGTAAGGACAAAAACAAGTGATAGTTGGAGGGTGCTAAGTCCGGGGAATATGGTGGATGCGACAGACATGCTTCTGTAGCATTTCTTCCTTGTTGAAATTCGTAAAAATTACAGTGGTGTAAATGAACTTTATCAGTAGCCATGGGTACACTATCGCTTCACACATAAGACTAACGTGAATCAACTTTGTTTTAGTTAATTTGCTACGTCAGTATGTATACATTAAGTGATAAAAATAGAGAGGCACACATGCGCCAAATAAATATGTGCTTACGTGTCGAAACTTGTTGTGATAGAAACAAACAGAACTTTCCGGTAGACCTTATATACTGTATTCCTTTGAAAAAGATAAAGGAGACACTCATAAATATACTGCTCATAAAAATTAGGGGTATTTCAAAATGAATATAAAGTGATTAAAAAAAGAAGCACTTGATTTTTTTTTTTTAATAGGGACAGTCAGATAGAGGGATAGATAGGGACAGACAGACAGGAACGGAGAGAGATGAGAAGCATCAATCATCAGTTTTTCGTTGCGACACCATAGTTGTTCATTGATTGCTTTCTCATATGTGCCATGACCGCGGGCCTTCAGCAGACTGAGTAACCCCCCCGCTCGAGTCAGTGACCTTGGGTCCATGCTAGTGAGCTTTTTTTTGCTCAAACCAGATGAGCCCGCGCTCAAGCTGGCAACCCCGGGGACTCGAACCTGGGTCCTTCCGCATCACAGTCCGATGCTCTATCCACTGTGCCACCGCCTGGTCAGGCTGATTTGTTTTAATTAAACAAGAACATCAGAAAAGCAAATGACAAGTCAAAGAAAGTTGTTTGATTATGCAAATGAGATGCAAAACCAACTTTTATTTCATTGGTGAAAATGTACTATAGAAAAGTACTGGAGTATCTGCATGTTCCCCGATCCCTTAAATTTTGTGAGCAGTGCATTAACAATAGTTATTTCTTGGTTATAGGATTATAGGTGAGTTTTTGCTTTCAAAAATAATTTTCAAGTTTCTATAAAAATGTGTAATTCTTTTACAATTAGAAAAAAGAAATTAACTAGGTGATTCGATTTAAATATACTGAAATGTTTACAGAGGTTTTCTTGAGGTTATAAAATTATGTATTTTTCCTCCTCTTCCTATTTTGCTCTATTAAAAAACTCTAAAAAACAAACAAACAAACAAGATGCATTCCTCATGCTATCCATACCAAAGAAGAGGTCAAAGATGCAAAAGCTACTCTTTTACTGAGGAAGTAAAAACTGCTTATGACATAGTTTAATGATTTATGTTGTAGCAGTTACAAATGGATTTTATAGACTAGGAACAGCTGATCAAAACTGCTGCCCACATTACATTATTTTGAACATGGGCTGATTATATTCTACCTGAGAAAGTAGGATCTCAAATTAAGGCTAATAGCTGATATCAATCCAGTCAACTTCCCATAGTAGGGAGCACAGAAAAGACATTAAGAACTTAGAGTCTAGAGTCAAAAGACTTAGGATGGAGTCCTAGCTTTGTTTTTTATTAGCGTGGGTGATCTTGTATGTTACTCAACTTTACTTAATCTCAGTTTTTTTCATCTGAAAAATGAAGATATTAATGTCCCTAATTCACAGAGTTATTGTAATGGTTAAATTTGACAGTGTGTTCATATAGAGCTTTTAGCATATTGGTCTATAACAAACAGCAAACAGACTATAATATCTGTTCTATAAGAAATAGCAAAGAAGCCTGACCAGGCGGTGGCGCAGTGGATAGAGCGTCAGACTGGGATGCAGAAGACCCAGGTTCGAGCCCTGAGGTCGCCAGCTTGAGCGCGGGCTCATCTGGTTTGAGCAAAAGTTCACCAGCTTGGACCCAAGGTCGCTGGCTCCAGCAAGGGGTTCCTTGGTCTGCTGAAGGCCCGCGGTCAAGGCACATATGAGAAAGCAATCAATGAACAATTAAGGTGTTGCAACACGCAATGAAAAACTAATGATTGATGCTTCTCATCTCTCTCCGTTCCTGTCTGTCTGTCCCTGTCTATCCCTCTCTCTGGCTCTCTGGCTCTGTAAAAAAAAAAAAAAAAAAAAAATAGCAAACAAAAAATTAAAAAATAATGGCCTTGGCCAGTTGGTTCAATGGTAGAGCATTAGTCTGTCGTGTAGATGTCCTGGTTTGATTCCCGGTCAGGGGACACAGGAGAAGTGACCATCTGCTTCTCTACCCCGCCTTCCCCTCCCTTCTCTCTCTCTTCACCTCCTGCAGCCATGGCTTGATTAATTTGAGTGAGATGACCCTGGGCGCTGAGGATGGCGCTGTAGCCTCTGCCTCATGCACTAAAAAAATGGCTCCATTGCTGAGTAAGAGAGCAACAGCTCAGATGGGCAGAGCATCGCCCCCTAGTGGGCTTGCCAGGTAGATCTTGGTCATGGTGCATGTGGGAGTCTGTCTGCCTTCCATCCTCTCACTAAAATAAAAAATAATAATTAATAATAATAATAATAATAAATAATAACCATAAGCATTAGTGTTGTTTGATCTTAGAGAAATTCCTAGTTTAAGTAAAAATATAATTTTAAGTATACTCCAAATCCCTGGTGTAATCGGTAAGAAAAAAGTCAAAATCACCTGACGTACCTTTTCCTGTGGGGTTTTCTTTGTGTAAATTTGGAAAACAAGGTTGGAATTCCACCAGTGTTCTATCATTGGGCCACCAAACTGTACTGGAAACACAAATCTCTGCTGAAATTTCACCACTGTAAGGAGAATCAGACACATAAACACATGTCATACCACCCAACTAGAGACATCATCAATCCATGCTTTGACAACACCCACCTCCCATTCAAATCTAACTAAAATCTCTTTCAGGAATCTAGTCAGTTTAAGTTCACAAAAGCATTATTACTGTAGGACTGAAAGAGCAGAGACAAAGAGAAAACCCTGGGTTTAGTGCAGGGAAGAAAAGCAGTGCTATATTGCTTTGCTATGAGAAACGAAGGACAAGCACATGAGCACAGGGTGTGTAGGGAAACATACTACTATGACCTACTATTTTTAAAAGCCAAGTTAGTAGGTAGTGTAACAAAAGAAGGGGGCTGGCTGGAGGTGGGACAATAAGGTAAATGAAGAGAAAAAAAGAACTGAATCAAAAACGATTATAATGCAAATGAGTTCATCTTCTGACAAAGACTGTAATACTCCAATTGTGACACTCAGACAAGGTTCCAGTACTGATATTAGTTAACAGTGGTAGGTCTATTTCTTGGATGGAAAGAAGGGAATATCTGCTATACTATCAAGTGTAAATGGGATAATTTTTTTTTGTGTGTGTGTGATACAGACAGAGAGAGGAACAGACAGACAAGTAAGGAGAGAGATGAGAAGCATCAATTCTTCAATGTGGCACCTTAGTTGTTCACTGGTTGCTTTCTCTTATATGCCTTGATTGGGGGCTCCAGCAGACCAAGTGACCCCTTGCTCAAGCCAGTGACCTTGGGCTCAAGCTGGTGAGCCTTGCTCAAACCAGATGAGCCTGTGCTCAAGCTGGCAACCTCAGGGTTTTGTACCTGGGTCCTCCGCGTCCCAGTCCGACACTCAATCCACTGCCCCACCACCTGGTCAGGCTAAAGGGGATAATCCGAAAGTAGTATTTGAAACTGTGCTCATTGCTATGGGGTTTTAATAGGTTATAAAAAAGGAAGAATCCTTTGATATGAATAATTTCTGTTCCTTACTAATACTACCTCAGTCACAATTTATCACATGTAAAATGATCTTCTAGTTCATTCACTTCTAGATCTTTAAAATGGATCTGAAGAGCCCTCACAAAAGACCAAATGCATTCCAACTTCCCATTTTGACTTAAAAGATCTATTCATCTTTGTCATCTTAATTTTTTTAAAAATATTTTTTTATCTAAGTGAGAGGAGAGGACGTAGGGACAGACTCCTGTATGCACCCTGACCAGGATCCACCTGGCAATCCCCATCTGGGGTGGATGCCTGAATCAACTGAGCTATATTTTCAGTGCATGAGACTGATACTTGGACCAACAGAGCCACTGGCTGCGAGAGGGGAAGAGAGAGATAAGGAGAAGTAGATGGTCGCTTCTCCTGTGTGCCTGACCAGGGATCAAACCTGGGACATCCACAGGCCTGCTGACACTCTATCCACTGAGTGAACTGGCCAAGTCTGCCATCTTAATTCTTGACTGTTTTATTTCTGTTGGTCATCATAGACAGAATCTGGGACTTGCTATGTGTGTATGGATCCACACACAAGAGGCCCACATCCACTAGACCAGTTTACCTGCTTATTCTACTAAGAGAAGGGAAGTACAACAATACCTACACCTCCTCCACTGGTGTGCTGAGAGGATCAACTGAGGTAATAGATGATAAAGCACTTTGGGCACTATACAATCCTTTATACACAAACAGGACTTAATTTCATTCTGGTGCCATGCAGATTTCCCTTCACCACCTAGGTATGTTTTTATACTATATAACCGTATTTCTCACATAATTCTGTTTCTTAATCTCATTTTTTAAACACTAAAAGTGAGTTAAGGCAATAATGAAAGAAGAAATTATGTGGCCCTGGCCAGTTGGCTCAGTGGTAGTGCGTCAGCCTGGCCTGTGGATGTTCTGTATTTAATTCCTGGTCAGGGCACACAGGAGAAGTGACCATCTGCTTCCCACCTCTCCCCCACCCCTCTCTCGTCCCGTCCTGCAGCCATGGTTCCATTGGTTTGAGCACATTGGCCTAGACGCTGAGGATGTCTCTGTGACGCCTCCGCCTCAGGTGCTAAAAACAGCTTGGCTGTGAGCATCGGCCCCCAGATGGGGTTGCCGGGTGGAACCCGGTTGGGGTGCATGCAAGAATTTGTCTATCTCCCCTCCTCTCACTTGGAAAAAGAAAAATTAAAAAGAAGAAATTAATGTAAATAAATTGCTAACAATGTCCCAGAGAATTTTTTTTATTTTTATAGGAAGGGATCCTGAAAATACCCAGTCCAATGTATACTATAATTATTATTGTTGAGAGGTCCACAGATGTAAAGTAATTTTGTCCACGGTCACACAATAAATGTGTGGTATAATCAGCACTAGAACTGTCTTATAATTTCTGGTTTGATGCTCATTCCACACTTTCCATATGGATGTCCTTTGAAGAACACAAGCAAAACTCAGTTTCTGTGGCCAACAATAATACATGCCAAGCAATACAAATTAAAAGCACGTGACTTAGAAAAAAAAATTCTAGGTTCAAATTTTAGTTCTATGATAAACTAGCTATATTATCTTAGACAAGTTCATTAATTGATTTATACCAGTTTCCTCTTCCCTTATCTGTGTGTGTATGTATATTCCAATTTAATGATTAGATGATTAATACATGTAAAACACTGAGCAGTGTTTTTGGCACATAATTTAATCCCAAATAAATATGAGATACTGTTCATTACATACTATTTTAGAGTTTAAAATTTTTTAATTCACGATCTGATTGGACTGTCCATTAATCCTTTATTACATAAAGGCAGTCTTTGCTTTGCAAGTAATATGTTAACTGAAACTTGTGCACATCAGAACCATGTCCTTGCTGTATCTCAGTTTTACAGATGGGGAAACAGAAGTTTGAAGAAACTCATCCAAAGTTACACAGGTAGATGAAGGCAGAATGGGAAGCCTTGAGAAAAAAAGCCAACATTTTTCTTTGCATATGGGGTTTGATAAAAAACCAGTTTAACCACATTAAAGCTCCTAAACATAGTTACTTCAGCTAACAGGATCAAATATACATTCTCAAATACAGTACCTAAACAAGCCTTCAGAGCAGCTTCCAATTTAAACAGTCAGGAAGTAAACATATGAAAGTTGTTTGTTTTTTTTAAGTGAGAGGAGGGGAGATAGAAAGACTCCCACATGTGCCCCAACCGGAATCTACCTGCCAACCCCTATCTGGGGCTGATGCTTGAATCAACAGAGCTATCCTTAGTGCCTGAGGCTGACTCTTGGACCAACTGAACTACCCTCAACCCCCTGGGGCTGACACTTGAATCAACTGAGCCACTGGCTGCGAGAGAAGAAGGAGAGAATGGGGAGTGGGAGGGAAGAGAAGCAGATGGTAGCTTCTCATGTGTGCCCTGACTGGGGATCTAACCCAGGACATCCGTATGCAGGGCTGATGCTCTAATCCACTGAGTCAACTGTCCAGGGCCACGCAAAACTTTAAATGCCCTAATTCTTTCTTAAGGAGATGAAGAAAGTGAAACAACGTATTCTAGTAAAGAATATATTAAATTACTTTAGTTGCTATGCTTAAGAGTAATTGAATCTTTAACATTTGTGATATATCACATTAAGTGAAATAATGCATGTACAAGATTATTTACTGAAGCACGGTTTTTTAACAGCAAAATATTGATAAATATTAAATACTGATCAATAGAGGGTGTTTAAGTTATGGCATATCCATATAATGGAGTATAATATAGTCAACAAAGGACTAAGGAAGTACTTTATGACCCGATATGAAAAAATTCCTATAACATTAAAGCAAAGGTGCAAAACAGTGTATATGGTATACTAATATTAGATAAAAATAGGGGGGAGGGCAAAAAGAATAAACATATTTGTTTCTAGATGTATAAAATACCTTAGCAAGGATATAAATGAAACTTACAACATTGTTTGCCTACAAAAATGGGACTTTGAAATTTTGAACCACATGAATAAATTATATTTAGTTCAAAAACCAAATAAACAAACAAAACAAAATAAAAAAATGTAAATCTGATGTTACTGTGCCATATAGGAGAGTTATATAAATGTATAGGAGAGTTAAGACCATGTATTTTACTTCTCAAATTACTTCCTAGGAAAGAAACTCAACACTAATGAACTTTCATGAATCAAATTGCAGAACCAGGGCAAACATATACTCAAAATCTGTTAGAAAAGCAGCTAAAGTTTGAATAGCAGGGACATAAATGTTTATTATATTACCCATTTACTTTTCTGTAGTATTAGAAATATTTGAAACAAAATAAAAGACAACACCAAAAACACACACACACAAAAAGTTAAAATTAAGACTGTATCAAAATTAAAAACTTTTGTGCTGTATGTGATATTATTTAGAAAGTGAAAAGACAACACATAGAATGGGGAAAAAAATAAGGGTCTTCCATCCAGAATACATAAAGAACTCCTATAACCCAATAAAAATTTTTAAATGAGCAAAGGATTCGAAGAGACATTTGTCTGAAGAAGATATGCAAATGGACAACAAGGATATGAAAAGATGCTCAACATCATTAGTCATCAGGGAAAAGCAAATCCAAGTCACAATGAGATACCACTTTATAACAAGTAGGATGGCTAGAATAAAAAAAAATGTTGGGAAAGAGAAGAGAATTAGAATCTTCATACACTTATTGTGTAAGTGTAAAATGTGAAGCACCTGTTGAAGAGTCTCGCAGTTCTTAAAACACACAGTTTACCGTATGACTACTGTTAGGTATATACCCAAAGGAAAGGAAAGCATGTCAATACAAAAATGTGTACACAAAGGTTTTTAGTAGCATTATCCATAATAACCAAAAAGTAGACACAACCCAAATGCCCATCAGCTAATGGATAAATGAAATGTAATGGAATATTTTATTTTACTTTTTGTGGCAGAGACAGAGTCAGAGAGAGGGACAGATAGGGACAGACAGACAGGAAGGGAGAGAGATGAGAAACATCAATTCCTCATTGCAGCTCCTTAGTTGTTCATTGATTGATTTCTCATATGTGCCTTGACCGGGGGCTACAGCAGACCGAGTGACCCCTTGCTCGAGCCAGCAACCCTGGGCCCAAGCTGGTAAGCCTTGCTCAAACCAGACAAGCCCATGCTCAAACTGGCGACCTCGGGGTCTCGAACCTGGGTCCTCAACATCCCAGTCTGATGCTCTATCTACTGCGCCACCGCCTGGTCAGGATCACAATGGAATATTAAACAGCCATAAAAAGGAACAAAGTACTACTATACACTGCAACGTGGATGAAACTTGAAAATATTAGAAATCAAAGAAGCCAGTCACAAAAATTGTATATAATTCAATTTATATGAAATGTCCAAAAAGAAAAAAAATTATAGAGACAGAAAGTAGATTAGGAGTTGCTTGGTACTGGGGCTGAAAGAGGGCAGTAAGGCATGAATGCTAATGAGAATGAAATGTTCTCAAGTGAAATTGTGGTGATGGCTCCACAACCCTGTGAACATATTAAAAACATGGAATAGTACACTTACAACGGGTGAACTGTATGGTACGTGAATTATATCTTGAGAAAGTTGTTTTTTTAAAAGAGAATAAAAAAAATGGCAATAGCTGAAATAACACCATCTAAGCATCAAGTTCTGAGTTGTCCTCAGCTGTGTTCCTGACTTGTTGCCGTGCATCACCACAGTCACAGCAACTCTGGGCTTGTTTCCTCACTTATAAAAGAAAGGAATTAGAAAAGCTTAACTTCAGAATTCTTTCTAACTCTAAGATTCTATGATACTATAAGAGTCAAATTAGTAACTAGGGATTCCAAAATTCTTCCACAGCTAAAATGTCTAAGGAGCAGAAAACCAGTCTCTTTCTTACTTCCATCTGTAATTTTACTGGAGGCGAGTCGAACGACCTCAGTTATCAAAGATGTCTTTCCCAATCCATGTTTGGAAAAGCCCACAGGAAAGTGATATTCCAGAAAGAAGGTGCTAAAAAAAAAATCAAAACAAAAAAAAGAGATTAAAAAACAAACCAAAAAATAAATCTATTTTTATTTCATAAATCCCACGTATCTTTCAGGGTCCTGTGGTCAGGCCTTCACCAATCCTGCCAGGCAGTACAGGCTCCCTTCCTTGTGTTCCCACAGCACTTTTCATAAAAAACTTCTATTCTGGACCTGGAAGCCCTATATTACAGATAGCATTTAAACATCTCTCTCTCTCCTACTGAATGTAAGGTATAAACTCTGTAAAGACAGAGTTCGATCTTACACACACTTGGGATAGTGCTTGGGACTTGGTGGGGGATTCAATACATTTCTGTTGATTGAGTAGTGCCTATGAAAGAACTTCACAAACTGTAAATTGTTATGCAATTATTTAATTATTATTATCAGTCACTTCCTACTAATGTCAAATTTAGTTTTCCCGCCTGGCCAGGTGGTGGCACAGTGGATAGAGTGTCTCTCTCTCTCTGTCAAAATAAAAATAAAAATAAAAATAAAATAAAATAAAATAAAATTTTAGTTTTCCCACGTTAGAGACATACCGCTTTTTTGTTGTCAGTTTAGGCGGTCTTCCAGGAAAGCTTTTTTTGCCAGGGATCATCTTTGGATTATCAGGAGGAATTCCCATTGTTTCAATGATGATTCTGACCGAATGTACTCTACCCAGAAGGGCCAGTCTATCCACACTTAGTGTCATCACTAGGGCGTCTTCTGGAGTTTCTGATACTATCTGTTGTTCAACCAAATTTCTGAAAGGAATTCATACAGTGAGTAGACAGAGGTCCAATAGTAAATGATCTAGTTTGCTTGGACAAGAAAAGAAAAGATGAAGGGCAGCAAACATCTTAATTCACAAGGTATCAAGTATTGGGAAAAGGCTTTATTCAGAATTCTGGACCTAATCGACAATGAAAGAAATCTCAAAAAAAAAAAAAAAAAGTAAAAACATTCTTCTAATCTATAGGCTTATCTCTATACAAGTACAGAAACTGATGTCACAAAACTAGTTTTTCTACAAGTTTTCAACAAAGACTTGACTTTATTTAGTTAACCACTACTTTAATATAACGACTATTGTCACTTTTTTTGTATTCCTTTTCATTTGCTTTCCTTATGTATATTTTCTACATATGTATAAAAACAGCACACTTTATAATGCAGAATTCTGTTTTCTCTCTGAACCATGTCATCATATCCGTCTTTTCATGTTATTACATTTTTAAGGAATACAGTAGTTAATGAGTTAAAGTAACTAACTTAACGAGTCTGATACTACTGGACAAACATGGGCCACTTCACTTTAGGAGATCTTGAGAAAATAATCTTCCTTTGTTATTGCCTTTAAACAAGCATTCACAGAGAGGCTCACCTGGTTTTCTTGTCCACTGCTCTCTTCCTCAACTTGTGATCATTTGACTCTAGTACCTGAGATCTGGCAAGAGCTTTGGACTGGTTCATTTTCTTAAAAGGGACAGTATCATCATCTTCACTGAAGAAATCACTAATGCTGCTATCAGATTTCTATGGGGGGAAGAAACGAAAAGAGAAGTACTAAAAGACAAGTGTTTTGGGGATAGTAGTAATAAAAACATGTCTCTACAAGTAATCAAATTCTTCTCTGTACATATATAATTCCTAAAGCAATACCTAACACCAGGAAGATAATCCCATGTATCTCCTGGTTATATAAAAATATAGTTGACCTCTGAACAACGTGGGAGTTAAGGGCACTGATTCTCCTGCATAATCAAAAATCTGCCTGTAACTTTTGACTCCCCTATACCCCAACTACAGTCAGCCCTTAGCGTCCATGGTTATTGCTGCGAGAGTCCATAACCTTAAGGGCAGGCAATTCCTACACCTTTTCTTTACTGCTGGCTTCCAGGGATACTAGGGAGACCTTGAAGATACTTCTTGTGCACAGGAAGACAATGGCTAAACATGTTGCACACCATAAGCACACAGCTGTCTTCACTGTCCACGCTAACTCAGTATGTCCCCAGGAACTGCATGTTGCCGTGACACTTCACAATGTACTGGTGGTAGTTGGAGAGGTTGCTATGCATGTCAGCAGTGTCCTCACTGGATACTTCTTTGATGACCAGAATCTGATCATAGGAGATAAGGAAGTAATCATCACTGTCCTTCACTTTCACTGAGGGGACTTTGGGTAAGAAACACCAAGGAATCCTGATTATCAATGACAAATTGATCATGGAGGTTACTGAAGACCTGGGGACAACAATCCTGGAATTTGAAAATGACTAGGAAGATTTTCTCTATGAAAAAGGTAATTCTTGACTTTGACCTTGGAATTGTCCTTAAAAGTCATCTGGCAGCAGCATCACAGGTGGAGGCACGTCGCTGAGCTCACTGATCTAGTGGGCTCTGCCCCACAGGAACATACTCTGCAGCAGGTCAGCCTCCTGGAACACCTTCATCTCTGCAGCATGAGATGCTTCCTTTTGGAGGTGAAGCCAAAACCTGGGCCTGAGGCTGCTGTAGTCGCTGGTACAGTAGCAAGTGGGGCCAAGGAGGATGCCATGGTCTCCCACGTATCCAACCCTACAAACTTTTTCCCCCCGTCTTTTCCAAGAGAGAGGAGGGGAGCTAGAGAGACACTCCCACATGTGCCATGACTGGGATCCACCCAGCAACCCCATCTGTGGCCGATACTCTGCCCATCTGGGGCCATGCTTGCAAATGAACTATTTTAAGAACCTGAGGTGGAGGCTCCATGGGGCCATCCTCAGCACCCAGGGCCAATGCGCTTGACCCAATCAAGCCATGGCTGTGGGAGGGGAAGAGAGAGTGAAAGAAGGGGGAATGGAAGGGTAGAGAAACAGATGGTTGCTTCTTATGTGTGCCCTGACTAGGAATTGAACTCGGGAAATCTACACAGTGGGCCTCTACCACTGAGCCAACTGGCCATGTTCAACAAAGCTTTTTGCTTTTAGCCTTTTCTTTATTAAATGGTAGTTTTTAAAAATGAGTACTGACAACACAATCAAAATCTAGTTAGGAGTCACAGAAATGGCGCCGTGAGCAGCGCGTCCGACAGATCTCCCCAAAATCTCAACAAATTTGTCAACTAGAAGCAGAAAAATTTATCCTCGGAGCATCCACACTGAAAGCAGAGGGACTGTTGCCCAGGAGGGAATAGGCCTGGGGTGAGTCAACCCACACGTGCAGCTGCCCCCGCCGCGTCCCGGGGAGTGCCGGCAACCACCGGTGTGCTCTGAAAAGCCCCGCGCGCGCGCCCCGAGCCGCGTCCCAGCGCCCCGAGCCGCGTCCCAGGGAGTGCCGGCAACCACCGGCGTGCTCTGTGCTCTGAGAAGCCGCAGGCGCGCCCCATCCACGTCCCAGGGAGTGCCGGCAACCACCGGCGTGCTCTGTGCTCTGAGAAGCCGCGTCCCGGGGAGTGCCGGCAACCACCGGCGTGCTCTGAGAAGCCGCGCGCGCGCCCCGACCCACGTCCCAGGGAGTGCCGGCAACCACCAGAGTGCTCTGAGAAGCCGCGCGCCCGCGCCCCGAGCCGCGTCCCGGGGAGTGCCAGCAACCAACGGCGTGCTCTGAGAAGCCGCGCGCCCGCGCGCCCTGGGGAGTGCCAGCAACCACCAGAGTGCTCTGAGAAGCCGCGCGCCCGCGCCCCGAGCCGCGTCCCGGGGAGTGCCAGCAACCAACGGCGTGCTCTGAGAAGCCGCGCGCCCGCGCGCCCCGGGGAGTGCCAGCAACCACCGGCGTGCTCTGAGAAGCCGCGTGCTCGCGCCCCGAGCCGCATCCCGGGGAGTGCCGGCCACCACCGGCGTGCTCTGGGAAGCCGCGCGCTCGCGCGCCCCGAGCCGCGTCCCGGGGAGTGCCAGCAACCACCGGCTTGCTCTGAGAAGCCGCGCGCCCGCTCCCCGAGCCGCGTCCCGGGGAGTAGCGGCCACCACCGGCGTGCTCTGAGAAGCCGCGTGCGCGAGCCCCGCGTCCCCGGGAGTGCTGGCCACCACTGGCGTGTTCTGAGAAGCCGTGCGCGTGCGCGCGCCCCGTGACGCAGTCCAGGAGGGGCGCCAAACCTGTCTTTCCTAGTCAGGAGATTCTCTCCGTGGACGGGGCACCTCACCCAGCCATTCAAACTAACAATCAAGCTTTGGGGGAGGGGCGCACAGGCAGCCTGAAATACTCTCTGGAGCACAGCTGCGGATCCAATCACTGAAATTAGCTAAACCCACAAAATCTACGCACCCACGGGGCTCTAATTGATAAGATCTCTCCCAGTTCAGCGATCCAAGACAAGAGGCATAATATTTTTCAGTGCCTTTCGCTAAAGGGGCGGGGGCAACTTCTGATTGACAGAGCCTCCATATTCAGGGATATACCTAACAAGAGGGACTTGGCAGATATTAAGATCTATATAGCAAGCAGCGAATAGTGCATCTTCTTTCCAGCCAAAACAGGCTACCAAGTGTGGAAAGCCTGGGTTGAGTGGTCCAACTGAATGATAGGCGCTGAACAGTCACCTTGACAACAATTGACTCCCAGCCCCGCCTGATTACGCTGGAGGCTCTGACTGCCAGAGCCTTACCCAGAGCCTTGCGCTGAGTGAGGATAGAGTGGGGATTTCCCAGCTCTTTGAGCCTCTTACTCCCCAGACAGAAGCAGTGGCAGCCTCATAGCTGGATCACCAGGCTGCTAATTCAGGAAGGGGAGACTAGGGGAGAGACTCCAGGAAAGCAAACTCTCTCTCATTGTTGGACTCTACAAACGCCAACAAGCCTTGACTACCAGTGAGACTAAAGCCAATTATATGACATTGCCATAGAATCCCATCAACTGCAAATCCCTACCTAAGCGTGACACAGGGGCAGAACCTGGGGTACAGAGTCACCGACCAGGAAGAGGGAGAGAAAAGAAAAAGGAAGAAGTTAACCTCTCAAAATCAAGAAAAATCCACAGACTTTATAACTTGTTCCACTAATTCTTTGTTGTTGTTGTTTCTCTCTTCTTTCTTATTGTCTTTATTTGTATTTCCTCCACCTCGGTCCTTTTATTCTCTGCCCATCTTATGCTACCCTTTTCTTGAACTACACTACCCATAAGTGTTACATTTTATTTCTTTTCTTCATCCTTACTCTCCCTTAGGGTTACACTCCAAAACCCTTAACTCTCACTCTCTCCCCTTTTGTTTTCTTTTTGTTTTTTTTCCTTTCCTTTTTTTCTTCCTTTGTTTCTCTCTTTTTCTTATTTTTTCCTTTCTATTCGTTCCTTCTTTTCTCCTTTTACTTTTCCTCTCATTTAATCCTCAATTACGAACAAATTATTTAATTTGGGACTAAAGTTTTTTTTTGTTTTTGTTGTTTGTTCTTTTTTTTTTTTTCTCTTTTCTTTTCTGCTTTTGTTCTTGGTTTTCCTTTATTTGTTTGTTTTTGTGGCATTTTGGGTACTTTTTACATTGCTTTTTAACTCACTAGCATTCCTCCCAACCCAAAGTCTCCATTGTATTTAGTCTTCACTCCACTTAATACAACAGATTTTTACTTATTATTTTTATTTTTTTCTTCTTTAAATATTATTTTTTCTCTCCTTTTTTCTGTTTCCCTCTTATCCCTCTCATTATATCTTTTAGTCGACCATCACTTACAAGCAAATCATTTGATGCTTGTCTAAGATATCCTCCTTTTTTTTTTTTTTTTGCATTTAGTAGGTCCCTACTCCCTTTTTTGCACCTTGAACTCTTCACCCCAAATCAGGCCCTCCGTTATAGGCAATTTTTGTTCCATTTAGCATAATATAATTCACAGGTCATCACGATATTTACCTAAAGAGGTGAGAGGAGGGAAGGAGAAGAAAGAAAAAAGGGGGAAATAATAAATCACTACTTTTTTTGTGTGTGGAGTGTTTTTTTTTGTTGTTTTGTTTTTTGTTTTTTCTTTTTCTTTTTTTTTTTTTTTCTTTTTTTTTCCCTTTTTATTCTTTGTTAATTTTAATTAAGAATAAAATCTAGTTAGGTCCACAGCCTGAAGGAAATTATAATAAACACAGTCTTATCAGGTGGCAGTGCAATGAATAGATCGTTGGTCTGGGATGCTGAGGACCCAGGTTTGAAATCCTGAGGTCACTGGCTTGAGCGCGAACTCATTCAGCTTGAGCATGTGATAATAGTCATGAACCCAAGGTCATTGGCATGAGCCCAAAGTTGCTGGCTTAAACAAGGTGTCATAGGCTCAGCTGAAGCTCCCCGGTCAAGGTACAAATGAGAAAGCAATCGATGAACAACTAAGGTGCCATAACCATGAGTTGATGCTTCTCATCTCTCTCCCTTCCTGTCTGTCTGTCCCTGTCTCCCTCTCCCCTCTGGCAAAAAAATAAAAATTAAAAATAAAAAAAGAAATTATAATAAACATAATCTAGGTTGTTCAAAAGCTAAGGATTTTAGGAACCAAAACAAGGCATTACAATAATACTCAATTTTTAAGCTGTGGAGATTATTCAATATTAAGAGCATCAAAAACTGACTCCAGGGAAGGACATGAGCATTCTAGGTCTCCCATTTACTCACTTTTCACTCCTTTTCCAGTCAACAAACATTTTCTAAGATTATTTTGGTTAAATAGTATGGAGGATTACCAGTGTCATTCATACATTTATTCATTTATTCACTAGGTATCCAATGAGTACTCAGTATCTATCAGGCCTTTGTTGTAGTGGTAATAAAAAGATAATGAAGACATACTCTGGGCCCTGGCCGGTTGGTTCAGCGGTAGAGCGTCGGCCTGGTGTGCGGGGGACCCGGGTTCGATTCCCGGCCAGGGCACATAGGAGAAGCGCCCATTTGCTTCTCCACCCCCCCCCCTCCTTCCTCTCTGTCTCTCTCTTCCCCTCCCGCAGCCAAGGCTCCATTGGAGCAAAGATGGCCCAGGCGCTGGGGATGGCTCCTTGGCCTCTGCCCCAGGTGCTAGAGTTGCTCTGGTCTCGGCAGAGCGATGCCCCGGAGGGGCAGAGCATCGTCCCCTGGTGGGCAGAGCGTTGCCCCTGGTGGGCGTGCCGGGTGGATCCCGGTCGGGCGCATGCGGGAGTCTGTCTCACTGTCTCTCCCCGTTTCCAGCTTCAGAAAAATAAAAAAAAAAAAAAAAAAAAAAAAAAAAAAGACATACTCTGGCTAAAACAGAGGTATGTGCAGGATATTGTGGGCCTTCAGGCAAAAAAATCTGCTTGGGGGAGTCTGAGACGGTTTCTTTACACAGGTGATGAGTTAATAAAGAATGAAGACAAGTTTACCAGATGTACCAGGGTATTTCAACATTCAAAAAACATATAGAAATAGAAAAAGAGCTAGAATGTCTGAGGAGAGTTGCAATAATCAGCATGACACGAGTCTTCAGTGGATACAGAGCCAAGTGGGAGATGAGGTGAGGGAGGTAAGTCTAATGCCATACTCCAACTGATGAGATGGTGTAGTTTAAGTGGGAAAAACACAAGCTTTTTGCCAGACAGACTAGGGTAAGAATTCTAGTTCTGCCATTTAATTACTAGTAATTATTATCTCTAAGCTTTTATTTCACAATAAGTAAAAAAGATAACATTATCTCATGGGGTTAGAAAGAGAATTAAATGAAATAACAAATTTAAAATATAAGGTACAATATTGAATAAATAACAGGTAACATAAATTCCCTGACACAGAGACAATATATAATAAATATAAGCTCTCTTTCCTTTTTATCCTACAGGTAACACAGTATCAAAGATGAATTTTAGGGCAGGAAGTCATGAAATCTGAACAACTCATAATGTCTTTCAATCCATTTCCTCCTTTCTGCTCCCTTGCTGCCAGCGTCATTCAGGCTCTGCCTCTCTCACACCTGAAGTAGCCCAATGGCTTCCTATCTGCTTATGGTTATTCTCCCCCTTCATCACTGCCAAATTAACATTCCTAAAACACTACCGTGATCCTGTCGTTACCTCATCATCTGACATTCAACAGGCTTTCATAGACTGGATGCAGTGTTCTAGCCTGCCTTATAGATGACTTGTTTTCCCCAGAAATTCTCATCTACTCAAATTAGATACCTTGCAATACACAAAATGCTATTCTAGATAGCTCATTCTTTCTATTTCCATTTCATATCCTTTATCTTTCTAAACACCATTTTCCAAGTCTCAGCAAAACTCCTAATTCCTGATAATATCATGTAAAAGTTCTACCTGCTTGCTCTGAATTCTGGTAGCTCTTACTGTCTTACTACTGAGCTGGTATGAACTACCTTTCATTTCTGTTATCTTTTCTGAACCAGTAAAAAGAAAGCAATGTTCATAAATATAAATGGTTACTTGTAAAAACAGGGACTGAACTTAATGTGTAGGTCCTAGGACCGTGATGGCAAACCTTTTTATAAAAAGGTGGGCGGTAGGGGAGCAACCAAACAGCGCAGTGATTGGCCCGTCATGAAAGCTGGAACGCCCACTAGTGGGTGGGAGGGACCACACTGACCAGCACTGCAAAAGTGGGTGGTTTTTATAAAAAGGTTTGCCATCACGGCCCTAGGAGATACTAAGCCAATGAACAGAACATATGGCTTGATAATCAGAAAGAACTCTGAAAATGCTAGAACTCCGTAAAAAGAGAAAGCTTTGTCTTAAGGGTAAGTAGAGGTATTTGTTACCTGTGAGCAGAGGTGTTTCTGAAATAGTTTGAAAAGATACCAGTCAAAGGTGATTCTGAGGGTATATCTGCATTAGCTCTCCCTTAGAAGAGCCATAAGGGAGCCATATACTATATCTTCATTAAAACTATAGGCTTTGGCCCTGGTGGGTTGGCTCAGCGGTAGAGCGTTGGCCTGGCATGCGGGGGACCCGGGTTCGATTCCCCGGCCAGGGCACATAGGAGAAGCGCCCATTTGCTTCTCCACCCCCCCCTCCTTCCTCTCGGTTTCTCTCTTCCCCTCCTGCAGCCAAGGCTCCCCTGGAGCAAAGATGGTCCGGGCACTGGGGATGGCTCCTTGGACTCTGCCCCAGGCGCTGGAATGGCTCTGGTCGCGGCAGAGCAACGCCCCGGAGGGGCAGAGCATCGCCCCCTGGTGGGCAGAGCGTTGCCCCTGGTGGGCGTGCCGGGTGGATTCAGGTCGGGCGCATGCGGGAGTCTGTCTGACTGTCTCTCCCCGTTTCCAGCTTCAGAAGAAAAAAACAAAACAAAACAAAAAACAAACAAACAAACAAAAAAAACTATAGGCTTTGGCCCTGGCTGCTTGGCTCAGTGGTACAGTGTTGGCTCAGCGTGTCAGGGCACACAGGAGACCATCTGCTTCTCCACCTCACTCTCTGCCCCTTCTCTCTTTTTCTCTCTTCCCCTCCTGTAGTCATGGTGCAACTAGTTCAAGTGCATCAGCCCTAGGCACTGAGGATGGCTCCGTGGAGCCTCCAGCTCAGGTGCTAAAAATAGCTCGGTTGTGAGCATTGCCCCAGATGGGCAGAGCATGGCCCCAGATGGGGGTTACCGGTGGATCCCAGTTGGGGTCCATACGGGAGTCTGTCTCTCTAGCTCCCCTCTTCTCACTTGGAAAAGAAGAAGAAAAAAAATAAACCATAGGCTTTGGACTCAAGTAAACTAGAATTTGAATCCTGGCCCTAACACTTACTGTGTCCTTGGATAACATACTGGGTCTTACTAGGCCTGTCTCATCTATAGAATGAGGAAAATATTTTTCTTTTCAGGTTGCCGTTATAATTAAGTATAATATGTAAAATAGACAGCTTTCTATCTGGCAAGTGGTAACATGCTGGCACCTACTAATATTAGTAATACTCTTGTTATCTAATTCCAAAAACTTCAGATTCAGTGACTTACAGGTGCTGTGTAAAATAAGTTCTCCAGGAGACTCTGGTCATACTGAGGGTCATTTGGCTCACTGCTGCAATACACATCACTTCCAGGAGCTGGAGAATCTGGAGGAGAGCCTAGCCCATCCCAGTAACGACCCTGGGATAATTCAGCACTGCAGAGAAAGAAAAACAAAGCAGAAGAACTTTGAGATGCCAACAACTAGCATTCAAAAAATACACTACTGACACTGATTTGATTGAGGCAGGGAGAGAGAAGCATCAGTTTGTTGCTCCACTTAGTTGTACACTGATTGCTTCTTGTATGTGCCTTGTCCTGGGATTGGACCGGTGACCTCAGGCTCATACTGAGCAACCCCTTGCTCAAGCCAGTGACCTCAGGAATCTGTTGACAACCTGTGCTCAAGCCCATGGACTTGGGTTTCGAACCAGCGACCTCAGCATTCCAGGTCAATGCTCTATCCACTGGGCCACCACTGGCCAGGTGCTTTTACTCATTTATTTAACAAACATTTTATTGCTTCTCGGCCTTTTGGCTAAGATCAAGGTGTATTTAACAAACATTTTATTGGGCACCTATTATGTGCCAGGCATGGTGTTAGGTCCTAAATGATACAAAGATGGTTAAGCTAATTTGCTCTAGTCTTGTGTGGCTTACGGTCTAGCAGGGTGGAAAAAAAAGGGAAATTATTCACTGTAATTCAACAAGTTAAATGTTATATGTTGCTTTTTCATTTATGAATGGCTAATTCATAAATGTTTTCTTCCACTAAGCAAAAATATGTTTATTTAGGGTTAATTATGGTGAAACAAGTTTTTTTGTAGGCTATAAAAATGAGTAAAACAGACATTCTACTTACAGAGTTTGTACACTATTAAGGAAGATAAGCACACAAGTATGTGTACATTTTATTCGTTTCTCCCATGGTAACTAACATTTTTTTTTTTCTTTTTTTACAGAGACAGAGAGTGAGAGAGAGGGATGGACAGGGACAGACAGACAGGAACGGAGAGGGATAAGAAGCATCAATCATTAGTTTTTCATTGTGTGTTGCAACACCTTAGTTGTTCATTGACTGCTTTCTCATATGTGCCTTGACCACGGGCCTTCAGCAGACCGAGTAACCCCTTGTTGGACCCAGCGACCTTGGGTTCAAGCTGGTGGGCTTTTTGCTCAAAGCAGATGAGCCCGCGCTCAAGCTGGCGACCTCGAGGTCTCGAACCTGGGTCCTCTGCATCCCAGTCTGATGCTCCATCCACTGCGCCACCGCCTGGTCAGGTGTGGTAACTAACATTTAATGAACATCTATTAATGAACCTCCTGAGTTCTTAATAAACATGTTACTCATAATGACAGCATATTTATTAAATATTATATGTGCCAGATACTGTGCTAAGCATTTCATTATTAATTCTTTCAACTTTGCTTCCCTTTCAAGCTAGCTGCCATACTTTTTTCTCCCTTCTTTGATTTCTCATGAATATAGCACACAGTAAATACCTTCAAATTAGATCATATTCTTATATTTCTTGAGCATAATAGATGTTCAGTAAATGTTCCTTTCCTTAATCTGTAGCAGGGGTTCTCCATTAGCACTCTTGACGTGTTCAGTCCAACAATTCTTTGTCATTGGGAGGTATTTGTGCATTTTGGATCCTTGAACTCAACTCATCAGATGCCAGTAGCACTATGCCAGTTTTGACAACCTAAAATGTCTCCAGACATTACCAAATGTCCCGTGGGAAGTAGGGGAGAACTATCCCAGTTGAGAACCGTTTATCTATAGTAATCTCTATCTCAAAGGTCAGAATAACTTCCTAACTACCAAAAACTAAATAACAACTTCTCGATCTACATGGCTTCTCTGCAGCATGTGTGCACTGCTCCTTTTTGAAGCTTTACTTCTTGGTAACTATACAGCTCTCATTCGCCACATATCGCTCCCCCCCAACACACTCAGTTGCTTGCTGTTTATTACCCCCTTGCATACTGTTAAAGTTACCAAGATCTCCACTGCTCATTACACAGTCTTCCACCTTGTTTTATCCCCAAATTAGTATTTCTTTGAATTTATACTACAGTCTATGACACATTAAAAGGGCATGCCACGTCCCTCTATGCAATATTTGGGACATACTTATACCAGAAACTGGGAGAGGCCAGAGATACTGCGCACAGGCTAGAGGCCTGGGTTTCCTGTGCAGCTAGGTGGGCAGGAGATATGAAAAAAAGAGGTGAGGGTGGGGTGAGGCTGGAAAATGTCTGTGTTCTTTGGCTATAAGACAAGCACACTCTCAGCACTTTCCTGTTCTTTTTCTTCTTAAATATTTTTTAATGTTTATTTTGTTGATTTTAGAGAGAGAGGGAGGGAGGGAGAAGAAAGACAGAAACAATGATCTGCTCCTGCATGTGCCGACTGAGAATTAAAGCAGCAACCTCTGCGCTTTGGGACAATGATCTAACCCAGTGGTTCTCAAACTTTTTGAAGTCGGGGCGCATTTAAAATCCTACAAATAATTGTAGGCATATTATATATAAGTTTCTGAGAAATATGTTATAATAATTAAGTCAAATATTAAAAAATATATATAAAGTCCAAGTGTGCTTTTATGGTAATTAAACAAAATAAATATGACAAAATTAAATTTGTTCTGACATTAAAAAACGTTTTTGTTATAATTTTTTGAGTTATGCTTTTTAGAATTCACAAAAAAGAGGGGTTAAAAAATAAAAAAATGACAAAATGTTATCTTTTTATATATATATAGATACATTCTTAGTAAGATTTAGTAAATTCAGCAGGTCCTGGCGCAAATGTGTTAATTTTTTTCATTCTTGTGTTTATGAGAAACATAAATAATATAATGATGTGTTAATAATAAATATAATAATGATGTGTTAACAAAAAAAGCAGTATTTCCGTAATGAAATGGTATAATAGAGTATATATACTTATTTTTATATCTGGATACATGCCGCAAACCAGTGCAGCTAGTAATTCCAGGTCCTGAGTGGGAATGGGGCGGAAGAAAATACAGGGTTGGGAGGGCCCTGTAATTGCTGCTGGCAAGAACAAAGCATGCCCAAAAACCTCATCTTGCTTTACTTATAGGGAAAAGTAAGGCCGTTAGCAAATCTATGGTCTCTGATCACATTTCCAAGGCAACCCAAGAATTTTACCAAGTGCAGAAAACCCCCACCATACATATCATCTTAACTTGACACCAAAGGATAGAAGAAACTTGCCTCCAGTCTTTCCAGGGAACATGGGGGGTAGTGTAAACAATCCAGCACCACAGCTTAACAGCCTTTTGCAACCTAATTAGGCAAGTGAGGTGGGGGTTGGGCAGACTGTCAGCTTACAGCTAATTCCCCCCACCTCTGTTCCCCAAAAATCTAAACTCCAAAAACCCTGTTGGTTTTTTGGTCCCAACAGGCACATGTTTCTCTGGAATACCATAGAGTGCATACTTTGAGAACCACTGATAACCAATTGAGCTATCCAGCCAGGGCAAATGTTTTTTAATCTAAGAATATGTGTATCTATTTTAAAAGTAAAATAGGATTACATGACATAATAAAAAATAGTAGTGGCCTGCCTCTTCACTTCCAACTCACTAAAATATTTCTCCCGGTATTTAGCTGTATATTGCTAAGTAACACATGTGTATCGCTATTTTCTGATTTTTCACTTTCTAAGTGATTTATGGACTTCCTACTATGAAAACTGAAAATCCACTCTCTTATACCACTACTCTAGAACACAGATTTCCCCTTCATCCATCTTCTCAATTTAGTTATATTACACTATTTAAAAGTTCATCTTCTGGATTAACATTATGTCAGAGCCAAGTATAATTTTGTACACTTTCTTAAGCAGCTTCTAGTTTTTCCCTGTTTTAATAACTGCCTTAATTTTCATCTACTTAGTTTTCTATATGCCTATTACTATTTCATTATTGAACTCTCCAAGAGAACTGAAAATTTCCTCTCAATTTGGTTAAACACTGGAGGAATGTATCTCCCTCTCCCCTCTCCCCTCCTCACTAGGTATACAAATACTCCCAGTGAAGCCCTGTCTAGCAGCCAAGTGTTTATCTTCTAAAAATGACACAGATCTTAAACCTCCTTTTCTCTTTCCTCTGTGTTATATTCTCTATTTCTTGGACTCCATGTCTTATGCTTTCTTCTATATTCTCTTTGTGGCAGAAAGTATCTCTGTGCTTTCCCGAGGAATAGTTTAAGAGAGGTAAACTTTTGAGACCCCGGATGCACAAACATTTTTATTTTACTCTTACATTTGACTGATAGTTTGAGAATGAAATTTGAGGTTGAAAATTCATAATTTTCAGAATTTTGAAAGCATTTCTCCATTGTCTTCCATGGAGCTGGTGAAAAGTCTTTATTTCATTTGTTTCCAGCTTTATTGAGATATAATTGACAAATAAAATTATAAAATATTGAAAAAGTACAATGTGATGATTTGATATGCATACACATTGTGAAAGAATTCTCCCCATTGAATTAATTAAAACATCAATCACCTCACATTTTTGTTTTTTGAGTGAGGGGCAAGAACATTATGTTTTACTCTCTTAGCAAATTTCAATTATACAACACAGTGTTATCAACTAGTCTCTATGTTATACATTAGATCCTCAAAACTTATTCAACTTGGCCCTGGCTGGTTGGCTCAGTGGTAGAGCATCGGCCTGACGTGCAGGAGTCCCAGGTTCGATTCCTGTCCAGGGCACACAGGAGAGGCGCCCATTTGCTTCTCCACAACTCCCCCTCTCCTTCCTCTCTGTCTCTCTCTTCCCCTCCCGCAGCGAGGCTCCATTGGAGCAAAGATGGCCTGGGCGCTGGGGATGGCTCTGTGGCCTCTGCCTCAGGCGCTAGAATGGCTCTGGATGCCCCAGAGGGGCAAAGCATCGCCCCCTGGTGGGCATGCCAGGTGGATCCCGGTCGGGCGCATGCGGGAGTCTGTCTGACTGTCTCTCCCGTTTCCAGCTTCGGAAAAATGAAAAAACAACAACAACAAAAAAAACTTACTCAACTTATAATTAAAAGTTTGTACCCTTTTATCAATTTCTTCCTATTTCTCCTGCCTCCCAGAAAGCATTTTTAAAATCTGTTTCCATGAATTTGACTTTATTTTTAATTCCATTATAAGTGATACCATGTAGTGTTTGTCTTTCTCTGTCAGGCTTATTTCACTTAGCATAATGCCCTTCAGGTTCATCCATGTTGTCACAAATGGCAGGATTTCTTTCTTTTTTTAAAGGCTGAATAGTATTTCATTATATATGTATTTACATAGACACACACCCCATTTTTTTTAATCCATTTATCTACTGATGGCCACTTATGTTGCTTGCATACTTTGGCTATTGTAAATAATGTTGCAATGAACACAGAGGTACAGCTATATCTTTGAGATCATTTAATTTCCTTTGGATATATACCCAGAAGTGGGATTGCTGGATTATATGGTAGTGTTATTTTTAATATTTTGAGAGATCTTCATACTGTTTTTCATAGTGGCTATATCAGTTTCCATTCCCACCAACACTGTACAGGGTTCTCTGTTCTCTGAATCCTCACCAGCACTTACCTACTGTCTTTTTGATAACAGATACCCTAATGGGTATAAGGTGATATTTCATTGTAGTTTTGATTTGTATTTCCCTGAGGATTATTGATGTTGAGCCACCTTTTCATGCATGCTATTGGCAATTTGAATATCTTCATTGGAAAAATGTCTATTTAGGTCCTTTGCCCACTTTTGAGTTGAGCTATTTGGTTTTTTACTACTGAGTTGTATGAGTTCCTCGTATATTTTTGAGATTAACCCTGAATCAGATATGTGGTTTGCAAATATTTTCTATTATCTCAAAGACTGCTTTTGCATTTTGTTGGTTTTCTTTACTGTGCAGAAGCTAAAGTTTCATGCAGTCTCACTTGTTTATTTTTGCTGTTGTTGCCTTAACTTTTCATGTTAAATCCCCAAAATTATTAAGACCAATGTCAAGGAGTCTACATTGGTCTTAATACCGCTATAATTTTTTCTAGGAGTTTTATGGTTTAAGGTAAAATGTTCAGGTCTTTAACCCATTTTCAGTTGATTTTTATATATGGTATAAGATAGTGGTCTAGTTTCATTCTTTTGCTTGTGGCTGTCTAGTTTTCCCAAAACCGAAGAGACCATTCTTTTCCCATTTAGTATTCTTAGCCTCTTTGTCAAAAACAAGTTGACCTTAGCCTAACCAGGCGGTGGCGCAGTGGATAGAGCATCGGACTGGGATGCGAAGGACCCAGGTTCAAGACCCTGCTTGAGTGCGGGCTCATCTGGCTTGAGCAAGGCTCACCAGCTTGGACCCAAGGTCGCTGGCATAAGCAAGGGTTTACTCGGTCTGCTGTAGCCCCATGGTCAAGGCACATATGGAAAAGCAATCAATGAACAACTGAGGTGTCGTAACGATAAAACTGATGATTGATGGTTCTCATCTCTCTCTGTTTCTGTCTGTCTATCCCTTTCTCTGACTCTCTCTCTGTAAAAACAACAAAAAATGCAATATGGAAATAACAGTTAAAAAAATTTTTTCAAAAACAAAGATTTTCAACCCCTCCTCCCCCCCAAAAAACCAAGTTGACCTTATATGCATGGGTTTTTTTCAGGGCTTTCTATAATGTTCCACTCATTTATGTGGCTGTTTTTATGCCAACACCATATGCTTTGATTACTCTAGCTTTGTAATATTGTTTGAAACCAGGATGTGTAATGCCTCCAGCTTTGTTTTTTCTCAAGGCTGCTTTAGCTATCCAGAGTTGTTTGTAGTTCCATATGAATTTTAGCGTTTTCTATTTCTATAAAAGATGTCATTGCAATTTTGATAGGGATTGCATTGAAACTAAAGAGTGAGCCTGACCTGTGGTGATATAGTGGACAGAGTGCCAACCGGGAATGCTGCAGCCACTGGTTCAAAACCCAGGCCTGCTCAGTCAAGGAACATATAAGAAGGAACTACTAAGATGTAAGTCAATAAAATCTTAAAAAGAAAAAAAAAAGATTGCTTTGGGTAGTATGGACAGTTTAACAATGTTAATTCTTCCAATCCCTGAACATGGAATCTCTTTCCATTTATTTGTGGCCTCTTCAATTTCTTTCATCAGTGTCTTATAGTTTTCAGTGTATAGATCTTTTACTTACTTGGTTAAACTTATACCTAAGTATTTTATTCTCTATGATGCTATTTTAAATGGATTGTTTTCTTAATTTCTTTTTCTGATAGTCTGTTGTTGGTATATAGAAACACAACTTATTTTGTCTATTGATTTTATAATTTATTTATTTATTCATTTTAGAGAGAAGGGGGAGGAGCAGGAAGCATCAACTCCCATATGTGCCTTGACCAGGCAAGCCAGGGTTTTGAACCAGCAACCTCAGTGTTTCCAGGTTGATGCTTTAGCCACTGCGCCACCACAGGTCAGGTTTGTCTATTGATTTTATATACCACAACTTTACTCAATTTGTTTATTAGTTCTAACAGTATTTTGGTGGAGACTTTAGGATTTTCTATGTAATATCATGTCATCTGCAAACAGGAAGAGTTTTATTTTTTCCTTTCCAATTTCAATGCCTTTTATTTCTTTTTCTTGCCTAATTGCTCTGGCTAGTACTTCCAGTACTGTGTTGAAGAAAAGTGGTGAGAATGGGAATTTGTTTTCTTCCTGATATTACAGGAAGAGCTTTCTGCATTTCATCACTGAATAATTATGTTAGCTGTGGCTTATCATACATGGCCTTTGTTATGTTGAGATACAGTCCCTCTATATTCAGTTTGGTGAAAGGTTTTATCATGAATAGGTGTTGAATTTTGTCAAATGCTTTTCTCTACTGATTTAGATACAATGTTTTATCCTTCATTTGGTTAATACGGTGTATTACATTTATTGGTTTGCAGATGTTGAACAATCCTTGAATCCCTAGAATAAACATATATGATGTATAATCCTTTTAATGTATTGTTAATTTTGATCTAACATTTTCTTGAGAATTTCTACATCTGTATTCTTCAGGGATATTGGCTTGTCATTTTTCTTTCTTATAGTGGCCTTGTCTGAATTTCTATCAGGCATCATGGTGAGTGCTTACATGCCTGGCCTGTGGTGGCACAGTAGATAAAGCACTGATCTGAAATGCTGAGGTCGCCAGTTCAAAACCCTGGTCTTGCCTGGTCAAGATACATATAAAAAGCAATCAATGAACAACTAAAGTGAAGCAACTATGACCTGATACTTCTTGCTCCAACACCCTCTGTAAAATCAATAAATAAAGGATTAAAAACATTATTTCTTTGCTTGTTATAGTCTTCTGAATCTTGCAAGATTAATTTTTAAAGCTAGATATTTTGGGAGCCAAGCTCTCTCTGGTGGGAGTTTTAAGTCAGGGCACTACATGTGAGTTCCAAACCCTTTGTTCAAAAAGAAGCTGAGTTGGGGAGTCTCTCCTGACTGTATGGCACTATTGCAAGATAGAGTTTCAGCCTTTCCTACCCATTTTGATGGTATTTTCTCATCTGTATGATGTGTAGAAATTGCTCACTTACTTTCTGTATCTCTTTCAGAGGAATTGCTTTGTGTGTACCTGTACATTTGGTGCATCTATGGGAATAGGAGAGCTGAGAAGCCTCTTAGGTGACCATGTTGGTCAACTCTTTGGAATATGTCATTACAATTTCGGATACTGTACATATCATCTTTTTCTTTCCCTTTTTTTCCTTTCTGGAAGCTTTTAAGATTGTCTCTTTATACCTGATAATTTGAAAATTCATTATTATGTACCTTGATGTGTCTTTTTCATTCACTGTGCTAGATTTTTTTAAATTGATTGCTTTTAGAGAGACAGAGAGAGGAAAGGAAGAGAGAGAAAGAGAGAAGACAAAGAGAGAAGCATTCATTTGTTTCCGCTTGGTTGTGCATTCATTGGTTGCTTCCTGTATGTGCCCTGACTAGGGATCAAACCCACAACCTTGGCATTTTGGGACAACACTCTAACCGACCAAGTAAACTAGCCACAGCTATGCTAAATTCTTTGTTTTTTTAGACAGCCTTATTTAGACATACTTCACATTATACAAAATTCACCCATTTAAAGTCAGCAATTCAACATTTTCAGTATATTTACAAATGTGAATAACTACTACTACAGTCAATTTTAGAGCATTTTCATCACCTCAAGAAGAAACTATGTATCTCTTAGCTATTACTACTTACCAACATACATCAGACCCTGCCCTAAGAAACAACTAATCCACTTTCTGTCTCTATAGATTTGTATATTTTGTACATTTCATATAAATGGACTCAAAATATGTTCTCTTTTGTGATTGGTTTCTTTCATTTAGCATGATGTTTTCAAGGTTCATCCATAATGCAGCATGTTATCAGTACTTTACTTCTTTTTATGGCCAAATAATACTCCATTGTATGGAAATACCACTTTAAAAAATCCAATTATCAGCTGATAAACATTTTAACTATTATCAATAATGTTATTATAAAAATTTATGTACCTGTTTTTGCATGGCCTTATGTTTTCACTTCCCTTGGGTTTGTAAGAGTTGAAATGCTGGGTCATATATGGCAAATCTATATATAATAGTTTGATGAACTGACAGACTATCTTCCAAAGTGGTTGTACCATTTTATACTACGACCAGCACTGCGTGAGGGTTCCAAAATCTTCATATCCTCACCAACACTTATTATCTGACTTTTGGTCCTATTCATATTAGTGGATGTAAAGTATTATTTTATTGTGATTTCTGTTTTGCATGTCCCTGATAACTAATGACGTCAATATCTTTTCATATGCAGATTAGAGAAATAGCTATTAGATCCTTTACCCATACTATTAATTGGATTACTTGTCTCTTAAACTGTATGAGTTCTTTTTTTTTTTTTTTTTTTTACAGAAACAGAGAGAGAGTCAGATAGAGGGATAGATAGGGACAGACAGGAACAGAGAGAGATGAGAAGCATCAATCATCAGTTTTTCGTTGCAACACCTTAGTTGTTCATTGATTGCTTTCTCACACGTGCCTTGACCGTGGGCCTTCGAGTGACCCCTTACTCGAGCCAGCGACCTTGGGCTCAAGCTGGTGAGCCTTGCTCAAACCAGATGAGCTCGCGCTCAAGCTGGTGACCTCAGGGTCTTGAACCTGGGTCCTCCGCATCCCAGTCTGATGCTCTATCCACTGCGCCACCGCCTGGTCAGGCGTATGAGTTCTTTATATATACTAGAGATGAGTCTTTTATCAGATATAAGATTTATAAATATTTTCTCTCATTCTGCAGGTGTTTTTTTGCTATTCTTTGGAGAAGAAACATTTAAAATTTTGATGAATCTAATTTATTTATTCTTTTGTTGTTGTTGCTTGTGTTTTTGCTGTCATATCTAAGAATCCTTTCCCAAATCCAAGGCCATAAAGATCTACCTCTATGTTTTATTCTAAGTGCTTTAGAGTTTTAGCTCTTCTGTTTAGCTATTTAATCCATTTTGAGTTAATTTTTGTACATGATTTAAGGTATGAGTCCAACTTCACTTTTTTTTTAATTTGTTATTTATTCATTTTAGAGAGGAGAGGGAGAGAGAGAGAAAGAGAGAGAGAGAGAGAGGAGAGACAGAGAGAGAGAAGGGGGGAGGAGCTGGAAGCATCAATTCCCATATGTGCCTTGACTAGGCAAGCCCAGGGTTTCGAACCGGCGACCTCAGCATTTCCAGGTCGACACTTTATCCACTACACCACCACAGGTCAGGCCAACTTCACTTTTTTAATGTATGGCTACCCAGCTATTCCAGCACCATTTGTTGAAAAGACTATTCAATGAATGGTTTTGATACCCTTATTGAATATCAATTGATCATAAACACATGGGTTTATTTTTAGACTATTCCATTGATTTATGTCTTATGCCAGTACAAAACTGCCTTGATTACTCCTGCTTTGTAGGAAGTTTAGAAATAGTGAAGAATCCTCCTCCTTTTTTCTTTTTCACGATTGTTTAGACCAGTGGTAGTCAACCTGGTCCCTGCTGCCCACTAGTGGGCGTTCCAGCTTTCAGGTGGGCAGTAGCAGAGCAACCAAAGTATAAATAAGATAGATTTAACTATAGTAAGTTGTTTTATAAAGATTTATTCTGCCAAACTTAGCGAAAATCCGACATAAAGTACTTGGTAAGTAATTATTATTATATGCTTTAACTTGCTGTAACTCTGCTTTATAAATTTTATAAAGTAAAGTTACTTCCCTACTTTATAAATCACCATTACTGTGGAACCGGTGGGCGGTTAGAAAATTTTACTACAGAAATACAAAAGTGGGTGGTAGGTATAAAAAGTTGACTACCCTTGGTTTAGACTGTTCTGGGTCCCTTGCAATTTCATAGGAATTTTGGAAATCAGCCTGTCAATTTCCACAAAGAAGTCAGCCATGATTCTGACAAGGATTACACTGAATCAGAAACATGAGATTTCTCCCCTAATTTTTAGATCTATTAAATTTCTTTCAACAGTGTTTGGCAGTTTTCAGAGTTTATGTTTTGTACTTTTGTTACATTTATTCCTAAGTTTTATTCTTATCAATGTAAATAGTCTTTTTTTTTTTTTTTAGAAAGAGACAGGAAGGGAGAGAGATGAGAAGCATTAATTTGTAGTTGTGTCACTTTTTAGTTGTTCATTGACTACTTCTCATATGTGCCTTGATCAGGTGGCTCCAGCTGAACCAGTGACCCCTGGCTCAAGCCAGCAACCATGAGATCATTTTAACGATCCAATGCTTAAGCTAGAGACCTCACATTCAAGCTGGAAACCTTAGGATTTTGAACCTGGGACCTTTGGTCCCAGGTCAATGTTCTATCCACTGTGCCACCACCAGTCAGGCCAATAAATTATTTCTTAATTTCATTTTTGGGCTATCCATCACAAGTATATAAAAATACAACTGATTTTTGTATATTGATCTTATATCCTGTAATCTTTTTTTTTTTTTTTTTTTTTTTTTTGTGGCAGAGATAGGAGAGTCAGAGAGAGGGACAGATAGGGACAGACAGACAGGAAGGGAGAGAGATGAGAAATATCAATTCTTTCTTGCAGCTCCTTAGTTGTTCATTGATTGATTTTTCATATGTGCCTTGACTGGGGGGCTAAAGCAGACTGAGTGACCCTTGCTCAAGCCAGTGACCTTGGGCTCAAGCTGGTGAGCCTTGCTCAAATCAGATGAGCCTACGCTCAAGTTGGTGACCTCAGGGTCTCGAACCTGGGTCCTCTGCATCCTAGTCCGATGCTCTATCCACTGCGCCACCGCCTGATCAGGCTATCCTGTAATCTTCTGTTTTTTATTCTCTAGGATGTTCTACATACCAGATCGTGTCATCTGTGACTAGAGATACCTTTACTTCTTTCTTTCCAACTGGAACCCTATTATTTATTTTTTCCCATCAAACAGTGCAAGCCACATAGATAATAAGAGACAGCATCTAATTTCAACTCTGTAAAATCCATGCTCATTTCATTATACCCTGCTAATACTGGTGTTGAAACAGAGTTAGGAGATAAGATTGAAAAGGTGGACTAGAGATCATTCTGTAGGTAAGGGTAAGAATAAAAGGCTAAAGACTGGATTTTTAATTAGTGGGTAATGCATAATGATTTTTACTTAGTGTGCCACAGTAAGCAAGAGAATGTCTCAGTTTTTCTAAGAAAGTACAACTTTATGAAGATAAATCTATGAACAATGTACACCATGAATTGGAGGAAGAACTTAAAACAAAGAAAGCTAGTTAAGAGCTCTTACCTGCCCAATAGCAGCTGTATAGCTCTGGTATCAGCTTTGGTGTCTTGTTTCCAAAATTCATTCTCAGTCGGAGGGAGGTGATCTTCATTGTGGTCTTTAAATTGATTTTTAGACAAGGCTTTGATTCTAAGGTGTGGAAAAATACTTTTGAGTGACTGACATACAGAAAAAAATCTAAATTAGAATTAACTGACCTAAGCCCTGGCTGACTAGCTCAGTTGGTTAGAACATCATCCTGATATACCAAGATTGTGGGTATGAACCCCGATCAGGGCACATACAAGAATCAACCAATAAATGCATAAATAGGTAGGACAGGACAGCCTGACCAAGCGGTGGCGCAGTGGATAGAGCGTTGGACTGGGATGGGGAAGACCCAGGTTCGAACCCCGAGGTCGCAAGCTTGAGTGTGGGCTCATTTGGTTTGAGTAAAAGCTCACCAGCTTGTACCCAAGGTCACTGGCTCGAGCAAGGGGTTCCTTGGACTGCTGAAGGCCCACGGTCAAGGCACATATGAGAAAGCAATCAATGAACAACTAAGGTGTCGCAACGAAAAACTGATGATTGATGCTTCTCATCTCTCTCCATTCCTGTCTGTCCCTATCTATCTCTCTCTCTGACTCTCTCTCTGTCTTTGTAAAAACAAAAACAGAATATTAAAAAAATAGGTAGTACAACAAATCAAAGTCTCTCTTTCTCTCAAATCAATTAAAAAAATAAAAAGAGTATGTTTTCAGCAGAGAAGTGAGCTAAAAGATGGTTCAACAGGGAAAATTTAACATACATTAGACCTATCTACCTTAAATATACATAAAACTTCACAATTTACAAAGCCCATTCTTACATTAGAATCTCATTTCTGTATGAGAGGAAGGAGAGAAGAGTTCCATTTTAATATATTGTATAAGCATGCTGGTTCAGAGAGAGCAAAGAATTTAGCTATTTACAGATGTAGTAAGTGCCAACATTAATTCTAGATTTTGAGTATCTTAACTTTTAGCTTAGGCTTCTTTTCCGCCACAGTAAGAATTGTTTGCTGAACACTTCCAAAATTATTTAGTTCATAACTTGACAAAAACATGTTAGCAACTCTCATGAAATAAACTACTGAGGTTCATGTTTATCCTGTAACTTACTGTACTGATCCTCCAAGAAAATCTTCCTTCACAGGAGGATGAACTTCGTCCAGCAACATGCTAGTATCTGGGCTTGATTTCATCACAGAAACCACCATGGCATTACGTAGTTTATTGCCTTGTTCCAACAGAGCTGAGGAGGGCAAAAGCAGAACACAGAAAATATAAAACCCAGAAGAAATAGTTGCAATATTCAGCACTTTTGTGTACACATATTTTCTCCCAGTGATTCAAACACTCATCTAGGTATTGCTCTGAAGGGATTTTGCAGATATTATGGTTCCAAATCAGTCAACCTTAAGATAGGGAGATTAGTGGCGGGCACAAACCTTTTAAAAACAAAGTTTTCTCTGGCTGCTTGCAGGATACAAGTCAGAGGTTTGAAGCATGTGAAGGACTTAAAGTATCATTGCTATTTTAAAGATGGAAGGAGCCATGTGGCATAAACAATGCAGACAGTCTCTAGAAGCTGACCATGGTCCCTGGCTGACAGCCAGCAAGGAAACAGGACCTCAGTCATACAACCATAAGGAACAGAATTCTGTCAACAAGAATGACCTTGGAAGACTTTTTCCTCACAGCATCCAAAAGAGAATTTAGCTTGGCTGATACCTTGATTTTAGCCTGTGGGACCCTAACAAGAGGACCAACTATATATACCTCATTGTATTTCTGATGCTCAGAACAGTGAGCTGATAAATGGGTGTTGCTTTAAGCCACCATGTTTGTGGTAATTTGTTATGCAGCAACAGGAAACTGATAGACCCATTAATGCCATACTGAAGCATGCTGATTGTTACCATTTCTATATATTCCTTATATAAACATACCTCACTTTACTGCACTTTATTGTGTTGTACAGATACTATGTTTTGTACAATTGAAGGTTTGTGGGAAGCCTGTGTTGAGCAAGTCTATCAGTGCCATTCTTTTAACAGCATTTGCTCACTTTGTGTCTGTCACATTTGGTAATTCCAACAGTATTTCAACTTTTTCATTACTATTACATTTGTTATGATGATCTGTGATCAATGATCTTTGATGTTACTATTGTAATTGTTTTAGGGTACCATGAACCACACCCATATAAGATGCTGAACTTAATCAATAAACGTGGTGTATGTTTCATCTACTGGTCGTTCCCCTATCTCTCTCCATATCCTTGGGCATTCCTATTCCTGGAGACAATAATATTGAAATTAGGCCAATTAATAACCCTATAATGGCCTCTAACCATTCAAGTGAAAGAAAGAGTCAACTGATGCAGCAAATTTCATTGTTGTCTTATTTTAAAAAATTGCCATAGCCACCCCATCCCTTTCAGCAACCAACACTCTGATCAGTCAGCAGCCATCAACATTGAGGCAAGACCCTCCACTAGCAAAAAGATTTTAACTCCATGAAGGATTAGATGATAGTATTTTACAGCAATAAAGTATTTTTTAATATATACTGTTTTTTAACATAGTGCTATATAGACTTACTAGCACACTTTAAATATGCTACGAAATAGTGCAAACAGGAGAAATAGAGGATGATGTCAGAGTAATGACAGCATGAGAGATACTCCTGCTCTCTCTCCTTAAAATTTCAACAAATTGAACAACTATAATACAGCAAAAGAACTCCAGCTGGACTTGCAGGCACACCTGAAAGATCCATGCACTGAATGGACTAAAGGTGGGACAGGGTAAAAAAGGGAACAGAAGATAAAAGGCATTCATGGTGGGCTTTGGAGAGGAGACAAACCTGGAGTGACTGGGGTTTTTTTCTCTACTGGACTATGGGAAGGAAGGAAGCTCAGGCTGTCTGAATTTTTGTCTGAGGGGTACAGAGAAGAAAACCCAGAGTGACTGGATCTCCTTCTGCTGGGAGGAGTGGTAAGATGGGGGCAGAAGGGGAGATAAATCAAAGCAGCCAGAGCATGGGGTCCCTGTCAATGTTCCCATGGTCTGCCTGAAGCCTGCACTTGGCAGAGACAGAGAAAGCTAAAGTGTGCCCCCCCCCCAGCCTCCCAGTTCCTGCCTCCCTCTTCTCGTAGTACGAAGAGTAGCAGAGAAAAACTTCACAGCTCACTCTCCAGAGCCACTCTCTCCCTTGAAGGACAGAGGTACTCCAAGTCCAGTCCCCAGGTCTGTTGAGATGTGGAAAAGAGTGTCCAGAAGCCTGAAATTGCCATTGCTAGAGCTGTAAAGCCGGAGAGATGAAGCTGTAAAGCCAAAGCCATAAGGCCAAAGCTGCAAAGCCCTCAAAACAAGCCCCACAGACCAATGGGACTGTGGCCCCACCTATATCATTGCTACAGCAACATCTCAGTAGAAGAGAGCCCAGGAACTTCACAGAGCTAAAAGTTGAAACACAGTGACACCTACTTGAAGAAACCTCTCAAAACCAAAATTTACTTGTTCTTTTGTTTCCACTTTTTTCTTTTATTTCTTATTCTTTCTCTTTTGAATTTCATTTTCTTTAATTTCTATATTTTTTATTCTTATATTTCTGTGCATGTTTTGTTTTTGACTTTTTTCTTTGCTTTTGATCTTCTTTCCTGTGGTTATTCTTCTTTACTTGTTGTCAGTTTTTAAATTGTTACATTTATTATTGTATTCTTCTTAATTTTTCATTTTTTTTAGCTGTTTCTTCTGTTAGGGTTCTTAATACTACTCTCAAATGACTTCAAAGAAGAAGAAATCAAACAGCATGGCTATACAAGACAGAGATGTAATTCAAATAAAATAAAAAATCTCCAGACAAAAAAATCTCAATCACAGGGAAACCTTGGGAGTTAAATGATACAGAATTCAAAATTGAAATTCTGAAAATACTCAATGAGATGTGAGAAGACACCAACAGGCAACTTAATAAGCTCAAAAAACAAACTGATGAACAAAATAAATACCTCACCAAGGAGATTGAAATTTTAAAAACAGAGATGAAGAACTCAATACATGAACTGAAGACTGAGGTAGCAAGTTTAGGTAACAGAACAAGCCAGATGGAGGAAAGAATCAGTAACATTAAAAGTAGGCAACTAAAAAAAAAAAAAAAGTAGGCAACTACAGATGCTACAGACAGAAGAGGAGACTCACAAATTTAAAAAAATGAGAGAGTGCTACAAGAATTGTGTGAATCCATCAGAAAGAGCAATATAAGAATAATGGGTATACGAGAAGAAGAAGAGAGAGAAGGAGAAGGGAATGGAGAGTCTATTAAAAAAATAAGTGTAAAAAAGAGGAAAAAAAAGAAAAAAATAAGTGATAAGAATTTCTGAAGCCTATGGAAAGAGTCAGAGCCTCGAATTCAAGAAGCAAACACTGAGTTACCACAACCCTAACAGACTTACTCCAAGGCACATTGTAATAAAATTATCAAAAATCAATGACAAAGAATCCTCAAGGAAACTATGAAAAAGAAGAACATAGCATATAAAGGAAAGCCCATTAAGTTATCATCAGACTTCTCAGCAGAAACTCTATAAGCCAGAAGAGAGTGGACCCAAACATTCAAGGTACTGAAAGAGAGGAATTAACCAGCCAAGAATACTATATCCATCAAAGTTATCCTTCAAATATGAAGGAGAAATAAAAACTTTTGCAGACATATAGAAGCTGAGGGAATTTATCACCAGAAAACACCCACTGCAGGAAATATTCAAAGGGGTTATTTGACCAAAAACAAAGAACAAAACAAACCAAAACTACAAGGCAAAGCTCCAACAAGGTCACAATAAAAACAAGGATAATCTGTGACAACAATAAAAGAAAAGGGGAGGGGATAAAGATTGCAGTAGCAGAGGAAGATGGAGTGCAGAAGCACATATGACAAAGGACTCTTGTACATAGGTACATTTTTTTTCTTAATCTAATGGTAACTACCCACAAAAAAGCCACTACAGAAACACAAAGCTTAAAAAAGAAGAAACGGTAAAGAAGTATAGAATACCACCAAGCAAAAACAACTGACAGAAACACAAAAGAGAAGAACCAAACAAGACACAGAGTTACCAGAAAACAAAACATGAAATGGCTATAGGAAATTCTCAAGTATCAATAATTACCCTAAATGTAAATGGACTGAACTCACCAATAAAGAGGCACAGAGTAGTAGACTGGATCAAAAAGCAAAACCCAACCATATTCTGCCTCCAAGAGACACATCTAAGCTGCAAGGACAAAAGTAGATTCAAAGTGAAAGGTTGGAAAATGATTCTCCAAGCAAATAATATCCAAAGAAAAGCAGGTATAGCCATACTCATATCTGACAATGCTGACTTCAAGACAATTGTTACCAGAGACAAAGATGGACATTTCATAATGATAAAGAGGACACTGTATCAAAGACATAACACTTCTTAATATATTTGCACCGAACCAGGGAGCACCAAAATATATTACATCTACTAATTGATCAAAAATAGAAGCAGACAAAAACACAATCAAACTTGGAGATTTCAACACATCATTGATGGCTTTAGATAGATCATCCAAACAGAAAAATCAATAGAGAAATATTGGCCTTAAATGACACTCTGTACCAAATGGACATAATAGACGTTTATAGGACATTTCACCCCAAAACATCAGATTATATGTACATTCTTCTCTAGTGTGCAGGGAACATTCTCAAGGATAGACCATATGTTGGGCCACAAAACTAACATTAACAATATCAGGAAGACTGAAATTATACCAAGCATATTTTCTGATGATAAAGTTTTGAAATTAGAATTCAACTATAAAACTGAACTAAAGAAACCCACAAAAATGTAGAAATTAAACAGCATACTTCTAAAAGATGACTGGGTCAAAGAAGAAATAAAAGCAGAGATCAAAAGATATATACAGAAAATGAAAATGACAACACGACATATTAAAATGTTTGGGATGCAGCAAATGCAGTAATAAGAGGGAAGTTTCTATCATTACAGGCTTATATCAAGAAACAAGAGAGATCCCAAGTAAACAACCTAACATCACACCTTAAGGAACTAAAAAAAGAAAAAAGGCAACCCAAAGTCAGCAGAAGAAAGGAAACAGTAAAAATTAGAGCAGAACCAAATGAAATAGAAAACAAAAAAACTATAGAAAAAATTAATATAACAAAGAGCTGGTTCTTCAAAAAGATAAATAAAATTAAGAAACCAGTGGCCAGACTCACAAAAGAAAAAAGAGGAAGGACTCATATAAAAATATAAATAAAATCTGAAATGAAAGAGGATAAATTACCACAGAAATCATAGATATACAAAAGATAATAGTAGAATATTATGAAAGATTATATGCCACCAACCTAAAGGAAATGGATCAATTCCTAGAACCATACAATCTTCCTAGACTAAGTCACAAAGTGCAAAACCTAAATAGACCTATAAGCAGGGAGGAAATAGAAACAACAATCAAAAACCTCCCCAAAACAAAAGTCAAAAACCAGATGGCTATACAGTGGTACCTTGTCTATCGTGGCGGTTAGGTTCCAGAACCTCTGGTGATAGGTGAAAATCCGCAAAGTAGCGACCTTATATTTATTTTATTATTTATACATATTTTAAGGTGTTATTTTGATTTAATATACTTTTAGTATGTTTTTTTAATCTTTTTATTTATTTATTCATTTTAGAGAGGAGAGGGAGAGAGAGGAGAGACAGAGAGAGAGAAGGGGGGGAGGAGCTGGAAGCATAAACTCCCATATGTGCCTTGACCAAGCAAGCCCAGGGTTTCGAACCGGCGACCTCAGCATTTCCAGGTCGAAGCTTTATCCACTGCGCCACCACAGGTCAGGCTACTATTAGTATGTTTTAATTAACATACTTTATATTTTTTATATTGTTTTCATTTTTTAGGCTAGAAAGGGCTTATTTTACCACAAAAATTAAAATAATATATAAAAATGCCCATATACCACAAAATCTTGCAATATAGCAAAAAACCTGCAACACAAAATTAGATATATACAATTTAAAAATCCGCGATACAGTGAGACCGCGAAAAGTGAACCACAATATGACAAGGGAATTCTATCAAACATTCAAAGTAGATTTGGTACCTATCCTCAAAGTCTTCCAAAAAATAGATGAAGCAATACACCCTGACACATTTTATGAGGACAAAACAACTCTCATACTAAAACCTGGCAAGGGCAACACAAAAAAAGAAAACCACAGACCAATATCTCTAATGAATACAGATACAAAAATTCTAAACAAAATATTAGCCAAATATAATACATTAAAAAAATAATACATCACAATCAAGTGGGATTCATTCCAGGAGAATAAGGATGGTTCAACATAAGGAAATTGATCAATGTGATATATACCACATCAACAAAACAAAGAATAAAACTCATATGATTTTATCAATAGAGGCAGAAATGGCATTCGATAAGATACAACATCCCTTTATGTTTAAAACACTTAATAAAATTAGAATAGCCTGACCAGGTGGTGGTGCAGTGGATGGAGCGTCAGACTGGGATGCAGAGGACCCAGGTTCGAAACCCTCAGGTTGCTGGCTTGCGCGCGAGCTCATCCGGCTTGAGTGTGGGATCACAGACATGACACCCATGGTCGCTGGCTTGAGCCCAAGGTCACTGGCTTGAGCAAGGAAGGGGTCACTTGCTCTGCTGTAGCCCCCCGGTCAAGGCACATGTGAAAGAGCAATCACTGAACAACTAACGAGCTGCATCGAAGAATTGATGCTTTTCATCTCTCTCCTTTCCTGTCGGTCTGTCCCTGTCTGTCCCTCTCTCTGACTCTGTCTCTGTCAAAGAAAATAAATAAATAAAATTGGAATAGAAGCAAAGTACCTTGATATAATAAAGGTCATATATGACAAACTATTAACTAATATTATATTAAATGGTGAAAAAATGAAGACTTTTCCTCTAAAATCAGGAACAAAACATGGCTGCCAACTCTCTTCACTCTTATTCAACATAGTTCTGGAAGTTTTAGCCAGAGCAATCTGGCAAGAGAAAAAAATAAAAGGAATTAATATTGGGAAAGAAGAAGTAACGGTATCACTTTTTGCAGATGACTTGATTCTGTATAGAGAAGACCCCAAAGACTCCACCAAAAAACTATTAGAAACAATAAACTAATACAGTAAAGTTCCAGGATACAAAATCAACATACAAAAGTCTATTGCTTTCCTATATGCCAATGATGAAACTTTGAAAAATGAACTAAAAAAAAAACAATTCCTTTACAATTACAACAAGAACAACAACAACAAAAATGCCTACAAATAAACTTAACAAAGGATATGAAGGACCTATATACCAAAAACTACAAACCATTATTGAAAGAAATTAAAAAAGACACAATTAAATGAAAAACCATTCCATGTTCATGGACTGGAAGAATCAACACATTTAAAATGGCCATATTATCCAAAGCAATATACACATTTGATGCAATCCCCATCAAAATCCCAATGATCTTTTTAAAGAAATAAAACAAAAAACCACCAGGTTTGTACAGAACCATAAAAAACCATGAATAGCCAAAGCAATCTGGAGGAAATAGAATGAAGCTGGAGGTATTACACTACCTGACTTCAAATTATACTATAGTGCCACGATAATCAAAACAGCCTGGTATTCGCAGAAAAACAGACAAACCAATAAAACAGAATTGAGAGCCCAGAAATAAAACACATATATGTGAATAAATCATCTTCAACAAAGAAACCAAGAAAACACAATGGAAAAAAGAAAGCCTCTTCAATAAATGGTGCTGGGAAAATTGGAAAGCTACATGCAGAAGAATGAAAAGACTTGATTACAGTCTGTATCCCTGCACAAAAGTTAATTCAAAATGGATCAAAGACCCAAACATAAGATCTGAAACAATAAATAACATAGAAGGAAACATAGGTACTAAACTCATGGACCTTGGCCGTAGAGAACAATTCATGAATTTGACCCTAAGGCAAGGGAAGTAAAGGCAAAATTAAAGGAATGGGACTATATCAAACTAAAAAGTTTCTGCACAGCAAAAGAAACTGACAACAAAACAGCCAACTAAATGGGAGATGATATGTGCAAACAATAGCTTTGATAAGGGATTAATATCCAAAATATATAAAGAACTCACAAAGTTCAGCAACAAACAAACAATTCAATTAGAAAATGGGGAGAGGACCTGAACACTTTTCCCAAGAGGACATACAAAAGGTCAACAGCTATATGGAAATATGCTCATCTTCACTAGCTATTCGAGAAATGCAAATCAAAACTACTATGATACTACATCACATCAGTTAGATTGGCTATTATCAACAAGACAAATAATAATAAGTGTTGAAGAAGCTTTGGAGAAAAAGGAACCCTCATTAACTGTTGGTGGGAATGCAAATTAGTACATACATCCATTATGGAAGAAAGTATGGTGGCTCCTCAAACAATTAATAGAATTACCATATGACCCAGCAATCGCTCTACCGGTATCTACCCTAAAAACTCAAAAACATTGGTACATAAAGACACATGCACCATCATGTTCATTGAAGCATTATTCATAGTGGCTAAGACATGGAAACAACCAGTGTCCCTTGATAGAGGATTGAATAAAAAAGATGTGGCACATATATACAGTGGAATACTACTCAGCCATAAGAAATGATGACACAGTGACATTTATGACAACATGGATGGACCTTGAGAACATTATACTCAGGGATACAAGTAAATCAGAAAAAGCTAAGAACTGTATGATTTCATACATAAGTGGAATATAAAACTGAAACTCATGGACATAGATAAAAGTGCAGTGGTTACCAGGGGGAAGGGAATGTAGAGGAGGAGGAAGGGAACTTGAGTGAATAGGGTGGGGGGAAGAGGTAAGGGGAAGGGTGTAAAGAACAAAAAATATATGGTGACGGAAAATGATTTGACTTTGGGTGATGGGTATACAACATAATCAACAGTTCAAATGCTATAGAAATGTTCACCTGTAACGTATGTGCTCTTATTGATCAATGTCATCCTGTTAAAGTTAACTTTCTAAATAAAGTTAAAAAAATAAACATAAAATAAATTGCTGTATCCCTGACATCTAGAAGAATGTCAGACATTTAACAGGTGATGAAAAATAACTGCTTAATGAGTTGACAAATATCTTTCTCAAAGTCTGTTGCCCAGGTCTACACAAAATATTCTAGGTGTGAGTGACATGTGCTAAGTATAGTGGGACAATTTTCTCTCTTCTTAACATGCCTAGGTTACATTAAAGACTAAAATTAATAATTAGATCAGAGTGTATTTTTATTTATTTTTTAATTTATTTATTCATTTTAGAGAGGAGAGAGGGATAGAAAAAGAGAGAGAGAGAAGGGGGGAGGAGTAGAAAGCATCAACTCCTATATGTGCCCTGACCAGGCAAACCCAGGGTTTCGAACTGGCGACCTCAGCGTTTCCAGGTTGACACTTTATCCACTGTGCCACCACAGATCAGGCTCAGAGTGTATTTTTAAAAATAGGGAACCACAGGCCTGATCTGTGGTGGCCCAGTGGGTAGTGTTGACCTGGAATGCTGAGGTCGCCGGTTCAAAACTCTGGGCTTGCCTAGTCAAGGCACATATATGGTAGCTGATACTTTCTGCTCCTCCCCCCCTTCTGTCTGTGTCCTCTCTAAAAAATGAAAAAAATCTAAAAAATAAAAAATAGGGTTATCACCAACATTTCAGTTTAACAAATATAGAAGAACTACTTCATTTAAAAAATACCCTTATTAATGTAAATTATGTACCCAAGTAGTTATTTAAAAGATTTTTCTACTAAATGCTGCAAATATGATACTTTGAGAAGTTTACTCGTGAGGATGGAGACAAATTCCTGTCATGCATTCGATGTCATGGAGATAGAAAGTTGACCACAACAGTGTAATATAAGTCAGTGTTTTTTTTTTTGGTTTTTTTTTAAATAATTTTATTTTTTTAATGGGGTGACATCAATAAATCAGGATACATATATTCAAAGATAACATGTCCAGGTTATCTTGTCGTTCAATTATGTTGCATACCCATCTCCTAAAGTCAGATTGTCCTCTGTCACCTTCTATCTAGTTTTCTTTGTGCCCCTCCCCTTTTCCCTTTCCCTCTCCCCCCTCCTCCCGTAACCACCACACTCTTATCAATGTCTCTTAGTTTCACTTTTATGTCCCACCTACGTATGGAATAATGCAGTTCCTGGTTTCTTTCTGATTTACTTATTTCACTTCGTATAATGTTATCAAGATCCCACCACTTTGCTGTAAATGATCTGATGTCATCATTTCTTATGGCTGAGTAGTATTCCATAGTGTATATGTGCCACATCTTCTTTATCCAGTCATCTATTGACGGGCTTTTTGGTTGTTTCCATGTCCTGGCCACTGTGAACAATGCTGCAATGAACATGGGGCTGCATGTGTCTTTACGTATCAATGTTTCCGAGTTTTTGGGGTATATACCCAGTAGAGGGATTGCTGGGTCATAAGGTAGTTCTATTTTCAGTTTTTTGAGGAACCACCATACTTTCTTCCATAATGGTTGTACTACTTTACATTCCCACCAACAGTGTATGAGGGTTCCTTTTTCTCCACAGCCTCTCCAACATTTGCTATTACCTGTCTTGTTAATAATAGCTAATCGAACAGGTGTGAGGTGGTATCTCATTGCAGTTTTGATTTGCATTTCTCTAATAACTAAAGAAGATGAGCATCTTTTCATATATCTGAGCTGTTGTTTGAAAATATCATTTCCCATTTAGTTGGCTGTCTGTTTATTTTGTTATCAGTTTCTCTTGCTGAGCAAAAACTTCTTAGTCTGATGTAGTCCCATTCATTAATTTTTGCCTTCACTTCTCTTGCCTGTGGAGTCAAATTCATAAAATGCTCTTTAAAACCCAGGTCCATGAGTTTAGTACCTATGTCTTCTTCTATGTACTTAATTGTTTCAGGTCTTATGTTTAGATCTTTGATCCATTTTGAGTTAATTTTAGTACAGGGGGACAAATTGTAGTCCAGTTTCATTCTTTTACATGTAAGTCAGTGTTTTTTAACCACCAGTTTTTGATCTGGTCTGCCAGAAATTTCATGTCAGTCTGTGAGTTAACTGCCCTGATGTTTTATGAAGATTATAGACCCAATGATTTTAGTTGAATTTGCTCAGGGTGATTTCTGCCTTAGAGGTCCCTGGAATAATTCTATATTCACTGGTCTCCAAGTGTAAAAAGGTTAAAAACCACTGATATGTTACCTCATTTGCTTTTAAAATACCACTTCTTAACATAAGGTAATCTGATCCAGTTCCCATTTGCTTTTTTATTTCAGTCAAAGTCCTTACATAGGTAAAGTAACTCCTTCCTACCTCTTTTTCTGCAAGTCATATTTAATTTCCAGGCTTAAGATCAGCAGTTGCTGTGGATTGAATGTTCCAACTCTGAGACCAGTAGTTTTCAGAATGGAAACAGATTTAGTACTAGCCTCTGCACAGTCGTACAAGTAAATGCTGATGATGTGACAAAACCTTATTCGCCCTGAATTATTTGGGAACAAATAAGCACTAATAATATTCTATGATAAAGGCTATCCCCCATCATCAGGTTCTCTTTAAATGGTTCCCTCCCTGAATCTACAATTATAAGCACCTACTATGTAGAAGCAACTTAAAGATTTAACTTTAGAGCTGCCTTTAAATGGTGACAAATTGTGGGCTCTAGTAAGAGTACTCACTTTTTTTTTTTTTTTTTACAGAGACAGAGAGTTGGTAAGACGGACAGATAGGGACAGACAGACAGGAAGTGAGAGAGATGAGAAGCATCAATTCTTCGTTGTAGCTCCTTATTTGTTCATCGATTGCTTTCTCATATTTACCTTGACCAGGGGACTACAGCAGAGCAAGTGACTCCTTGCTCAAACCAGAGACCTTGGGGTCAAGGCAACAACCTCGGGCTTCAAGCCAGCGACCTTTGGGCTCAAGCTAGCAACGATGGGGTCATTTCTATGATCCCACGCTCAAGTTAGCAACCCAGCACTCAAGCCGGATGAGCCCACACTCAAGCCGGTGACCTCAGCGTTTCGAACCTGGGTCCTCTGCATCCCATTCCAACACTCTATCCACTGCACCACTGCCTGATCAGGTGAGAGTACTCACTTTTTTTTAAAATTTATTCATTTTTAGAGAGGCGAGGGAGACAGAGAGAGAGAAGGGGGGAGGAGCTGGAAGCATCAACTCCCATATGTGCCTTGACCAGGCAAGCCCAGGGTTTCGAACCGGTGACCTCAGCATTTCCAGGTCGACGCTTTATCCACTGCACCACCACAGGTCAGGCCGAGAGTACTCACTTTTATCTGGCTATTTAATTCAAACAGAAGCTTTGGTTCTTGGCTCTGGAGCGCCAACACCCCAGGTTCAATCCCCAGTCAGGACACGAATGAGAAGCAATCAATAAGCGCACAACTAAAGGGAGCAACTAAGGGAACTAGAGTTGATGATTTTTTCCTCTCTCTCTCTTCTTTCCCCTCTCTCTTGCTCTCAAATCAATGGGGGAAAAAAAAAAGTTTTGGCTCTTTTTGTAGGCCAGCTAATAAGCAGTGTAATCCCAATATAGTTTAGTCTCAGTTCACAAATATATACACACCTGAAAGAAGGTCCTTGGTAGGGGGATTGTTTGAAGAATGAATGCATGAGTCACTCCTACTCTTGGCCACTATCCTTTGAGGCTGGGATTCAGAACTGTTGAGAAGAGACATCTGCTTTAGTGGGGCTTTGCCTTTCAGATTCAAAGACTGTAAACTCTGTCCTGAATTAAGATGGTGCTGTAGTCCAACAAAAGAATCCTTTATTGTATCAGAGTTTTCTGCAAAGTACAAGTGGTCCTTTCCCCTGTTTTAAAATAAAAAACATCAGCTGTTTATTATTCATTATGGTAACATTCTACTTTGTCAGAGACAGAAAGTGGATCACTGGTTTATAACAACAGCAATGTAGCTTAGACTTTATAATCTGTTTTTCATCTCCTAAATGAAATAAATAATAGATTTTTTTTTTTAACCTGCTACTGTGTGGTTGTGTCTAAAGTGAGATAATGAAATACAAAGGTCAGTACTGGGCCCGATATAAAGCAAATGCTTCATTTTAAATTCAAGAGCTATTGCCCTTACTACATTCTGTTTCACAAAATACTACCTTTTCCCTCTTTCCTCATGGATCTCTATCATCTGTATATGACTTGGTTATACTTATTTACCTGTATGTTGGCCTCTTCACTAGACTATAAGCAGTCCTTAAAAACAGGAATTTTATCTCAATTTCTTCCTTTAGATTTTATTTATTCATTTTTAGAGAGAGAAGCAAGAGAGAGAGAGAGAGAGAGAGAGAGAGAGAGAGAGAGAGAGACAAAGGAGGGGGGAGGGGCAGGAACCATCAACTCCCATATATGCTTGACCAGGTAAGCCCAGGGTTTCAAACCAACGACCTCAGTGTTTCAGTTTGATGCTTTATCCACTGTGCCACCATGGGTCAGGCCCAATTTTTTTATTTTTCAATTATAGTTGATATTCAATATTCATTTATATTAGTTTCAGGTATACAGCAGAGCAGTAGGATAATTATATAACTTATGAAGTAACCACCCCCAATGATTCTAGTATCCACCTGGCAGCCTGCATAGTTATTACAATATTATTAACTATACTCCCTATCCTGTATTTTAAATGACCACAACTATTTTATGCATCTTATTAATTCCTATGCCCAGCATCTGGTACTGGACGAGGAACATAGTGGGTAGTAATACTTATTTGTTAAATGAGTGACTACTTTCAGTCTTTTACCCAATGTCAAAATGAAAGACAGAAATTCAAAATGCATTGGGAATTAGCTAACAGATTGACTGGCATTAGGTACAGTAATTACCTTGGAGTAGTTGATCTACTATTGTTGGCTGTTAATTCTTTTCCATTAATTTTGGTAGTAGATATCCTATGAGGTCTTGATGGGACCAGAAATTGAGTATTGCTGGGTTCAGTATATTCTCCAAATCCCTCCTCAGATAAAAGCACATTTTCTGTCATATCAGTGGTAGGATGAGGGCTGTAGGTGTCATAAGTTTCTGATAAAGGCTCCAAGGCAAGTGAGACCTGAAAGAGACATGGACTACATCAGGGGTAGTCAACCTTTTTATACCTACCGCCCACTTTTGTATCTCTGTTAGTAGTAACATTTTCTAACCGCCTACTGGTTCCACAGTAATGGTGATTTATAAAGTAGGGAAGTAACTTTACTTTATAAAATTTATAAAGCAGTTACAGCAAGTTAAAGCATATAATAATAACTACTTATCAAGTACTTTATGTCAGATTTTTGCTAAATTTGGCAGAATAAATCTTTATAAAACTTACTATAGTTAAATCTATCTTTTTATTTATACTTTGGTTGCTCTGCTACTGCCCACCATGAAAGCTGTAATGCCCACTAGTGGGCAGTAGGGACCAGGTTAACTACCACTGGACTACGTCAAAACTTGTCTTCGGTATCCACTAATTTTAAGACGCCTTGCTTACTATAAATTGATGGCTCCCATTTCTTATAGGGCCAAGTTCAAATTCCTGTCTGCTTCAGAACCCTCATCTCTCGCTGTTCTCCCCTCCTCCATCCCTCTCTTCTAGATATACCAATTACTTAGGGTTCTGCAAATGTACCTTATATTCATTTCCTTATACCCTTGTACGTGCAATTTCCTCAGCATTACTTTTTCTGTATAAATTTCTTTGTATCCAGGAAGAGATGCCATGGACACGCCCTTCTTCAGGTTTCTACTCACCCTGTATCTATCCATCAAAATAATCACCATTTATTGAACATTTTACTACAGGTCAGAAGCTGTGCTAAGTTCCTCACACAGAGAAGCTCATATGATAAAAATCTGTCAGAAAGTATATTACCCTAATTTGAAGATTAAAAAAGAAAAGAGAGAGGCTTAGAGGAGGTATTTGTAACTGGTAGTTTATTTTTTCATCCTGATTATATTATAAATTTCTGGAAGGCATAGACTGTCAGAGTCGTTTTTCTGTACTAATTAGAATAGTACACAGCGTACAAGTCCAGTACGCCTAACAATGTGTAATGGACTGAACAATAAAAGGGTGACATGACATCTTCCATGTCATCATTGTTAATTATTTGAGAAAAATAAAGCCCTAGTTCTATGCTGGAAATAGGGTGAGGAGGGAGAAACACTAGATGAAAAGGAATCACTTGGTCTGAGCTGTGGTGATGAAGCAGATAAAGCATCAACCTGTAAAGCTGAGGTTGCCAGTACAAAGCCCTGGGCTTGCCCGGTCAAGGCACATATGGGAGTTGATGCTTCCTGCTCCTCCCCCTTCTCTCTCTCTCTCTCCCCTCTCTAAAATAAATAAAGTCTTAAAAAAAAAAAAGAAAATGAATCACTTGAAGTTTCCTTTATTATCTGATTCCTGTTGGTTCAGGTTCTCTATGGAAGATTCGATCCCTGGCTAGGGCAGATACAGGAAGAGCTCGATGTTCCTGTCTCTCTCTTTCACATTCTCACACACTCACATTCTCTCTCTCTCTCTCTCCAGTCCTCTGAAAAGTCTAATGGAGGAACAAAAATTAAAATAGAGCCTAGAGCCACAACTCTACACAAGAAAGTGAAGACTATAGTACTCCAAAAGAAAAGAATAGCAGTATTGAAAGTTTAGTTATGACAGAGAAAGCAGGAGGAATTGTTTAAGCAAGCAGAAAATAAGATAATGAATGGCCTAAAACAAAAATGAAAGAGTGCAGTTCAAGATTTTAAGATGTCTTTGTGAAGGTCAATGAATTAATTTGTGAAGGGAAACTACCAAGGTACAGACTCAATAAAACACATTTAGGTCTTGATGAGAATTTTGTTCATGAACCAGGTAACAAAGTCTTTTAAATCTATTCATCATCAAGATTTTCTACAAAGACAATGAACAGGAATGCAGTGGGGCAAATACTCTCTGCAGTGATCACTGCAATAGTATTACATAAAATCCTGGCTAACAGTAAATGTCAGAAAGTGTTCCCTTGCCATTTAGCACTTGTGGAAAGACTACAACTGTATTCTAGACACAAAGAAGACACTGAGAATATAGGCTGTGTCCCTGACCCTAACAATCACCTGGTGGTTGGCCACTAAGTTTTGCTTTTCCCCTAAGCAGACCTGAACCAGTCACAAGACAATTCATAGGACTATACTACTAGTGGTCCCTAATGAAAGAAGAAGGTCCAGGTACTTGGTCCCTAATGAAAGAAGGTCCAGGTACCTGCCACCCCAATCTTACAATCAGAACACATATGCTGGACTAACTCCTTTGTTCAATTAAGAAATATCTGTTGATACTAGCGCTCTGTGCTACCTGCCTGAGACAAAGAAATGAAACATGAAACCTAACCCAAAGGATCATAGTATTTTGGAGGGGAACATGAAGTAATTTTAATACAAACTGGTGAGTTCTGAAATAAGGATATGTACTGGGTACGATGGAAACACTAAAGAGGGGTCTGAGCTTGGGGAAGCGGTGTGGTAGGAATGCCAGTGACTGTTTCCAGTAGTGAAATTGTGTTTAGAATTTTAAATATGAATGAAACAGATAAGGCTGAGAGGATGAGGTAAAACATTCCAGGCAGAGGAAAGAGCATGAGTCAAGCTTTGTAGGTATAAAACAAAATATTGTTTCAGCAATTCCTACCAGTCTGTGGGATTTTCCCCAACTCTTGTTTCTGCATAATGCACCCAACATACTCCTGCATTCATCTCCCAGATCGTCATTCTGGTCCACCTCAGTCATGCTCCTCCCTGACTGTTCATCCTTGTGCTTATTCTTCTTCTAACTCCCCTTCACTGAGCCCTACAGAATTGTTTACATAAACTACCTTATCGCTTTCATTGAACATCTCCCTTTTTTTTTTTTAGATTTTATTTATTCATTATAGAGGGGGGGGGGAGGAGCAGAAAGCATCAACTCCCATATGTGCCTTGACCAGGCAAGCCCAGGGTTTTGAACCGGCAACCTCAGCGTTTCCAGGTTGACACTTTATCCGCTACGCCACCACAGGTCAGGCTCTGAACATCTCTTTCTTATATCTCCCTTTACCAGTCTTCTCCAATAGAAACTATTTCTTTTACTAGCCAGGATGAGAAAAAGTTGACTTCCTTTCTAATGCCAACCATGACTAATCACATTTCATTTATACCTTACCAAATTCCTGTTTTGCAACTGGGATATTGCAACCCAAGGGCCAAACAGCATGCCATTTCTTCTTATTTTTTTTTAGTGAGCGAGAAACAGAAACAGAGAGGAAAGGAGATGAGAAACATCAACTTATAGTTGCAGCACTCTTAGCTTTTCATTGATTGCTTCTCATATTTGCCTTGATCAGGGGGCCCTAGCTGAGCCAGTAACTCCTCACTCAAGCCAGAGACTTTAGGCTTCAAGCCAGTGACTTTGAGATCATGTCTATGATCCCATGCTCAAGCTGGCAACCTCAGGGTTTCAAAACTGGGTCCTCAGTGTCCCAGGTCAATGCTCTATCCACTGCATCACCACTTAGGCTTATACCATTTCTTTTTTCTTTTTTTTTTTCATTTTTCCGAAGCTGGAAACAGGGAGGCAGTCAGACAGACTCCCGCATGCGCCCTACCGGGATCTACCCGGCATGCCCACCAGGGGGCGATGCTCTGCCCCTCTGGGGCATCGCTCTGTTGCATCCAGAGCCATCCTAGCGCCATTCTGGCGCCTGAGGCAGAGGCCACAGAGCCATCCTCAGCGGGCCATCTTTGCTCCATTGGAGCCTTGGCTGCGGGAGGGGAAGAGAGAGACAGAGAGGAAGGAGAGGGGGAGGGGTGGAGAAGCAGATGGGCGCTTCTCCTGGCCGGAAATCGAACCCGGGACTCCTGCATGCCAGGCCGACGCTCTACCGCTGAGCTAACCGGCCAGGGCCTATACCATTTCTCATGTAAACATATTAGTAATAATACGAGGATTATTCCCCCCCAAGAACATAAACATAATACCATTAGCACAACAAAACATTAATTTTTTAAAGATTTTATTTTTATTCATTTTAGAGAGAGGAGAGAAAGAGAGAGAAAGGGGGAGGAGCAGGAAGCATCAACTCCCATAAGTGCCTTGACCAGGCAAGCCTAGGGTCTTGAACCGGTGACCTCAGTGTTCCAGGTCAACACTTTACGCACTGCGCCACCACAGGTCAGGCTAATTTTTTAATATTATCAAAAGTTGAGTCAACATTCCAATTTCCCTGATTATTTCTAAGGTTTTTTTTTTTATAACTGTTTATATAAATTAGAACCTCAGTAGGCTTTTTCAGTATGGAAACTGATATTTTTAATATTGAGAAGTAACTGACCTAATTATAGGTCCAATACTCCTTAAAGAAAATAAAATCAAGTACCAAACATATAAATTCACAATGTCCAATAGGCAATGAAAAACTACAAGAAGCAGGAAGTGCCCTATAATCTCAAGAACATTTAAATCGATTAAAAGAAACCTCAAATGACAGAGGTAGTAAAATTAGTATATAAGATCTTGAAACAGCTATTACATAGATGCTCCTAATGTTCAAGGATATAAAAGAAAATATGAATGTAAAGGAGATAAATAAATTGTACATTTAAAAAATAAAATGTACCATCATGGTGATTACTTTCTAAGTTATATATAATGCTCACAAAAATTAAGAGGTATTTCAAAATGAATATGAAGCAATAAAATATCCTCTAATTTTTGTGAGCAGTATGAATGGCTAATCACTGTCTTGTATACCTATTGTACATCAATTGCAATTGAAAAATTATGTTAAAAATAGAAAAACAGGCCCTGGCCGGTTGGCTCAGTGGTAGAGCGTCAGCCTGGCGTGCGGGAGACCCAGGTTCGATTCCCGGCCAGGGCACATAGGAGAGGCGCCCATTTGCTTCTCCACCCCACCCCTCCTTCCTCTCTGTCTCTCTCTTCCTCTCCCGCAGCCAAGACTCCATTGGAGCAAAGATGGCCCGGGTGCTGGGGATGGCTCCTTGGCCTCTGCCCCAGGCGCTAGAGTGGCTCTGGTCGCGGCAGAGCGACGCCCCAGAGGGGCAGAGCATCGCCTCCTGGTGGGCAGAGTGTCGCCCCTGGTGGGTGTTCCGGGTGGATCCCGGTTGGGCGCATGCGGGAGTCTGTCTGACTGTCTCTCCTCGTTTCCAGCTTCAGAAAAATACAAAAAAAAAGAAAAAAAAATTAAAAAACATAAAAAAATAAAAATTAAAAAAAAAATGTAACTTTTAAAAACATGTAACTTTTGCCTGACCTGTGATGGCACAGTGGATAAAGCGTCGACCTGGTCAAGGCACATATGGGAGTTGATGCTTCCTGCTCCTCCCCCTCTTCTCTCTCTCTTTCTCTCTCTACTCTCTCTCTAAAAGTAAATAAATAAAATCTTAAAAAAATGTAACTTTTAAAGAGATGTAAAACACAGTACTGTATCTGAAATGAAAATCTGGCTGATTAAACACTGCACAAGAAAGATGAATACATGAAAATATCTAGCCATAGGAAAAAGATCAACTATCCAACATACATGTACTTAGTCTCATGAAATCATTAAGAGAATCTGGGTAAGAGGGAAACAATGGTGTGTTATAGTCTTTGGGTAAAAACATGAACAAAGGCATGGTAAATGGGAGCTACGTGCCCATCCATTCTACAAACAGATTCAACTACTGGTGCCCAAAAAAGCTTTAGTCTATGCAACAAAGAAAATATTTTTACCTGAAGTTCTCCAAGTTTCTTAGATGTTGGTGAAACAATGCTGAAAAATCCACTGATGTGATGGGTTGGGGAAAGCTTGGCTAATCCACTGATCTGAACTCTACCAATTGGAAGATGATCAAGTTTGGTAACTACGTCCAGCACCAGCACAGCCATATCTAATCAGAAACAATTATAATACAGATAGTTTTCATTTACTTTTATTTTTGAAAGTGGACAGAGGGATATACTAAATTTTTTACGTAAAAAAATCATTTTATTTACAAATAAGCCATGCACTTACTTACTATATCATTTTGGGGGAAGGGAAAGAGTAAACGCATGATTAACAGAACAATAAAATTTTAGAGAAGAAAAATGACAAAATATCTCACATGGAGAAAAAAAATTATATTGAATAAAGATATTTAGCATATCAAGTATTTGACAAGAAAAATACTTTAAGAAAGAGTATTTTTAACATACTTGGCAAGAATTCAGGCTTTGTTTTTGAAATATAAAAGCAATAATTCTTAGTTCTTTCACTCTTTTCTAGTTTTGAACTGGATAAAGGGATTCTCTTGTATAGATGCAATAGTTCCTGCCTCCCAGGAGTATCTAATTGCTTACTCTTTGATTGTATGTGGAAGACTAAAATACTGAGAGCACTTGGAACTAATTGGAAAGGCAATAAACTCCTTAATTGTATTCTTCAATTAGTTGCTCAGATTTAATACCGTTATGGTCCTAATTTATAGCAGGAGAAATATAATGCATTCACATGGGATGTACAATTCTTTCAGGACAGTACAACTTCTGAATATTTTCTTACCAAAATTGAAAAAATGGGTCATTTTCACTATCTGTTCATACTATAGTGAAAAGAATATAGGACTTATAATTAGAAGACCTATAAGCCCTGGCTGGTTGGCTCAGTGGTAGAGCATCGGCCTGGCATGTGCATGTCCTGGGTATAATTCCTAGTCAGGGCGCACAGGAGAAGAGACCATCTGCTTCTCCACCCTTCTCCTCCCCCTTCTCTCTATCTCTTTCTTAACCTCCCGCAGCCAAGGCTCCATTGGTTCCAGTGAGCTGGCCCTGGGTACTGAAGATGACTCCTGGAGCCTCCACCTCCAGTATTAAAAATAGCTCAGTTGCCAGGCAACGGCCATATTTGGGCAGAGCATTAACCATAGGGGATTTGCTGGGTGGATCCCAGGCAGGGCGCATGCAGGAGTCTGTCTCTCTGCCTCCCCTCCTCTCACTAAATATTAAAAAAAAAAAAAAAAAGAAAGAAAACAAACGAGCCTATAATTATGTCAGAGCACTAATATTCACGAACTACTTATATTGTAAGCCACAGTTGTCTGTAAAATAGGCATTATCATGGCTGTTGCAAGTATAACATATAGCACTGTCCTCTCACATGGTAGATGCTTAATGATTAGTATAAATACATGACTTTAGGCAAATTACTTAATCTATCAGAGTTCCTGTTTAACCTACCCATGGAAGCTATCTGAAAATCATGAGAATAAATGTAAAAGTGCTTTGTCGGCCCTGATCAGTTGTCTCAGTGGTACAGTGTCAGTCTGGTGTGTGGATGTCTCGGGTTCAATTCCCAGTCAGGGCACACAGGAGAATTGCCCAGCTGCTTCTCTATCTCTCTTCCTCTCTTTCTCCTTCTACTGCAGCCAAGGCTCAATTAGAGAGAGGTGGCCCCCGGTGCCAAGGATAGCTCCATGGCCTCCGCCTCAGGTGCTAAGAATAGCTTGGTTGTTGAGCAATGGAGTAATGCCCCAGATGGTCAGAGCATCACCCCCTAGTGGGCTTGCTGAGTGGATCCCAGGAAGGGCTCATGCGGGAGTCTGTCTCTCTGCCTCCCCTCCTCTCACTGAATTAAAAAAAGAGAGAGAGAGAGAGAAAGAAAGAATAGAAAAAAAAAGTACTTTGTAGACTATAAAATATTAATATGGGGAAGTGTACCAACGTTTTTTTTGGTTATTTACTAACAGCCAGGCTATTAATTCTTTTAACAACTTTATGATACAGTTGTTTCTGTCCCCATCTGAGGCAAATACAGACTCAGAGAAGTCATGAAACACTCCTAAATTCAGCCAGCTTTAAAGTGACAATAGTGGGCTAACACTCAGCTCTTTCTAACTATAGAATACTCTATACCATGTTGCTTCATTATTCATTACTTTTAGAGAGAAAAAAATTAATTCTTAATAAGCTCCTGACCTCTATCCTTCACTGGAGCTATGGGATTATTTTTACTTTTGATTCTATTTTATTTCAGCAACAGAAAATCAAATTTAATACAGTATATGTATAGAAAACCCACATACAGAAAAAAGTCAGAGACCCCACATGCAGGAAAGGTCAGAGACAGGAAACGGGGATTGAGATATGTAAGACATTCTGTGGAATCAGAATCCTTACTGTTAAGCATTCTTCCCATCCCCATTGTCTTTTTTATTCCTACTAACTGAATGCTATCTGATTAAAGAGAGGCAAAAATACAAGTGGTGAGACTCAGTAAGGTATTGTAATTTCCTCAGTTTCTACTCTAACCTTCACATGCACCAAACATTTTCATGGCTTCTATTTCCCATAAAGAGATCCAGGGTAAGGAATAAAAGATATCAGAAGAGAGTTTGATACACCTCAGAACACTACAATCTCTCTATTTCCTGAGGCAGTACGGCACAGCAGAAACATGATCTTGGATTCAGGGCATCCCTGAAATTAGGTCTAGTGTAAGGGTGACTTTGGGTAAGTCACTTTTAACTTGAAACTCAAATTTATCACCCAGAAAGTGAAGTTAATACCCACTGCAAATGTACAGGGTCTTACAGCATGTATTCTAATATTTTCAGTGGTTTTTTCTCATTCCTCCTAGTGTATTTTCACTTTCTTTAAACAAAAAGTTTTTAAAGATTTAAAATGTATAGGTTTTCTTACAAATTAAAAAAAACCAACTTTGTTTACAATGTTTTTTTTAGCCCTAATTTCTGTTCAAAATAAGATGAAATAGATATAAAGGGATGAATTAAACAAACCACTACCTACTGTAAGGGTCATTTTAACATCAAATAAGATGATGGGCTTGAACATATTTTATGAACTGTAAAATGCTATACATTTTTGCTTGTTCCTACATATTATTTTTATCTGAGGAATTCACATTATTTTTTTTTATTTTTCTGAAGCTGGAAACAGGGAGAGACAGTCAGACAGACTCCCCATGCGCCCGACCGGGATCCACCCGGCACACCCACCAGGGGGCGATGCTCTGCCCCTCCGGGGCGTCGCTCTGCTGCGACCAGAGCCACTCTAGCTCCTGGGGCAGAGGCCAAGGAGCCATCCCCAGTGCCCGGGCCATCTTTGTTCCAATGGAGCCTTGGCTGCGGGAGGGGAAGAGAGAGACAGAGAGGAAGGAGGGGAGGGGGGTGGAGAAGCAAATGGGCGCTTCTCCTATGTGCCCTGGCCGGGAATTGAACCCGGGTCCCCTGCACACCAGGCCGACGCTCTACCGCTGAGCCAACCGGCCAGGGCCAGAATTCACATAATTTGTTTTACGATCTACCTCTTTCTAATCTGGATTTATTCATGTTTTATGCTAATATGTGACATTACATCCACTGGTTTACTTTATGCATTTTATTTTCTTTTAAATGAGCTATGCATACAAGAGTATATAAAAAAATAATAAAGCAAATAGAACAAAGCTTAAGAAATACTTTCCCCAAGTTTCCAGTTAGAGCACATAGTCATGTAAACCAATGTGTGTCTTCGTTTTCTAATAATCATATCATGCCTGACCTGTGGTGGTGCAGTGGATAGCGCATCGACCTGGAACACTGAGGTTGCTGGTTTGAAGCCCTGGGCTTGCCCAGTCAGGGCACATACAACAAGTAATCAATGAACAACTAAAATGAAGCAACTGTGAGTTGATACTTCTCGTTCCTCAACCCTCCTCTCTAAAATCAATAAATAAAATCTTAAAAAAAAAAGTTTACAGTTGTTTGGAAAATAAACTCTATGTTTCACATACTCACAACTCTAAACCTATTTTTGCGCCACCCTGTATTTTTATAAGACTCACACCTACTATGTGCTAGGTATTAGAGCAATAACTTTATAAAATTTTCCATTTAATCTTGTCAATAATTTCTTCTAGGTGCTATTATTCCTATTTAACTAATAGGAAACTGAGGCTCCAAGATCTTAAGTAATCTTCCATGCCACGTAGCATCCACTCCTGACCAGGCCAGGGTTCAAATTCAAGATTGTCTGACTTCAAAGCTCATGCTCTCTCATTCAAACAGGCTGCTTCTTCATAGAAAGGGCAGGTATTTGATTCCTTTTACAAATGAGGGAAAAGGGGTCAGAAATGGAAAGGGACTTTCCCAAAATCCCACAGCTGGTAACACCAACCTAAAGTTCAGATGCCAAGTCTAATGTATTTTTTATTTCATCACAGGATAATCAAATAAATGTCTGACCCATTAATCATAATATTAAAATACATCTTCCTTTCTGTTTTTTTTTAAAGATATCTTTCCTTAATAAAGAATTTCTATGCCTGACTGGGCAGTGGCGCAGTGGATAGAGCATCGGACTGGGATGCAGAGGACCCAGGTTCGAGACCCCGAGGTCACCAGCTTGAGTGCGGGCTCATCTGGTTTGAGCAAAGCTCACCAGCTTGGACCCAAGGTCGCTGGCTCAAGCAAGGGGTTACTCAGTCTGCTGAAGGCCCATGGTCAAGGCACATATGAGAAAGCAATCAGTGAACAACTAAGGTGTCACAATGAAAAACTGATGATTGATGCTTCTCATCTCTCTCCGTTCCTGTCTTGTCTGTCCCTATCTATCCCTCTCTCTAACTCTGTCACTGTAAAAAAAAAAAGAAAAAAGAATCTCTAATCATTCTTCATTTGTTAAATTATATAAAAATACACCTGAGGATTTAACTTTTAAGTTTACGGTACCTGCACACCCATGGAGAGCCTTTACTATTACTTATCACTGTCCACCATTATAACTAAACTTCTTTGTGAACTTAATTAGAATTAGGTATCATTCTGATTAAATATTTTTGTTCATTTTTGCATTCCCCATTGTGTCTAGCACGGCATCTAGCACATGTAAATGTTCAATATATATTTTTTGAATTACTAAATTTTTTATTCTTTACTTTATGATATTTTTAAAAATAGAATGTGACCTTAAGAACAGGTTAATCTTTAATTCACATTTGGCTCTCCAGTATTTCTGGCCCAACAATATTTACAGGAAAAATGCTTAATTTTTACTGACTTCAATTGGATTGCTTTGATAAACAATCCCACCATCCAAAATGTGTTTATGTGAAAGCTGGACCTGAATATTGAAAAATAATACAGTACATTTAGAATGCTTTCCTTGAACAGAAATGAAGACATTATGGCTCCTGGATTCATATGGAGGGATTCTTCCCTTCTCTGAAAACCTGTAGTACTAACTCACTAAACAATTCATTTGGCATTTAGCATGTATTATCTTGCACTGTTAGTAAATTTTAGTTCTACACTCTCTTTCCTTGAGCATAATTTAAGACTCAGAACAAAGACTACAGTTATTAAAGAAACATGATTTGGTTAAAGGTACATGAGTTTTGGTGTTAGAAGTGAGTTCAACTCTTAGTTTTTGCCATTATCAACTATGTAATTGTTGCATAGGTGTGTATGATGATGAGTATTGATTTCATATCTGAATCTCAGTTCACTGTCATAAAACAGAGAAAATATCTATTTTTCAGGGTTATTAATGCTTAGAAATAATAACAGTATATTTATCAATTGCCAACGCATTGTATACTCTAAATAAATGATGGCTATTATAAAATCTCTTTCAGTCCTCAATAATTAACAATGCCATAGACACTAGGTACATATTAACACCTACTACTAACATTATTACATGCTTATTAGGTCAGTAGGTGAAATAAGACAAAACAAAACATACCTGTTAGATAGGAGGTAAACTGCTTTGGACCACAGCGGATAGCATAACGTGTAGTTGTCCTCACATCTTTTGGTTCAGTCTGCAATGTGTCCCTGGGACAAAAGAGGGTTCCTCCTGATGTTTCTCCCCACCATCTCACTCGGACAACGACACAAGAAGGAGGCTTTGCAATCTTCCATACGACTTTATTAACAGTAAGTTTCAGAAAGCAGCGTAGTTGGCCTTCAACTAGAGGTGGTAGGCTTGTAGATGGAGGAATGTCACTCAAACCTGTGGAGGCATTTAAGAACACTAAGTCAAAATTTAGACTAAATGTAAAAAATGTATAATCTGCTTCTGAATAAAAACATACAAAAACATTTTAGTCTCTACAGAGAGCAGGCTTATCCTACCTATGTAATAAAGGAAACCAGACCATAGAATAACCTATTTTGTCACTTAAGCAACCCTGATAATAAATTAGGATTTAAGGTTTGATTCAGGTTATTAAAAGAACATACTAGCTTAAGACATGTGAATACAAACTCCTCTTTGATCGAAAGATTCCATTTGAAAAATACAGATGCAATGATATGCCAGACAGGATTTTAAAATCTCAGTAGTTGAAATTTTTCTTCCAAGTACTGATGTTTTGATTATTGCAAAGTCCACAATTCTTAAGATATGTTTTAACTCTTACTTTAAAACCATCACTAAACATAAAATAGCAACTCCCTTCACTCAACTCTCAAATAATTAAGTCTATGCCATACAAATCAGCATTTCAATAAAGACCACCTTAAATTGTCTTTTCTTTCCTGTCAACATCATACAGTTATTGAGAATAGAGATTATTATCTTCAGATTTTTGCACTATTTTTTAGCCCACTGCTGGATTCATAGTATTTATTGGCTTTCAGACAATTAGCAAAATGGAAATAAGGCAATTAATCATACCTTTCTATAAAACTTTCCTTTAATCTATCTTCTAACCAAAACTAAGAGATTTAGAAACCACTCTTACATTACACACCCCTTTCTATTCCTTTGACTTTCCCTTTGGGAGTGGTCATGCCTCATAAGAAGAAAATATACTTAAGTCTATCAGATTAGGAATCTATATAAATAATTCTTCGGATTTCTTTTCTTTTTTTTTTTTTTTTTTTACAGAGACAGAGAGTCAGAGAGAGGGACAGACCGGCAGGAACAAAGAGAGATGAGAAGCATCAATCATCAGTTTTTCGTTGCGACACCTTAGTTGTTCATTGATTGCTTTCTCATATGTGCCTTGACCGTGGGGCTACAGCAGACCAAGTAACCCCTTGCTCAAGCCAGGGACTTTAGGTCCAAGCCAGTGAGCTTCGCTCAAACCAGATGAGCCCGCACTCAAACTGCCGACCTTGGGGTCTTGAACCTGGGTCCTCCGCATCCCAGTATGATGTTCTATCCACTGCGCCACCGCCTGGTCAGGCAATTCTTTGGATTTCTGAAGTGAACACCCTCTATGCTAGGGGTCCCCAAACTTTTTACACAGGGGGCCAGTTCACTGTCCATTAGACCGTTGGAGGGGCGGACTATAAAAAAACTATGAACAAATCCCTATGCACACTGCACATATCTTATTTTAAAGGAAAAAAACAAAACGGGAACAAATACAATATTTAAAATACAGGACGAGTAAATTTAATTCAACAAACTGACCAGTATTTCAATGGAAACTATGGGCCTGCTTTTGGCTAATGAGATAGTCAATGTCCAGTTCCATATTTGTCACTGCTAGCCACAACAAGTGATATATCACGCTTCAGGAGCCGTGATGCTGGAAGCAGTACTGTACGTGAGCAACGCTGCGCTTTGCAGCACCACCACATACAGTGCTCCTCTCACTGACCAACAATGAAAGAGGTGCCCCTTCCAGAAGTGCGGCGGGGGCCGGATAAATGGCCTCAGGGGGCCGCATGTGGCCCGTGGGTCAGTTTGGGGACCCCTGCTCTATGCTCTCTATAGTGGTGAAAAGACCCACCATAATCTTTATGGATAACTTGTTTCAATATAACTATTATACACAGGTGAATAACACATGAGCATTACATTACTGCATATATATATATATGGCAGTGGTTCTCAAAGTGTGTGCCAGGGCGCACTGGTGCACCCTAGAAGATTTCCAGGTGCACCCTATGGTATTCCAGTGAAATATGTGCCTGTTAGGGACCAAAAAACCAACAGAGTTTTTGGAGTTTAGATTTTTGGGGGACAGAGGTGTGGAGAATTGGCTGTAAGCTGACAGTCTGCCCAACCCCCCACCTCACTTGCCTGATTAGGTTGCAAAAGGCTGTTAAGCTGTGGTGCTGGATTGTTTACACTACCCCCATGTTCCCCAGAAAGACTGGAGGCAAGTTTCTTCTATCCTTTGTTTGGTGTAAAGTTAAGATGATATGTATGGTGGGGGTTTTCTGCACTCAACACAATTAAAGAGTAAAAAGAGAAGAATTCTTCAATGTATTGACAAGGAAATGAGAGCTTGCCTTTCAAATATTAGCCCCAAAATTGAAGAAATCACTAAGACACATCACGCTCATGTTTCTCATAAACACAAGAATGAAAAAACTTAACACATTTGTGCTGGGACCTGCCGAATTTACTAAATCTTACTAAAAATTTACCTATATATATAAAAAGATAATTTTTGTCTTTTTTTAATTTTTTTATTTTTTACAGAGACAGAGAGAGTCAGAAAGATGGATAGACAGGGACAGACAGACAGGAACGAAGAGAGATGAGAAGCATCAATCATTAGTTTTTTCGTTGCATGTTGCAATACCTTAATTGTTCATTGATTGCTTTCTCATATGTGCCTTGACCGCGGGCCTTCAGCAGACCGAGACACCCCTTGCTTGCGCCAGCGACCTTGGGCTCAAGCTGGTGAGCTTTTGCTCAAACCAGATGAGCCCTTGCTTAAGCTGGCGACCTTGGGGTCTCGAACCTGGGTCTTCTGCACCCAGTCCAACGCTCTATCCACTGCACCACCGCCTGGTCAGGCAATTTTTGTCGGGTTTTTTTTATTTTTTTTATTTATTCATTTTAGAAAGGAGAGAGGGAGAGAGAGGAGGGAGAGAGAGAGAGAGAGAGAGAGAGAGGAGCAGGAAGCATCAACTCCCATATGTGCCTTGACCAGGCAAGCCCAGGGTTTCAAACCGGCAACCTCAGCATTTCCAGGTCGACGCTTTATCCACTGCGCCACCACAGGTCTGACTTTTGTCGTTTTTTAACCCCTCTTTTTTATGAATTCTAAAAAGCGTAACTCAAAAAATGTGACAAAATGTTTTTTAATGTCAGAATAAATTTAATTTTGTCGTATTTCATTTAATTACCATAAAAGCACGCTTGGACTTTTTTTTAATATTTGACTTATTATAACATATTTCTCAGAAATTTATATATAGTGAGCCTACAATTATTTGTAGGATTTTTTTTTTTTTTTCTTTTTTTTTTTTTTCATTTTTCTGAAGCTGGAAACAGGGAGAGACAGTCAGACAGACTCCCGCATGCGCCTGACCGGGATCCACCCGGCACGCCCACCAGGGGCGACGCTCTGCCCACCAGGGGGCGATGCTCTGCCCATCCTGGGCGTCGCCATGTTGCGACCAGAGCCACTCCAGCGCCTGAGGCAGAGGCCACAGAGCCATCCCCAGCGCCCGGGCCATCTTTGCTCCAATGGAGCCTCGGCTGCGGGAGGGGAAGAGAGAGACAGAGAGGAAAGCGCGGCGGAGGGGTGGAGAAGCAAATGGGCGCTTCTCCTGTGTGCCCTGGCCGGGAATCGAACCCGGGTCCTCCGCACGCTAGGCCGACGCTCTACCGCTGAGCCAACCGGCCAGGGCCTATTTGTAGGATTTTAAATGCGCCCTGACTTCAAAAAGTTTGAGATCCACTGGTATATGGTATAGTGAGTAGGGCATTCTGATATTATTTCTATTATGATTTTCCGTCAACCAAATATGCTTGACTGGCTTTACATAGGGAGCACTAGAACTGACCACTTCCACGCTTCTGTGTCATATCCTCCCATCATTCCTAGCAGGAAAGGTACTGCTTCAAAACTGTCTCAAACATCTTTAAACAGTTTGGATAAGATTCATTGCTAGGGCCGTAGCCGGTTGGCTCGGTGGTAGAGCGTCGGCCTGGCATGCAGGAGTCCTGGGTTCGATTACCAGCCAAGGCACACAGGAGAAGTGCCCATCTGCTTCTCCACCCCTCCCCCTCTCCTTCCTCTCTGTCTCTCTCTTCCCCTCCCGCAGCCAAGGCTCCATTGGAGCAAAGTTGGCCCGGGCGCTGAGGATGGCTCCTTGGCCTCTACTTCAGGCGCTAGAATGGCTCTGGTTGCAACAGAGCAATGTTCCAGATGGGCAGAGCATCGCCCCCTGGTGGGTATGCCGGGTGGATCCCAGTCGGGCGCATGCAGGAGTCTGTCTGACTGCCTCCCTGTTTCCAACTTCAGAAAAATACAAAACCCCCCACACACACACACACACAAAAAGATTTATTGCTAGGCTGTAGCTTTAGTCCTCACTCCAATGGCCTAATGTACTATCAGTATTCCTATCATCTCTTTTTGTAAAATGTAAAAAGGCAGCCACCATTTTTTTTTTGAGGCAGGCCTGTAGAGATTCAATTGCCACAGTCCTGATCTACCCTAGGTTCCTAGGGTGACTATTCTCCCATGCAAGTACTAACCAGGCCCGACCCTGCTTAGTTTCCAAGATCGGATGAGATCTGGTGCGTTCAGGGTGATATGCCTGTAAACAGGTGACTGTTCTCACTGCAGCTAACATTTTCCAACTCTCCTGCTGAATTCAAGTCTCCTGGACTAACCTGATAACTTCTTGCTACAGACTCATCATCTCAGATCCTTCAGAAACCCTCATGCCTTCACCCACACTTCAACCATACCTACCACATGGTGTAACTCCCCATTCTTTCTTCCTTTCGCCTCCACAACTACCTTTCCCAGCTCCTGTCTGTAGCCCTTCATGCTTCACTCATTCAACTAACGTTTACTGAGTCCTGCTTTGTGTTAGTTCTTGGGGAATTCAGTAATGTATAAAGCATGATCCTTGCATGTTAGGATTATTGACATACTCCCTTAACCAACTTGTTTCTTTCTTTCTTTCTTTCTTTCTTTTTTTTTTCCTTACAGAGACAGAGTAAGAGTCAGAGAGAGGGACAGATAGGGACAGACAGGAATGGAGAGAGATGAGAAGCATCAATCATCAGTTTTTCGTTGCAACACCTTAGTTGCTCATTGATTGCTTTCTCATATATGCCTTGACCGTGGGCCTTCAGCAGACCGAGTAACCCCTTGCCAGCGACCTTGGGTCCAAGCTTTGCTCAAACCAGATGAGCCCATGCTCAAGCTGGCGACCTTGGGGTCTCAAACCTGGGTCCTTCGCATCCCAGAATGACGTTCTATCCACTGCGCCACCGCCTGGTCAGGCCAACTTGTTTCTTTATCCTATATGGACTTCCAAAGGTATATTTTCACACATATTTAAATTTGTTATCAAGAACCCTCCTGGCCCTGGCCGGTTTGCTCAGTGGTAGAGCGTCAGCCTGGCGTGCGGAAGTCCCGGGTATGATTCCCGGCCAGGGCACACAGGAGAAGCGCACATCTGCTTCTCCACCCCTCCCCCTCTCCTTCCTCTCTCTCTCTCTCTCTCTTTCCCTCCAGCAGCGAAGGCTCCACTGGAGCAAAGATGGCCCGGGCTCCGTGGCCTCTGCCTCAGGCACTAGAGTGGCTCTGGTTGCAACAGAGCGACGCCCCAGATGGGCAGAGCATCGCCCCCTGGTGGGCCGGCCAGGTGGATCCCGGTGGGGAGCATGCGGGAGTCTGTCTGACTGCCTTCCCGTTTTCAGCTTCAGAAAAATACAAAAAAACCCTCCCAAGCAATGAGAATGTAAAGTACACTGTGGTAACTATAGTTAGTAACAGTATTTGAAAGGAGCTAAAAAAGTAGATCTTATGAGTTCTCATCACAGGAAAAAAAAAAATTGTGGCCCTGGCCGGTTGGCTCAGTGGTAGAGCATCGGCCAGGCGTGTAGGAGTCCTGGGTTCGAATCCCGGCCAGGGCACACAGGAGAAGCGCCCATCTGCTTCTCCACCCCTCCTCCTCTCCTTCCTCTCTGTCTCTCTCTTCCCCTCCTGCAGCCAAGGCTCCATTGGAACAAAGTTGGCCCAGGCGCTGAGGACGACTCCTTGGCCTCTGCCTCAGGCGCTAGAATGGCTCTGGTTGCAACAGAGCGACGCCCCCTGGTGGGCATGCCGGGTGGATCCCAGTCGGGCGCATGCGGGAGTCTGTCTGACTGCCTCCCCGTTTCTAACTTCAGAAAAAAAAAAAAATTTGTAACATGTATGGTGACAGGTGCTAATTAGTTATTACACGGTGATCATTTTGCAATATACACAAATATCCAGTCATTATGTTGTACACCTGAGATATGTTGTCAATTATATCTCAATTTCCAATTAGTAAAAGAAAAAAATCTGTAGAATTTTTTGTTCCCTTCCTCTAGAAGAGTCCTACCTGTATGTACCCTTTGGTCCACACTTCACCCCATTTATTAGCCCAGTTTGCACCCCGGCCCCTATTTTCTGTCCATTTGTTGGAGAACCAATTGCCCTCTCTTTTAACCTGATTCCCTGGTTATTCGCCTTCCTCCGCTCCCTTTAATCGCAGGCTTCTTTTTTTTTTTAACAGGCGCGCGCATGGGGGGGGGGGGGGCTCTCCTTAGAATCCTAGACCCTGCTCCCGTAACTCCGCGCTTTAACGCTTTCCTCAACTTTGGGTCGCTGAGGTTACCTCCTTTCTTGCGGCCACGGCCACCCCCAGGCCCTTGGCCTTTCCGTTGTTTCATGACGACGCCGGGTTTCTCTTCACCAACTCAGCTCCGGCGCCAGCACCGAAGCCGTAGCCTCCCGCCATCCTCTCCCACCACGCCTGCGTTCCTCGGCAACCGGCGCCGCTGAGCAGACTGGGAAGCCGGAAGAAACAGCTTCTCCTCTAACAGTCTCTAGCAAGCGGTGAGAAGTGAAGACACCAAGACTCCTTACCGCCAATAGACTGCAACCCCCAGGATGCTTTGCCACACTACCTCTGCGGAGTTGGACGCTGTCGCCTTCAGCTGCGCAAGCGCAAAGAGATACGGCCTTTGAGGACTCCATTGCCCAGGGTGCATTGCCTCTAGGAGCGCTTCTCTTTCCGGCGAGGGTCGTTGAGTTCTCCTCTTGGGGTCTGAGGGGTCCATAGACTCCGTTACCCAGCTTCCTTTGTGGAAAGCAGCTTTCTGTTGCGCACTTCCGGTGGAACGGCCGGAGGAGAGTGGGCGGAGTTTACGGAGCCGGTGGGCGGTGGGCGGTGCTGCCGGTAGCTGGGTGCTGTCCAAAGGCTTCTGGGCGCCGCTGAAGGAGTGATTTGTGACCGGTTGGGCCGCACTTAGCCTGGAACGAAGGTTCGACTCCCGTTTGACTACCTGCGGCCTCCCCTTCATGTCGGCCCTCGAGAAGAGCATGCACCTCGGCCGCCTGCCCTCTCGCCCCCCTCTACCCGGTAGCGGGGGCAGTCAGAGCGGAGCCAAGATGCGAATGGGGTACGTGACCCGGACCCCTTCTTCCCAGAGGCCAGGCCTTGGCCATTGGAGAAGGATGTCTCTGGGCGTTTAGAGTTGTACGGCAAGGGAGGCTAAGGAGAGGAGAGAATGTTGGCGGCCTGGAGACGTTTAGATGGAGTAGAAGTCAGATTTGGGCTCTAGGGGAGGCGCCAAGTTAATTGAAATTGGAGGACAAATAGTATTGAAGGGAGAAGGAAATAAGGCAAAGATCGAAGAAGCCGGGAGGGTAATTTAAGAGATTTAAGAAACACCCGCAGAAAAACGGATGGAGGAGGTTTTTAAAAAGGGAGTCAAAAGATAACAAAGGTGGAGGGAAACCTGCCAGGGACGGTTGAGGGAAATGGGGAATGAATGAGAGAAAAGTTGAGGGGATTTAGGGGAAACAACTAGTGAAAGATTTAGGAGTAGTAAGGAGACTGTGAGAACTAGAGAACACCTGAAGCAGGGTTAAGGAAGGAAATGATCTAGGGAGCAGAAGATTCTAGAGAGAGTTCCTAGAAGGATAAGAGGCAGATTTATGGAGTTAGGGGGTGACTAGGAGAACTGAGAAAGATCGGGGAATCGACGGAAGGAAAGATGGAGAACATAACCCTGTTAAGGGTAGTAGGAATGTATGACAAGTGAACGAAGAGAATAAGAGGAGGCCTGATGACGAAGAGGGCTGGGAGTTTAGAGGGCGACCTTGAACTCCAGAACTTAAGAAATGACTAGGAATTGGGCTTAGTAAATGGAAGTGCTGCAGAAGTAAGGTCTGGGTAGCTTAAAGAGGAAGATTTGGGGAATCGATTTTTATCTGTCAAACAGGCCTGATGGAAGCTATGTACTGGTTTGATGAAACAAAGAATGAAGCATTGAGAGTAGCTACCTAAAATGTTTCAGAGAAACCATTTACTGGGAAGGAAGGAGCTGTGTTGAAGAGAAGACTTTTGGAATTTTAGGATATTTAATGTCCTGTGCCAGGTTAGGGGATACTTAGGTATAGGAGAGAGTATAAAGAGTTGACCTGGGAGTGTTAATTGCTGGAAAACAGAGCAAATTGAATAAGCAGTTGGTTTTGAGGGGTGTTCATGGTATTAGGATTCTGGAGACTGATGACTGTAGAGAAAAAAGGGGCAGAAAGAATACTTACGTACAAGGTAATCAAGAGTGTGAGTTTGAGAATCTAGAGTTAGATTGGTAGATATTCTTGGAATAAGGATGAGAAGAGAAACCTTAGGTTCTGAGAAGTAATATGTACAAAAATTCATCCAAAGGAGATGAGGATAGATAGGAGATGTAGTACTGTGAAAGTGGATTCTATCAATGAATAGAAAGGGGACTCATGAATTAAAACAGTAGTAGGAGGTGGTGAGCGTGGTTGGAAAAATAAGGGAAACTAAGAGTTGAAGTGGAGACCTGACTATGATACACAGTAGAAAAATAGAGACCTTGACAGGGTAAGATAGGTCCATGGATGCACAATAGAAAAAGGTGGTAGAAGACTACATTTAAGGTAAAATAAATATTGTTTTGATTTTGGAAGACAAAAGATAGGACTTTAACATAAATAATAAGATCTGGAAACTGATTCATAACAGATTATTTGGGAAAATTAACCTGGAGTATAAAATTACTGGAGTATACATATAACATTTTTGTTGATATGTATCAACATTTATTGTTGATATGTATCTTAGTTGGTGCCTTTTATAATCTAAAATTTGACCTTTCAGTGTACCATCATTCTTTGATAAAAAAGTGAAAAAAATTAACTTTTAATAACTATACATGTTTCAGATAAGCGTAATTAGAGCTCAGCTTCTGGTTTTGTTAAAACGAGTTTTCTGAAGATGAAGAATTGAAGAAAAATACTAAGAGAAAATAAAGGGGAAAATCTGCTGATTAGAAGGTTGTATAGTTGTTAGAACTTATTCTCTTAAATAGATGTTTGGTCTTCTTAATTTGATTGACTGCTTATCCAGGAAAATAAAGTCCTTTAGAAAGATGCTTTTTTGTAGTATTGTGAAGAGATGATCATATGTTGGCGAATTTTATGTGGTCCTCCAGTGGCCTAGGGGTTGTTTTTGTTTTTCTTTTTTTTCTGTTTCCATGTTGGAACATAGGCAGGCCTCCCCTAAGTCTAATGTTAGTGATAATATAGACTCTCTCCCCCTTACAATCATAAAGCAGGGAGAGAGCTTTGAAGTGATATGCCCTGGCCGGGTGGCACAGTGAATAGAGCATCATCCTGTGTGCTGAGGTTTGATCTGGTCAGGGCACATAGGAGAAGCATTCAATGTTCCATAACTAAGTGGAATAACAAGTTAATGCTTCTCTCTCTTTCTGCCTCAAAACAATGGGGAAAAAAACGATCTCATCTCATCACTTCACTGTACAGTTGAGGAAACTGAGACCCAGAGAATTTTGTATTCTGTAAGGTAAACTAAGGGGCAAGGGATAATATTTTCTCCTAATAAGTGACAAAGCGGAAACTCAAATCTTCCTCATACTGAGGCACCCTAGAAGCTTGGTGGTAGGGCTGGCCACTAAAGACTAGGACATGGGTTTCTTGACTCTGAGACCCATTGCATTTTTTTGGATTCATAGATATTACCCTGGCAATACTTAATTTGAGTTGTGTATCTTATTCCTTTGCAGATACTCTAGGATTCAGTCTTTTTTCCTCAGTCCTGATTTATGAGGTCTCACTTCCACCAATTTCAAAGCATCCTTCTTTATTTTCCTCTACTTGCTTGTTTTTTCCTTATCTTACCATCTATTTCATCTTTTCCATCTTTCTCTTCCTCTCAAGTTGGGACAGTCTCTTCTATGACTCACTCTTTTAACTATTTTTCATAATCTCTTACCCTCAATTTCACTAACCTGGTTTAGATGGGTGCATATTCAGGGTGATTTTGAGCTTATGATTTTTCTTGAGTTTCCCTACTTTAGTTTTTCAAAATGGTTTTAGTAATTCCAGAATATTACTGGATAATGTAATAATGGCAATTACTTTTTTTCTGAATAAATACTGTTTGCCAGGCATTGTAGTAGCTTTATATTTGTTATTTATTCTGCCCACAGACTTTCAAGGTAGATATTTCCTTGCATAAAAAAATTAAGACTTGGAGACTAAAGGTTACCCAACTATGTATTATGTGGCAGAACCAGATTCAGTCTAGGTTTAGTTTCTAGAATCCATTCCTTTTTCAGAACACCAACACTTTTTCTTTGGTAAATCCTGAAATCCTGGTTTTATTGTTCCTTGATAGATGCCAGTAGATGATGCCACAAACAGTTTTGAACTTTTTAATTTTAGGTTTTGGAACTACTTTGGTTTGAGATTCCTACTTGTGACGGGTATTTTAGTTCATTAGGGTTGCCATAACAAAAATACCATAGACGGGATGGCTTATAAACAACATTAATGTATTTCTCACAGTTCTGGAGGCTGGAAAGTCCAAGATTACATCTGGTTAGGACCCCTTTCTGGTTCATAGGTGGCAGTCTTCTCACTGTGTCCTCACGGAGCAGAAGGGAGTGGGAGCACTGTGGGGTCTTTTTCATAAAGCTGCTAATCTCTTTCATGAGGGCTGCATCCTTGTGACCTCATCACCTCCTAAAGGACCAACTACAAATGTCACATTGGACATTAGAATTCAACATGAATTTTGGGGTAGGAGCATAAATGTTCAGTCTGTATAACACCTGGTATACTTGAGAGAGTGTGTCTTCAAAAGCACTGCTTTAGTGCATTCAGTACCATTAGAGGGACTGTAGATTATTAAAATTTCAACATCTTTTTGGTTTATCAATAGTCCTAGATTTCTATAATTATCTCTTACATTTCTGCAGTGCTTTAACTGACATGTGTTAGTGCCCTTTTTCTTTAATTCTATGAGGTAAGTTAGGACAAGGGTTAATATTTTCTTTTTTTTTTTTTTTTTTTTGTATTTTTCTGAAGCTGGAAACTGGGAGAGACAGTCAGACAGACTCCCGCATGCGCCCGATTGGGATCCACCTGGCACGCCCACCAGGGGGTGATGCTCTGCCCCTCCGGGGCGTCGCTCTGCCACAACCAGAGCCACTCCAGCGCCTGGGGCAGAGGCCAAGGAGCCATCCCCAGCGCCCGGGCCATCTTTGCTCCAATGGAGCCTTGGCTGCGGGAGGGGAAGAGAGAGACAGAGAGGAAGGAGGGGTGGGGGTGGAGAAGCAAATGGGCGCTTCTCCTATGTGCCCTGGCCGGGAATCGAACCCAGGTCCCCCGCACGCCAGGCCGACGCTCTACCGCTGAGCCAACCGGCCAGGGCCTAATATTTTCTGATAATGAGAAAACTCAAATGTTCATTGACTTGTCCAAGATCACAGGATCATTAAATGGATTCAGGTCCAGATTTCAGATTTTTAGTTTGTTATTCTTGTACCTTGGTGCAAAAAAATAGGTGTTTAAAGTGATAAAGATCTGAGTTTGAGGCCTAGCTTGAGTAGTTACTTTGGTCAAGTCATTTAACCTCTAGTCTATTTTTTTATTTGTAAAATAGGATACTTCTGCTTATCTAGAGTGCTGTGAGATTGAGATAATGCATGAAAAGTATTTATGCTTCCTGACACAAACTCTTAGGAATGATAACTAGTAAGCTATTTTATATTGGTGAAAAAGGCTTACTCTTTATGAAGTAGGAACACTCCTTTCAATATGTTAAAAGGTCAGCTTTACTCCCCAAAGCTATATGTTTATTCAAATCTGATTAGATAGTCTTCCATTAAACTTAAGTTGATTATGGATAACAGGCTTCGGAAAGGCTTTAAGGGGCTATTCACATGGGGAAATAGAAAAGTGAAGTGATTTGCTCAGGGTTGCATACTGACTAGAAGAATTAAATTCTAATGTTTCTGTTTTAGTTACCATTTTTTACACACTGTTTCCTATTTTGACATGTTTTATATCAATATGTATATTTATTTTTAGGATTTTATTCGTTTTTACAGAGAAGAGAGAGAGAATGGGGGGGAGGAGCAGGAAGCATAAACTCCCATATGTGCCTTGACCAGGCAAGCCCAGGGTTTCGAACTGATGATCTCAGTGTTCCAGGTTGAAACTTGATCCACTGTGCCACCACAGGTCAGGCTTTAGTTATTATTTTTTTAAATTAAGTTATAATTCACACATAGAATTCACCCTTTTAGAGTATACAGTTAGTGGTTTTTTAGTACATTCAAGGTTGTACAATCATCACCACTAATTCCGGAACATTTTCATCAACCCATAAAGAAACTACTTACCTGTTAACAGTCTCTACCTTCTTCCTCTGCCCCTGATAACCACTAATCTACTTTCTGTCTGCATGGATTTGTCTATTATGGATATTTCATATAAATGAAATCATGCAGTATGGCCTTTGGTGCCTGGCTTCTTTCATTTGGTATAATGTTTCCAAGTTTCATCCAAGTTGTAGCATCTATCAGTACTTCATTCCTTTCTTTAAATTTTAATTGAATTTATTAGGGTGACACTAGTTAAAATGATTATACAGGTTTCAGGTGCCCAAATCTACAACACATCTCTGTACACTGAGTAATTCATTCCTTTTTGGGACAAAGTTCTATCCAACTGAGTCGTCTGACCAGGGCCTTATATCCTTTCTATTGTTGAATTATATTCCATTGATATGTCATATTTTATTTACTCATTTATCAGTTGCTGGACACTTGGGTTTGTTACTTTCCGTGGTATCCCTTTTTCTTTCTTTCTTGTTTTTTTTTTAACTGAGAGGGCAGGAGATAGACAGCCTCCTGCATGCGCCGCACCAGGTATCCACCCGGCAACCCCCCTCCGGAGATGATGCTTAGTCAACCAAGCTATCCTCAGTATCTGAGGCCAATGCTCAGACCAACCAAACTATCCTTAGCACTCTGGGCCAACACTCAAACTAACTAGCCACTGGCTGTGAGAGAGCAGGGGGAGTAGAAGGGGAAGAGAAGCAAATGGTCACTTCTCATATGTCCCCTGACCAGGGATTGAACCTGGGACATCTGTACAGTGGGCCAATGCTCCATCCATTGAGCCAACCAGCCAGGGCCTATGACTGGAATTTAAAAATCTTATCTAAGGGTATATGTTTCATACCTAGAGCATTTAGTCTATCCTGATCAATTTGGATTTATTTTTACCATCTTATTTTGTACTTTGTTTGTCTTATCTGACGTGTTTCTTTTTCTTATTCCATTTTTTTTATTGGTATAGTAATGATATAATCTATCAATAGAGTCTTTGAATAGTTACCTAAACATTTTTTGGTAACATTGAAGAAGAAATAGAATTCATACCAGTGACCCAATTAGAGTGTACAATCAATTATTTTTAGCATATTCTACAACCATTACCACAATCAATTTTAGAACATGTTCAGGACTCCAAAAAGAATCCACATATCCATTAGCAGTCAGCTCTTACTTTCTCCCAAACCTCCTAACCCTAGCCAGCCACTAAGCTATTTTCTGTCTCTATAGATTTACATAGTTTGCATATTTACAATAAGGAATTATACAATATATATGTTAACTTTTGTGACTGGCTTTTTTCACTTAACATAATATTTTCAAGGTTCATCCACGTAAATTGTTGTAATACTTCATTTCTTTATATTGCCAAATTAAATATTCTATTGTATGAATATACCACATTTTATTAACCATTCAACAGTTGAATGATATAGGAATTATTCCCACTTTTTTTTTTTAAGTGAGAGGAGAGGAGATAGACAGACTCCCACATACACCCTGACCGGAATCCACCTAGCAACCTCCATCTGGGGCTGATGTTCTGCTTATCTTGGGCCATGCTCACAACTGAGCTATTTTTAGTGCCTGAGGTGGAGGTTCCGTGGAGCCATCCTCAGCACCTGGGGTAGATGCGCTTGAATCTATCGAGCCATGGCTATGAGAAGGGAGAAGAGAGAAAAAGAAGGGGCAGGGGTAGAGAAGCAAATGGTCGCTTTTCCTGTGTGCCCTGACCGGGAATGAAACCTGGGACATCTACATGCCAGGCTGACACTCTACCACTGAGCCAACTGGCCAAGGCCAAATTGTTCCCATTTTTAACTATTTTGAACAATGCTGCTATGAACATTTGTGTACAAGTTTTTAGGTAGGTATGTTTTCATTTCTTTTGGGTATACTTAGATGTGGAATTGTTAGATCATATGGTATTTCTCTGTTTAACCTTTTGAGGAATTGATAATCTGTTTTTCAAAACCCCTGTGCCATTTTATATTTCCATCAGTAATGTATCTGGGTTCTAATTCTCCCCATCCCTGTCAACACTTTGTCATTGTTGGTTTTTGTTTATAGCCATTCTAGTGATATGAAATGCTTCTTCATTGTGGTTTTGTTTTGCATTTTCCTAGTAACTGATGATAAATACTTTTTCATGTGCTTATTGGCCATTTCTATATCTCTCTAGAGAAATGTCTATGCAGATCCTCTGCTCATTTAAAAAATTGGGTTATCTTTGTATTGAGTTATAATAAGAGTTCTTTATGTATTCTAGATACAAATCTCTTATCAGATCTATGATTTGCAGATCTTTTCTTCTATTTTGTAGGTTGCCTTTTCATGGTTTTTTATTTTACTTTATTTTTTTACAGAGACAGAGAGAGAGAGAAAGGGACAGACAGGAACAGAGAGAGATGAGAAGCATCAATCATCAGTTTTTCGCTGCAACACCTTAGTTGTTCATTGATTGCTTTCTCATATGTGCCTTGACCGTGGGGCTACAGCAGAGCCAGTGACCCCTTGCTCGAGCCAGCGACCTTGGGTCCAAGCTGGTGAGCTTTGCTCAAATCAGATGAGCCCGTGCTCAAACTGGTGACCTCGGGGTCTCGAACCTGCGTCCTCTGCATCCCAGTTCGACGCTCTATCCACTGCGCCACTACCTGGTCAGGCCTTTTCATGTTTTTGATGGTATCTTTTAAAGCATTTTTCAAATATTTAATTTTGAAAAAGTTGAAGTTATCAACTCAACTTTATGCTTTTGTTATCTTATCTAGGAAGCCATTGCCTAACCCAGGATCAAGATTTATAAGTCTGTTTTCTTCTTAGAGATACAGTGTGTTTGTAAAGTCATGGTGCACTTTTGACCGGTCACAGAAAAGCAACAGAAGACGATAGAAATGTGAAATCTGCACCAAGTAAAAGGAAAACCCTCCCAGTTTCTGTAGGATGGTTTGGCAGCATGTGCACACGCGCAGATGATGATATAACACCATGTATACGCGGAGCAGCCCACGGCCATGCCAGTTGAGATGTGGATGGTACAGAGGAAAGTTCAGTGTGTTCTGTGGCTTGCTAAATTTGAATCCGTGACAAAGTGCAACGTGAATATTGGTGCGTTTATAACGAAGCGCCACCACATAGGAATAACATTACTTGGTGGGATAAGCAGTTGAAGGAAACTGGCAGTTTGGTGGAGAAACCCCGTTCTGGTAGGCCATCCATCAGTGACGAGTCTGTAGAGGCTATACAGGATAGCTACTTAAGAAGCCCTAAAAAATCTGTGCGTGAGCCCACATTGAACTGCACTGAATAAGTATGAAACTGAGAGTTTTCCTTTTATTTGGTGCAGATTTCACATTTCTTTCGTCTTTTGTTGCTTTTCTGTGACCAGTCAAAAGTGCACCATGACTTTACGGACACACTGTATATAGCAGGGGTCCCCAAACTACAGCCCGCTGGGAGCATGTGGCCCCCTGAGGCCATTTATCCTGCCCCGGCCGCACTTCCGGAAGGGGCACCTCTTTCATTGGTGGTCAGTGAGAGGAGCACATTGACCATCTCATTAGCCAAAAGCAGACCCATAGTTCCCATTGAAATACAGGTCAGTTTGTTGATTTAAATATACTTGTTCTTTATTTTAAATATTGTATTTGTTCCCGTTTTGTTTTTTTCCTTTAAAATAAGATATGTGCAGTGTGCATAGGGATTTGTTCATAGTTTTTTTTATAGTCTGGCCCTCCAACGGTCTGAGGGACAATGAACTGGCCCCCTGTGTAAAGAGTTTGGGGACCCCTGGTATATAGTTTTAGCTCTTACATGTAGGTCTGTGATATTTTAAAGTTAAATTTTGTGTATGACCTGGGTCTGACTAACTTCATTCTTGTGCATTGTCCCAGCACCATTTATTTAAAAGATTCCTCTTTCCCTATTGAATTCTCTTTCACTCTTTGTCAAAAATCAGTTGACTATAAGTGTATGAGTTTATTTCTTAACTCGTTTCTATTCCATTGATTTATATAGCTGTCCATGCACTACTACCACACTGTCTCGATTACTGTATATTTGTAGCCCATTTTGAAATCAGGAGGTTTGAGTCCTTCAACTTTGTCTTTCTTTAAAAAATTGTTCTGAATTTTCTGGGTCCCTTGAATTTCCATATGAATTTTAGGATCAGCTTCTCAGTTTCTATAAGGAAGCCAGATGTAGTTTTGATAGGTATTGCTTTGAATCTAAGTCATTTCGGGAAATATTACCATTTTAACAGTATTAAGTCTTCTAATCTATGAATATGGAATGCCTTTCTCTGTGTTCATGTCTTTTTAAATTTCTCTCAGCAGTGTATAGTTTTGAATGTAGAAATCTTGCATTTCTTTAGTTAAATTTATTCCTAAGTATTATATTCTTATCATTGCAATTATAAATGGAATTGTTTTCTTAATTTCATTTTTGGATTGTTCATTGCAGGTATAAAATACAATTGATTTTTGTATTGATCTTGTATTCCGTAACGTTACTGAACTTGTTTACTAGTTCTTACAGTTTTATAATGGGTTTCTTATGATTTTTTCCTAGACATTTTAACTTGCATATTCAATAATCAATATTTTTGCCATTCTTCTGAAATAGTACAATGACTTTAGAAACCTGTGACAGGCAGAACAGTGTCACCCTAAATATGCTTAGGTCCTATTCCTGGATCTTGTGAATTTATTCTTTTACATGGCAGAGGAGAACTGAGATTGCTGATCAGCTGACTTTAAAATAAAGAGATTATCCTGAATATTTGAGTGAACCCAGTACAATTACAGGGTCCTTTAAAGAATAGGGAGACAGAAGAACAGGTCAAACTCTGAGAAAAATTTGAAAATGCTATATTGCTTGCAGGCTTTGAAAATAGAGGAAGAACCTGTGAACCAAGTAATACAAGAGTCTTCTAGAAGCTGTGAATGGTATTTAACTATTTCATGAGGGCCCTGGCTGGTTGGCTCAGTAGGAGCATCAGACTGGCATGTGGATGTCCCAGGTTTGATTCCCAGTCAGGGCACACAGGAGAAGTGACCATCTGCTTCTCTACCCCTCCCCTTCTCTCTTCTCTCTCTTTCCATCTCTCTCTCTCTCTTCCCCTCCCACAGCTATGGCTCAATTGATTCAAGCATATTGACCCTGGGTGCTGAGGATGGCTGCATGGCCACCTCAGGCACTACAATAACTTGATTGCTGAGCAACGGCCCCAGATGGGCAGAACATCAGCCCCAGATGGGGTTGCCAGGTGGGTCCTGGTTGGGACCCATGTGGGAGTCTATCTCTTTGCCTCTCCACCTCTCAATTAAAAAAAAAAAATCTCAATGTGGGCACTAGATGAACTCATTGCTACTAGATTGATTATTGCTGTGGGCCTTTACAGTAGGCAGAGCTAGAGTATACTTTTCTTTTTAAGACAAAGGTATCATGACTTCATTGTGATATTTTTAATTCAAAATTAAGATTACAAGATTTTTTTTTTTTCTTTTTTCATTTTTCCGAAGCTGGAAACGGGGAGGCAGTCAGACAGACTCCCGCATGTGCCCGGCCGGGATCCACCCGGCATGCCCACCAGGGGGCGATGCCCTGCCCCTCTGGGGCGTCGCTCTGTTGCGTCCAGAGCCATTCTAGCGCCTGAGGCAGAGGCCACAGAGCCATCCCCAGCGCCCGGGCCATCTTTGCTCCAATGGAGCCTCGCTGCGGGAGGGGAAGAGAGAGACAGAGAGAAAGGAGAGGGGGAGGGGTGGAGAAGCAAATGGGCACCTCTCCTGTGTGCCCTGGCCGGAAATCGAACCTGGGACTCCTGCACGCCAGGCCGACGCTCTACCGCTGAGCCAACCGGCCAGGGCAAGATTTTTTACTTCTTTGATTTTATGTAATTATCTCTGCTCTTACAGTGGAAATCTTAGTTACTAATGATATTAACCTAGTAGTACATGTATATAAATATGCACATATATGATGTTCAAAATAACCAATTATGCTACCAATAAAAACTACCAACAGTATGATTACTGAATACTGTTTAAGATTTTATTCAGTTCTTTTTTCCCTTAAAGTATATCTCACCAGACATGTATAGTCAAGTATTTACGTTTTAAAGTCACTTTGAATAATTGTTAGTATGCCATTTGGTTAATTTGTTTCCTTTTTCGTTGTTGGTGATTAGTTTTACAAACTGTTTAACATTTTTATAAAACAAAAAAAACATTATTTACATGACTCCAAAGTCATGAAACTATAAAATAGTGTATACTCAGAAGAGGATAGCATTTGCCCTTTCCCCTTCCTGTACCCTACAGGTAACCATTTTTATTAGTTTTTGTTTAATCCTCCCACTTCAAAAAATATATGCATATATTGCCCTGACTGGTTACCTTGACTGGTCAAAGCATCATCCCATAGCACATAGGTTGCTCTGTTCAATCCCCGGTCTGGACACATATAAGAACAGATTGATGTTCCTATCTCCTGTCTCTCTCTCTCTCTCTCTTTCTCTCTCACTCTCCTTCTCCCTCTCCATTCTCTCTCTCTAAAATAAATAAAATAAACATTTAAAAAAGTTAACAAAATTCGCCTGACCAGGTGGTGGTGCAGTGGATAGAGCGTCAGACTGGGATGCGGAAGGACCCAGGTTCGAGACCCCGAGGTCACCAGCTTGAGCGTGGGTTCATCTGGCTTGAGCAAAGAGCTCACCAGCTTGGACCCAAGGTCGCTGGCTCCAGCAGGGGGTTACTCGGTCTGCTGAAGGCCCACGGTCAAGGCACATGTGAGAAAGCAATCAATGAACAACTAAGAATTCGCAACGCGCAACGAGAAACTGATGATTGATGCTTCTCATCTCTCTCCGTTCCTGTCTGTCTGTCCCTGTCTATCTCTGCCTCTGTAAAAAAAAAAAAAAAAAAAAAAAGTTAACAAAATTCAAAAATACATGCATATATATTTATATTCCCTCTTTCTTAGATAAAAGTTAACATTTTATATATTCTGTCCTGCAGATTACTTGATACAATACACTATATCTTGATCACTCTTTAGCAGTATATAAAGATCTTTCTCAGTTTTTCCTCCTTCAGTTGCATAATACTCCACTGTATGGATTATAACACAATTTATTCAGCCAGTCTCCCTATTGATGGACTGAGGTCTTTCTGTCCTTTTCTATTTCAATATAGTGCAAACTATTTCAAATAGTTTGTTACCCTTCCCCTTAGCTGTGTCTAATTTGTTAAACTTGATCAAATTTGTATATTTCCTTTCATATTGGGGGTGCTGTAATTGTCTTTAATATTCTGCAGTTTAACTACAATGTAGTAATTATCTTAAACTCTTGTGATTCCTTCGGCTTTATGAATCTGTAGTTTGAAGTTTTAGTTCTGGAAACTCCAGCTATTACTCTTCAAGTATTGCCTGATTATCCATTCTCTACTTTCCTGTTGGAACTGCAATCTGACATATGTAAGATTTATTTCTCTCTCTTCCATGTTCTGTTTAAAATGTTTTTAAAATTTATTGATTTGAGAGAGAGATAGATATACGGATTTCTTTTTCCACTTATTGTACATTCATTGGTTGATTCTTATATGTGCCCTGACCAGGGATCAAACCTAAACTTGGGCGTAGCAGGATGACACTCTAACCAACTGAGCTGCTGGCCAGAGCCTCCCTGTTCCATATTTTTAACTTCTTTCATAGTTTTCATCTTTTGTTTCTATGTTATATTTTAGATATATTTACATATATCCAAACAAATGTTTGTTACCCTTCCCCTTAGCTGTGTCTAATTTGTTAAACTTGATCATTTATTTTTTAACTCTATTCTTTTAGTCTAGAAGTTGTATTTGTTTTGTTTTTGTTTAAGAAAACATATTAAAGATATTTTTATATTCTATCTGATAATTTTAATATGTGAAGTCTTTATATATCTATTCCCTTACATAAGTTATACTTTTTGACAGTGAGGTGGACCTTTGCTTTGGAACTTTGGGAATTCTTGGTCCTAGAATGAAGGTTGATTTCTTCAAGGAGAATTTGCCTTTGCTTATGTTGGGGTCCTAAGGGCACTACCAGTCTGGTCCACTTTAAACTAAATTCTCAACTTTGAACTTCTTGGAATATATAAGTGGTATGAATTTAGCTAAAATCAGTATGAGAGCTGTCTTGTGATTAGTTTCATAGGAGAAGGATTTTTCTTGTTTGTTTTTCTTCTCCCTTCCTTTCAATACCAAGATTCAGGAAAGGGATATTTTTTTCCTAGTCCTGAGATTGGGGTAGGGAACAGTTAAATCTGTTTTAGCCTTTCACTGATGATATTCTTTGCTGTATAGGAGAAAGGTTTTCTTTTTTTTTTTAATTTTTATTTATTCATTTTAGAGAGGAGAGAGAAAGGGAGAGAGAGACAGAGAGGGAGAGAGAGAGGAAAGAGAGACAGAGAGAGAAGGTGGGGAGGAGCTGGAAGCATCAACTCCCATATGTGCCTTGACCAGGCAAGCCCAGGGTTTCGAACCGGCGACCTCAGCATTTCCAGGTTGACGCTTTATCCACTGCGCCACCGCAGGTCAGGCGGGGAAAGGTTTTCTACTCAGCTCCCCAGCTTGGACTTTGTGTCCTGTTTAGTATGCCCCAGGAAACACCAGAAACCTAAAGTTCAGTTAGTTGGCAAATGCCATGAAGGTAAAAGCCAGTTTTAATGGACTGATTGCCTTTCTGGGTTCCCACTTTCACTTAACTTTTGGCCTCAATATTTCATATTCTTTATTTCTTGCCAGTTCACTGATGCATTTAAGAAGAATGAATATAATTACATAAGATATGTATAATAAAATATATATTTATTTTATATATTCATATATTTTTAGACACATATACATATAATTTAAGCCAACATTTCCAAAGTTGTATCTGTCAACAAAGTTGTACCTAATTACCATTGATGGAAACAATCTCTGACATAAACTCGCAATACCTAAGAGACCAGGCAGTCAACTGTGAAAATGGGGTAATGGTATTTTCTGACACGCAAAGCTTCAAAATTTATTTCCCTTTCTCAGGGAGCTAATGGACCATATGTTTCATCAAAATAAGGTAATACATCAGGAAAAATATGGGATTTAGGAATCAGGGTTTTAACACAGGAGAAAGGCAAGAGGTATTCTCAAGATGATGGTGAAATGACAATAATTCATCATGCCCAGAGAGCAAGCAGTCCTATTTGGAGCAGATGAATGGAACGTGCCAGGAGTGGAAGTTTCCAAAGAAAAATGGACCTGATAGATTATTTAATGTGCTTGATCACATTAAGAGAAGTTTTACAGATTTTTCAAAGGTTTTTAAATTGTGAAATATATTACATGTATAACAAATATTTTTAAAATATATGTATAGTTCAAAGAAAAATAAAATAAATCCCCATATATTCACCATCTACCTTATGAGATAGAACATTTACAGCACATTTTAAGACCATTTACCTCTTCCCAAGAACACTTTTATGCTCCATAGTCTTGACTTGCATGTTTATCAAACCCTTGCTCGCTTTAATAGTTTTGCCAACTCTGCATGTATCTATAAAAAATTTATTGTTTTTGCCTGTTTTTGAACTTTATTATTAATGGAATCATACTGCACTTATACTTCTGTGCTTATTATTTCCTCTAAATATTATATCTATCTATCTATATATTTTTAGTGAGAGACAGACATAGGTAGGGACAGGTAGAGACAGACAGAAAGGGAGAGAGATGAGAAGCATCAGTTCTTCATTGCAGCACCTTAGTTGTTCATTGATTGCTTCCTCATATGTGTTTTTGACTGGGGGGCTCCAGCCAAGCCAATGACCCCTTGCTCAAGCCAGCGCTTTGGGCTCAAGCCAGCAACCATGGCATCATGTCTATGATACCATACTTGATCAAGCTGGCAATCTCGGGATTTTGAACCTGAGTCCTCAGCCTCCCAGGCCGACACTCTATTCACTGTGCTACTGCCTGGTCAGGCTTAAAATTATATGTTTTAGATTCATTTGTGTTATTACATGTAATTCTAACACATCCATTTTCACTGTTGTGCCATATTCAATTTTCCAAATATATAACAATTTATATATTCCACTGGTGAGGGACATTTAGCTTGCTTGATAGTCTTTGCTTTTATAGAAATGCTTCTGTGAATGTCTTCTGTGTGTATTTTAGTGCCTATGTACAGGTGTTTCTCTGTAAACTAAAAGTACTAGATTGAAGGACCCCTGTTCAGTTTAACAGGTGGTGCCTCTCTGTTCCCAAATAGTTTTCCCCTTTTACACTTCTACCTGCAGTAGTTAACAATTCCATCTGGTTAAAATCCTCACTAATACCTGATAATGTCTGGCTTCTTGTATTTTGTCAACATGATTGATGTGAAATGATACCTTACTCTGACTTAAAATTCTGTGTCTCTGACTATAAATGAAATTGGGAACCTTTTCATATGTTTATAGACTATTTGTGTTTCCTATTTATGAAGTGCCTATTAAAATCTTTTACCTATAAAATGATTTGGGAAACAATTAGTGATAGTTTAATAAAAACTAAGTAAACAAAAGACAGTTATTAATTTTGGAAAAAAGTAAAAGAAAGAAAATGTAATCAGCATACCATGTAGCTCAGCTGTGGACAGTAATAATTAACATTTATGAAGTATTGATTATGTGCCTACTTATATCACTTTTCAAAGCATATAGTTGAGGAAGTTGAGGCAGAGATTAATTTACTAATGATCAGAAATCTTGTATTGGAAATAATTTAAACTAAGATAATTTGTATTTAGCCATAGTGTAAAAACTGTATATATGTATTTTCAGAATCTTCACTAATTTTTTTTATTGTGGCAAAAATACATAATGTAAAATGTACCCTACTGACCAAATTCCAGTGTACTGTAAGTACTATACTGTCAACCACACACACATTGTAGTGCAAAGGATTCCCAGAACCACTACTCCTGCTGCATGACTGAGACTGCATTCACCAAACAACTCATCTCTCCTTCTTTCCAGCTCCTGCCAACCATCATTCTGCTTTTTATTTCTATCTCCTTTAGATACCTCATGTAAGAGGAATAGTCACAGCAGTATATGGTCAATTAATCTAAAACAAAGCAGGCAAAACTATACAACAGGGTAAATATAGTCTTCATAAATGTTGTTTGTAAAACTGGATAAATACATGTGAAATATGAAACTAGACCACTTTCTTATACCAAAAACAAAACTAAACTCAGAATGGATTAAAGACTTAAAGACCTAAAACCATAAAACTACTAGAAGAAAACATAGGCAGTAAACTCTTTGACATCACTCAGTCAATATTTTTCTTGCTATGTTTCCTCAGACAAAGGAAACAAAAGGAAAAGTAAATGGCACTACATCAAATTGTACAATATATGGTTTAAACAAAAAATTTTAATTTTGATGAAGTCCAACTCCTAAATCTCTTTTATCATTTTTTCCTTTGGTGGTGTATTTAAGAAATTGTTGCCTACCCACAAATCACAAAGATTTATGCCTGTATTTTCTTTTTAGAGTTTTATGGTTTTAGCTCTTACATTTAGGTTTATGACCCACTTTAATTTAGTTATATATGTAGTGTATGAAGGGGCTACAGATATATATATATATATATATATATATATAATTTTTTTTTAATTTTATGTGAGAGGCAGGGAGGTCAAGACAGACTCCCACATGAGCTCCAACCAGGATCCATCCAGCAAGCCCATTACCGGGCAATGCTCTGCCCATCTGGGGCCACTGCTCCACTGATTGGCAACTAAGCCATTAGTGCCTGAGGCAGAGGCCATGGAGCCGTCCTCTGTGCCCAAGGCTCAAATGATTTGAGCCATGGCTGCAGGAGAAGAGAAGAAGAGAGAGAGAAGAGATTAAGAGAGAAAGGAGAAGCAGATGGTCATGTCTCCTGTGTGTCCTAACCGGGAATCGAACCCAGGACTTCCACAAGCTGGGCTGACACTCGACCACTGTGCCAACTGGCCAGGGCCAGATTTATACTTTTGTATATAGATATTCAGTTGTCCTAACACCATTTGTTGGAAAAACTATTCTTTTCCTAGTGAATTGTCTTGGCCCCTTTGTTGAAACTCTATTGATTGTGAATGTTAGAGTTGATTTCTGCTTTTTTTTTAAAGGTTTTATTTATTGATTTTAGAGAGAGGAGAGAGAGAAACAGTAAGGGGGGAGGAGTGGGAAGCATCAATTTTTAGTAGTTGCTTCTCTCCTATGTACCTCGACAGGGCAAGCCCAGGGCCTGGAACCAGCAACCTCAGCATTCCAGGTCTACACCTTATCCACTGCACCACCACAGCTTAGGATTTTTATGTCTGTTCAATAAATCTTATGTCTACTCTTATGCTTCTACCACAGTCTTGATTAATGTAGCTTTGTAGTGCTCCATTACCTTTTACTGGAAACTTTATGAGGATTCAGTAAGGAGGATTCTGTTTATTAGCCTCAAAGCCTAATAATAGTAATAATAAAAATACTTACTGAGACACCAACATAAATGCTTTATGTATATTATCAACAGATAATCATCATCGTGTTAGACTCTGAGATTACGTTGATGAACAGAGAACATTCATGCTCTCATGGATCTCACATTAGTAGCAAATTAGCACAGGCTAATTTGAGAGTAACCAAGGGATAAGAAGGCTACTTTAATCCTTATATCAGCCCCTGTAAAATAGGCAGTATAACTCCACCTGACATGAAGAAACTCAGGCTTGGAGAAATTGACTTTCCCAAGGTCACACAATTAATGAAGGCAGAACTGGGTTACAAAAACAAATTTTTAGACGGTGGCAAACGAAAAAGAAATTTAGGTTTAGGACTTTATTCTTTGCTTCTATTTTAAAAATATTATTCCCCTTTCTGCTGGAAATAGATTGTTATGGTCAAAGTATGACCAAGTTTCTTAATTTGGGATTCAGAAATGGGTTTTCTGAAGCCAGTGGAACTATACATAAAACATATGTTTGTGCTTTTCTTTTTTATATAGTGAAAGTTTATAGCATTCATCAGATTCTGAACAGGGTCTGTGAGAATAGCAAAGGGTCCATAAACACATTTGATTCATGTGGTTGAGGCAGAAGCTATATTTTCTTTATATTACAGCAGTATTTTGTTCCCTCTCTGCTGAACTTCCTTCTCTGGTAGCAGGAAATTATACATTTATTTTGCTAGGTTTGAAATAAACTTTATTGTGACACAATTCTGTGTGTGTCTCCAAAGTAGATTTTTATTTATAAGTTTTGGACATAATAATTCACCTCTGTTAGTTCAGAACTTTAGAATTGACTTTGATTCTACTGTCTTTCATATCTTTAACAGTCCTAAAATTTGTTGATTGCCTTTTTGAAAGGTCTTTCTGTGTTTTTTTTTCTTTTTAATTCCATTGCCAGTATAGACTCCCATCTTGTAACCAAGTTATTGGAACATATTATTTTCTAGAATCTAGTCCATCTTGCACCTTTCACCCCACAGATCCTTCTAAAATACTTTAATCTGTACATTTTATTGGCTCCTCATTTTCTACCACACCATCTAAACCTACTCTGACTTTTGGGACCCTAACACACAAATAATAGACAAAGGACATATTGTATTTCCTACTTTTCTTTTTAAGCCAGAGAGAGACAGGAAGGGAAAGAGATGAGAAGCATCAACTCGTAGTTGTGGCACTTGAGTTGTTCATTGATTGCTTCTCATATGTGCCTTGACTGAAGCCAGCGACCTTGGGCTTTAAGCCAGTGACTATGGGGTTATGTCTATGATCCCACACTCAAGCCAGTGAGCCCATACTCAAGCTGGTGAGCCCGTGCTCAAGCAGTGGCCTCGGGGTTTCAAACCTGGGTCCTCAGCATCCCAGGTTGACACTCTATTCACTGCACCACCATCTGATCAGGCTATTTCCTACATTTTATATCTAATATTGTTCACTCTCCACTATATGTTTTTAGTTGTATAAGCTTTTTTTAGTTTTTCAGAATTGCTGTACTTATTCCTACATTTTGTAGTTAGCTATTTTTTAAATTGTTTTTTTATCAGTGTCTCCTATGACAGGCACCATACTGGGTCCTTATTTGTGCACTTCTCTTTACCTGAAATGTCTTTGTTATTTCTCCCTATTTCTGTTAGTCCAAATCTTGTCTTTTCTGCAATGCCTACCTTAAATGTTCCTTTTTTCCTTTTAAGCCTCCCAAGCTAAAAATAATCTCTCTTCATTCCTTTGAATTTCACACACTTTTAGCCATATTTCTTAGGTTATTTAACTCTGTATAGTGTTAGATATTTAGATATTTGACATTAGCTTTTATTTTTTTTAGTGAGGGGTGGGACATAGTCACACTTCCACATGTGCTCTGACGGGGATCCACCCAGCAACCCCAATCTGGGGTGGATGCTGGAATCAACTGAGCTATCCTCAGCACCTGAGGCTGATGAGAGGGAGAGGAAGAGAAACAGATGGTTACTTTTCATATGTGCCCTGATTGGAAATCAAACCTGGGACGTCCGTACGCCAGGCCAACGCTCTATCCACTGAGCCAATCAGCCAGGGCCGACATTAACTTCTTGAGAAGAGGCATTATCTCACTAGTATATAATGATTAATGTAAGGTCCTTGCTATCTACTTCATGCCTAACATTAGTTGCAAAATTACCTGAAATTGTGGAGTGCATAAACAATTATGTATTCAAATGGAGATATTACAAGTATGCCAGAAAAATTTCTGAGAGTAGGAGGGACTTTTGGAGGTACAGATTATTGGCTCTTTTACTAAATGGGAATTACTCATATATGTTGGTGTAAGTTGGGTAGTCCCTGGAACTTCTAAAGGAATTAGAAGCAGAGGATGGGTCTCCTAGGAAGAATTTCTGTTTATAGGAAGTAATATTTCTTTAACTGGTATCTAGCCAACTTGAAAAGTTTCTGTGGCCTTTACAAAGTCAGTCATTTTTAGACTCTGAAAAGGGAAACCTCTGGTAATATTCCCTAAAGCTTTATTACTTTTCAGAAGCATAAATGAGAAAGCAAGGAGGAAAAAGCAATGAGAATTACTAATATAGTGCTGGGGTAAAGAGCAGGTGGTTTGAAGAGTGATGGACCTGGATTTGTATGCTGTTCTGCCACCGAATAGTTGTAGAACCTCGAGCAAATTACTTTCTATCAGTAAATCTGTTTTATATCTGTGAAATGGGGAAACATAACTCACAGTTTTGTGAGGATTAAATAGAATTCTGCCTGTAAATTACTTGAAATAGTGACACACTGTTGTACAGTAAATGTTAGGTACTATTACTATGCTGATATCAAAAAATGTATTCATATACTAGATCCTTAGAAGCCATTATAACATGTTTGGCATGGCATTTTGTGGTTGTTATACATGAAATTCATGTACACATAGGTGGATTTGTGAGTGTCTCATGAATTGGTAAAATTAAGAGTGCTGCTTTTAGTTTTCTAGTAGGAATTCAAGTGTAACCAGCAAAGAAATAAACAAAAAATAGGTCTAGGCTGAAGTTGTTGTTGATTTCCACAGATGCAGTTTTTCTATCAAAAGATAAGATGACTCATTTACTGAGCAACTACCAAATGCCATATGTATTAGATTCTTTTAAAATATATGTTATTCAGTCATTGCAATTCAAGGCAGAAAGAGTTTAAATAATTTAAATTTTCCCAAGCCCATACTGGGTTAAGAATTTGTAGGGAATTATAGGGAAATAGTAGGAACTGTGAGGAATTTGAACTTCTCTCTCATTCCAAATCATATACTCTACCTTTGTATTTCTTGCACCTCTCTCTCAACTTGAGGAACTTTAAGAATTTAAAGTGCCTATGTCACACTTCAGACCATTTAAATCAATTTCTAGAAGTGAGACCCAATCATCAGTATTTTTAAAAGCTCCTCAGTGATTTTATTGTTACATGGATTGAGAACTACTGACTTGTCTCAATACCTACAAGAGAGTAGATATTTGATAAATGCTTGACTTTTGAAAGAATACATACTTGACTGCCGAGCTGCTCAGTTGTAATTCTTTCCAGTATTATAGTCTACCTAGAGTGCGGGCCTTTGTATTGTACTTTGTATATATTCTCCATTCAGCCTATGGCGTATACAGGAAGACTGGCAGGAGATAATGTTTTATTGCTCATAGAATTCTGAATTTTCTTAGTTGGGAAGAAGAATAAGTGTGGAAATAGGGGAAGGCTCAGGATTTCCATCTAATAGTCCATTCCAAGGTTGAAGACAGGTTGTAAATAGACATTTATTGGTTATTTTTATTTTAAAATAGTCTTACATTTTTAAATAATACATGGTTCAGAAATCAAAAGATAGAAATAACAGTGAAGATTGTTTCTCTCATCTCCCATGATACCATCAGTGTTATATCAGTGTTCTTCCAGAGATATTCTAAACATATATAAGTAATAATATTTATACATATTTTCCATTTTTATCCAAATAGTAGTATGTACATCATGTTTGTTTATTTACTTAACGGTGTATCTTCTTTATAAAGAATTTTATCAGTATATAAATGTTTCCTTCTTTTAATAACTAAATATTATTTCTCTATAATTTATTTTAATCATTCACCTATTGATGGATATTTAGGTTTTTAATTTTTCTTTATTACAAACAATGCTACATTGAATAGATAAGTCATTTCACTTCTTAGTGAGCATATATTCAGATAAATTCCTAGCAATTTAAGGTATTCATATTCCAGTTTGCTTTCTGTGAAGGTTGACTATTTATTGGTTGGGAATTAAAGGTATAAAGAAGCATAAGTGACCAAAAATTATTGTGGCAGCAATGATATTAAAGTAAGTTGAGAAGATAAGAATAAGCCTATAGCCGAGAACAAGGAGAAAGAGCTATCAGGTTCCGTATATACACAGAATACATTTGTGATTAAAATATACTAATGAATTTACTCAAGTCCTAAAATTTTTTATTCTTAAAATATATTTGAACTTTTAGAAACACATTTTTAATGTGTTGCTTTGTGCCTAAAAGCTCTTCATATCTTTAAGGGATGATACCCTTGCTATTTTTACTTCAGATTTACATTTAACATGTGTTTGATCAAGATTTTTATTCTCATGCATAACTATTTTTTACTTAAAATCTCTCTCCCTCTTTTTATTTCTTTAGCCCTGGAAGAAAGCGGGACTTTTCTCCTGTTTCTTGGAGTCAATACTTTGAGTCCATGGAAGATGTAGAAGTTGAAAATGAAACCGGCAAGGATATATCCTTTACAAAATGGCTTATTCTTTAGTAAGCTTAAAATGTTGTTTAAGTGAGAAGACATGTAGAGTTCCTATAATGTTCTTTATTTCTGTTGTTTATTTCCTTTTTATTCTTTACCTGTTTTGTATGTGTGTGTGTGTAGCATTGAAAATTATGTGTAAGTCAATGCCAATATTTTACTTGGCTATACTTGTCTAATGCACAGGGAAGGGATTAAGAATTAAATTTCTAAAACATATCTCTTAAGGGCCCAGGGGACAGTTTTACGAGTCAAGTGAGTTGAACTGGTTTTTAGCACTTTGTCCTGATTAGCACAAAGGGAATCGTCTTTTTGCCATTGAAAAAATGGTCATACTGGGTTTATGCTTCAAAAACCAGAGGTTCGGTATCTCAGAAATTTCTATTTAAGTGTTTTAAGTTTGGAAGTCTGCAGCTTTGCATGTATTAGATTGGTGCTGCATGAGTTTTCTAATCTGCATTTTTATGACTAACCAAAAATTTCAATGAACAAAAGCTTCAATGTGTTATCTTTAACTATTCACACACTTTTCGAGTTTACAAGAGTGGCTCAGAGGGCCCAGTCCTACTCCTCCTGCATGGAGGGGGCCATTCTGCCCTTTCCTGGGCTGTGTTCACGGTAAGTAGTTGATAGTAGAAGCTGATATTAGTGCAATCATTGTTTACTTCTGGATGAAATTTGACTAGCCTAACTTCCTTCTGCTCACTCATACAGTTTGATGCAAGAAAGGTACAGATGTAGGTAGATTTTGTATTTAATATGGTATAGGTTAAAGATCACTTGTTCTTTAAACTAGAGGCTCTTAACTGAGGTGAGCTTCAGTGCATGAATTCTTCAGTTTATAAAATGTTATATATATATATATATCATTGGAATGAGGGTTATAAACTTTGTGTCTTGTCAAAAGTGGGGATCTATATCTCAGTAACCTAAGTAATGGATAAGCAGATATATTCTATTCAGGTGCATAGATAGAGATAATGTCTTTTACTGTCTCTCTCATAGCGCCTATTGTATTACTTTATACATGAGATGTCCCATAGGTATTGGAAAATATGCTTTCTTTTTTATGAATAATGCTTTATATTTTAATGGTACTTGTGACCTTCTAGTAAGTAAGCCGTATTTGGTTAATGATATCCTGTCCCGGTATAGAGGATATGTGTCTCTGTGAATGCTGTTAGTTGTAGTTCTTCCTAATATCCTGATTCTGGGGTGGTGTGGTCCATGTGCAAAAAGAGATGCTGCTAAGGACAATACATTCCTATCTAAAGTGAAATTGTCATATCTTCTTATGTGTATCAAGCAGAGATATTCATACTTCCTCTGTTTACCACTAGAGAGTCTGAAGGACAGAAAATGGGAGCAAGTGGGAATGCAGCAGTAAATACCTGGAGCCAGATGGCATTGGAGTTGAGGAGGCTTCAAAAATATCATTTTGTTTCTGGCAGGATTATTGGGATTAAATATAAAATCACCTTCTGGTCTCTTCTGTCAGACTATGAATTCCTTGAGAACAGAGATAGTATCTTACTCTTTTTTGTTTCCCAAATGCCTTAAACAATTCTTGACAGACAGGCACTTATTCAGCTGTCATTAAATGATTTGTTCTGTCTTGTTTGCTATTTCCCTTCTCTTGCTTTAGGACATCACTATATGATTTGCCCATAAGTGCCAGGATCTTTCATGTCTCTAGACCTATGTTGTCCAAGAGACATACTTTATAATGCAAGCCATATATGTAATTTAAAATTTCTTAGTAGGGACATTAAATAAGTAAGAAGAAACAGGTGAAATTAATTTTAATATTTTATTTAATTCATTGTACCCAAAATGTTATCATTTCAATAGCTAATCTATATAAAAATTACTGTAGAGATATTTCACATTGTTTTTATACTGTCTTTGAAATCCAGTGTATCTTTTATACTTATAGCACATCTCAGTTTAGACTAGCCACATTTCAAGTCCTTAGTAGCATAGGTTTAGTCATTTACATTCCTCAACTAGAATGTAAGCACTTTTAGAAGTAAAGATCATGGTTTATTTTTGCCTGGCATATATTTTATGCTTAAGGAATATTTCTTTTAATGAACAAGTAACAGCAACATCTTTCTAATGTAGCAGTTATAGTAGTAAATATATTCTAGTTGCCCTGAACCAAGGTCAGAACCACCAAAAATGGCTCATGTACCATGACTTGTCTGGCTGTGCTCTAAGCTAATACACTGTTATTTGGCAGCTAACACATTGGATACATGGAAGGAAAGAGATGTGTTACTAGGGTGAGAAAAGAGGTACCATTTTAATTGGCATGACACAGTCAGACAACTGTATTGAAACTTGCTAGGATCAGTGACTCTTCCTCATAAAAAATTCGGCAGGCCCTGGCCAGTTGGCTCAGTGGATAGAGCGTCAGCCCAGCATGCAGACATCTCGGATTTGATCCCTGGTCAGGGCACACATGAGAAGCGACCATCTGATTCTCTTCCCTCCCTCTTCCTTTCTCTGTCTTTTCCCCTTTCGCAGGCAGTGGCTTGATTGGTTCGAGCATCAGCCTATGGCACTGAATATAGCCTGGTTGGTCTGAGCATCGGCCCCAGTCAGGGGTTGCCAGGTGGATCCTGGTTGGGGCACATATGGGAGCCTGTCTCTCTATATCCCCTCCTCTCACTGAAAAAGAAAAAGAAATCTGGCAAAAGTAGTCTGTGGATAGGAAAAGCTTTATTCCAAGAATAGAACTTAATGGGTTACAAGATTTTGTAAAATTTATGAGAATTATGTATGTAGGCTAGAGGTGGCCTCACTATATTCTTTAAACTTTGAGCAGCTTCTTAGTAGTCTAGTGCAAAATCAGAGCTAACATTACCTATTTGAGCACTTAGAGTTTTTAGAGAAGAGGGGTCTAGGTAGGCTAGAACAAACTTTCTACAAAACAGTATTGCTTTTGACACTAAGAGAAGGAACCATGAAGTAGGTGTTAGAGGATGTGATTCCTAGCTCCAATTTTACCAGTACTAGTAATACATCCTCGAGGAAGCTACTTAAGTCCTTGAACAAGCCTTGTAAGGTTTCTTTGAAGATTATGTAAAATAATGGGTATAAAAACTTTGTGAATTATAAAACCTTGTACAAATATTATTATAATAAAATGTTGACATGTTTTGATATTAAATATTTTTATCCCATCGATTGGAACAATGAAATAACATAGAAAGTGCCTGGCATAGAGGAGGTGATTGGTAAATAGCTGCTGACAGTATTATACTTATTATCATTGTAGAGGTTATCTCAAGTTCTTTTACCAAGATATATTCTACAGATTAAAAATACCATGAGAAATTAATGAAATAGGGATTTTGTGATTAAATGAGTTTGAGAAATGTTACATATAATATCCTTTTCTTATGTCTCTCTTGGAAATTCATTCTACATATCAGTATATTACTAAAGCCTTTAGGATGTTCTTCTATATAAATCTATTTTATTTCATCTGTGTTTTCCAAATGTACTTGACCACTCAATTTTATTTTATCTAAAACAATTGAATCTGAAGTGTCTGCTGATTCTTACACTTTGTGAAACTCCTTTATTGATAGATCATTGTGTCTCATTGCTTATCTGGTTTACTTATGTAACCAAGGGACTTTCCTACCACCCAGTAACTTAATAGCTTGAACTTTGGCTGGTTTAACTTACTTGCCTTTTTTGTTATTATTCCTGACAGTTTATGTGACTGTGCTTTCAAAATAAAGATGGCTACATAAAAGTTAGTGGTCTTGCAATTGACTGGACTCTAGAGCTCCTGTTTCCTCATCATTGGAACATGCTTGTGAATCCAGAAGGCAGCTATGGTAAATGACAGGAATAAGTTCAAGTACCTAATAATCATGAGAGGACATAATGTTCCTCAGACTTTTCCCAGATAATAATTGGTAAACTAAGGCAGTAAAATAGAAGCAAAAAGGCCCTAGCATAGTAGGAGGACAAGTATACTGACAGCCAAAGGAAGAGATGAACAACTGTGATTGATATGTATGGTGCTAGATCATGAGACCCTTGAGAGCAGGGACTGTGCCTTATTCAGCCTTATATGTCTAGCACATGAGGCTGGCATGGAGTTGATGGTCAGTAGTTCTTCCTTGAATAAATTAATACCAACTCTAAGCAATTAATAAAAAGTTAATTTTGTTCATTGTATTCTGTTTAAAAGCAGACAAATATGTAATTTTTCTAAAGACTTTATCAAATGACAGTAAGTCATTTACATACGGCTAATACATAAAGAAGTGTATGACATGATTAGAAAAACCCCAAAGTCCAGGAGACATGAGACCAGAGGACATGAAGAGATAGGTCATGGAAAATAGTGTTCATCCTCACTAGTAATCAGATATGATTCATAGGAAGTATCATTTTTTTTAACATATCAGTATTTTTCAAAACTAATCCTCAGTGTTGGCAAAGGTACTGAAAAAAAATACTTTCAAACATTGCTGGTAGCATGGTAAATATAGCTCTTTTGGAAGGTAATTTACACTGTGATTGAATCATCAGATGTTTATACCATTTGACACAAATTATACTTCTAAGAATCTGTTCTAAGGAGAAATAGAAAATATGGGGAAAGCTATTTGTCTAAAATGAACAATCTGGCCCTGGCCGGTTGGCTCAGTGGTAGAGCGTCGGCCTGGTGTGCAGGAGTCTTGGGTTCGATTCCCGGCAAGGGCACACAGAAGAAGCGCCCATCTGCTTCTCCACCCCTCCCCCTCTCCTTCCTCTCTGTCTCTCTCTTCCCCTCCCGCTGCCAAGGCTCCATTGGAGCAAAGTTGGCCCGGGCGCTGAGGATGGCTCTGTGGCCTCTGCCTCGGGCGCTGGAGTAGCTCTGGTTGCAGCAGAGCGATGCCCCGGATGGGCAGAGCATCGCCTCCTGGTGGGCGTGCCGGGTGGATCCTGGTCAGGCACATGCGGGAGTCTGTCTGACTGCCTCCCCGATTCCAACTTCAGAAAAATACAAAAAAATAAAAAAATAAATAAAATAAAATGAACAATCCCAATATCCAACAATAAGTAAATGGTTAAATAAACGATGTACCTATAAGACAAACTATTATACAACCTTTTAAAACAATTCTGGATACTATGGAGAAAGCTTTTTTTCTGTTTTTCTTTTTTTTTTTTTTTTTACAGGGACAGAGAGAGAGTCAGATAGAGGGATAGATAGGGACAGACAGACAGGAACGGAGAGAGATGAGAAGCATCAATCATCAGTTTTTCGTTGCCACACCATAGTTGTTCGTTGATTGCTTTCTCATATGTGCCTTGACCGCGGGCCTTCAGGAGACTGAGTAACCCCTTGCTCAAGCCAGTGACCTTGGGTCCATGCTAGTGAGCTTTTCTTTTTTGCTCAAGCCAGATGAGCCCACGCTCAAGCTGGCAACCCCGTAGTCTCGAACCTGGGTCCTCTGCATCCCAGTCCGATGCTCTATCCACTGCGCCACCGCCTGGTCAGGCTGTTTTTCAGTTTTTTAGATTTTCTTTTAGTTGTATGTTTCTTTTATTACTTTCATAATTAAAATTTTTTTTTTCTTTAATGGGCACTGTTTTCAAAGGAAGGAGTTTATATTAATTTCACAGTTTTTATTCAGAGGGTGTATTTAGTTCTGTATCCCACAAGTTAAAAGGTGATTGGCAAACTGAAACTTGTTTAGAGAAGGGCAACCAGGGTTAGAGTACTTGAAACCATAGCATTCAAGAAACAAACTGAAAATGTTTGGCCTGAGAAAAGCAAAGACGTGGGAGGCATAGTATTTGCTTTCAATTATATTAATTTTAAAAAAATTAGCCACATTTTTTAGTATGTGCCAGGTACTGTGCTAAGTGCTTACCTACATGATTTCCTTTTTGCATTTTTATGAGGTTAGACAGATGAGACCATTAAAAGTTAGAGAAATAACAGCCAGTTACTGCACCAAAACTCAAACCTACCTACCTCCACCTCCAGTGTCATGTTTCTTTGAAGACCAGTTCTAGCTTAAGAGTAGAGACTCAGGGCACAAGCCATAGGGACACATTGTGGACACACATAAGGCAGAACTTCTAAAGATGGGGGAGATTTTAAAGCAGACAAGGCCCTCTACAGAGGAAAAATGAGCACATCTTGATAATGTATTAGCATAGTGCATACTGTAGGATTTAATTGTGACTATATCCTGAAGTTCCTTCTTACATGATTCCATAAAATCTCTGGACCTGAGTAGAACCCTATTTGCATTAGTGTTTTGTGGGTTTGGGGGAAGGGACCCCAGAGATTCACCTGAACAAGCTCTATTAATTATCAAGAGAAAGCATTTCTACTTTGGCTTTAGTAACAGGAAAAAAACAGTAATGGAAATGACACATATATACAAATAATACAATAAATATATTAAGAAGCTTTCATATCAAATAGACTTTGAATCTCAAAACAACTTAATCTGCCAAGCTTTAGTTTCTTAATCTGTAAAATGGGTTTAATGCCATCTAGTTAAAGTATGTGTGTGTGAGTGCATGCATGTGTGATCCATTTTGATTAAAAGGTGATAACCAAGAGGGAAATTTTGGTGTTTTTTAAAGGATGAGTTTTAGGTTTCTAGAAAATTAATTTTCAGAATTCTTTATTGTTTGGCTATATTCAGTAAATTAATTAATACTGTAGTTGTTGCTATAATGATCAAGTTCATGATATATAGAGGATAATACAATACATAGGGCTTCTATAAGGTTCTCTATCAGCAGTACTGGGTGTGACAGACTGGCCTAATTGCTGTGGAAAAATCCAAAACTAAGCAGAAATTAAAGTTAGACTGAGAGAGGGGAGGAGCAGTGGGAGCTCATTAGCATTTGCAGCCTAAGCAGGCTAGATTTTGCCAGCCCTTCCAGTTGTTTTCAGCTTTGGTACTTCAGAGGGACCTGGGAGCAAACAAGTGTGAATTTATTGAAGCCAAGAATTGAATCTGAAGTGTCTGCTGATTCCTGTTGCTTCTTCCAGTTAATTCGTATTAGCAAATATGTACTTGCTGAGTATATTCTATGTTTCAGGTATTGTGCGGGGTTACTAAAGATAGGCAAATGAGAGTTGACTCTTTAACAAGATTAGCCAATCAGCAAATACTTGTTAAACTCTTGCTTTGTATCCAGCATTATGCTCGGTTCTGTGGATACAGTGGAGAATTAAACATATGCGAACCTCTTGTTTGTATGATGATTTAAATCTAATGGGGGAGATAGGAGTAATGGAAATGACACATGTATACAAATAATACAATAAATATATTAAGAAGCTTTCATATCAAATAGACTGTTTGAATATGAAAAAGCAACTTAATCTGCCAAGCTTTAGTTTCTTAATCTGTAAAATGGGTTTAATGCCATCTAGTTAATAGGGTGGTTGTGAGAATAAACAGATGTTCAGTTCTGGATAAAGTACTTTACTCTAGCACTCAGTTTTCATTTACATCATCTAATGTAGAAGGAACAAAAATGACAGGATATATAACATAAAAATGAGTCTATCTTACTATTAATGAAGAAAATATAAAGTAAAATAAAAGAATACCACTTTTCACTGTTCAAATTAGCCCAAATTATAAGATTTGAGGATATCATGTGTCTGGGAGGATACCTGTTTCTCCACACCTTCACCAACACTTGATTTACCTCCCAGAACCTGTTTTGTCAGCTACAAAAATTGGGCTAATATTTTCCCAGCCTACTTCTCAGGGAGATAATATGGTGAGATAACAAAGTGATACAAAAAATGTTATTACCATCCAGATTTTAACTTCTATTCTTGTCTTAGGCTCTAGTCGAGGACTAGGCTGAATTATTAGAATCACCTAGAGAACTCTAAAATGTATAGATACCCTGGCTCCTCCCCAGATGTGTTAAATCAGAATTTCTGATGGGTTAGCCTGGGCAGTAGTATTTCTTTCTTTTTTGTTTTTTTAGCGAGAGAGAGACAAACGGGAGGAAAGATAAGAAGCAGCGTTTTAGTTGTTCATCGATTGCTTTCTCCTATGTGCCTTGACCCAGCAGCTCCAGTCGAGCTAGTGAACCCTTGCTCAAGCCAGCGACCTTGGGTTCAAGCCAGTAACCATGGGATCATGTCTATGATCCCACACTCAAGCCAGCAACCCCATGCTCACACTGGTGAAACCACACTTAGGCTGGTGACCTCAGGGTTTCAAACCTAGGTCCTCAGCATCTCAGGTTGATGCTCTATCCACTGCACCACCACTTAGTCAGGCAGGGCAATAGTATTCCTTAAAGCTGTTTATGTGATTGTAATGCAGTCCGGTTGAGAATCACCTGGAGCCAGGCTACTTGGATTTTAATCTTGGCATCACCATTTATTAGCACTTTCAGGGGTCCCCAAACTTTTTACACAGGGGGCCAGTTCACTGTCCCTCAGACTGTTGGAGGGCCGGACTATAAAAAAAACTATGAACAAATCCCTATGCACCCTGACATATCTTATTTTAAAGTAAAAAAAACAAAACCGGAACAAATACAATATTTAAAATAAAGAACAAGTAAATTTAAATCAACAAACTGACCAGTATTTCAATGGGAACTATGGGCCTGCTTTTGGCTAATGAGATGGTCAATGTGCTCCTCTCATTGACTACCAATGAAAGAGTTGCCCCTTCCGGAAGTGCAGTGGGGGCTGGATAAATGGCCTCAGGGGGCCGCATGCGGCCCGCGGGCCGTAGTTTGGGGACCCCTGTACTAGCTGTTTGACCCTGAGCAGGTTATTTAATCTCTCTGTAAAATGTTCTCGCCTATAACATGAAACTTATGTCTGAATAAAAATTATAAGGAGAAAGTTAGATAATTCATTTGAAGCACTTAGATTGGTGCTAAAGCTAAAGTCATCCCAATTGCTGATTTCAAATTTTATTACAAAGCTATAGTAATCAAAACAAAATGTACTGGCATAAAAGTAGACAAATATACTAAAGAAACAGAATCAAGACCTCTACACTAAAGAAACAGAATCAAGACCTCACAACTAAACCCATGCATGTACGATCAACTAATGTTTAACAAGGGAGCCAAAAAGACTCATTGAGGAAAATGATAATCTTTTCAATAAATGGTGCTGGGAAAACTGGCTAACCACATGCAGAAGAATGAAATTGGACCCCTGTATTATATCACTTACAAATATTAACTTGAAATGTGTGAGAGATTTAAATTTAAGACCTAAACCTGTAAAACTACTGAAATGAAACGGAAGTAGACACTTGACATTGATCTTGGCAATGATTTTTGGATTTGACACCAAAACTGCAAGCAACAAAATAAACAAGTAGAAATACATCAAACTAAAAAGTTTCTGCACTGCAAACAAAAAACAAAACAGCAAAATGAAAATGCAACCTACAGAATGGGAGAAAATATTTGAAAACTATCTATCTGATAAGGACTTAATATCCAAAATATATAAGGAACTCATACAACTCAGCAAAAATTAAATCTGATTAAAAATGCAGCCTGACCAGGTGGTGGCGCAGTGGATGGAGTATTGGACTGGGATGCAGAGGTCCCAGGTTCGAAGCCCAGGTCACTGGCTTTATTATGGGCTCATCCGGCTTGAGCATGAGCTCACCAGCTTGAGCACAGGATCGCTAGTTTGAGTGTGGGATCATAGACATGACTCCATGGTTGCTGGCTTGAGCAAGGGGTCACTCACTCTGCTGCAGCCCCCCAGTCAAGGCACACATGAGAAGCAATCAGCCACAGCAAAGAATTGATGCTTCTCATCTCTCTCCCTATCTGTCTGTCTCTGTCAGTCCCTCTCTCTGTCTCTCTCTCTCTCTCTCTGTCACACAAAAAAATGCACAAAAGACTTGAATAGACATTTTTCTAAAGAAGACATACAAATGGCCAAAAAGCACAAGGAAAGATTCTTGACATCACTAATCATCAGGAAAATGCAAATCAAAACCACAAAGATATTTATTACCTCACAACTGTTAAAATGGCTATTATCAAAAAGATAAGCAACAAGTATTGGTGAGGCTATATGAAATAAAAGGAAAGAAACCCTTAGGAATGTTAACTGGTTACAGCTACTGTGGAAAACAGTATGGAGCATCCTCAAAAAGTTAAAAATAGAACTATCATATGATCCAGCCATCCCACTTCTAGGTAATACTTGAAGGAAATGAAAACGCTATCTTGAAGAGAAATCTTTACCCCCAAGTTTATAGCAGTGTTATTCACAATAACCAGGACCTGGAAATAACCTGAACATCCATCACTGGATAAAGATAATATATCACACACACACACACACACACACACACACACACACACACACACACACACGGATATTATTCACCCATTAAAAAGGAAACCCTTTTGCAACAACATGGAGGATCTTGATGTCATTGTGCTAGGGTGAAATAAGTCAGAGAAAAACATAGTATGCGATCTCATATATGCAGAATCTTAAAAGGCTGAATTCATAGAAAGAGGTTAGGGCTGGGAGGTGGCGGATACAAACCTTTGGTCAAAGGATACAAACTCCTTGAAAGCTGTTAAAAAAGTATATCTTAAATGTTATGGAGGTGCTAACTAACCTTATTGTAGTAATCATTTTGCAGTATTCACATGTATCAAATTATCACATTGTACACCCTAAACTTATGTATATGTCAATAATTTCTCAATAAAGGTGGGAGAAAATGATTACAGAAAATACTCAAAGAGATGACAAGGGCTACATTTGGATGACAAGTCAAAGAGTTGTTTTTCCCCCCTTTTTAAAATTAATTTTCTATATTTCAACATTTTTATAATGAGAATATATTCAAGATATATTTAATGAGGGGACAGTATGATTTAAGTAATATGACTTGTGTTATACTTTGGATATTACATTGGTAACTTACCTTGATTCTGGTTCTGTATTTACTAACTTGTTATATGACCCTGAGCAAATAATTTCCTTTCTCTTGGCCTCAGTTTCATCATTCATAAAATGTGAGGGTTAGCCTACACAGGTTTTCTGCTTTATTCTTAAAAGTTAAAAAATGTTAACATTTACTAACACCAGCTGTGATGCATTATTGGTGAAGACTTTAGTCCATTTGAGGAAGAAGATCCTCGATTCTTTCAAGTTTGTTTATTTTATTTTTCCTCTAGGTAAGAGGAGGGGAGATAGGCAGAATTCCACATGCACCCCAAACAGAATCTACCTGGCAACCCTATCTAGGGCTGATGCTTGAGTACCGAGCTATTTTTAGTGCCTGCTCCAACAGAGCTATCCTCAGCTCCTGGGGCCACACTTCAACCAATCAAGCCACTGGTTGTGGGAGGGGAGGAAAGAGAGAAGGGGAAGAGAAAAGGGGAAGAAACAGATGGTCACTTCTCCTATGTGCCCTGATTGGGAATTGACCCCAGGATGTCCATACACTGGGCCGATGCTCTATCCACTGTGCCGCTAGCCAGGACCAATTATTTCAGGTTTGTATAAACCTCTAAAATTGTAACTCCCCATGATGATTTTTTTTTTTTAGTATATGTTTATTTACCGGTAACTGCAGTACAAGCTTGTGTGTTATCCTGCATCTATTTTAAATTACTCTTAGATAGGTTTACGGACTTATACTGCTTTCAGGGTTATTTCATGACCTGAATGTTATATTTGTGTGACATCCAGAGTCAAGATATTAACTGACTCATGGTCTTTATCTAGGGAGTTTTTCTTCCAGAGTAAGGGAAAGACAACTAAGGAATATAGATAAAAATCATAGTTAATACCAGAACACAAATCATTGTTTAGCGAAGCTCACTGTGTGTTTCATGAAAAGTTAGGAAGAATTAAGATTTATAAAGGGATTTAGCTGGAGTAAGCCATATTTTGAAGTTGGGATAGAACCATTATATACACCAAAAAAGCAGAAGATATTATTTTTAAAATTTTGCTTAAAATTGGAAAGTCGTCTTTTGATTGTCTTCAGATCCTTGTATTCTAATGGCAGTTTATCCAACAAGATTATCGATAATGGGGAAAGATTTGCTAACCCAGATGTATCTTACTACTTTTCCTTTTCCTTCTAGGCAGCAATCATTAGTAGGGTTCAATGTAGGATTGTGGCTTTGGATCTGCGAGGTCATGGTGAGTGATGTCCTTAATTAGTTCTGACTGAGTGACATATTTGCTAAGCCCTGAAAATAGTGTTAAATAATCTGGTCTGTTTCATTTTGGCATTTTAAGGGAAATTCTAGCTTGTAATTTTTATAAATATTTTATAAATACACACACATGTATTGTATATTTGTTGTTTAACTAAGAAAATGTCCTTTAATGTAGTCAATTTTGATGTTGGTAATATATAAGGAATATGAAGAAATTTTTTTTAGGTCATTGTAATTATCCTCCTTAGGGTGTCCAATTGTAAAAGATGTGTCTGTAACATAAAATTCTTGCTAAGTTTACCATACATAAGTATAAAGTTCCCATTTCATTGTCCAAAAGTGAGATTTTTGAAAGAGAATACTCTTGCATTTATAATTCCAATCCTTGGGAATTTTATTTTTAAAATATTTCCTTTTTAGGTGAAACAAAAGTCAAGAATTCTGAAGACCTGTCTGCAGAAACAATGGCAAAGTAAGGAATCTAATATTGTTTATATATAACCTGGCTTTCATTACTATTATAGAGAGTAGTATACCTTTATCACTCTCCTCTTGAGATTGTTGGACAGAGATTAGTGCATACTCCACTCTTTTTTACTTCTATATCTGGTATCTCCTTGCTGTTTAATCTTGAAAGAAACATTCATCTTTCTTGGTAATCAATGTAATGGTCATACATAAAACACTTCATTCTTCAAGGTACAGTTTAGTTTGTGTTAGCTTTTGCAAAGTTTTTTTGGTTTTTTTTTATTGATGAATAGAATCTATATATTAATTGGGGACCCATGCTTGGAAAAGTAGTTGTATACAAGAGGCCCTGTGAAATGTTCTCAAGGTATCCTGCCCACATTCTTTGTCCAACTTTGTAGTAAGAAAGGTACAGAATATTAAAGAAGAAGATATGTATCCCCTAGGCCTGAAAGTAAAAGATAAATGTAGCATTTTCAGTGGCTCTCAAACCTGGTCACTCGCCTGACCTGTGGTGGCGCAGTGGATAAAGCGTCGACCTGGAAATGCTGAGGTTGCCGGTTCGAAACCCTGGGCTTGCCTGGTCAAGGCACATATGGGAGTTGATGCTTCCAGCTCCTCCCCCCTGTCTCTCTCTCTCCTCTCTAAAATGAATAAATAAAATTAAATTAAAAAAAAAAAAAAACCTGGTCACTCATCAGGATCACCTGAAAAGTGATTAAATTACAACTGATTTGGCCCTACCCAGCACCTTCTGAATTAGTGCTCCTACCGGTGGGATCTGCGCATTTAAATTTTGATAAAGCTCTGTAAAGGAATCTGATCTAGGCAGTCCTGTAACTGGTTTTTGGGAACGATTATCCTATATTGTAAGCAGGATTCTTCTCACTACCCTGCTTTCATACATACTCTCTCATGTACATAATACATACCTTCTCAAGTAGTTGGCCATCTTTGGCCAAAAATAACTTGTCACTTCTTACTTTAGCTGCTTTAATCCAAGAATAAACTGTTTTTCCTTAAACCCCAAACTCATGTGGCCATAATTTTATTGTTATTGCAGGTGCTATTTGTGTCCTTTCTATTTGCCAGGTGTTGTTAAAACTAAAATAAGTATTTATTAAGAATAAATGATTTAGTTATTTAAGTTACTTAAATTTATTTACATTATTAACTTGGTAGAGTAGATACTATAACTTTTTTACCAGTGAGAAAACTAGTTCAGATAGGATGAATGACTGGATGAGATTACACAGGTAATAGACCAAAATTGTGATCATTCAACTACAGTGCTTGGCAGAGAGAGAAAGAGAAAAGGAAACTATGTATAAAAACTATTCCACTCAGTTAATATATGCCTGAGAAACCAGAGAAAGAGAACCAAGAATCTGTTCCCTCAGTTGTTCCTAATGCCTTTATAATATGGGAAAAATAAAGCCTGAAATAATCAAGAATGTTAGTGATACCTATGGAAAGACTTGTGAATGATTTTGAAGGCTTTAAAGGATTTCTTGACTGTTGACAAAAAAGTGAAATATATCATTTAAGTGGCTAGGCAACTAGACAAAGGGTGATGATGGCTTGGCTGGCAATCTGGAAGAAATGGAGTTAACTTGATTGTGGAAATCATTTCACAATTTATTCATGTGTCAAATTGTTATGTATACATTAAAGATATTATAATTTTATCAATTATACCTCAGTAAAGCTGGGATAAAATCCTACAGGAAAGAAAGAACATACTAATAGCAGGTGTAAGAAGCAGCCACTATTCTCTCAGGCTAAAATAAAACACTTATGCCTAGAGGTTGAGATGTAGACCTTTTTGGAGAGCTCACTGCTGTGGCTCTGAATGAAGGCAGAGAAATCACTTTGATGCCACATTGGTAGAACTTTCCATAATTCTCTTTTGTGCACAGGGCCGCGTCATTCATTCACAGGGACCAGATTCATTCTGCAGCAAAAATATTGGGGGTGGTTCCAGAGATCTGCTGTACAACACGGTGCCTATAGTTTTCAGTAAGATATTGTGTGCTTAAAAGTTAAAACCTACCGTAAAAACTCAAAAACATTGGTGCACAAAAACACATACACTGCCATGTTCATCACAGCATTATCCACAGTGGCCAAGACATGGAAACAACCAAAGTGTCCCTTGATAGAGGACTGGATAAAGAAGATGTGATACATATATATAATGGAATACTACTCAGCCATAAGAAATGATGATATATTGCCATTTGTGACAACATGGATGGACTTTGAGACCATTATGCTAAGTGAAATAAGTAAATCAGAAAAAGTCAAAAACTATATGATTTCACACATAGGTGGTATATAAAAATGAAACTCATGGATATAGACAACAGTGAAGTGGTTACCAGGGGGTGGGGAGTTGAAGGAGGGAGAGTAAAGAGGGACAATTGTATGGTGACAGAAAATGATTTGACTTTGGGTAATGGGCACACAACACAATCAACAGTTCAAATGCTATAGAGATGTTTGCCTGAAACCTATGTATTCTTTTTTTTTTTTTTGTATTTTTCTGAAGTTGGAAACGGGGAGGCAGTCAGACTCCCGCATGCGCCCGACTGGGATCCACCCGGCATGCCCACCAGGGGGCGATGCTCTGCCCATCCGGGGCGTTGCTCTGTTGCAACCAGAGCCATTCTAGCGCCTGAGGCAGAGGCCATGGAGCCATCCTCAGCACTCGGGCCAACTTTGCTCCAATGGAGCCTTGGCTACGGGAGGGAAAGAGAGAGACAGAGAGGAAAGAGAGGGGGAGGGGTGGAGAAGCAGATGGGCGCTTCTCCTGTGTGCCCTGGTGGGAATCGAACCTGGGACTCCCGCATGCCAGGCTGACGCTCTACCACTGAGCCAACCAGCTAGGGCCAAACCTATGTATTCTTATTGACCAGTGTCACCTCGTTAAATTTAATTTCTAAATAAATAACAAAAAATTAAATTCAAGAGGGTAGATGTTATGTTAAGTGTTCTCACACAGACACAAGCACATACACACACAAAAGTGATATAAGGAAATTTTTGGAGGTAATGGATGTGATCAAGGTAATCCTTGATTGTGGTGATGTTAACACAAGTGCATATATAGCCTGACCAGGCTGTGGCACCATGGATAGAGCTTTGGACTGGGATACAGAGGACTCAGGTTCAAAACCCCAATATCACCAGCTTGAATGCAGGCTTATCCAGCTTGAGTGCAGGCTCACCAGCTTGAGTGCAGAGTCACTGGCTTGAGCATGGAATCATAGACATGTCCTTATGGTTGCTGACTTGAGCCCAAAGGTCACTGGCTTGAGCAAGGGGTCACTCGCTCTGCTGCAGCCCCCCCCCATATGTGCTTTCTCACATATGAGAAAGCAATCAACAACTAAGGTGCCGCAATGAAGGATTGATGCTTCTCATCTCTCTCCCTTCCTGTCTGTCCCTCTCTCTGTCTCTCACAAAAAAAGCAAGTGTTTGTGTGTGTGTGTGTATATATATATATATATTCAAACTTAACAAATTTTATACATTAATTATATACCACTTTTTTTATATATACCAATAATACTTCAATAAAGCTAGGAAGATAAACATTGGGGATGGAGTGCTGGAGAAGTTGGGCACTAGGGAAGCTGTGTGTGAGGCAGAGCCTGGGTGCTAGGGAAGCGCACATTACAAAATGTGGTAAAGACACGAATCAGGGGCAAACCCTTTCTTTCTGCAGTGTCTCTCTACTGGAATAGCTTAACATCTTGCCAGCTGGCAAAAGAAGACATTTAAAGGCCTTGCCCTTAGATCCAATTTTGCAGAATATGCAATGAAAGGTGAATTGGAGCTGAGAGACAATAAATTGGATTCTTGCTGAAATAGTCTGAGCAGTAGAACATTTATATGATTTCTGAATTCAAGCACTCTGGGAAAACAAAATGGCACAATGGGCATACTTAGTGGGCGATTAGTGGGTTCTCAGTAGTAATGACAGCATGGTTTTCACCTTGCATAACAACTTTAGACCTGTATCCTACATAGATGCAACTCCACTGAAAGTAGAAGAGCCAAGGTTTGAGCTCAGGTTGTTCTGATATTCTTTTTTCTGCTATGTCTGTGATATGCTATACTGCTTCTCAGGAAATGAACCTACTATTAATAAGTATGACGAAACCCCCTTAAAGAACAACTACTAAAATTGTGATACATCCAGTTACAGACTAGTTTTGGAGTCAGTCTCTTCTACTTCATCTTTATTTCTCTGTAATATCAGGACATATCTCAATTAAGCAATAATCTTATTGACTGAATTCTTTTGACTAACTTTAACAAGAATATATTTCTCCCGGTGATAAATGATCAGGTGATTGATGATAACCAACTTTTATCTGAACGAAATATACCTTTCCTAAGCTTAGATACAATATTAGGTTGGTTTGTTTCAGACCCTGTCCACCTTCATGCATGAAGCAGATATCATAGAACCCTCAACTTAGTATTTTAAGGAGACCTGGATTTAGATAATAATCTTCTATGGCACACTTTTTTTACTTATTATATCTGTTACTAACTCAAAATTTTAGCCTTAAGTTTAACTCCAAAATATTAAATTTTTATTTGTTTTCACTTATAAGAGTGGCCTTCTTATCTCCCATTCAGATTGTCTGCGGTTGCTGCAGCTACCATATTGACATCTGTGATTGTTTTATGAGGTTTTTAAAATAAATTCCTTCAGAAATGCTATTTACCTTTGCTATTCTGAATACCGAGACCATTTCTGAATGGCTATGTCCCTAAATCCACACCTGCTGTATTTGGCTACACTGTGTGACTGCTTGAGGTATGTAGTGACACTCAGCAAGACAGAACTGTCTTTTGAACTTAACTGACTCAGCCACTCCCCAAAGAAGAAATAGAGCCAGTGGTTTCAAGAAGCACACCATCATTACCTATTGCTATAGCAAAGAACACCTAAAGCAAATAAAAACTAAGGTTGCTACTTCAGTTCACATTTTCAAAGCTTTGAGGTTTGACTTTGTTAAATAGATATACTCATAATTAAAGGCTAGGACAGAAGCCAATAAAAATGATCTCTGAACATCTTTCTAGTTTCTTAGAACACTATACTTACATTTATGTTCATACTTCAAATAATTTTACATGACAAATATAAATAATAATTAACATTTGTATAGCACTTTATTCTTTTTATGTGTGGTGTGAGAGAAAGAGGGACAGATAGGGACAGACAGGAAAGCAGAGAGATGAGAAGCATCAATTCTTCATTGCGGCCCCTTAGTTGTTCATTGATTGCTTTCTCATATGTGCCTTGACCAGGGGGGTGGGGGCCTGCAGCAGAGCAAGTGACCCCTTGCTCAAGCCAGTGACCTTTGGGCTCAAGTCAGCAACCATGGGGATATGTTTATGATCCCATGCTCAAGCCAGTGACTCTGCATTCAAGCTGGCGACCTTGGGGTTTTGAACCTGGGTCCTCTGTGTCCCAGTCCAATGCTCTATCCACAGCGCCACAGCCTGGTCAGGCGCACTTTAATCTTTTTAAAGTATTTTCACATTCATTCTTAGTTAATTCTCACAGGAATTCAGAATAGTAAATGATATTCTTATCTTTATTTTATAGATGTTGAAACTGTGTGAGAAGTTAAATAATCCAAGTCCATATAGTAAAAAATAGACTTGGGTCTGTAATTCATTTATGACTTCAAACTTCACTACATTATAATGCTTAATAAAGAACCTAATGCATAGAGCAGTTAAATGATTTGTCCAGAATTTCAAGCTCACGTTTAAGCTAAAGATATATGTTTAGATAATTGTATTAAATGTGTGGAACAGTGAAAATGTGATGCAAATGAAAGTCAGAAAATTGGGGTTCTTAGTCCTCAATCTGCCATGTATCCAGAGTTAGATGTGTGGCTACGTGTGTAGATACTGGGGACACGTTAGGAGGCCCAGTAGACCTTTACAGTCCTAGGACTATTAGTTACAGACCAAAGGAGGGAGTGAGGAAAGAAAACTATTTTATAGTGTTGTCAGCATTCTCAGCTTTTTCTCCTTCTTTGCAGAGATGTTGGCAATGTGGTTGAAGCCATGTATGGGGACCTCCCTCCTCCGATTATGCTGATTGGACACAGCATGGGAGGTGCCATTGCAGTCCACACAGCATCATCCAACCTGGTGCCAAGCCTCTTGGGTCTGTGCATGATTGATGTTGTGGAAGGTAAGTTTTCTTATGATAACTGAATCAAAATCTTAGACTTGTAAGAGCCACCCATGGAGATTATTGTTATCGTGTTTTAAACTGTTATTGATTTCACTGATCTTGAAATATGTCCCTTTGTCTTTTCTGTTATTTTGTGGCAAAGGCATTCCAAGGTGTTTTTTTTATTTGGAATATAATGGACATCAAACTTTGAATTAGTATCAGGTGTACAATATAATGATTTGATAAAAGTACAAGGTAAGGTAAAAGTAGGTTTACAGTTGTTCATATGGAAAATAATCAAGTAATTAATAAGTAATAGTCAAGAATAAACTGTGTTTAGAATACTCACAACTGTAAACCTACGTCTGCCATACCTTGTGTATATTGCAAAATGGTCACCATAATATGTCTAGTTATATCCATCACCACACAGTTAAAAAATATTTTTTTCTTATCATGAGAACTTTAAGATCTATTATCTTATAACCTTCAAATATATAATACAGTATTAGTAACTATAGTCACCATACTGTATATCACATCCCCAGCACTAACTTTGTAATTAGAAGTTTGTATTTTTTGACACCTTCACCCTTTTAATCTACACCCCATATTACATAATCATTGTCCATGACATAAGAAACTCTTTATAAACATCTTTTATGGCTGCATAATATTTTAATTATGAGCATGTCCCATAATTTTATGTAACATTTAAAAAGAAGCTGCCATGTCTTCTATTACCCAGCCTTGTATTGCTTATACAAGGCAGCCCTTTTCCTTGTGGGGGTTCTGCACAAAGGAGTGAATACCAGGACACAAAAGTCACTGGAGGCCATCTTGGAACCTGACTGTCACATCAGTCTGAATTTTCTTAAACCACATCTTTTTTTCCTCCAAGCATCACTGAATTCTGATGTCAGTAAGGGCAGATGTATATAGTTGACCCAGTAAGTGTAAATATTTGGAGAATGTTAAGTGCTGCAGTTAAAATTTTTGTTTAACATCTAGGTACAGCCATGGATGCCCTTAATAGCATGCAGAATTTTTTACGTGGTCGCCCTAAAACCTTCAAGTCTCTGGAGAATGCCATTGAGTGGAGGTAATCCACAAATCTATATTGTCTATATTTTAAGTGTTATATTGTAGCTTTTCTTTTTCAACAGCTCAAGCACCAAGTTCAAAGGAATAATTCCACACCTTAACTTTATGGTAATATCATGGGTATCATTAAAAAGTTCTTTAAAAAGTGTTTCAGACTTGTCTCAGTTGCATAAAATCCAACCTTTTTCTAATACTCTGCGGTACCTGCTACAGTCGTAGAATTATGGATCATCTGCTGTCTAGCTGTTCCCATCATTAAGGTGAGAGTCTAGAGACTAATTGAGACTCTAGGACCTCTTCCACCTCTGATGCTTCATGGTTCTAGATTCTCTTTCTGTGTTCCAAAGAAAATGAAGGAGAAACAGAAGATGGGTGTAGATTCCTTTCTCAGTTTTTATTTTGGTTTTGGGTAAATAGTTTTTACAAAAATCACTGAAAGAATTGACTGTGGTTCTCACTTAAGTAAAGGTTGTTCATTCTTTAATTTATTCATTAATTCAATAAATTACTTGATTAAATGTTTATTAAACACTTTGTGCTAAAGGGTAAAGAATCGGAGATAAGTAAAATACTGACCCTCCCTCCAAGGAGATCAGTCTTGGGGTAAAACCACTGTCAGTATTCCATCTTTTTACCTGTTCTTCAAAATCCTTCTTCAGAACACTTTCTCCACCTCCACCCAACCACACAGATCACTGTCTTACTAGAATTGCCTGAGACCTCTAAGTCTATATTATATCATACTGTTCACCCCTTGAGTCTTTTAATCCCTCCTAAAGGGATATGCTTATATTATTAATTTTTACTTCTATCTTAATGCTCTTCCTGCATCATGAGAGTAGCAGCTATTCTCTATTTCTTTTGTACGTTCATACAGCATATAGCACACTAGCAGTCAGAGCATTTCTGTTAACTGAATCAGAGATATCAAGTGGAAATTACGGACCTGGTCAATATATCCTAAGGGAGTTTTCCTAGGACAGAGGATCTTATGCCAAATATGGCATGCCAGACTGATGTGTATGTTTAGTGAGTTTGCCTCTACCTCCCTGTGTTCATGCTTTTTTTTTTTTTTTTTTTTTGTATTTTTCTGAAGCTGGAAATGGGGAGAGACAGTCAGACAGACTCCCGCATGTGCCCGACCAGGATCCACCCAGCATGCCCACCAGGGGCGACGCTCTGCCCACCAGGGGGCGATGCTCTGCCCCTCCGGGGCGTCGCTCTGCCGCAACCAGAGCCACTCTAGCGCCTGGGGCAGAGGCCAAGGAGCCATCCCCAGCGCCCGGGCCATCTTTTGCTCCAATGGAGCCTTGGCTGTGGGAGGGGAAGAGAGAGACAGAGAGGAAGGAGGGGGTGGGGGTGGAGAAGCAAATGGGCGCTTCTCCTATGTGCCCTGGCCGGGAATCGAACCCGGGTCCCCCACACACCAGGCCGACGCTCTACCGCTGAGCCAACCGGCCAGGGCCCTGTGTTCATGCTTATGTTCTCTCAGAGGCACCAAAGATCTCTCTGTCTTGGGCAGTCACAGCATGGAGAGTACAGCTGCTGCCAGCTCAACATGTGTCTTGAGTACTCTGCCAAATAATGATTAAAACTTATTCAGTAAACACTTTTTTAGTACCGAAGATGTGTCAGTACCTGATCCAAGTACTGGGGATGAATCAGAATTAGTTCTTATGTATTTACTTGTATGTATAAACTTGGGATACCAATATTAACAAGTAAATACATAACTGCAATACAATGAAGGAAGCCCAACAGGTACAAAAGATAGGTATGCAATCCAGCCTGGGAGTCGTGGTGGACCTTCACTTAATGGAGGTAGAATCTTGATTCTAGTGGCAATTTAGGATAGGATAGGGTAGGGTAGGGTAGGGTAGGATAGGATAGAGTTTTGTTTGTTGAATGTTAAAATGTTCTGGGCACATAACAGGAGTATAATACTGTATATTGCTAATGCAGAAAAAAACAAAACTCAGAATTGGAAGTATGGTTTCTACAGAATGCATATCGCTTTCATACCGTTATAAGTTGAAACTATTAGTCAAACCATCACAAATCAGTGATCCTCTGTAGTTAGAAGAGGTTGATCTAGATAAAATTTTTTTTTTTTTTTTCTGAAGCTGGAAACGGGGAGAGACAGTCAGACTCCCGCATGCGCCCGACCGGGATCCACCCGGCACGCCCACCGGGGGCGACGCTCTGCCCACCAGGGGGCGATGCTCTGCCCCTCCGGGGCGTCGCTCTGCCATGACCAGAGCCACTCTAGCTCCTGGGGCAGAGGCCAAGGAGCCATCCCCAGCGCCCGGGCCATCTTTGCTCCAATGGAGCCTCGGCTGCGGGAGGGGAAGAGAGAGACAGAGAGGAAGGAGGGGGCGGGGTGGAGAAGCAAATGGGCGCCTCCCCTATGTGCCCTGGCCGGGAATCGAACCCGGGTCCCCCGCACACCAGGCCGACGCTCTACCACTGAGCCAACCGGCCAGGGCGATCTAGATAAAATTTAAAGAATTATCGCATAGATAGCATTTAAGCCAAAAGACTGTGCTCACTGAGGGATTTGATGTTGATAGAAAAAAGAGCCAAGAACTGAGCCTTGGGATAATCCACAATATCTAGAGCTTGGAAAGAGGGGGACGATTCAACAAAGGAAACTGAAAAGGCCCAGTTGATGAGTTACATGGAAAACTGGCAGAGTATAGAAAATGTTTCTAGAAGGAGGGAGAGAGCATTTGTGTCAAATAATGCAGAGAAATCACCTAAGATGAGGGCTAAGAAATGACCATTAGTATTGGCATAATGGAGGTGACCTTGCAAAGGAAATCTCAGGAAATAAGTGGGAGATAAAAACCTGTTATAAACTGGGTATATTAGTCGAGGAAAGGAGATGAGATGACAAAGTAGAGAAACCAAGTGTGATAACTTTATTGAGAAATTGTGTTGTTGTACAGGAGAACAGAGAAATGAGGTGAAATAATGAATGTGGAGTTGAGACTATTTTCAAGGGCTGGAGAATGTTTTTAAAGGTTGTTTTATAATGTCCACTAGAGAAAAAACAATGCTGACAAAGGAGAGAGATAAGATAACTAAAAGATACAAGGTCCTCATAAGCAAAAAGGGATGGGAACCAATATCCCACGCTGGCCTTGAATAGGAACAGAGATATTTCATATATTAAACTGTCATCAAAGTAGAATATATATGATCATGACTACTGGTGGATTTGTATTACTGTAGATTCAGTTTATGGTAGAAAAATAAAGTAATAGTACTGATTGTTTCTGTTTATCATTAAAATAAGAAACAAGGTCATTCATTATCTAAGGGGGGTGCACTTTAAAATTTTACATAATTTTTTAAATTAAAAGTGGGATTTAAAGAAATGGGTTCTGGTGGCCTGCTTCATGTGGTGTTTATGGCTCCTCTTGGTACATGCAGTCATTGTACCTGGTCCTTAAGCATACTTAGGGGAAGTATGCAACTCTGGGGAAACTAATCTATTAAGATAGAGTCAGGCCTGACTGCTGGTGGTGCAGTGGCTAGAGCATCAACCTAGGATGCTGAGGTCCCAGGTTGGAAACCCCGAGGTCGACGGCTTGAGCACAGGCTCACCAGCCTGAGCGTGAGGTTGCCAGCTTGAGTGTGAGATCATTAACATAATCCCAAAGTCACTGGCATGAACCCTAAGGTTGCTGACTTGAAGCCCAAGGTCACTGGCTAGAGCCTGCTAGTTGAGGCATAGATGAGAAGCAATCAGTGAACAACTAAAGTGATGCAACTATCAAGTTGATGCTTCTCATCTCTCTCCCTTCTCTCTCTTTCTCTCGCAAAAAGAAAGAAAAGAAAGGATAGAGTCGAAACTCCTAAGCTGTCTATGATGGCATGCAAGGTCCTGTTCCACTCCACCCCCATTTCTCCTTATACCTGTCCTCTAAAGTCATCATCCTGCAGACTCTTTCACATCACAGTGCCTGTGTTCGCACAGTGTGCCCTCTGCCAGTAATGTTCTGACCATCCTCTTTTCTTTCTTTCTTTTTTTTTTTTTTTTGACAGAGAGAGAGAGAGTCAGAGAGAGATAGGGACAGACAGACAGGAAGGGAGAGATGAGAAGCATCAATTCTTCATTGCAGCACTTTAGTTGCTCATTGATTGCTTTCTCATATGTGGCCTGACTGGGGGCTCCCAACAGAGTGAGTAACCCCTTGCTCAAGCCAGTGACCTTGCGGTCATATCTATAATCCCATGCTCAAGCCAGCAACCCTGTGCTCAAGCTGTTGAGCCCACGCTCAAGCCAGCAACCATGGGGTTTCAAACCTGGGTCCTCCACATCCCAGTCCAACGCTTATCCACTGTGCCACCGCCTGGTCAGGCTGACCATTTTCTTTTATCTTTTACTTCTCTTCAGTTCTCAGTTCAGACAGGACATTTGGGAAGCTTTCTTTAATCTCCTCATTCAAAATAAAGTTGATTTTTTTTTTGAGCCTTGCCTTATTATATTAAAATTATATGTTTGTGTTTCTTTCTCCCCACTGAATTATGTGCTTCTGAAGCATGTGCCTGACACATAGTATCCTTTGGTAAATATTTGCAGAACTGAAATGACTTCAGTGTCTTCACTTATTTTTTACTACTCAGTTTATAGACATAACAACCAAGTGGGAAGTAGTGGTAATCTCCCTATAAGCTATAGTGGTAACTATAACTTGAGTAGGTCCTACAGAATCTGTAGAATTATTCATTTGACCCTACTGACATGGTAAAATGAATTCTGAATAATCTCTCTCCCTTCTTTTCTCTTCTAGCGTGAAGAGTGGCCAAATTAGAAATCTGGAGTCTGCCCGTGTCTCAATGGTTGGCCAAGTCAAACAGTAAGTCCTATTTTTCCCTGTTAGGCTGATTAGAGAGTGAAACATGGTGAGGGAATTACAGTTTACTTTTTTCTCATACACTTACTCTACCATCCTTGTGAATGCCTTCAGTATTTTAGATAATTTTTACAAGTGAGCTCAGGTGGGCCAGTTACATAGATTTTCTTTTTTTTTTCTTTTTCTTTTCTTTTTTCTTTTTCTTTTTCTGGGGAAACTCCAAGAAAAATAGTGTCTTCTCCAAATAGTATTGGATTACTTTATTAGCACAACTTAGGTGTTAAAGGTGAAGAATCCCAAAGAATGGACATTAAAAATTAAGTGTCCACTCAAGTGCTGGCAGTATGGTTCATTCTCATAAGTCTCCTTCTAAGCCAAATATGGCTGTGAGGAAATTATAGCAGAAAAGCTTTAGTGTACCCTGAGTGGAAGCCAGATCCTAAGAGTGAGCTAAGATTCTTTAACCCAAATGATCTTCCTGAATAAGGTTACATGAGTCCTGGATATTGCTATATAGTCACAAAATAAATTTCAGCTGAATTGAAAAAACGTTGCCCAGTGAACAGACAGGGAACACAAGAGTTGATGAAAATGATAATGGCATTATTGAATGTGTGCTATTTATTTACCAGGTACTGTGTGGGGTATTTTATATACACTATCTCATTTTTTAAAACCTTATATTATTGAACATTTTCAGATATATATGTACCTATTGCGCATTTTCAGTGGTCATTGAGTCATGGCCAGTCTTGTTTTATCTGTACTCGTTTATTTCACCTAAACACAAAATATTTTGAAACAAATTCCAGACAAACACAATTTTCTCTGTAAGATTTCAATATTCTCTCTGTAGGTTCCACTTCTCTCATTTTTTTCTTGCACTTTATGTGTTGAGGAAACCTGGTTATTTGTCCTGTAGAGTTTCCCACAGTCTGGATTTGCTGGTTGATTCCTCAAGGTGTAAGTTCACATATTCCTTTGTTTCCTGTATTGTCTGTAAACTGTTAGTGAGATCCAGAGATTTTTTTTTTTTTTTTTTTTTTTCCGAAGTGAGAAGCAGGGGGAAGGCATACAGACAGACTCCCGCGTGCGCCCGACCGGGATCCACCCGGCATGCCTACCAGGGAGTGCTGCTTGGCCCCTCTGGGACATTGCTCCACTGCAGTCGGAGCCATTCCAGTGCCTAAGGCAGAGGCCATGGAGCCATCCTCAGTGCCCAGGCCAATGCTGCTCCAATGGAGCCCTGGCTGCGGGAGGGGAAGAGAGAGATAGAGAGGAAGGAGAGAGGAAAGGGTAGAGAAGCAGAAGGGCACTTCTCCTGTGTGCCCTGACTGGGAATTGAACCTGGGACACACACACTGGGCCAATGCTCTACCGCTGAGCCAACTGGCCAGGACCCAGAGATTTTATTAAGTTCAGGTTGATTTGTTGTCATTTTTCTTTTTTTATTTGTTTTTAAGAATAGGTGGCCCTGGTTGGTTGGCTTAGTGGATAAAACATGGCCTGGTATATGGATGTCCTGGGTGCAATTCCTGGTCAGAACACACAAGAGAAGCAATATCTGCTTCTCTCCCCATCCCTCTCCTCCTCCTCTCTCTCTTCTCCCACATCCAGTGGCTCTATTGGTTTGAGCATTGGCCCTCGGGCACTGAGGATAGCTTGGTTGGTCTGAGCATGTCAGCCTCTCAGGTGCTAAAAATAGCTCAACTGATTCAAGCTCGGTCCCAGACAGGTGTTGCTGGGTGGATCCCGGTTGGGGTGCATGTGGGAGTCTGTCTTACTATCTCCCCTCCTCTTACTTAAAAAACAGAAAAAAGAATAGGTGATATTTATACTGTTTACTGTTTAATGTTACCAGGAAACACATAATGTCTAGTTGTCTCTTTTTTTGAATGTTAGTAGCCATTGATGATCATTACATGGATTTATTAATTCATTTGCACTATCATATTTAATTCTTACAATATCTCTTTAAGATAAGTATTGTTTTATAGGTTAGGATATGAAAGTTCAGAAAGGTATAGTGATTTTTCTGAGGCTCACACAACTAGTGAATCACAGATCTCAGATTCAAACTCCTATATATTTGACTCCAAGGCCTATATTATGGATTTTGTGACTAAAAAGGCAATTTGAATAGTAATACCTGGTAGGCACATTGCAGAGGCTTTGAGTAAACTGTCAAACAGCCCACTTTTCAATGCCTAAATATTTTGATATCTGACTTGTCTAAACAGTGGTAAGACATAGGCAGTTCAGTGATTTTTAAATTTTACTGTATTTGTAAAACTTATGTGGTATTTTCTCTTCATTTGTAAACCTGTGTTTGTAAGAGTCTGTGTGTTTTAATTGTCACATAGTTATCAGCTATAACTTTTTTGCCTTCTTGATCTAGGTGAAATTTTCTTGAATCTCCCAGTTTATAGCTATGGAAATCCAAAGTACACGTTTCTTTATAATGGTCCTTTGACCTAGATATGAAAATTGATACCTCAAGTCTAATAGAAACCCCCGCTTTACAAAACATTTGTGAACATACACATCACTGAAGGTTCGGTAGAGGAGACAGAGAAGAGATGATCATCTTGCTTATTCTCTCTCCTCCCTTCTCTCTCCCTCTCAAGGGCAGAGTAACAAATTCTTGTCTACCATGCAGAGCAGACCTTGGCTCTAGTGGCTGCCAGGCTTTTGGGATTTTTACCTTTAACATTTATCAATGTATTTTTTCCAATCAGTTCTTTCTAAAAACAATTTTGGTGTCAGCTGTTTATATAATATTTTTCTACCTAATTACATACTAAAAAGATACTGTTTTTAGAGGAAAAAACTAATAATAATTGGTTGGGTCAGATATTCTAATCTGGAAAGTTCAGCTGGCATGATGATTGTACTTGTCAATTTCTATCAACTAATTAAAAAGTCGGGGCTTTTTACCATTCCATTTGAACTTTATTCTACTATAAGCAGGATACAGTAGAAAAGCATCATGCTTTAGAATTATTTGGGCCTGAATTTACCCACTGGTTTTATCCATTCATTTAGTAGGTGATCCTGGACTAAACTACAGGCCTTTTTCATAGGATTATTAAGAGGATTATATAAAATAATGCCAATACTATGGCTGGGTTGCTCAGTGGATAGAGAGTCTACCTGGCACACTGAGGATACAGATTCAGTCCCAGTCAGGGCACGTAAGAGAAGCAACCAAGGAGTGCACAACTAAATGGAACAACTAAGTGGATAACAACTTAATGCTTCTCTCTCAACTCAATGGAAAAATTAAAAAAAAAAATGCCAATAAAACTTGCCACCATACCTCAGGGAGTGGTTACTCCCTGTGTGGGTCAGTATTGGTGCAAGAACTGGAAACCATCCCTTGAAGTATAGTCATACATTGGTCATGTTCTTCCACAGTTCTGGGATAGATAGGGACAGACAGACAGGAACGGAGAGAGATGAGAAGCATCAATTATCAGTTTTTCGTTGCGACACCTTAGTTCATTGATTGCTTTCTCATATGTGCCTTGACCTCGGGCCTTCAGCAGACCGAGTAACCCCTTGCTCGAGCCAGCGACCTTGGGTCCAAGCTGGTGAGCTCTGCTCAAACCAGATGAGCCCATGCTCAAGCTGGCGACCTCAGGATCTCGAACCCAGGACCTCTGCATCCCACTCTATCCACTGCGCCACTGCCTGGTCAGGCTATTTTGTGCAATTTTTTTATTTATTTTATTTTTCTGAAGCTGTAAACGGGGAGAGACAGTCAGACAGACTCCCGCATGCACCCGACTGGGATCCACCCTGCACGCCCACCAGGGGCGAACGCTCTGCCCACCAGGGGGCGATGCTCTGCCCCTCTGGGGCGTCGCTCTGTTGCGACCAGAGCCACTCTAGCTCCTGGGGCAGAGGCCAAGGAGCCATCCCCAGCGCCCGGGCCATCTTTGCTCCAATGGAGCCTCGGCTGCGGGAGGGGAAGAGAGAGACAGAGAGGAAGGAGAGGGGGAGGGGTGGAGAAGTAGATGGGCGCTTTTCCTGTGTGCCCTGGCCGGGAATCGAACCCGGGACTTCTGCACGCCAGGCCGACACTCTACCACTGAGCCAACCGGCCAGGGCCTATTTTGTGCATTTTTAAAATTACATTTTCCACATCCTTCTCCCAGGGGCATTAAGTTTTAACTAACATTTAATTATAAAAGGCCATAAGTATGAGTATCTCTGAGATATTATGTGTATAGAAGAGAAGTTTGTAACAGCATTTTTTTTTTAAAACCTAGGTGTGAAGGAATTACAAGCCCAGAAGGCTCAAAGTCTATAGTTGAAGGAATCATAGAGGAAGAAGAAGAAGATGAAGAAGGAAGTGAGTCAGTAAACAAGAGGAAAAAGGAAGATGACATGGAGGTGGGTAAAACCTGCATTCTTGGAAGGATGGGGTAGGGAATGGTGGCATTTTTTTTTGTCTGCCATTAGATCTTTTAGAGGGCAAAGATATCATCATGATAGATATTATTTTAACTATAGTCTATAAGGCACTTGTAGATAGCACCGACAAACTGGAACATAAAAGTATACCCTACCCTGAAACAGGCTGCTCTCTCTTTAGACTCTTTCTCACCTCCTTCATTCTTCTGTTCCTGTGGTTTATTTAATGAGAAAATCCCATTTCCAACTGCTCGATACTAAACCCATCCAACTCTTACCCATCTTGTAAGATGTATCTGCTTGGGGAAGTTTTCTGAGTTCAGTTTATGTCAGTCCCTCTCCAGTACAGCACTGAGAGTGACACCCTCATCACTTTGCTGTTTGAAGTTGTGGCTAACCCAGAGAACTTATTCTCATAAGCCACATTCAAGGACACTATAGACTCCTTCCTGGTAGTCATCCCTTGGATGCAGATTCAGTGTCTTCTAATTGTCCAAGAATTGTCTCCCAACAAAAATAACCCGTGTTGTTTGAGGACGGAAACTGATGTTCTATATGAATTTACCTTGGCATTCAGCTCAGGGTTGTGCACATAGAAAGTTTTCTGTGAGTACTTAGATGAGCATTTGATATGAGGATTGTAGTGAGAAGGATGCTTTTTCTCCGGATATGATTAGTGAACATGACCAGCAGACTTTCAGGTATGGCTTATAAACATCTTACTATGGACTTGGCGTACACCACATATTCCTTTGCATTTGGAGATGTTACTGTTAGCAAAGAGGAAAGTACTTTTTTTAAATAGTATTTTTGATTTAATAAGGATCTTTTTGGAATCCTAAAATCAATGAATAATACCTTGTACCTCTTTGGTAGTTATAATAATATAAATAATGCATGGTCAGTTTGCCCTCCCAACACTGCTAAAAGTGAGGGAAGTTCATTTTTCCCAAGTTAACAGTGTGGAAACTGAGACTCAGAGATGAAGAAACACAAACTATCAATTACTGTTTACCTTCTATGTTGTAGGAACTATACCCAGAACTTTACATTTATCATATCTAATTCTCAGTTTAGCTTTGTGTTACAGATATTATCACTGTTTTTACAACTCAGGTACATATACTTGCCTGTGGTCACACATTAATATTAGTGCTAAAGCATATCTAAATCCTGTGATTTTTAATTCCAACTTATTTTTTCTTTGTACTTTTTTATACACTCAATTATATGAAGTTATATAAATTCCAGCAGTTTTGTTAGGAGGGCAAACTAAGGTACATCAAGCAATAAGGAATATAAGGTCCAGGGGCTTTTGGTGCCCATTCGACCTTAGGAGCATCCCTGTTAGAGCAAAATATAAAAAGTGGTGTTTGAAATGACCCTGAGACATACCTAAGAGGTCAGTTGCATCCATTCTGTCTGTAAAAGAAGATAAAGATATACATTTAATGGGAAGGGGGATGCAAATCTAAACCAAAATGAATAAAATACAGAAAAGAAATGGAAAACATGTAAGCTTTGTCCCCTAAAGCAGTGTTTTTCAACCAGTGTGCCATGGCACACTAGTGTGCCGTGAGACATGGTCAGGTGTGAGTATAAATACATTTAGAAACTATATTATTAACTATATGAATAATGTGTACTGTGTTACAGTGTCATTTTGTAGGTGGTGTGCCCCAGGATTTTGTAAATGTAAAAAATGTGCCGCAGCTCAAAAAAGGTTGAAAATCACTACCCTAAAGGAATAAACTTCAGTTGTTCATGAGATATTCTTTTATATATAAATTTATTTTTTAACTAGGTACTTTATTGAGTGATTACTCATCCAAAGTATATATTTCATTTTTTTTATAATAGTCCAAAGTTGTGTAACCATCACAACAATTTAATTTTAGAACATTTTCATCACTTTTAAAAACAATGTCACCTGGAGATGTTTTCTTTATATGTACCCTGATTTATTAATGTCACCCCATTAAAATTAATAAAAAAATAAAAAACAATGTCATACTATTTTCAGTCACTTTCCATTTTTCCCTAACCATCTCATCCCTAGGCAACCACTAATCTACTTTCTGTCTCTGTAGATTTGCCTAGTCTGGACATTTTATATAAATGGAATTATGGAATGTGTGATACTTTGTGACTGGCTTCTTTCACCTCAGCATAATGGTTTCATAGTTCATCCATGTTGTAGCATGTATTAGTACTTCATTTCTATTTATGGCTGGATAATATTTTTTTTATTATAAATAAATTTTTATTTTAATGGGGTGACATCAATAAATCAGGGTACATATATTCAAAGAAAAACATTTCCAGGTCATCCCGCCATTCAGTTCTGCTGCATACCCATCACTAAAAGAGAGATCGTCCTCTGTCACCCTCTAGCCAGCTTTTTTTTCTGTACCCCTCCCCTTCCCCTTCCCCCTCTCCCTTCTTCCCTCCCCCCACCCCCCGTAACCACCACACTCCCGTCCATGTCTCCTAGTCTCGCCCCTATGTCCTACCAATGTATGGAACCCTGCAGTTCTTCCAATACAGCAAGAATCCATAAAAGAGTAGTGTCCTTAACATGTTCACCAAGTCCAAGTTGGCCCCATCACCATGCCAAATCCCTGAGAAATGCAACCCAACCACAGTTCAGTCTGTTAGGAGCTGTCACAGGGAGCAGGAGTCCAGGAAAAGTCCACACGGGAAAAGTCCGCATGGTGCTGGAATTGTTGTCACCATTCTATACTTTGCAGCTCATGTCCAAGTCCCAATGACAGCTGCTTCTAGCTGGTAATGATTCAGGTAGACTGGAAAAGCCATTTGCAGCATGCGTGGATATGGAGCTTCTGTTCTCCTCTGCCTGGAGAGTTGAGACCAGGTTGCTTTTCCCTGGAGCTCTGCGACTGTGGCATGGTAAAGAGAACCTTGGGATACACTAAGCTGGGTGGCAAAGGTAAATTCATAATACAAGTTGGCAAAAGGGGGAAGGAGAGCTCTACATCAGGAGTAGGTCCCAGCCTGAAATATGAGTGGGGCATTGAGGTAGGCGGGATAAAGGAAACACTATATACTAAGCAAAGCAGCAAAAAATAGGACTATCAACACCCACAACAGAGATCTTTGAGGGAAGAATAAAAAACCTGACTATTCAGGCAAAACATAGTTAAGTGGCCCTTGTGCAAATGAGATCAGTTTACCTGCTTCTTGGAAGAAATACCCTAGGCTCATCCACAGTGTCGTAGATGAGGTCGACAGCCCTGGGCACCTTCAGCCTTCAGTGGCAAAACCCAGCATTCTGGGCAAGGTTAGGTCATAGGTGGCTGGAGCAGGGCTGGAAGAGACTGAACCCTCCCTTAGAGGAGCGAGGGGGAAGCTTACCTTCCAGTGTCTCTGTTTCCTCACAGCAGAGGCATGTAAGCCTGGCAGGCTTTAGCTCAATGACCTTCCTTTCCACTATTGAAGCAGGACCCAGATGGCATCCTATGAGACCCCTTTGGGGCGTTGGAGCCTTTAAGGGTGTATCCTAAAAGCTGGTAGTTCCCCTGATCTCTATTGGGCTTTTTCTGCCTCTAGGTATCTTAAAAGCCATGCTTAGAAGATCTCGCTGAGGGGTTTGAGGATCCCCATCCGCCTATATAAATCTTTTCCATATATCTGGAGCTATTTGGAAAAAGACAAAACAGTGTTATTAGCTGGATCTAGTAAAGAAGGAAGTAGTTTGCAGGCGAAAAAGATTTGGTGTCTCCTGTTCATCAGCCTTCAAAAGAAATGTAAATTTTTTTTTTTTTTTAAGTAAAAAGCATGATATGGTAGACCCGTAGGAGTCATTGGCCTGGTGTGCAGGACTCCTGGGTTCGACTCCCGGCCAGAGGACACAGGAGAAGCGCTCATCTACCCCTCCACCCCTCCCCCCTCCATCCCCTCCCTCCTCTCCGTCTCTCACTCTCCCCCCCCCCACAGCCAAGGCTCCACCGGAGCAAAGCCACCCCGGGCACTAAGGATGGCCCCATGGCCTCTGCCCCAGTCGCCAGAATGGCTCCGGTTGCAACAGAGCTACACCCCAGATGGGCATAGCATCCCCCCTGGCAGGCATGCCAGGTGGATCCCGGTCAGGCGCATGTGGGAGTCTGCCTGACTGCCTCCCCATCCCCATCCCCAGAAAAACACAAAAAATAAATAAATAAAAGAAAAAATACAAAAAAAAAAAAAAGGGCATTCCCTTGTGTTAAAGCTCCAGGGGGCATGGAGTGAGCTTGAGTATGTCCTATGAAACATGGAGCTCTATGTTGACAGCTGGATAATATTTTATTGTATGGATAGACAACATTTTTTATCCATTCTTCAGCTAATAGACACTTTTTGTTCCCACTCTTTGTGTTTGAATGATGCTGGTACAAACATTCACGAACAAGTTTTTGTGTGGGCATAGGTTTTTATTTCTTTTGGATATACACCTACAACGGGAATTAGTGGATGGTAATCCTATATTTAATCATTTGGGGAACAGGCAGATTGTTATCCAAAGTGTCTGCACCATTTTACATTCCCACCAGCAGTATATGAGGGACCCAGTTTTTCTACATCCTTGTCAGTACTTGTTATTGTATTTTTTATTTTAGCCATTGTAGTAGGTGTGAAGTATCCCCTGTGGTTTTGATTTACATTTTCCTTATGACTTTTGATGTTGCATCTTTTCATGCACTTATTGTCTTGTTTGTATCTTCTCTGGAGACATATCTATTTGGCCCTTTGCCCATTTTAAAATTTGGTTGTCTCTATTATTGAGTTATGAGTGTTCTATATTATATGTGATTTGCAAATATTTTCTCTAGTGGGTTGTCTTCTCACATTCTTGAAGGTATTATTGGAAGTGCGAAAGTTTGATTTCGATGAAATTCAGTTTATTTACTTTTCATCTATTGCTTGTGCTTTTGGTGTCTTAATCTAAAAAGGCTTTGCCCAGCCCAAGGTCACAAAGATTTAGGCCTATGTTCCCTTCTAAGAGTTTTCTAGTTTTAGCATTTAGGTCTATGATCCATTTTGAGTTAATTTGTGTGCAGTATTAGGTTGGGTCTGTAACCTTATTTTTTGCATGTAACTATTCAGTTGTCTCAGCACCATTTGTTGAAATGACTACCCGTTTCTCATTGAGTGGTCTTGTCAAAGATCATTCAACCAGGTATGTGAGGGTTTAAGAGCTCTCTAGTTTATTTCGTTGGTATATTTGTCTGTCTGTATACCAGTACTATGCTATTTTGATTACTGTAGCTTTGTAATATGTTTTAAAATCAGAGAGTGTGAGTCCACTAATTTTTTCTTTTTCAAAGATTTTTTTGACTGTCCAGGGTCCCTTGAGATTTCTTATAAATTTTAGGGTAAGTTTTTGAAAAAAATATCATTGGAATTTTGATAGGGATTGTATTGATTCTGTAGATTTCTTTGGGTAATGTGGACATCTTAACCACCAATGTTCTTTAATATATTACTATCTCATGTTTACTTCTAGATTTTCATATTGTGATTAATACAGTATCCCAATTATTTATTTTAGTTATAATATTTCAAATTTTTAATGATGCAGAAAAATACAGAGAATTATTTACTTATTCAGCTTGCATTTGATGAATGCATACTCTGCCTATCCACTTTATATTGAGATTTAACAAATATCGACATTTGGTCATATTTGTGTCAAATTTCCTTTTTTAAATTACTGTTGCAGGAACATTATAACATTACCATTAATCAAAATATTTTTAAAGTGCTCTAACAACAAATCAGCGTATTTTCAGTTTTCCTTTCAATTCTTTCCCAAAGTATACCACATTCCAGTGGTAATCCTAAATTAGATGACATGCTGTACTCTGCTTCTTTCACTTAATATTATATTGTAAGCATTTTTTCACACTGCAATGTGGTTTTTGTAATTATCCTTTTGATGGTGTGTTGTTTTTGCCAAATGGATATAAGAGAAACTCAATCTCAGCTCTATCATTTACTAGCTTTGTAATCTTAAGAGAATATCCTAACTGTACTAAAACTAGTAAAAGTAAGCTAATTATCTAAACATCGAAATAACAATATATCACAAGGCGGTTATAGAATTAAATGTATATTAAAATATCTGAGACATAGAGTAGGCCCTAATAAGTGCTAGTTTCCTTCCCTTTCCTTTTCCCAGGGACCTAGTTTTTATCCGTTCGTCCAGGGGTTGCTCTCAGAGACTCAGAACTTGCTCTTATTCCTCTAGACCAAGAAAGATCATCCATACACTTGGAGAATTGAACTGGCAAAAACAGAAAAATACTGGGATGGCTGGTTCCGAGGCTTATCCAATCTCTTTCTTAGTTGTCCTATTCCTAAATTGCTGCTCTTGGCTGGTAAGTGTGTGTGTGCGTGTAGTAGTTCGGGCTGCCGTAGCAAAATACCACAGACTAAGTGGCTTACACAACAAATTTATTTTCTATCAGTTCTGGAAGCTGAAAGTCTGAGATCAGGGTACCAGCATAGTCATGGCTTACAGACAACTGCCTTCTCGCTATGTCCTTACATGGCAGAAAGAAAAGAGCAAGCAAGCTCTCTGGTGTTTGCTCTTATAAGGACACTAATCCTATCATATGAAGGCCCCACCCTTATGACCCCATTTAACCCAATTACTTTCTCATTTAACCTTAATTAGTTCCATATTGCTAAATATGGTCACATTGCAGATTAGGGCTTTAATATATGGATTTGGGGGGGAGACATAAGTTAGTTCATAACAATATAGATATGCTGTCATCTGAATATGTTCTTGTTATATATAACTTCACCAAATGGGTAGTGACTTCTAAGATTTAGTACCATCCTCACTCATTTGTGCCCTTTCTCTTTCCCACACCAGATCCCTAAACCCAATGAAGCATAAGCACCCTCCTGGGATGGCCTGATTCTGACCTGGCCCCTGTACCTGGTCAAGCCTAAGCCCTTCTCCTAGAGTGGTATAAGGACATGCTGAGTGTAATAGAAATTTGAAAAAGTAAAACTGTTTTCAGAAACTAATTAAATGAGCAAAGTGATTACCTGGAAAGCTTCATGGTGAGAATTACACCCTCAGGAAGTTAGGATTGTTATTCCCATAAATTCAGAATGTCATGTTTACAACTTGGTAACAATTTTTTACTTCATACTTGAACAGTAACAATTACTTCACATTGCCTTTTCTGGTAAACTAATTATGGATTATCTTATTTTTTCCTAGGTGTTGATAGGTTGGATAAAGATCTGACTATTGGCCAAATGCAAGGTACGTCATCAAGAAATTATATTCCTATGTCGTTCTCTGAGGGCACAGGAAGGGGCATAGTCATGTGGAAATTAGTATTCTGAGAGAGTGAGGTGCAGTAGTGCTTTTGAGTGAGACTAATGTGGCATCTACCTCTGCTTCTCATCCACTATGATTATGGACAGGTACTTCCCTTTTCTGAGCTTTGATTTTAATCCCCCTTCTAAAAATGAGAATTATACTGCCGCCTGCATCTAAGAGTTGTAAGGACTAAAATGAGGCAATGTGTTTGAAAAGAGTATTATAAGCTATAAAGTATTCTATAGGTATATAATACTGTGAAAGTAGATATTCTGAATACTTACCATTATTTTTATTATTGTAGGAAGTCTTAGAAAAGGGAAAAGTCCTAGATAATCCAGATATAAAAAAATATAACTCCATTTAGAAGACAGCATGGTTTAGTGGTTGCTAATAACAAGGGCTCTGGGCTTTGGAGAACTGGATTTTAGCACTGCTTCTTTCCTACTAAGGTTTTGACAATGGGGAAGCTACTTGGCCTGCAGCCTCCCAGACATCATGAAGTACAGTGTGTAGGAGAGTGACATGTGCTGAGGACCAGGGATGTTGGCCAGATGATAGTGGAGGCAGTGGGGCCAGTTTTCTGAAGGCTCTTGCTTTAGTATGGATGAAAGGCTTGGTGAGGTGAAGTTAACAGGCATTGGTACCTTTGGGGCAAGGGGAAGATGTGCGAACCCCAAGGCCACCATTTCAGGCTTGAGCAGATTCTGTTCTTCACCTTTCTTCTCTGCTACCTACTGTCCCTGGGCAGTCTTATGGCTTCTGTTTATACCCCGATAGATAATTCTCAAAGCTAAATGTCCAGCCTATCCTCTCCTGAGCTCCAGACCCGGTCCATGTATCAAACCTGCACATCTCCACTTGGATATTTCATGGGCCCCTCAAACTGTTTAGCTGTCCTCAAGATCTCCACAGAGAAAAGGGCTATATTCCCTCACAATAGTTGTTCAAAGGCTCCTGACTGATTTATCAAACTCCTGCCCCAGGCCCTTGTACGCTCCCTTCCTCCAGCTACAGTGTCTTGAAGCCTGGAAAAGGACCATGGCTGAGACTATGTGATTTTTATGGCACTGATGTTGGTAATTCTGAGCTTAGACACCTTTCCTTGAATTCAGTTCAAGCAAACCTTTCCTAAGCACTCTTTCTGTTGCAAGACCTATGCTTGATGCTGGGTGGGCAAAAGATCAGACATGCCTTTGATACTGTCTGAAAGCAGCTGATCTGGACTGGACTAGCATGTGGAACCGGTGTTGATCACCAGTCTTGGAATCAGTTCTGGGTTTGAATCCCTGTTACTGGTTTTGGGGCCTGAGTGAATTGCTAACTTCTTTAATCCAGAGTTGGGTTTTTTTCATTTATAAGATGGAGATAATGATATATCTCAGTAAAGTTGTAGGAGATTTAAATGAGAAAATGTGAGTGAAGTAAGTCTGACAGATGATAGCTTCACCAAGTTCAGGAAGCAGTCATGATTCCTCATTAGATGACCTTCTGTTTCTCCTGTAAGGATTATGCCAAGACCACCTTCTCTTTCAAAGTATCTCATAAATATAGAGATTAAATGGCTGGGATGGGGGATGTTACATATAACAAAGAGAAATGGCTAGGTTGGCATAGATTTCTAACTTCAGCCTTCCCAGTATTATGTTTAAACCAGCTGAATTAGTTATAGAATCCTGGAAACCCAGCCCTCACTCATGGTGCAATTTGGGTAAATAATTTAGGTTCTCTAAAATTAAGGATCCTCTTTTGAAAAATGAGAGGGGTAGTTTTGGAAATATGCCTACCTTATAGAATAATTGTGAGGATTACCCATGATCACATTACTTTATGTGTACTGGACATAATGTTGTTAATATGTGTGAGTTCTCCTTGATGCCTTAGACCCATTCTTTTCAAAGAGAAATGAAAAATGCATCCCTAGTCATTAATCCTGGGGTGGTTGGAGTTGTAAGTTTTATCAGGTCATCCGTTCAATTCATTCATCAAAGACTTACTAAGCATTTGCTAGATGTCTCGTCCTGTGTTGGCCCTATTAGAGATTCAGAGCAAGTAATGATACTAGCCCCTGTCCTTACAGAGATGACACACTCCTGGGGAGACAAGCACCAGTGGCATTTTAAAATATATGCTTATAAAGTAAGAGGGGCACATGCTGCTCTGTTTGGATTCAAGTGCATTCACAGTAGTACAGGAAGAGATGTAAGGGATAGGGGAGTAGGCTGGAGTACCCAGGGCAGCTTACTGTAAGAGGAGGTGCATGGCCTGGGCCTTTCTGAATGGAATGGCCTTAGTTCCTCTCTGATTAAGCTACCTTGGGCAAATCACTTAAGTAATCATGGCCTCAGTCAGATTCACCATCTCAAAAAATAATTTTGTATTTGTCCTTAGTTTTATAGGGTACATTTGAGAGTCAGCTTAAAACATGGTTAGATACTCGGATTGATCAGTGTCACCCTGTTAAAGTTAATTTTCTAAATAAAATAAAATAAATAAAAATGTTTTTAAAAAGAAGAAGAAGAGTTTTTGAAAGCTTTGTAAAGCACCTTGTAACTGGGGTGAGACTCCTAGAATATAATGAGCAGGGAGGGGCTTTCAGTGCTTAGTCCCTTACTTTGTACATGGAAATACTGCTACTGAGTCTGCTTTGTCTACTTTGGGGAGCCGTGGGTCCCCTATCCTTTAGTCTACTTAGGGATCTTGCTTTATCAGTCATCTCTGTTTACTTTTAATAGCTATCACTTTGGTTGTGAGCTTACAGCGTTCCACAAGACAGTGTGAGGAAGTGCTTAGTACAGTGTCTGGCATAGTTAAGCTTTCAAGTTGGTAACTTATTGTCATAATAAATTTCAAAATCCTTAGCATAGTTGACGAGGCCTTTACTGGTGTGGTTCTTGCTTACCTCTCCTGCCTCATTATTAACTCTCACAAGCACCGTGCCAAACTTTTTATTTCTGGAAACAAATACCTTTTCATTCTCCTTTCCTTTGTGTAGGCTCTTCTTCCTGTGTGGGAGGACTCCCTGAATCCCTATTTGATCACAAAGCCCCCTTGCTTACATTCTTCCAGTTCCATGTGTGCAGCTTCATCATAGGAACTACATGTTGCATTAACACGCTGGTTCTTGTGTTTTGCTCCCCCAATAGACTATAATAAATCCCCTGAAACAGAGACTGTTTCTTCCTTTATGTTTGGCCTAAAGTAAATGCACATTAAATAGCTGCAGAAGGAAAAAGTGAAGGGAAAACGATTTGGCTTAGATTACAATTACAAGTATTACCATCCTTCTCATAGGCTTGGTAACTGTGTCTAGAGTATTGGGTAGGAGGAGACGGAAAGGTCTGGCTCTTGGAGTGTCCTGTGAGGCTGCAGGGGTGGTGAGGTGAGAGTCATTTTGTCCCTGAGGTTGCCTGGGTTTTTTTCCTCTCCAGGGAAGTTCCAGATGCAGGTCCTACCTCAGTGTGGCCACGCAGTCCACGAGGATGCCCCGGACAAGGTGAGTCCAATGCTTGTGACTGAGAGTTGTGATGACATCTGTGAGAGGGACTTGGTCGCACAGGAGATAGAACACACCTTTGGAGCAGTCTGTGCTGCCCGCAGCTGTTGCTGTGGAGCCTACGCAGGCACACCTTCACCAGCTCCCAGCCTCTGTGGCAGCAGCTTGTGGGCTTGGCCTTCTGTGTGTGGGCTGAGGAGCGACTGGCACCTGCTCTCTCATCCTGGGGCCTCTGGCTAAGATCTTAAGCTCTACTTCTCCATTACTCCTAAAACTCAGATGTAAAAAGGGATCATTTCTCCCTAAATTGTAGTAACAGGAGTTAAGAATATACACTTCCCTCTATAAGAAAAAGGGACTTTGTAACTCTAAGGGAATAAATAAGCCTTCACATCATTCTTCTTGACTTCTCTGGAGCCATTCCGGACAGGGATGGTGGGGAGGAGTCTCCCAGCCCCAACCGGAACTGGGTCCTTTTGATCTCAAGTTACCCAGACCTATAGGACCCATGAGTTCTCTGTAGAGCCTAACCTTCCAACAGAAGCCCCTAGGACCCCAAGGCTGAGATCCGTTGCTAACTTTCATATGGCTGGAATATCTGTGTTTTTCAGGTAGCTGAAGCTGTTGCCACTTTCCTGATCCGGCACAGATTTGCAGAGCCCATTGGCGGATTCCAATGGTAAGGAAGTACAAAGGTTTAAGGAGCCCAACAGTGCTGGTCAACACCAACAAAGAGATTTGTTGTAAATATCTCTTTCTTCACCCTGCCTGATTGGGTCACCATGCCTTTCTTCTTCCTCCTCAACACAGAGCCTGCATGTGTCTATAGTGCCACTGCTGTTTGTGTTCTCTGTCTGAGATTAAATTGTGCCTTGTCCCTTACCCTGCTGCGATGTGCACTTCTAATTGAGGTGGCCTTTCTCTGAGGATGCTGGGATGGGAATCAGTCCTTTTCCAAGCTCTTAGAGAAGTTCTGGGGGCCTTCTCCTGCCCTGCTGCTGAGGAAGGCTGGGCCACGGAGGCTGCGGAGAATCGGAGCAGGGTTTTCAACCTCAGCATGACTGACGTTTGGGACAGGTAGTCCTCGTGTTGGGGCTGCCCTGTGTATTATAGGGTGTTGAACAACATCCCTGGCCTCTATGCGGTAGAAGCCAGCAGCACCCCACACACTTATAGTTGTGACAAGCAAAAATGTGTCTAAATTTGATCAAATGTCTCAAAGCAGGCAAAATCACTCCCCATTAAGAATGTCTGGTCTAGAGGGAAAAGGATGCCTCTCACCCTAGGTTGCTCTTCGTCTGGTTAGGGAGACATGGGGGCTCTTTGTTGAGTGGGAGGAAGGAGAAGCATGGTGACCAAACCGCATGGCCTTGGCCCCACCTCAGGGACATCTGGTCTGTGCTACATCAGTCCCCTGATCCTCAGAGAGCCCACAGCCTGATGAGGAGTCACACTTGCCAGTGGAAAAGCCTCTGATTTTGGTGAGGGTCCAGGGGGTCTTATTCCCCACCCTCAAGAAATTTGAAGAAGAAATGTTTTTAAAAAAAGGCTTCTGTGTTAGAGAACTTGGAATGCCAGGGCCTGGGAGGTGAGGGGAACAGGGCAGGGTAGACAGGAGCCTGGCACAGTGAGCCACACCAGTGCCTCCCTTATGCCAAACCCCTCTCAGCAAACTGACCATTGATGGAGCCCAGGTCAACAGTAAAGCCTTCATTTCTCCTAATAAGCAGTGTTTGGGGCCCCTGGACCATTTGGAGCTGTGGTCGCGTCAGCTGTGCACTGAGAGCAGACCCAGTACAGCCTGCAGAGGGCTGTGGGAGGTGGGACAGATGTGCAAGGGCCTTCCTGGTTATTAGGAAGGCTTCCTGGAGGAGACAGAGTGACATTTATTTTCCCTTCTCTTTCCACTCTTCACAGTGTGTTTCCTGGCTGTTAGTGACCTGCTCTCTGTCCCTCCTTCAACATTGAGCTCTGTTGTAAATAACATTGCACCAGAGGCCACTGTGATGCCGCTGTCTCCTCCTCACCATCCTGCCCGACCGTGTGACACCGGCTCCCTATAGATGGGCATCCCCAGATGTACAAACCCTTTTGTGTATTTCTGCCAAAAGCATTGTTTTTCCGGGGCCTTTGACCAACATCAGCCTTCCTAGTCCAAGGCTCCCCAGATCTCCCCCCTACCCTGTTCAGGGGTCTGCCTGTTCTCCCTGCCTTACCTAGAGTAAAGCCTCCATCAGAACTGCCACGCTGGGCCCCTATTCCTAGCATTAGGCAATGTACCTGGGTGCATATGTCTCCCAGGCTCAGGGACCTCCATTGCTTGAGATTGTTCTTGGCATGGCCCTGCCCTACCTCATGGGATGGGCCATGCACAGGGTGGTCCTTATTTTTCCCTTTCAAATAAAATACCAGTCAGGTACCTTTATATCCCAGTCTTACACTTCAAGGCTTCGAAGACCCATACAATCCAGGATCCAATTCTTGGGTACAAGGAGGGGTGGTGGACAGCGTCACAAGAAACCAGCCTGAAAATCAGGTCTAGCCAGTCCAAGCACATGGCTTCCCGTCTGGGGAGAGCCTGCCATCCCACTCCCACATGTCTGGGCACCTGTCCTGGGCTGAGGCCAGGCTGCTCCAGGGGCGTCTTGAGCCCTCACCTGTCACAGAGCAACCCAGGTTATACAGCCCATGCACAAAGCCACAGGCTAAAGCCCGTGGAGTTGTTTTTAAGAATCAGAGTTAACCATTTTCATGATTGGTCCCTGGAGGTATGCAGAGTGCTGCTTGCCTCTTTCGACCCACACAGCTTACCTTCAGCATTTGTGGTTTCCACGTCACTTCATAGAAGCAGTATAGTCCAGCATCCGCAGTCTTTCCCTCTCCCAGCTGCCCCATCACAGCACTGCGGCCGCCCCGCTGCCCTGGCACGCTGTTCAGGGGCAGGGAGGGGCAGGCTCCTGCAGGCCATCCTCTGTGACTGTCTTAGGTGATGCGTAGCCCCCTCCACCTCTCCACCCAGCAACTTCCTATCCCTGTCCTGCTGCACGGTCCAGAGTCTGGGACCTACTTTGTTTCTTTGTTATTTATGACCTTGTAAAGAAAATAAATATCTCCCAACCTTTATTGGTCTAGTCTTTCTCTACAAAGTTGTCCTTATTTCTGCTGATCTGGGGGCAGGGGACAGTTTGTTGCATTTAGTTACCATGGAGCTCCAGACATGCCTTTCCTGCAACCCATCAGCATTACGTGCTCTGCCTACCCCCAGATCTGCAATGCCCAGTGGGATGGACAGGGTCAGCCTCCACAGCAGCCTGGAAACCTGGATTCCAGTCCCATCTCTTCAGACTACATATTTGCTGTGTCAGCTTGGGCCCACAACAGGACAGTCTTCCAGGGGTCGTCAAACTTTTTATAAAAACCGCCCACTTTTGCAGTGCTGGTCAACCTGGTCCCTACCGCCCACTAGTGGGCGGTCCAGCTTTCATGGTGGGCCAATCGCAGCGCTGTTTGGTTGCGCGGTAGGGACCAGGTTGACCAGCACTGCAAAAGTGGGCGGTTTTTATTAAAAGTTTGAAGAACCACTCATGGGTTCATACCTGCCAATTCCCACTTTCTCCACGACCAATCATCTCCTGAGCTCTAGACACTTAGGTCCACCTACCTCCTCCTATCTCTCCCGATGACCACAAGCCACTCATGTTGACCATTCTGAAAACTGAATTCCCCTCCCCCCTAAAACTAACATGTTTTTCCTCCCGAGTTTCCTAGCTTAGTAAATGGTAGGTACCATCATCTCTCCAACTGTCCAAACCAGCCAGTCAGAGCTCCCTAGACAGCTCTCTCACACCCACATCCAGTTCACCACCAAACCTGGGGTGGACCCACAGCCCTGCACGAGCAGAGCCCTCCTCTCTCAGATCACTTCAATCCCCTTGCTAGTTCCCTGCCACAGCCACCCTTGGTCAACTACACACTGGGAGTCTTCCTCCTAGAAGGCTAGGGCCTAGCTGCCTAAATTAGAACCAAGGCCGAGCCCTTAGGGTTTGTATGAGATAACTGCATTCTGTGCTGCTGGTTCCTCCTCTAAAATGTGGAGATCAATGGGGCCTACCACAGGGTCTTGAGGACTACATAAGTTAGTACTGGTTAACTGGCTTTCTCAGAAACTGACACAGGGGAGGCACTTCATGAATAGTTTCTGTCATGTCATTTTAAGACCTTATTATACTTAAGACCCTAATTACTCAAAGTAGCCTGTGGGCCTGTAGCATCAGTATCACCTGGCAGCTTGTTAAAGATTTTGTCCCCATCTAGACCTTTTAAGAATTTATCTGTATTGGCCCTGGCCGGTTTGCTCAGTGGTAGAGCGTCGGCCTGGCGTGCAGAAGTCCCGGGTTCGATTCCCGGCCAGGGCACACAGGAGAAGCGCCCATCTGCTTCTCCACCCCTCCCCCTCTCCTTCCTCTCTGTCTCTCTTCCCCTCCTGCAGCCGAGGCTCCATTGGAGCAAAGATGGCCCGGGCGCTAGAGTGGCTCTGGTCGCAACAGAGCGACGCCCCGGAGGGGCAGAGCATCGCCCCCTGGTGGGCAGAGCGTCTTCCCCTGGTGGGCGTGCCGGGTGGATCCCGGTCAGGCGCATGCGGGAGTCTGTCTGTCTCTCCCCGTTTCCAGCTTCAGAAAAATACAAAAAAAAAAAGAAAAGAAAAGAATTTATCTGTATTCTAACAAGCACATTACTTCTAAGAAATTCTGGTTTAGATGTTCACTATTTCAGGGTGAAGCATGAGCTCTCCCCAGTAGGGAAGTACTTGTGTGTGAGCTTGTTTCTCTCACCAATCCCTTGGCCTGGCTGTAAGCCGTTTGTCCACAGGGGGGCAGCATGATCACATGCATGATTTTTAAGGACACTGCCACTTCAGTTCACTGGGCAAGTCAAAATAGTCATCAAATCTTGATCACCATAAAAAAAGAAAAGTCTTGATCACCATCTAATTTACTTTACACACATCTCATTTGATCCTCTCAGCAATCCTATGAGGTAAGTGATATTACAGGGAGTCAGGTTCAAATTCATACAGCTCAGAAGTGACAGTGTCAGAATTTTTTTTTAATTTTTAGAAAATTAAATTTAACAGGATGACATTGATTGATAAGAGTACATAGGTTTCAGGTAAGCATTTCTATAGCATTTGAACTGTTGATTATGTTTTATACCCATCACCTAAAGTCAAATCATTTTCCGTCACTGTATATTTGTCCCTCTTTAGTCCCTTCCCCCACCCCATCCCACATCCCCTTCTCCCTGGTAACCACTTCACTTTTAACTATGTTCATGAGTCTCAGTTTTATAGCCTACCTATGTGTGAAATCATACAGTTCTTAGCTTTTTCTGACATACTTATTTCCCTCAGTGCAATGTTCTCAAGGTCGATTCATGTTGTCAATGGAAATATGTCATCATTTCTTATGGCTGAGTAGTATTCCATTGTATATCTGTACCACATCCTTTTAGTCCAATCCTCTATCATGGGATACTTTGGTTGTTTCCATGTCTTGGCCACTGTGGATAGTGCTGCAATGAACATGTGGGTGCATGTGTCTTTACGTACCAATGTTTTCCAGTTTTGGAGGTAGGTACCCAGTAGAGGAATTGCTGGGTCATATGGTAGTTCTATTCTTAATTTTTTGAGGAACCACCATACTTTCTTCCATATTATTTATACTAGTTTAGATTCCCGCCAGCAGTGAATGAGGGATCCTTTTTCTCCACAGCCTCTCCAACACTTGTTATTACCTGTTCTGTTGATAATAGCCAATCTAGCAGGTGTGATTATAGTTTTCATTTGCATTTCTCAAATAGGTAGTGAAGATGAGCATCTTTTCATATATCTGTTGACCATTTGTATGTCCCCATGGGAGAAGTGTCTGTTCAGGACCTCTCCCCATTTTCTTTTGTGTGTGTGAGAGAGAGAGAGAGACAGAGAGAGGGATAGACAGGAAAAGTGAGATATGAGTATCAATTCTTTGTAGCTTCTTAGTTGTTCATTGATTGCTTTCTCATTTGTGCCTTGACCAGGGGGCTACAGCAGAGTGACCCCTTACTCAAGTCAGCAACCTTGGGTTCAAGCCAGAGACCATGGGGTCATGTCTGTGATCCCACACTCAAGCCAGCGACCCCGCGCTCAAGCTGGCGAGCCCGTGCTCAAGCCCAGACCCAGGGTGTGTGTAAGGCTGATGGTTGTGGCCATGCAGATTCGCATTGAATTCGGGCAGATAGTAAAGGAACTGGGGAGCCAGAACGCGGTGAGCCATACCAATTTATTGGAGGCTCACCAAGACAGGCAAGCCGAAAGAAAAGGAAAATCTGCTTTTCACAGTGGAGGGCAAGGGTTCAGGAAACAAACCCCTGGCAGTGGCAAGAGTGACGTCTGCTCTAATCTCCCCTGAAGGGAAGTGCTTATATCCTTACAGTAGTGCTGTCACATGCTCATGCCCTAATTGCACAAAGTGCTTGTAGCCAGTAAACCAGCAAGCAAGCCTAGCCCAGCCGTTTTCCCCACATTCCACCATTGTGGAATGCTTGCCTCACAATCTACCCAACAGTTGTCTCCCATGATGGTCCCCGTGTGAGGAGTGAGGTATGTTGCATAGACACAAAGAGTACAAACTACAGCAACAGAGTTACCAAAGCACAAGCTAGGGGCGAAATGAGAGAATGGTCAGCGGCACCAAGAGAGGCAAATCTTTCTCCTCTGGCAGAATTTTGTCGGACAGTACAGCAGCTTGTACCAGAGGCCACCGTGGGCAGACATACCAAACCTTATTCACCTGCACACCAGGATCTGGTGGTTCTGTGTAACAAAATGGAAAAACTTATTATTGGCCTTAAAGAAATTACAAAGGTGCCCTTCATAATGCTGTTTTCCTGAACACTCAAGGGATAATATACTTCTATCTTAGGTACCATGTGCTGATTGCCCAGGGAGTTAACTGGAAGTCTACCTCTAGCCCCTTAACCCACAGTACCAACAAGGCCACCCATGTAGGAGGTGGCCTGTACAGCACGGGCCATGTCCACTGAAGTCTTTGGCCTTTAAGGAGAGCTGTAGGGGCAGGCAGGAGCACATTTTCCCTGCCATCCAAAGCCCAGTTTGTGTAAAATGTCCTCGGTGTGTAACTGCAACTGGATGGGAGCAGCTGCCCTGTGCAGGAGGGCCTCCACTGGAGTTGCCCTGCCCCATCGAGGTCTCTCAAAATCTGGAGTACCGTCCTCAAGAGGCATGTCCATCCAGTGAGGGAGCTGGTGCCCACCTCCTCTCGCAGTCCCTGCTTTAAGAGTCCATTATACTGCACAACGATACCAGCAGGGTGGTAGGGAACATGGTACTTCCAGTCCACCTCCAGCTCTTGAGCCTATTGCCTCATCATAGAACCCATGAAATGGGTACCATTGTCACTTTCAAGGACCAGTGGCCACCCGTATGCAGCACTAAGGTGGTCCAGAGCCTGTATGACTGCCCTCTGGTCAGGATTACGAGCGGGGTAAGCAGCAAGCAGAACAGTGGCAGTATCTACACAAATGACTGCATACTGGTACCCTTCTGACTTTGGTAAGGGTCCAATGATGTCTATCTGCCATCGTGTCAGTGGAACATGACCCCTCTGGATCTGTCCAGGTGATGCCAATTGTCTCTGAAGGTGCTCCTTGGAACACACTGCACATTGCTCACAAGCTGCAAGTACCTCTGTATAGGACATAGGCAAGTTCCACGCCTTGACCATAGCCCACATAGGTTTCTGTCCTATATAGAGCAGACTCCGGTGGAGCCATTGTTCCACATCACCTGCGGGTGCAGTCTCCAACCATCGCACCCTTGCCAAGGTGTCTGCCTCATCATTCCTAGGATGGGCTAGAGGGGCATGCCCTGTGACATGATATACTGTCACCTGCTTCTGGTGTCCTATTTCCCATGAGTCCTGCCACATGGTCTGACCCCATAGTGGACGGTGCATTACCACCCACTGGTTAATGTGCCAAGTAGCAATCCAAAGGGTCAGTCCACGATAGACAGCCCAGCTGTCAGTACAAATCACCAGAGGTAAAGGTTCATAATAGCTGACTAGCCATATGGCTCTTTATTCTGCACATTGGCTGCTATGGCCTGTACCCGTGTCCATCCAAATAGTCTCAGTGGCCAGATAGAAGGCTCTGGCCATCCATTTGGCAAGTTGACCCTTGCTGGAACCATCAGTATACCAGGCACCCTTGGGGATGGGTGTCCACCCTCCTGGTAGCAACTGACTTCAGGTTCTGCCTCCTGAACCCCAGCTGCACCTGACTCTAAGGTCGCATAGGTGACTGGACCTAAGACTTCCTGCAGTTCTGCCCTCAAAGGGCTAGTGCTAAGAGCACAGCATTGTTGCAAGTATGCACCACACTTGGCCAGGGTGGGGGTTTGGGCCATAACACTACGTGGTTTGGTTGCCCAATCTCTCACCCATCCTTCAATAGAATATGTTGTCTTGACTGTAGCTGGTGTTATGGTCGTAATACTCTCAGCGGCCAGGAGGGCAGCACAGACAACTGCCAACTGTTTCTCCACTAATGAGCAACGGACTTCAGCGCCTTTCCACAATTGGAGCCAAAACCCAATAGGTTGACATAAGCACTGTCTGTTGCCACAAGCCTCATCCAAAACCCTCAGAGGTTACATGGATTTCAAGCTCCTAGGGCCTGGCAGGATCAAACACATTCAAGGCCTGTGCCACCTTGAGAGCTCTCTTAGCTGCTGCAAATGTACCTTGTGCCTGCTCAGTCCAATCCAAGAAAACTCCCTTTCTAATAAGGTTGTATAAAGGGCACAGTAACAGCCAAATGGGGTATGAATGCTCACCAATACCCCAGCAGATCTAGGAATTCCTGTAACTGCTCTACATAGTGGGCACAGGGTATGCTTGGATCTTATCTATAACTGCATCAGGGATAACCTTTGTCTTACCCGACCAGACAACTCCCAAGAATTTAACAGATAATTCAGGTCCTTGTAATTTTTTCTCGACTGCGCGCAGCCACACACTTCCAAATGGGATTGCAGGGTAGGGACTGCTTGCTCCAATTCTGGAAAAGAGTCTCTAGTTAGCATAATATCATCAATGTAATGGTATATATGAACTGCCTCTGGCTGTTTCCATTTAGCCAGGTCAGCAGCCACCAGCCCATGGCACAAGGTGGGGCTATGCAAATAGCCCTGGGTAATACTGTAAAGGTCCATTGTCTCCCTTCCCAACTGAAGGCAAATTGGTCTTGACTCTCTGCAGCTATATCAACAGAGAAAAAGGCATTTGCCAAATCTGTCACAAAGTGGTATGTTCCCAACTCATGGCTTAACTGATCCATCAGGTTAGTTATCGATGGAACAGCAACATGCAAAGGGGAACAACTTTATTAAGTTCTCTGTGATCTACTGTCATTCGCCAGGTTCCATCTGGTTTGTTCACAGGCCATACCTGCACCAACTGGATGATCCCCACTTTTTCTAGTTTGAGGATCATCCCTGTGATTTCTTCATAACTGCCTGGCAGGTGGTACAGCTTTGTGCTAGTCACGTGCTGGGGAACAGGTAATTGCAACAGGGAATGTGCTGCATGTCCCTGCAACTCTGCCTTCATGACTGGACTCACAGGCGGAACTCTCTGGCTGTGGTTTCCAACCACAGTCCTTGTAAGACATCTACCAACCAAATATATTCAGGAATAGGAGATACACCTTATATGGCTTTAGGAGGCTCTCTTCCTACCCCCAATGAAATAGTTATTAGCTTCACTCAAACAGTTTGACCCCCATAACTGTGAATGGCCACCAGGGTCCTAGCAAACCACTCTGGGTTCCCATAGAGGAGGGGACATTCTGTACCTGTATCCACCAAAGCCAACACTCACTGTACATTAGAAGGGGACCAGTGGATTGCCAGTTTCATGTGGGGCCTCCAGTCCCCACCCGTCACTGTTAGATGGGCCCCTTGGCCTTCCCCCTGTTTGAACTGGAACAATGGGCCTTGGGGATCCTCCTCTCCCTTGGCTCCTCTACCATATAATCTTGTAACTGTGCCAACCTTGCACCAACCGTTTTTATTGGTATCTGCTGGGGCCTTTCATCTCAGTGGCTGTAACCTCTGTTCTGGTTTAAGCTGCCACAAACTTTATTAGACTTGCCATCGAATTTCTCCCTATCTGCCCCAGCCACATCAAATCTTCCCACATCTGTGTTCAGGCAGCCATTACAGGCCCATTTCCCTTGTTAGTCAGGGCGAGGGGGGCAGCATGGGCAGCAGCCCACACAGCCTTATGGTCCTGGGCCGTCTCTAGCTCCCCCAAATCTGCTACCATCTGCATAACCACATAGGGGTTCAAGAGAGCCACTAGTGACCCAAAAATGGGTGATGGGGTACTGCAAAGAATAATATCCCTCATCCCTGCCTTAAACGCTTCCTCATCTGACCCATGGGACCTCGGGTTGAAAGCACATTCTTCATACCTACTTCCTGAAGGACCTTTACTAGCTCACTATAGCATTGCCACCTACTCACTACTCCTGGCAAGTGCCTGGCATTCTGCCAGACTGTACGAGTGGTGGTGTAAGGCCAGTGGCTGAGGCCAGGCAGGTTCACATTGGATTCAGGCAGGCGGTAGAGGAACTGTGGATCCAGAAAGTGTTGAGCCATTACCATTTAATAGATTTTCACAGTGTCAGACAAGCAAACAGATGGGAAAACCTCTTCTCTGGCAAACAAACAGCAAAAATGGCCCCTCACAGTGGCGGGCAGGTGATCCACAATCCTCTATCTACAATCTCTATGTCCCACAACCTCAGCAACCAGGCTGCCAGGGGCTCGGTGGGTTTCTGCCTGAATTTCACCCCCAACTCCATCAGCTCTGCCTGGGTGTATGACCAGACCACAGAGCACTCCACTACCTGCAGAGGGGGTTGTGTCTGCCCCTGAGGGACTCTTGTCTGCTGGATTTTACTTTCTGGGCAACCACTGGCTGGGCTCTGAGTCTGCAGACAGCAGTTGCAGTTCAAACTTCCTCTTGCTCAGAAGTGAAGGAGTTGGAAACGCCTCCTCCCACCGACTCAAAGCCACTCTGCCAGCATTAGAGGTGGCCATCACCTGTTCTGATAGGGTATGGTTTCCTGGGTTGTCATGGCGGTTCTGAAGACAATGCCTTAAGGAGGAGTGTGTAGCAATGGTGGCCAATTTCTCCATCTCTGTTCTGGAGAGCATGATGCCAGCCACCCCCATGTCCCACAACCGTAACTAACAACCAGGCTGCCAGGGGTTTGGTGGGTTTCTGCCTGAATTGTGCCCCCAACTCCATCAGCTCTGCCTGGGTGTAGGGCCAGACCAGAGTGCTCCACTACCTGTGGAGGGGGCTGTGCCTGGCACTGAGGGACTCTTGGCTGCTGGGTTTTTACCTTCTGGGCAATCACTGGCTGGGCTCTGAGTCTGCAGACGGCAGCTTCATTCCAAGCCTCCTCCTCCTCAGAAGAGTTGGAAATGTCTGCTCCCGCTGGCTCAGAGCCACTCCACCAGCATGGGTGCTCCTTCTTCAGTGACCATTTCAACTCCAGCAGCTGCCAGCTGTCAGCCTGAAGCTGAGACTTGAGCTCTTGAACCGCAGTTGTGTCTCCACCAATTGTCAGTGCCAGCATTCTGCTTCCAAGGAAAACTGGAGCTCACAAACCTATAACTCCTTCTCCAGAGATCACTCCAGTTCCAGGCACCGTTGGTGCTCAGCCTGCATCTCACACCAGATTTTGAGAGCAGTCAGCCTCCTTCTCCAGCATTGCTGCAGTTCAAGTCACTGGTTCTCAGCCTGTAGCCTGACCTGCCATTCTCGGACCTGCAGCTCTTTCTCCAGTGACCATTCCAGTTCATGCCGTTGTTGCCACTCAGTCTGCAGCTCACGCTGGAGCTTTCGACCTCAGGCAGCTTCTCGCACAGAACTTCTGGTTTCCTCTCACAGGACTCTAAGAAACACTCAGCCCACAGTCCCCAAAAGAAGAGCCATGGGGAACAATACACTGGAGAGCAACAACCACCCCACCCTACAAGGGTGTTGGCAGCTCCATACCAATCTAATTTGAATCCTGTTAGCTGTGCCAGATGTGAAGCTGGTGGTTGTGGCCATGCAGATTCACATAATTTGGGCAGATGGTAAAGGAAATGTGGAGCCAGAAAACTGAGCCATACCAATTTATTGGAGGCTCACAAAGACAGGCAAGCCAAAAGAAGAGAGGGGGGAAAAAAGGAAAACCTGCTTTTTGCAGGGGAGAGCAAGTGATCAGGGAACAAACTGCTCCTCGCTGTGGTGGGAACATGATCTGCTCTAATCGCCCCTGAAGGGAAGTGCTTATATCCTTACAGTAGTGCTGTCACGTGCTCATGTCCTAATTGCACAAAGTGCTTGTAGCCAGTAAACCAGCGAGCAAGCCTAACCCAGCCGTTTTCCCCACAGGTGGCTTGACTTGCTGGTGTTATTCTCTTCTATACCTGCTGTTAGGAGCATTGGTTTGCTGATTAAGCAAACCTGAGAACCTGTTCTGTGCCAAGCTTCCAGTGGATTTTGGAGATCCTTTAAATTAGCTCATAATAGAGGCTGTTAGAGAAACAGTGACCACGTTGTGCAAAGAGGAAGGGGACAACCAGACATTTTGAAACAGGTTAGAGAAGATTTGACAGAAGAAGTAGCATTGGAGTTGAGCTTTGAAACATCACAAGATGGAGATAAAGAAGGAAAGGAAATACATTGCAGGTAGAGGGACCGCATACTCAAGCCCAGGAGACTTGAAAGTCAGTCTGACAGCCGTGGGTTAGTGTGATTAGTGTGGCTGGAGTCGAAGCTGTGATAAGAGAGGCAGCAGGGGGCAAAGCCTAAAAGCCTTGAGTAGCAAGAATGGGGAGTTGTTTGAAATTAAAGAACTCTGGTATCCTGTGTGGATGGATTGGTCTGTCAAGAGGCAGTTGCCATAGTCCACGTAAAAGGCAACAGAACACTGAACTAGCACAGTGGCCCCAGGGATGAGAGGAGGCAACAGGCTTGAAAATTGGGAGATAGAATGAACAAGACAGAAACTTATTTGGACAATGAGGGGCCAGGACACTTGTTAGTTTCAAGGGCCTGTCATCAGAAGTGGGGGTAGGGAGTTAAAAAGGTTGAGACATTAATACATGAAAAGCAAGAAGAGAGCCTACAACAGGCGCAGTGAAAGCAAAAAGTGGCCACACTCTTCTTTCTGTGCAGGAACAGTGTGTTGTTTGTGAGCTTTGAGCCAATGCTTCTCCCGCCCCAGCTGGCTGCCCCAGCAGCAGCCAGAATCAACACATTCTCGCTGTGGTTCCAGGGCTCAGAAAGTTATGTAAACTCAAGAGGCTCCCTTATTCCTAGAGCTGGCTTTTTCTCCCAGCAGTTTGCTAGAAAGCCACAGCCTGTAGCCAGGCGAAACCTTGGCACCTGAGACCAGGCAGTGGCTGGCCTCTTACATGTGGATGGAGGGAGAAGTTCACTGACTAGTTAAATGTGTGATGGGGAAGAAAGTTTTTTTCCTGATGACCAGTGATGATGCCACATATTGATGATGAATCAAACTTAAGCTTAGACTGACAGTCGGGTATGTACCATTTATAAAGCACATCGTCATAGTTTGAGATCTTACATCTCTGTGGGGTGAGTAGGGCAGGCCAGTGAGCATTGGCATTCTACAAGAGAGAAAATGAAAGCTCTAATAAGAAAAGTGATTTGCTCAAGGTCACAAGCACATTCCAGACTCAGATTCAAGCCACAGGACCTCCAGACCAGTGCAGGTCTCAACACTCTCAAACCTTGCCAGAAAAGAGATCGAGGTGAGGCAGGTGAGAAGATTGTGGTCTGGTGACAGGCATTCAACTGCTTACTAGCCAGGTGACCATTGGCAATCACTTCTTTCAGAACTTGAGGTTTCTTACCCAATAATACATACATGCATACATACATGCATACATACATACATACATACATGGGTTGATAATCCTAAATCACAAGGTGTCATGAGGATTAAATGAGGCTCAAATATATATAGTAAATGTGTGCTGCCCACAGTAGTCAGGGTGAAAAGTGGTAAATGCCATGGTCCTAAAAAGACAAGGAGATGGTTGGGAGTTCCAAAAGGCGAGTAAACCAAGGCAAAAACCATAGAGCCAAGGTCCGCTGGGTTCTCCTCCCCAGCCCGACCAAGCGGGCCTCCTCAGAAGAGCAGAGTTAGCTGAACTTGGTGTACATTTGGGGCCTGAGGGCTGACCCTCCTCTGGCCGAGGAATGTTCTTGTCAGATTTCTTAACAGCTTTTTTCCAATTGTGATAAAACATACATAACATAATATTTATCATGTTTGCCATTTTGAGTGTACAATTCAGTGGCATTAATTACATTCACACTGCTGTGTACCCCTTATCACTATTTATATACTCTAAAAGTTTTCATCATCCCTGACTAAACTCTGTGCTACTAAACAATAACTTCTCCTTTCCTCCCTCCTCCTAGCCTCTGGGAACCTCTATTTTGTTTTCTGTCTGAATTTGCCTATGCTAAGTAGCTTATTGATAGATATATGAAACTCCAACTACCCTTTTGTTGTTCCACCTGGCTGCGTGACCTCACCCTTACTTACTAGACAATCGCCCCTGAGGCAGAAAAGTTCCAGAAAGCTGATCAACCACCCAAGGAGGAGCATTCCAGAAAGCTGAAATCCTAAAACTGCAGAAGGGAATATACCAGAACTTTGGACTCAGTACCCTCTCAGGCTCTCCCAAATGCTATAAAATTCACCCCTAGTCTGTATCCGGCGCCCTTCTCCCTGGAGAAGTGCCTGGCAGGGTTCTTTTCTTCCTTTCAATAAAGCCTGTTACTCTGGTCTTTTCTGACTCCCATGGATTCCAACACTTATATAAGTGGAATCATACAGTATTTGCCCTTCTGTGTCTGGTTTATTTCACTTAGCATAATGTTTTCAAGATCCAGCTATTTTGTAGCATGTATTAGAATTTCATTCTTCTTTGTCATTGAGTAGTATTCCATTGCATACATATGTCTCATTTTGTTTATCCATTCACCTGTTGGTACACACTTACTTGGGTTGTTTCCACCATATGGCTATTATGAATAATGTTGCTATGAACACAAGTATACAAGTCCCTATTTGAGTTCTTGTTTTTATTTCTTTTGAATGTATACCTAAAAGACATATTACTGAGGCATGTGGTAATTCTATGCTTAACTTTTTGAGGAACCACCAGAATTATTTCCCATAGCAGCTGTACTATTTTACATTCCCCACCAGCAATGCACAAGGGTTCTAATTTCTCCATATTCTTTCCAACACTTATTACTTTTCTTTTTTAAAATTATAGCCATCCTAGTAAGTGTGAAGTAGTACCTCACTGTTTCTCTAATTTTTGCATTCCAAGACAGCCAGGTGTGGAGGGAGGAAGTCAGTGGGGTGAGTCGGGGCAGAGCCCCCATAGAGGGCTTGGAGCCAGGCATATGAGCTAATGCTGGCTACCCCAAGTGCCAGAAGCTGGCCCTGCCGGTCCCCATGTCCACAACCCTAAGTGCCAGAAAGACTTGGGCCTGTGAGAAAGCTCTCTCTAACCCCGAGCACCGTGCTCACAGGGCTCAGTGGCTCCCGTAGAAAGCACTGACTGAGCAAAGGCAGCGGGACAGGTAGCCTTGCTTCTCCAGGCTGAGCAGCTGACAATTCTTTGTTTGTTGCAAGAAAGTAAAAAATAGAGATGTCAGAGCTCTAGAACGTGGAAAGCATTGTGGGAATTTCCAGGAAGATGGTGCCCCTTCAGGTACCACGTGTACCTTTTATTTTTTTAATAAAATAAAAAATACATTAGAGACAGAAAGAGGGACAGACAGGAAGGGAGAGAGATGAGAAGCATCAATTCTTCATTGCGGCTCCTTAGTTGTTCATTGATTGCTTTCTCATATGTGCCTTGACCGGTGTTGGGGGGTGGGGCTACAGCAGAGTGAGTGACCCCTTGCTCAAGCCATAGACCTTGGGCTCAAGCCAGCAACCATGGAGTCATGTCTAGGATCCCACACTCAAGCCAGTGACCTCAGGTTTTGAACCTGGGTCCTCTACATCCCAGCCTGCCACCTCCTGTTCAGGCTTAAAACTCTTTCTTATAACATAATCTAGTTTTACGTTCCTCTTATTGTTCTTATTTAAGTATTAAATGCATGAAATAATAAACTACCTTTCGGTATATGTTTTTATACTTAAACAGTCATCAAGGGCAGAGAACCGGTTGTTAAATTATTTGAATCCTACCACTGGGCGTATCAAGTATTTGATAGAAAGGGTCATGTGACCAAGAAAGGGAATAAAAGAAGGATGGGGCAGAAAGGAAGAAGGGAAAGAGACAGGCTCAACTTCCTAAGGGTGAGAAAGCCGTAGAGATCCTAAGGTGAGTAAGAAAGTCCGGAGAGAAAGAGGTTAGAAGCAGCTGGTAGGGGAGACCTCCCCAGCTCCTCCTCCTGGCTCTGCTTCTGGCTGTGGAATTTAGGGAAGTCTTATCCTAGAGCCTCTTTTTCCTCCCTTACCAAAAGGGATGGTAATTGTTGTGAATTAGATAAGGGAGATAAAGCTGCTGGCAAAGAGGAGGTACAGAAACGTCTGTCCGTCTCCTCCCTTAGCCCCCGGCTGATTTCAGTTCTGCCCACGTGTACGTGTACAGCACTGCGCAGGCAAGGGCCCTCTCTCCCCTCCCGCCCCTCCTTGGATCCTCCCAGCTTGAGCAGCCAGCGCCCCCAAACAGGGAACTCTTTGAGTGGTTCCATGAAAGAGCAGTCTGTGCTGGCCGCCCTTGCCCCTGGCGTTGCTGGATGTGGGCCCCAGAATCAACACCCTCCCACTTCTTCCTCCTAGACAGCTCTCTCTAGCCCCTCGTGAAAGGGAACAAGTGAGGTGACAGCTGCTCCCTGCCCTCCACAGGCACACTTTCTCACTCTTTCCACTGCATTTCTGGGGCCCAACATGGAAGCCCTCAATAGGGTTTGCCTTTCTTCCAGCTCCCATGATCCTTAGGGTGAGTACGCCACAGCTTCCCACTTGATTATATCGAATTCTCCATTCTTCTCTTTGGGCATGTGCTAATTTTGCCTTCAGGGCAATGAGCAGACCCCCCCCCCCCAATTGTCTTGAATCTCAAGGAGCACCCAGCATGGGGCTGGTCACACAGCAGGTGTTCATTGCACTTCTGTGGGACTGAGGTGATTCCTTTGTGTATTCAACAAATACCAACATCTGATGGGGTTCTTAGCTATTAGGCATTAAAGGCTCCCAAAGGACAGATCTTTTCAAAGCTTGCGGAAATGATGGCGACTCCTCAAAAATTGTTGGCAGCAAAAGATATTGCCAATGGGAACAAAGCAACTGCAGAAAAATAACATGTACTGCAGACATCCAGACAAACTGTCAAAAACTATCATACCTCCCCTCCCATCTGTTCTTCTAAGGGCCCATTCATCTTCCCTAAGGAGGCCAAACCCTCCCTCCCCATTCCCTATTAGGATGGTATTTAGACATTCTTGACACTTTAGTGAGTTACTCATTTTTCCCTGAGTGTCTCCAATGTATACATATTAATAAACTTCTTTGTTTTTCTCTTGTTAATCTGTCTTTAATTAGAGGTCTCAGCTAAGAACACAGAAAGGTAGATGGAAAATTATTTTCCCTCCCTTACTTACATGAGCACCATTTAGAAAAACAATTTCCAGAATCCAGGCATCCTCAGCAGAGATACAGGGATGTAAGCAGGCACTCGTAGAGACTTGAGGAAGCACATCAGAACGCTCTCCTTGGGGGCCACAGAGCTCTGGGAAGCAGACATCCTGAAGTGCACGGTGCAGGCAGGGGCAGAGGCAGCACAGAATCTAACCATCCAGCCATTTAACAGTGTGGCTTCTTGTGAGCAAGACACATGCCCCTGCCCCTCCTGAGGAGTCTGAGCCAAGTCACCGGTAATGTTCTCTTTGCACAAGTGCTCAAATATTAGTCACTCATCAACCCAGCCTTAGCTCATACTAGTCTTTTTGCTGGGAAATGCTTCTCCTCATTAAGACTCTGCCTGTAAAAAGTCTACCTGTCCCCCTAAGCACAGCTCAAAGGATTCCTTCTTCTTCTTCTTCTTTTTTTTTTTTCCGAAGCTGAAAACGGGGAAGCAGTCAGACAGACTCCCGCGTGCGCCCGACCGGGATCCACCTGGCATGCCCACCAGGGGGCGATGCTCTGCCCCCCCTGGGGCATCGCTCTGTTGCATCCAGAGCCATTCTAGCGCCATTCTAGCGCCTGAGGCAGAGGCCACAGAGCCATCCTCAGCGAGCCATCTTTGGCTCCATTGGAGCAAAAGCAGATGGGCGCTTCTCCTGTGTGCCCTGGCCCGGAATCGAACCGGGGACTCCTGCACGCCAGGCCGACGCTCTACCACTGAGCCAACCGGTCAGGGCTTCTTTTTTTTTTTTTTTTAGAGAGAGAAGGGGGGGGGGGGGAGCAGGAAGCATCAACTTCCATATGTGCCTTGACCTGGCAAGTCTAGGGTTCGAACCGGTGACCTCAGCATCCCAGGTTGACGCTTTATCCACTGTACCACCACAGGTAAGGAAAAGGATGCCTTCTTATTTACTTATCCAAAACTATTTGCAGAATGCCTACTTATTTCAAACCAGACCTTCCTCTGGAGATACTGAGAGAAAAAGGAACACTGAGTCTAAGGTGAACTGCCAGGGATACAAACACTGACACCCAGTAAGATGGGAGCGTAACAGAGGCATTTACAAAACAGAATGGGGTCATAAAGCACTCACTGGGCAGGGAAGGCGACTGGCCACAATTAAATGAGTAATTTCAATTTGAGAAATCTGTTATAAAGAAAATAAGATCAGTTAACATGAAGGAAAATGGCTGGAAGGCTGGGCGATCAGGGAAGGCCCCTCGGAAGCGACACTGAGCCACGAGCCCGGCTAGGGAAGCACGGAGGGGGCGGGACGGTGCTGAGGTGACGGACACGAACACGGTGGCTTTGAGAAACAGAATGTCGTGTGTCTGGAATGGATGAGGAGGGAGGCTAGGAGGTGAGCCAAGTTGAGTTTGTGGCCTAAATAAAATTTTACGTTCTTTTTTCACTTGGTGTTATAATGTAAGAATATTCTCAGTGCGAAATGATTTGTAAACATTTTTAATAGCTGTATTTAAAAAATCATCCTACAAAAAAAGGAAAATAGATGCTTTCTGCTTTAAAAAAATTATCATATGAGGTACACTCCTGATACTGAGTTACTGCTTGCTCAGGCTTCAGCCGACATCAGTGGGCCAAAGGGCAAAAAGCCACAGGAGTCGGGCTGGCCCCTCACACAGGCACCCTCATCGCCACTGCTGGGTCCCTGGCGTCAAGGTGCAAAACGGCAAAAGCTCCACTAACCAAACCCCAGAGACTGTCACTATGTCTTATTCCCAACAGAGTATCTGATCTCCAGAAACTTCCCTCTCCAGCCTTCTCGCTCAGTCCTTTGTATTGTCCATTCTGTGACTCATGCCTGGAGGAGAAACAATGTGAACTGCTTCTCAGTGACTTCTCAGGTGTCCTCTGGCAGACGCCATTCCCTGCCTTCCATTGGCAACGTACGCACAGTGCTGACGACGCCCTCTTCCAGAAGGATGCTCTCTGTTCTCTTCTCCAATCCTTAGTGTCTGGCTTCTGGTTTCTTTGGAAAGCCACAGGACTCCATCAACTTCTTTCTGCCAACATGCTAATCTTTAGGGTTTGAGCTGCAGGGTCTGCGAAATTCCTGTCCATACTCATGAATCCACTTGTTGGCCACTGTGGGAGGATGGGGAGGAAGAGCTGGCTCAGCAGAGTGGGCAGTGGTGGTGATCACCCCAGGGTCATCCGAGGGCCTCCTTAAATTCTACACTCAAGCAACTCTAGTCCCAGCCCTGCTATGGACCACAATGCTGCTTCTGACAGAAATAAATAGCAAAGAAGACACTGTCCCCTGGAAAATGTCCCTGACAGATTCTATCTTACACTAGACACCAATTTTCAAACCTGTGGGGTTTTTGTTTTTGTTTTGTTTTGTTTTGAAGTGAGAGCAGGAGAGGCAGAGAGACAGACTCCCACATGCACCGGGATCTACCTGGCAAGCCCCCATGGGGTGACGCTCTGTTCATCTGAAGTATTGCTTCATTGCTTGGCAACCGAGCTATTTCTAGCACCTGAGGCAGGAGGCCATAGAGCCATCCTCAGTGCCTAGGGCAATCTCACTTGAATCAGTCAAGTCATGGCTACAGGAGAGTGGGGAAGAGAGAGAGAGAGAGAGAGAGAGAGAGAGAAGGGGGAGGGTGGAGAAGCATATGGTTGCTTCTCCTGTGTATCTTGACTGGGAATTGAACCTGGGGCTTCCACATGCCAGGCTGATGCTCTACCACTGAGCCAACCAGCCAGGGCCCAAACCTGTGGGTATTAAGGTCATCCATCTTTCATTCATGTAGCTCCTAAAAGCCACCCCCCCACACACACACACACACACACACACACACGGTGCCACTCCAGAGTAATGAAAAAAAAAAAAAAAGGGGTAGCCTCGCCCTAGCCGGTTGGCTCAGCGGTAGAGCGTCGGCCTGGCGTGTGGGGGACCCGGGTTCGGTTCCCGGCCAGGGCACATAGGAGAAGCTCCCATTTGCTTCTCCACCCCCACCCCCTCCTTCTTCTCTGTCTCTCTCTTCCCCTCCCGCAGCCAAGGCTCCATTGGAGCAAAGATGGCCCGGGTGCTGGGGATGGCTCCTTGGCCTCTGCCCCAGGCGCTGGAGTTGCTCTGGTCGCGGTAGAGCGACGCCCCGGAGGGGCAGAGCATCGCCCCCTGGTGGGTGTGCTGGGTGGATCCAGGTCGGGCATATGTGGGAGTCTGTCTGACTGTCTCTCCCCGTTTCCAGCTTCAGAAAAGTACAAAAAAAAAAAAAAAAGGTAGCCTCTCCTGGCAATGTCCATCTCAGCAGGAGAGTCTTTCTTCCACTTTTTCTGTCTTCAGCACTAAGTGCTCTTGGACACATATACGACATATACATGCCCCCTATTTATTTATCTCTCCCTTGTTTGACCACCTCCTGGGGAGGCAACCGATGGTTCTCTCCTTGGGATACAGGATGGGACTCGGCACCGTGAGCCTCCTCAGCCATCTGCAGGAATTATGGTCTGTCTGGCCAGGTCAATAAACTTTTACTGACACTTGCTCTGTGACAGGATCCCTGCCCTATGTGAGCTCTCAATTTGGGGGGGGGGCACTACCCCAGAATCTGATCATGTCAGTCTAACATGGTGCTGTAATGAAGCTTTTGGAATGAAAAGACTATGCTATTTTCCACCCACCCCTATTTCACTTCACTATGAACCCCTCACCCCATTCTCACACCCAGAAAGGCAGGCCTTACCCCACTTATCTCCCACCAGGACAGGACAGCCAGCGTGCAGTGTGTCACCGTCCCCTTCACCACTCCTGTGCAGGTTCCACCAAAATAGTGCTGCATTCTGAAATCCAAAGGGCCCCACCCCAGGGCGGGGAGCTCAACCTAGAATCTCATTACTCGGGAAGCACATGACTGAGAACAAATGCATGCATATCATTACAAGAAGACCTCTGTGCAGACTGGGGGTGAGGCATGCACAAAACGGCACAGAGCGGCGTGAGCTGCCATTTATTCATTCATTCCTGCGTTTGTCACTTATTGAGGGGTCTACCCTGCTCCAGGCCCTGAGGATGCAGAGACAAATTGTGTCCAATTTTGCTCACAGGAGCTCACAGTCTTTTAGAACAGATAAAAAAACAGACCGACAGGACAGTGTGACAAGTGCTAGGAGAAAGGTGAGCACAGGATGTCATTGGATCCCTCAGGAGAAGTACTCAAAAACCACAGGGTGGAATAAAACACTCCTCATACAACTAAGAACTTAATTAACTCAGGCACTTACCCTTCCTTAGGCACTCACTAATAACACCCCCAGGAAGCCAGCATTATCCCACTCCCCAAGTTACCAGAACAGAAGGGAGGCTGAGGGGCTTTAAATAGTGCAACCAAGAAGGAGCAAGGTAAAGACTCAAACCCCAGTATTTTGACTCCAAATTCTTTTCTTTCTTTCTTTCTTTTTTTACTGCAAATGTTGTATGTTCTTCTTCCATATCTGACTTTTCCCCTATGCACTTCCCAGACTCACTTTAACCTTGGTCAACCCCCGAGTATTCATAGATTCTTGCATTTATTTAATGAATGCTTAGGACATGCGGGCACGGTAGGTAAGTGCTTTAGTGGCATAATTTATGTAGTTGTCCTCATTTCATTCCTGACCTCGATAAGGGTTGCCATCCCTGATTGCTTGATTGATCTGAAAGGTGAGGAAATACTCAATTCACTGAACAAACCTTTTCCCACATGGCCCTCTTCTGTGCCTCATGTGATTTCACATCTCTATCGCCACACTCACTTTCTCTGAGCTCCTAGAGGACCAGGACTCTGTTTTCCTCAGTACCCACAGTGCCTCCAGCCCTCAGTGTTTACTAAACAAGTGACTGAGGGGACCAGTTGCTGTTGAGCAGGGGTCTCAAACTCGCGGCCCGCTGAACAATTTTGTGCGGCCCGCAGCTAATCCACGAAGTTCAAAATATTTTGGATCAAATTAAGTAAGCCTAGGGGCCTACTTGTATTTTTCATTTCTCTAGCATCCTAGCTAGATATTAGCTTAGTTAACAGCAGCTGTGATGCGAACTACAGTTTCTGGTCGTTTTGTGACACTGAGTAAACTGCATGTACGATTGTGCTTGTTGTACTGATTTTTTTTTGTTTTCAACTGCAGTGAGAAAAGTGTTGCGTAACAGTTGCCTTTTGTAGACCTAGTGCGGCCCGCCGAATGGCTGTGATCTTGCTCTGCGGCCCACATGCTGAGTTGAGTTTGAGACCCCTGCTGTAGAGGATCTGAGGTTAACAAAAGCAGTCCTTTCCTTTGAGTTCTGTTATGACAGGGAAGGCAGACATGTAACTGTCTACATGTAATATAAATGTAAATAAAATAAAAACTAGAGGCACAATAGCATATGGTATTTGAAACGATTGAGGGATGGATTATCTTTGATTTTGGGAATCAGGGAAAGACCTCTTATCCCCCCCTCCCAGGAATACGTTTGCAAGCACAGACCACGTGAAAGCTAGACATAGTTCTTCACCTTACAACCACCTGTTTGGACGAGACCCCCACTCACCTTGACCACAGGCACGCTAAAGTTGGCATGGATGAAGGCTGTAGCTCCTCCCGCTTCCACAGAGCTCAGCTGAAACACCAGAGGAAGAGCCAGAGTTGAAATGGCCCCTGAATGCCCTACTCAGCCAGACCTGACCTCTGATGCCATTTCTGAATAGAGCCCCTCCCGTGTTCTCCAATTTCAACTCTGGGAGAAAAATTTACTGAAACATAATCACTTAACTTAGGAATTAGGGGAGCCTACTCATTGGCATCAGTGTTGGCCTGCAGGGTCACAAGAGGCGGACGTTTAGGAATTCCCTCTTTCTTTACCCTTCCAGCTAACATCCTTATTGAGGGCTACCACAAGTAGATTCCAACTCTGACGCCCTCAGGAAGAAACATAGTTTGTATCACAACCCAAGACACACACACACACACACACACACACACACACACACACACACACACACGTGTACACGCATACTTTTCCGGAAATAAATGTTTCATAAAACATTTTCACTACATAAAATACCCTCTGTGGTTTTTCATTTTACTTTATTCTATTCTAGTTCAGAATTTTTAAATGCTGACCAGGTCTACTGAATTAATTTCACAGCGCACCAATGAATCATTCCTTGTGGCTCACAGAACATGGTTCAGACTCCAATGATTAGTTTTGAAAGTCAGGTATCGCAGGAATATTGAGGCATCTCTCCCAGGCCACTCAGTCCTGTGCTAGGGAACCAAAGCTTAGGGGTTTCACCACTGGTATATTCTGGAATCATGGACATGTGTTCTTTCTTTTTAAACAGAGACAGAGAGAGAGTCACAGAGAGGGACAGATAGGGACAGACAGACAGGAACGGAGAGAGATGAGAAGCATCAATCATTAGTTTTATTCGTTGCGACACCTTAGTTGTTCATTGATTGCTTTCTCATATGTGCCTTGACTGTGGGGCTACAGAAGACCGAGTAACCCCTTGCTCGAACCAGCGACCTTGGGTCCAAGCTGGTGAGCTTTGCTCAAACCAGATGAGCCTGCGCTCAAGATGGTGACCTTGGGGTCTCGAATCTGGGTCCTCCGCATCCCAGTCCGACGCTCTATCCACTGTGCCACCATCTGATCAGGCAGACGTGTGTTCTTAATACGATGATTTTTGTCTGATTGTCAAAGGAATACATAACATTTTTTAAAAACACAGGAAAATACTCATCATCCTACCATCCAGAGAAAAAGCACTGTTATAGTTGACATTTATTGAGTACCCACTATATGTCAGGCATTATAATAAGTTGTTACAAACATATTATCTCACTTATTCCTCACAACAATTCCTGAGTTGGTATTACTGTTATTATTATTCATATTCTACGAATAAGGAATTAGAGTCTCAGAGAGATTAAATACTTTACAAAAGGTCATATAACTCTTTGGTGACTGAGCCAGGAATTGAGCTGAGCCAATGCTATCTGACTACAAAGACCCTGCTCATAACCTTTATGTTATTACATTTTTGAGCATTTAAGTTATTTCCAAATGTTTACTATTATAAACAATACTATATTGAACATCTTAATGAATACAGTTATTTTTGCATTTTAGATTGTTTTCTTAGGAAAGAGTCCCTACATTAGTATTATTAGGTCAAAAGGGTATGCATATAGTTAATACTTTTGATATATACTGCTAAATTATTTTCTCACTAGAACCATGATACAAGAATGCCAGTCTACACCTCAGCTGGCTAGCTGTTTCCCAGGACATTCATGGATCCAACCATAACAGAAATAAGGGTTTTGGTACTTGTTAAAGGAAACTGGACTGACTTGATTCAGATCCCAGAAATGGCAGTGGTGATTTTTAGCCTTTCTTGGCTCCCTCTGTAGCTCTTTGGGAAGGTCAACGAGAGTAATTATTTGCTTCTGTGTTCAAGTAACTAAAAAACTGGATGATTCTGTTCTTTTTTTTTTTTTTTTTGATGATTCTGTTCTAACCCCCTGTTCTAACCACTGTCAACCACTGTGGGTATAAGCAAGATATAACAAGGGGAACCTGGACTTGCCTGTGTTCCTCTACCTGTGGTTTCACGGTATGGTAGGAAGGAATGACTTAGCCAACAAATTAAAGTGAATCTGATCTGCATATTACAAAGCTCAAGAGCAGAATTGTGAGATTGGTGGGGAGGGAAGGGAATTATTCGCTGTTTTGCACTGGGACTGAGTTTATGTGCAGTCGGAGCAGAAAAATCACTGACATGATTTCAACTCAATCTTCTACTTTTTAAAGATTTTCTCCCTACAATATTATTTTTATGTTCCCCACAAGCCTCCATGCTTGTCTTTAGAAATGATTAAGAAGGTTTTTACCCTGACCTGAAGATGACAGATTTGGGCATAATCTATACTTCTTAGGTCCCATGACAATGATGGGTCCATTACTTGCTTTGTGGGGTACAATGATAGAAATGTATTACATGAAACTTTACAGAGTGACATCTCCCTATCTTATTTCATTGATCCCCCTGACTACCCTGTGAAGATGCACAGAGCAAGAAAGCGAGCTCAAAAGAACAGATGTGATGTGGACTGAGGCCACGTATTAAGCCGAACCAGAACGAGGCCAACTGACTCCAAACCCAAAGCACATTCCATTCTAGTGTCTCAAATGCTTAAAGCCCAAACACATATACACAAGTGTATACACACACACACACACACACACACACACACACACACACACACCATTTAAAGCTGCTGGGCTCTTGCTTTCATGCTACCCTACTATAGCAACTGGGGCTCTGTAACCAGGGAACCAGCTATAGAAGATATTAATAGGATAAAAAGCAGATATTGGCTCTGAGATATCTTATTCTTTGGTTGATATCAATATTCTTCACTGTCTGTGACCTTCCATGCCAGTTTGAGTCATCAACCAGAGATGCAACCTACTGCCAACCCAAGACGTGTCCCCTTCCTAGAGAGCTGATGCCAGCTATCCCTCTGTGCCCGATCAGAATGCTCAGAATGACCACTAGAGGCCAAACACATTGGAAGGCGCAGACTCCCCACTTTTCAGGAAGTATAAATCTGAGCCACTGGAAGAAACATGTTGGAAATGCCAGCATTCACGTCTATAGAATCCCGGCCTCCGATGGCCTTTCTTGTTCGCACTGTGCTCAGATGCAGCACTAAGAAAAGAGGGAATGCCAGTAGGGGGTATGTATTATGCTAATGCTCCTGAAATCAGGACTTCATCTTCAGGTGTTCTGTAGAGCTCTTATATTTAGCATGTTTATCCCTTCAGGTAATGGTAATACATGTCTTATAATTTAAGTAACAAATGATTAAAATTCTGTCCTAAAACCCACATGATTGAAAGGAAAGGGGACAGGGGAAACCATAAAGACTGGGACCAAATCCTGTAGAATCAGGTCATAAAACAGGAGAGGAGGCCAATTTATTTTTTTAAGAGGGTGTAATGTATTTTTTATGGGGAGATAAGGAAGAGAATTTTCAGTACCTATGAGAGAGCCACACTTACTGAATTTCTACGCAGGCAAGTCTGGTCTTCCCTCCTGTAATCTCAGCTACCTCTTTTCTCCTCTCTTTCCCCTCACACTTCCACAACCTCTTCCTGTGTTGTCTAGGTCCCAGGATCTCTTGGCTTTCCATGTAGCCCCACTCCCCATCCTAATCACTGTCTAAAACAAGGTCATAGTAGGTCTACACACTGTAAGCTCTCAGAGGCCAGAAGCTCTTGATTTGTTCTTCTTTGTATCTCCTATACTGCTTTACCCAAATGGTGTCTGAAATTGACAAAAATCCTGGAGTCTCTTTAGCTATGAGTACCAGACACAATCAACATCTGAAATTGCTTTTAAAACCATAAAATAAGAGAGGGACATAAATAGTCATTAAGTAAGAAGCCCTGGTTCAGAGCAAGACTCACATAGATCATAAATGTTGCTACTCGGTTCCCAGACTTCATTCTGTACAGTGGGCTGCTTGGTGACTGAGACAAAAATAAAACATACCATTATTTTATGTAGTTGGCACCAGAGTGAAAGCCAGGAGACCACAATAATACAGGGAGGAGAAAAATGGGGGTGTCACAGATGGGATATAGCCCTGAGCTACATATACCTTGTTGAATTTGTGTTTTTTGATACTCATTATCCCTTTTGTTCTTTTTACTAATTTATTAGACACTCATAAAACAGAATTCCTTGCCAGTTGTGAAAGTACAATATGAAGGGTTAATTGCACCTTCAGGTTCTTGGCGAAGTAAATAAATTAACATATAAAATAACACAGATAATTATCTTGTAGTAACACCAAGTCATAAGACTGGAGTTTCCAATTATTTGTTGAAGAGACACATCCCTTTTTGTCCTAGAACAGTTTAATTGAGATATAATTTACATATGCGGAAATTCATTCAGTGCCAGTATAATGTTCAATGAGTTTTAGTAAATTTTAACAGTTATGCAACCATTCCATCCATCCAACTTGAGAACACTTCTCGTTTCCTCACATCTGTTTCCTCATGTTTGTTTTAGTCAATCTCCACTTCCACCGCCAATACTAGGAAACCACTGACTACTTTCTGTCCCTTTAGTTTTGCCTTTCCTAGAAATTTCATATATATAGAAACATAAAATATGTAGATAAGGTGACTTGAGGAAGGGCAATCTTACCTGGGAGGTCCCAAGTGACACAAGAAAGAAGACTCTACGATAGGCCACATTCTTTTCCCCACCAGCAAATTATGGAGAGGGGACAGTGGCATATAAGAAAATGAGTCACCAGAAATCAGCCTGAAAACGAGGCTTTCAGATCTTTCTGGAAGAAAACCTTTATTCTAAGAGTTCACTTACAATAAAAGACTCCCATAGGAGTCCTATAAGAGCTCTGCCTAAGAGAAATATTAACACTCTGGTTCTCCAGGAGACTGGCCACTGACCCCATAGTTACCGTAGCATGGTCAAAATGGGGCTCATAGTGCCCTCCGATGCCATAGTTCACCACCTGGAGATACTCTGCATAGGGAGGCTGGACATCAAGGCCGGTGAGGGCAGCAATGCGATGGTCAAGGGTCACCAGAATAGGGTCCACAGTATCCTTCAGCCAGGCACTAAAACAAATCACAGCATGGAGCATTAGTGATCTGATGGCAGAAATTATTTAGTATCTGGAAGTGAATGAATGAAAGATGTCAACTACCAGAGGAAGGAAGAAAGGGAGGACAGGAAGACAGACGTGGATGCCTACTTTCTCACTCTTCATGCAAAGTCTGCCCAGGCCACATTGTGCTCTCTCAACATTCATTCATTCATTCATTCATGAAATGTTCTCTGAGGTTCACTGAATGCCAGGCCGTATACTAGGTGCTGTGAAGAGTGAAGGTTCAAAGAGCAAGGCACTGGTATGCAGGGAAGAAAATGACAGAAACCCTGACTTTAAAACTGCTGTTTTAGACACCTGTCAACAGCTGTGTGCAATGGAAAAAGCTCTGGCTTCAAAGCGGTAAGAGCAGTCCCTGATCCTCCATGTGACCTTATGCCTGGCCTTTAACCTTTAACCTCTCTAAGGTTCACGGTACTCATCTACAAAGTGGGGATAATAATAATATCTACTTCGCAGACTTAGGAAGATTGTGAGAGTCAACACGCATAAAGATGATTTGTGAGCTGTAGGTTAGTGATTGCAATAGAACGGGAAACTCTCTGCCCTTCCACTTCACTCCAGACAGACCAGGAGATGTCAAAGGCCAGAGATCAAAGTTTCGTCTCTTTTCCTGAATATCGTGTTGAGGTTCTGACAAAGTGGAGGATTTGGGGTCAGGATGTAGGTAGCAGGGAAGTGGGGAAGTGCTTCCAAACAAAGCCAGAGACTCCAGGAGACAAGGCTCTAATGGAAGAGCCTCAACATGACATGGGATGACCATGTCTTTGCTCTTTAAGCTCCGGATTAATTTGCTCATTCTTTCATATGGAGTGCACGTGAAGTACTACGCTATGCTCTTCGGTTTACAAAGATACCCGAGAGAAGGCTGTTGTGTCAAAAAGCTCCTGGGAGAAGATGCACAGATATAACTGAGTACAGATCAAGGTAGAATGAAAAGTGAGAACCAGTCTTTACAGGAAAGTGCTAGCAGCACAGAGGAAGGAGACCTTCACTCTAACTGGGGCCTGCAGTACGGTGGTGACATGCAGGTGAAAATTTAAAGGGTGCATAAAATTCCAATAGACGGGAAAGGCATGGGTATTCCAGGATGAAGACAGAGCACAGGATGGACATGGAGGGGTGACAACACACAGTATGTACAAACGTGAAAACAAGCAACAGGAGATAGTGCTGGGCCAGGAGGCTCAGGGCATGTCGTAGGAAGCTGCGGATGCTGTGCTCAGAAAAACTAGTCTTTACGTTGTGGGCGGTCAGAGAAGGTTTGTGGGGAGAAAATGCTTTGGCAATGAGTTCACTGGTGACCTCTGAGAAACCAGTTACACTGAAGTTGTGAGGACTGGACCAAAATTCAAAGGTGGTGGTGGGGGTACAGTGTGATGGGAAGGAAGAGGAGGTAATGAGGGTCTCAGATTCTTTACCTGAAAAGTGAAGAGAACACCTACTGCCCCAGAAGGTTCATTTTCTCTTTTGACACTGGAATGTCAGCAAGGTTAGAAAAGCATGAAGCTGAGGTCCTGTGTCCCTTCCGAAGCTTAGCGGGTAACTCCAAATGTGAAAGATGCCTGAATGTACCAGACCAAATAATTAAGCCCGACGATCCTGGACCAAAGCTTGCATCATTCACCTCGCTTCCCAGACGACAGAAACTATCCACCCAGCCTGAGGTCTGGCCTGTCCCCAAGATGCTGTCATCTGGTCTTCCATGGCTGTGATGGGACCCTCCCCTTACTGTCCATCAGTCCTGTCCTTACCCTGGAAATAAAGTGCCGCAGGGCGGGGCAGGGCTGGAGGGAGGGGATCTCGGAGCTGAATCTGCCCTCTAGAAAACCATCATGCCTGGAGACTCCTGTCATCCTTCTTGCCTGAATGTTGGCAAGTCATGTTTTGAATATGAGTCAGGAGGTGGGAATGGCGTCTTGTAAAGTCAAATTACAAACGGGGATGGGCCTGTATTCTCTGGAACAGCAATCCTGCTTAGAA